>NC_135337.1:63236376-63930025 GCF_023851605.1 Tamandua tetradactyla
ATTAATTGATTAAAGTGATGTCTTTCAGGAAAAAAAAAATGCTTCACTTAATATCATAGAAAGAGCCAAGGGGTAAAGCAAATGAAGATGGAACCAGACGAATTCATTCCTAGCTGGGATTTTACACACCTCTCGGCTTGCTACAGGCTCCACACTCAGTCTTTATTTGCACCTTTGGAGTGATGATTTCCACAGGAGTCAACGGAAGAAATGTGTGTGTCTGCGCGACACAATGAGGCGCCAGACATAGACTCATGAAGGCCAATAATGACTGTGCCGCTCTCAAGGGAATAGGGTCTGCCCACCACTCAGAACAGGAAGGTGGTCTTCCCTGAGTGTCAGTATTAATCCCACCTTGAAAATTAAGGAGGAGACATCACCGTCTCTATTCTACACATCGTGGCCATGTGTGCATATGCCCTGATACGGCGACTGCTGGAAAGAAAAAACGAAGGAATGGATGGAACGGACACCTTAAGGCACCAGGATATTTTATTATGTCCAGGCCCATGTATTCTAAATTCACATGTAAATCATGGGGGGCAAGATACTGTCTCTGCTCACCCCCAGTATGTAGCTTTTTTGGGTTTTGGTTTCCTTCTTTCTTTCTTTGTTCCTTTTTTTTTTTACTTTTACTCTAAATTTGAATAGTCCTTTCCATCTAAATTGCATTGTCAAGCTATATAACAGTAGCTAAAATGTGTTGAAATATTACTATATTCCAGCTGATTTTATATCCTTATGTAATCCAACATATAGCCTTGTGAGGTAGGTACCATTATTGTCTGTCTCCATTGTATAGACAAGACACAGAGGCTAAAAACGAGCTAAGTAACTTTCCAAAGAGTTAGAAAATGTTGGAAGTCAGATTAGAATTCAGGCCAATTAATTCTTAAATATCCAGATTTGGTCAAATACTGGTTGTTCCCTCAGTATTTCACTTTAAAATGTAATGTTTAACTGAAGGAAGGAAGGAAGGGGGAACTGTTGTTTATACATACAATAGACCACTGCGAGGCTACGAGAAGCAATGCAGTTGTGAGATACGCAACTAGCTGAATGAAACTAAAGGGCAGTGTGTTGAATGAAATAGCAGAAACAAAAAGACAAATATTACCATGCCTCACTCATATGGACTAACTATAATATATAAACTCTGCAAACTGAAGTCAAAAGCATGGGTTATCAGGTTGGGCCTACTATAAGGGTCCCAGATTGTAAGCTCTTACAGCAGTCACATATATTCAGGGGTGTAACTGTTATTTCTAAATTCTGAGATACTGAAATATTTGTGTATAATTGGTCGTTCCCTGAAACTTTGGGTATGTATGTGACATCTGAGCTCTGAATTAAAGCACTGAAGATATGAAAGTCAGCATTACCCTATACAGCAATTGTTAAAATGTTGAAAAAGTATCCAGACTTCAACTACAGATATGAATGAAGCTGATGCGGATAGGACTAAAGTAAATCAGAATACAGGGTAAAGGATAATATATGTGTGAGACCAAAGGAAGGAATGTTTATTTGCTGCAAAATTTATATTTTGGGTAGCACATTACCTAATTTAAGTTGTATGGAAAGTTTATTTGAACACCATAAGTACAAGGAATCTTAAATAGGGTGTGAGATCTTGTTGGTTTGTACAGGTTACTGTGGTGTCCTGATACATCCTAGAGTAACTTGGGCAGAGAATAAAAGTGTATTTACAAAGTCCCCTTGGAGGACTGGGGAAAAAGGAGGAATTATTCAACTTCCCCATGTGGGGAATTTCTGATATTCTAACAAGCAGTGGGGACAACCAAATCAATAGGTAGAGCCCTTGATCTTGGGTCTCACCCCTATGTAACGTATACCTGCAAAAGAGAAGCTGAGCATACTTATAAATATGCCTGAATCACCTCCAGAGAAGCTCTTTTGTTGCTCAGATGTGGCCTTTCTCTCTAAGCCAACTGGCAGGTGAACTCACTGCCCTCCCATCTACGTGGGTCATAACTCCCAGAGGTTTAAATCTCCATGGCAACGTGGGACAGAAAGCCTTGGATAAGCCAAGACCCAGCATCAAGAGATTGAGAAAGCCTTCCTGACCAAAACGGGGAAGAAAGAAATGAGGCAAAATTAAGTTTCAGTGACTGAGAGATTTAAAACAGAGTCAAAAGGTTATCCTGGAGGTTATTCTTATGTAGTATATAGATATCCCTTTTTAGTTTATGGTGTATTGGAGTGGCTAGAGGGAAGTACCTGAAACTGTTGAACTGTGTTCCAGTAGCCTTGATTCTTGAAGACAATTGTATAACTCTATAGTTTTTACAGTGTGACTGTGTGATTGTGAAAGCCTTGTGACTAATGCTCCTTTTATCCAGGGTATGGACATTGAGTAAAAAAATAAATAATGGGGGGAGGAATAAAGGGTAAAATAAATTGGGTAGATTGAAATACTATGGGTTAATGAGAAGGACGGTTAAGGGGTATAGGATGTATGAGTTATTTCTTTTTTCTTTTTATTTCCTTTTCTGGAGGGATGCAAATGTTCTAAAAATGATCATGGTGATGAATACACAACCATGTGATGATATGTGAGCCACTGATTGTACATCATATATGGACTGCGTGTGTGTGAAGATTTCTCAATAAGAATATTTTAATGTAATTAAAAAAAATGTTTTTAGATATTATTTGCTGTGGGCTCTTTCTTAGTCCCTGTGTTTCTCCATTGCTCAATTTTAAACAAAGTTCGAGGCTCTGTGATGATGTAACAGAAGACAGGCAGAAGAATTTTTTGGTCCAGGTGCTTTCCTTTTCCCACATAACCAGCCGCACTCCAGGTAGTAAGTGGAAACTAGTGTTCCCCTTTAAAACTGGGGGACAGAGGCACAGAACACTGGAGAGACTAGTGCCAGGTTGTACTGCTTGTTAGCAATGGAGTTAGGACCAGGAGACCACATCTCTCAACTCCTAAATTTGGGTGTTTCCATGTTTCCTCTCGGGGCAAGACATGCCAAGACCGAAATAAAAAAAGGTAGAAAGGAAGGGAAATTCTGATTTATTGGTCATGAAACATTTCTAGGAATTTTAGGAGAGTTTCACATGATATTTTGAATGAATAAGTCAATAAATGTTTATTTCTAAATGCCTAGCACATAGTAGGTGTTCAATAAACTCATTTGGTGAAGTAAAAGTTTTAGACTCTCAGAAGAAAACCAATTTTAATTTCTCAGAAAGAACATCAAGGATGTTTTCCAGTTACATATGAGATCTTTAAAATATGACTCAGGTGGAAGAAAACTTATGCTTTGTAATAACACAGCCAGGTACTAGTTTGCTAATCTTCAAGTATCTTCAGCTGAGAAAGCTGGGCAGCAGAGAAGAACATAACAACATACAAATTCGAAATGGTAAATCCTGAAGAAAATGCTGCCCTTGTGCCTGTCCTCTACCCCCTCAACATGGCAGGCGTTGCTAATCGATCATGGCACCATTTCCTGCCAAGCCTAGACACAGCCTCAAGAGTCCTCAAACATCTTGCTCCAGTCAACTACCACCAGTACCCCAGAACTGACGCTCATGTTGAAATCTATTTGTCATCCCTGATAGACGTAAAGGCTTTTTTTTCCTCTGTGGCCCAAGAGGGACCTGAGAACTAGTTCAAGCTGCTTCTACATCTCTGTGGCTCTGCCAAGAGAACAGGAGAGCAATCTATCAGGCTATTCTTTGGGAGCATTCTGATTCAGTTTAAACTTTATTGAAGAATTGCTAGCCTTGATTATAGAACCTCTGAATGGGTTATTATACGAGACTGTGAAATACCTTAGATATCTTTCTAAATAAGCTAGAACCTTGTTGGTCCAGAATTATTGAACATAGTCCAGCTTCTGAATGGACAGAAACACAATAACCTCTAGAGATTATTGGTCCTATTATTCGAGTTTTTCCTCAACCAGGGTAAATAAAGACATCTCTGAAACAAATTTTTATGTGTTCAAAGTTTCAAAGAAGCCTTATGTTTCTAAGGAAGCTCAAAAATGTCATGAAAGAAATTGGATAAATTCTTTGCCTAAAATTAAGTGATATATTTGCATTTTAAAGTGTCTTCTAAAATATACTTTTGTAGCCTATGTGAAATTTAAAACTTTTTATGCAACCATAAATTGTATAATCCTTGATAAATTTCCACATTAAGTGCTTAGAAAATGGCACAATACAATCTATTCCTAGAACTGATACGCTAACTAACCAATATCAAATCAAAATCTTATGTTTTCATTAATGTACATTCTAAAGGAAAACAGTGAAAAGGATGATGATAAAATCATATGAGGGTAAACCATGTCTTGAGTACATACTCTGTCATGTTAAAGATATTCTTTCATGATTCTGAAATACATCAAAATTTCCTGAGCAGGTGCCCACTTAGAAAAAGATGTTTTTAGCATAATTATTAACCAATGCAAGCAGAGCTTTACACTGAAAGCTTGACTTGGAATGGCAGCAAATTCATATAAGATGCCAGTCTAATAAGAGGAAAAAGCATTCCAGAAGCTCTTGTCCAAAAGAGGAGGGGCCTGAAGAATTTAACTGACAAATAAATTAGCACAATGTCATTGTTATTTCATTCAGAGAGTGCCACCCCAAGTAGCACCAACACTCAGGATTCTAAGCAGTTCTGTGAACCCAAATGAGAAAGATGTGGTCCTGCAATAGAACCTAGTCCATGTCAGGAAACATTCATTGTGGAAAAGACAGAGACTTGCTCTTGTGAAGCTTATTTGTGTAGCAGAGCTCAGCCTACCTATAGGTATGCCTAAGAGTTGCTCCCAGAGGACCTTTTTTGTTGCTCAGATGTGGCCTCTTTCTCTAAGCCCAACTCTGCAAGTGAAATTATAACCCTTCCTACCATGTGGGACATGACATCCAGGGGCGAAAGTCTCCCTGGAGGTATGGGAGATGACTCCCAAGAATGAGCCTGGCCCTGGCACCATGGGATCAATAATGCTTTCCTGACCAAAGGGGGGAAAAGAATTGTAACAAATATGGTATCAGTGACTGAGAGAGTTCCAACAGAGTGGAGGCTAGTCTTATACAAGCTTCAGTTTATCATGGTTTGCCAAAACCCCAACCAAAACATTCCTTCCAACCCTAAAGAACACCTAGGGCTTTATCTGAGAATCTTCCAAAGGTTCCATGCACTACAATTACTTTCCAGAAACCTACAACCTCCAGATGGTTTCTAGGGCAGATAAGTCCTGAAACCCATAGGCGCCTGCCTCTCCAGAATACCAACTAGTTCCATCCCCCTATCCACATTATCGACAGCCCTTTCCAAAATGAAAAAGTTAGAATGGGCATAGCTCAAATACCCCTAAAGACTGGGAGAAAGATCAAAGGAGAAAGTGAAGTTATAACAGAAAAGATAAGTTTTAATAAATGAGTATGATTGCTGAATCATTATATTGATATTTCTTTTATGTCTTGGAGCAGCTAGAAGTAGAAACCTAAAATTGTGGAGTTGTAACCCATACTGTACTCTGAAATTTGTTCTACAACGAATTGTTTTGATGTGCTTTGAAATTTACTGATTTTTTGAATAGATGTTGTTTTTCACAATAAAAAATTAATTAATTTGATTAAATTTAAAAAACTATAAGGACCTCTCCATCAGAGGATGCTTAAAGTATCAGAAGCTTATCATCAACCTGAAAATAATTCAATCTCCCCCACATGCCACCCACCCCCCAATCTGCACCCCACAGATGAAATGATTCTGTCCATCCAAGTCAATGCTTTAACTTTTCTACTCCCCTCTACCCATTTTTAATGACTTTTCTTATTCTTCAAGGCTGCCTTTTATTTCGGTCAAGTTGGGACTGGGAGGAGAAATAAAAGAAGAGACCCCACATGATTCAGGGAAATTTGGGGCCCAGAATCTCACAAAGCCCACATTGAGACCTTTAGGTATTTAGAGGCTGCAAAGCCTTTTAATGAAAAAAAAATCATCTCAAATTTGAAACTTGCCCTAAGATTGTCAAAATTACTTTGAAATCTTCTCTTGCTATTGGCAAATTTATATATATATAGAGAAAAAAAAGCATTTATCTATTTTTTCTGGATTCAGCTTCTGAAGAGAGGTGATCTAGCCAAACCTGCTGAAATATCTTCAAAATCTAAGGTAATAAACAAAATAATTGCTAAAATGTCTAATTCATTTTTCTTTGAAAAAGCATATAAATGTTGATCCAACTTTTAATAAATTGGTAGTACTGAAAGTTCAATACATTAGAACTACTGAAAAACAAATGCTATTAGTGAACACATATCTATTTGTAGTACAAACAAACTCTCTTGAATAATTTTTTTAAAAAAGGAGTTAACAGTGAGCTGTTTTGCTTTTCCAAACACCATACATATTCAATAGACTCCCTAGGATATTAATAATCTCTGTGAACCAAGAAGGAAAAAGATTGTACTTAAAATAGACACAAATTATATCAAGCATAAGTCAAAATATTGAGGTCAAATATGTAGCAGTAGTTTGACCACTTTCTGAATGCTTACCACGTGCCAGGTACTTTTCTAAGCACTGTATATAAATTAGTCCCCACAATAATGCCATAAGGTAAAACTGCAGCACAGGAGGTTACATAACTTGGCCAAAAGTAAGTGGTAGAATAGGGATTTGAACTCAGAGACCACGGTCTTCATCTTCATGCTATACTCCGTTTAATCGGTTTATCGATTTTTGTTTTGTTTTCTTTGGAAGAGGAGAAGAAAGGGAACCATTATCTTTTCCTCTCCCTTTAAACCGGGAAGTTATTTTCTAAGTCTAAAATCAGATTAAGACTTGATAATTCTGATTTTCAAAGATTTAAAGCAAAGATGGAACTAAACCAGATAGATGTCATTTTTGAGGTTGTATAAATAGCACCTAGTTTTTTAAAAATCCATTTTTTAAATTTAATGTCTGTAGTGAGGCATGCTAGTAATGCAGATGGTGGAGATCTTTAAATAATTTTTTGAGATTGGCCCCCAAAACGTATAATCCTGTTGCAGGAAGAGAGGCATATAAAGCAAATGATGTAGGAGCCCTAGAAGGCCTGATTGCCTTTCCTTCCTGGTAAGATCATAGTCACATTCTGCCTGCATGTCTTTAGGTTGCATTGCTGCTCTCTTGTCTAACAACTTACACCTACTGGAAGTTATTTTTTGTCAAAACAATGCATTAACATTTCCCTGATTATGGCACTGTGAAGCTTTCATAATGAAAATTCAGTGCTCACACACTGCAAGACAAGTATGGACCTTGACTGTGAGAATGTCTGTTTATGTGGTTGGTTTACATATTATTAAACCACCCATCTGATCTCTAGTGGCAGCCCTGCTGACACTGTCTGACCCAGTTTGACAATCTGGATAGAAATTGTAGGGTTGGCTGTTCAATGGCTGTGACTTTTAACAGCACTGCTTTTGGGCCTCAAATCAATTCTCTCTGTTTACAGACCATTTCACAGCCCTTTTACCTGCAACATCACTTGTGTCAGTCCCATAAATACTTTGGTGTATATAATGCTTGAATTAGCATAATGGTTTAGACTCTAAGCTCTTAGCCCAAAGAAGGACACGTCAACATGTTCTCTTCACTTAAGCAATTAAGAGGCATTATGTTGCTTCAGTGGAAATATCATCAAGGTTAAAGACAATCCCAAACAGCCCTCTCACCTTTTTATTCTACGTCTAATAAATGAGGCGTAGAAATTGAAATGTTAGTAAACAGTTCTACTTGCAAGTTCTTTTTGGATCATGCTTAATCAGACCCCCATTCACCAGACATTTGCAACGGATTCAGAAATGTATATATTGAATTGTTCATTTAGTGCAAGAGAATAGAGTTTGCTCACTTAATTCCAGTCATAGTAAGTGCTGATTTATTTTTGCCAGATTTTAAAAACTTTTAGCATTAAGTTACATAAAAACTATTTCTATACTTTTATTATTCAGTAAGAAAAAAGTTACATTTTAAAGGTGATACTATTACTGTAACTTTTAAACAATTCTACCCCTTAAACATATCCAAGGCCCTTCCATTTTTGCTCTCTTTAGATATTTTTAAAGATCAGTTTTATTGAGGTAAAATTTGTATATAAAAAAATTTTAAGTGTAAAGTTTGATGAGTTTTGATTGTTATGTAACTTCCATTACAATCAAAATATAGAATATTTTCAGGTACTAAAAAAGTTCCCTCAGCCCCTTTTCAGTTAACCCCTTTCCCCCATCCCTGGTAACCACAGATCTGCTTTTGGTCACCATAGTTTTCCCTTTTCTAAAATTTCATACAGTCTGAATCAGCTAGCATCTGGTCTTTTGTTGCACTTTCCATATTTCTTTGTATCTTTTCCTCTATGCATTAGAAGTAAGAAGGTGATGTTCTGGGAGACATAACTTGGGTGGAATCCTGGTTTTACCATTTCTAGCTCTATGACCTTGAGTAGGTTACTGAAATGCTCTGGAACCTAGTTTCCTTTTCTGTGGAATGGGGACAATACCTCGACAGGATTTTTGGGGTGTGTGTGAACAAACCTATGTGTATATGCTGAGCTCAGTGTGGTTGGTGGTTTGGAGCCTGGAGTATATACCCCAGAAAGGATCATGTTCTTCTAATTCATTCCTGTGGATGCAGACTTTTTGTAGGTGGGACCTTTTGATTAGGTTATTTCTGTTGAGGCGTGCACCGGGGTGGGTCTTAACGCTTTTACTGGAGTCGTTTTCTAAGAGGATGAAAGACAGAAAAAAGCCCGGAGAAGTTTAGAGAAAAGCCCCTGAGAAGCTAAGAGAAGACCCACAAAAAACTGGGAGGAAGTCACTGAAGCCAGAATCTGAATGCAATGAAACCTAAGGGAGAAGAACCAGCAGACAATGGCCATGTGCCTTCCCATGTGACAGAGGTGTCCTAGATGCTTAGCAGCCTGTATTCATAGCCCAGGTATCGCCCTGTTGATGCCTGAGTTGGACATCTTAATGGCCTAAGAACTGTAAATTGTAAGTTAATAAATCCCCATTATAAAAGCCAACCCATTTCTGGTGTATTGCATTTCACCAGCTTTAGCAAACCAAAACAGTCAGGAATCTAGGAACTGTCCAGTAAATGTTAGTTTTCAATATTCTCTCCTGCTTCAGCTGTGTAACTCTTAACAGGGGCATACTACAGCTCCCACTACTATGACTAAATCCAGTGACTGCAAAAAGGCACAATGGAACTTTCTTGGGCCATGGAAAGTTTCTGTTTCTTGAATGTGAGGTAATTACACAATTATATACATTTGTCAAAACTTTTCAAATTGTACACTCAAAATTGAATTTTATAACATATAAATTATTGTACAATACAACTCTTTTTTTTTTTAACCTAAAAAGAGTAAAGAAATGGAGAGATCTCAGAAATATCTTTTGGTTTAAAAGTCACATGTGATGACAGATAACCTTGACACAGAGCTTCATCAACAGAGCATGCTGTTTTGGTCAAATAAAGGAGATGTTTGAAGACTTGTCCAAGAACAGCTGATAGAATATAGCCAGCATAAAGCCCTACTAGCAGCAAATGTCTTCACAATCATGGTCTTTTTTGTTGACTAAGTCTCAGAAAGCAACATGCAATGGAGTAAAAGTAGTGAGAGAAAGAACTGTGTGTGTGTGTAACAGAGAATACACTTCAGTGACTTTGTACTGACCATTTTGAACTAATAGCTTCAAAATGCTATTAAAAATTTTATTGGATATATAAAATATTAAGGAAATTCTGAGCTTAAAAACAGTTCTTTGAGGTGTCATTTTCTTTGGGACATCTTCCCTAACTCCTACCAATGCCTTTGGCCCTTTATGAGTTGTGTGTCCCTTTTCTGTGTTCTGATTTACTCCATCCCTTCCCCTATCATAGTGGTTACCATACTACATTAGCATACTGCGTTCTAATTATCGGTTTTGTGTCTATCCTCTTCACAAGACTGTGCAAACCTCGAGGATAAGAACTTTTTTTACATGTGTATCTTTATTTTTTCCAATGTAATGGGTGCATTACAGCCCTTATAGTTCAATAAATGTTTGATGAACAAATGGGGTCCAATCTAATTACCTCTATTCCTAACTTTACAAAAAATATTTACTCCAGGCTTTCTTTTAATAACAATTTGGATCCAATTGTAATAGAGGATCTGCAGTAATAGAAGAGCCACTAAAAGGCATGAAAAAATAATCAACAAGGAAAAGATAAGGCATATCATGGGAGGAGAGGGAGTAGTTAGCCCTTAATTCCCAGAATCCCTGGTTTGAGCAGACAGTGGATCATAGGATTTCTGAGTCCAGTTTCCTTGGTTAGATTCCCAGCCCTGGAATCTGCATGACCATGGGCAAGGTACTACACCTCCCTGGGTTTTGGCTCACCTGTAACTTTTCTTCTTGTTTATAAAATAGGGAAACAATAACTATGGCCCCCTCACATGGTTTCTGTGAGGGTTGAATGAGATGATGTATATTAAGCACTCATCATGGTGCATGGCACACTGTAAACACTCATGAAATGTTAACAATTTTCTAGCATGATATAAAAGAATAGACTCTGGAGCCAAACAGACTTAGATGTGAAGTTCAATTTATTCAAATTCAACCACCCATTAGCTGTTTGAACCTGGACAGATTAGTCAACCTCAGGTAAAATCCCCAAAGTGTAAAATGGGGATAATAACAGTATCCCCTCATAGGCTCATTATGAGGAATAAATGAGACAAAGAGCTTAGCATAGAGACTGGCACATATAAGCACTCAATGAATGTTCATTATTATCACAGCCAGGTAGACTATAGCCCTACTATTACCTTATAAGCCATGTTTCTCAAAACGAATCCTTCACTTCAGTCAAGTATATTCCCTTTCTCCTTTGTATGTGCCATGCTCTTTCCTTTGTCATTACTTTGTACATGTAGCAGCTACTGTAGGGCAGTGAGGAGAAAAGAACAAAAGTTTTGAGGTCAAACAACCTGGGTTCAAAATTTGGCTTTACAAATTTCCTAATTGTTTGTAATTCACTTAGCCTTCCTGAATCTGTTTTCATCTGTAATGTGGGGATGATGATACCCACTTCACTGGTTTGTAAGATATAATGAGACAATATGTAGTCAGGTGCCTGATGTATAATAGGTGTCTTTTGAATAAATTTTAAATACTAATCTTACTCTCCTAATCAAGCACACTTGCCATTTCTCTAGCTACCCAAACATCTTCTATTCTTCAAGACACATCTAAGATCCCACCTCATGCAGGAAGCCATCTCTGACCATGATGTCCCACTTGATCTCACCCCTTTAAATCCAAATGTATCATATACTGCTCTTTTTTTTTTTATAAGTCTTTTAAAAAAAATTGTGAGCAATTTTTATTCCGATGCTTTACAGAAAACACTTGCAACCAGCTACAGGCCAGTTCAGCAAAAGGGACTGTCTCAGAGATCCATGGAAAGGACTATGCCAAGTGCTTTGGGACAAGGATTTAATTTTTTTTTAATTTTTTTTTAAGTTTCATAAACCAATTTAAAATTAAGGCAACAAGGAAAGAATCTACATATTCAGATAGCAAAGTTCTTAAATTCTAAGTATTAAACACTAACTTAGATATCACTTTATCAGCTGTTAAAACTGTGAATGTTTTCAAAATATCAAGTAGAAAGTTCTTACAAATATCTGCATTGCTATGGTAATGACCTATGTTATTAAATATTTTCCTGATTTCAGGAAAATATGAAGATACAAATATTTTTTAAATTAACATATGGAAATCTTAGCCACCTAAAATGGATATCTAAGTTAGCTTATCCATTGGTTATATACTATTCTTATTTTTCTGATTCTATAATCTAGTCTCTCCTATTACATCAATTAATCTTAACTTATTCTGAGTCATGATAATTTGCTATTGCTTTGATTCTTTCCCCAAAGACATGCACAGACAGATATGAAATTTGCGCACACACACATAAAACATTCAGAATAATATTATCTTCTGAAACCTTTCCTTAAGACCCTAAGAACCTCTGAAATAGATTATGATTTCCCTGAGGGCAGTGACCATGTCATATCTTCTGTATCTTCCAGGGTTGAGGATGCAAGGTGTATTAGTGAAGACTAGTTGATGGATTGATTAACTTTTTACCTTAGAAAATAAATAATGGCAGCACCTCTACAGAATGGGGTAGGATTCTGACCAGGGCAAAGGGTGAGAAACTCTTTAGCAGCATCTCAGTCTTTAATTTTTTCACAGCAAAGCAAATTGAAGCTTCATTCTATTCCTAAGGATGAGAGACAAAAATTGGGGCAATATGTAGAAAAATAAACATGGAAATATTCTGTTCCTGCACCTTAAGTGTATCCAGTCCAGAGACCCAGATCCATGACTTTCATTATTAAAAAAGTTATCTTCAGACAGATCCATAATTTTTCCCTGGGCTTCCCAGCCTCTCATTCCCTCATTCAGGCCTACGTGCTTGTTTTGACTCTGTTTTTTTTTTTTTTCACTTAATGGCCTTTGACTTTGGGGAAAAACAGTTCACTTTTGTCTCTCCTCAAGCACAATTCTTTGATTTTCGTTTTCCTCTCCATCCTTCCAAATCTAACAAGAGAGTTACCACATATGAGATGTAAGCAGAAAGAACCCCACCTTGAATTTAGGCCCTGGCTCTGAGTAACTGGCATCGTGACCTTGGGTAAATCATCTGTCTTTGTGGGTCAATTTCCTTCTTCATACAATTTGGTGGTCTCTAATATCCCTCCCAGCCCTAATCCTCCATGATTCTGAAATACTGCAATGACTCATAGTTACAACTAAAGGACTTCCTGAAAACTTAACTATCATGCACAATAAATGCATGCAGAATGGCTAGGAGGAGTGAGTTTTAATGATTCAACTACTAGATTAAACAAGAGTGGCCATATTTACTATATATAAAGTTTTCCAAACCATCCTACAAAACGCACTTAGCACTAGACAACAATGAACATAAGCTTTATTTCTTTGATGACTCAAAAACCTTGAGGATCTTGTGTCTACTGTTCAAAGCTACAAAAAAAAAGTATCCAGTTTTTCATGCTTTCAGGTTGTGGTGTTTTGGAAAAATGTGAATGATAAATCTAACCAAAATTTTACATATATATTTACTACATATATGCAGATATATTTACTATATCTGCATATATATTTATATGTATATATTTACTATATATGTGTGTGTATGCGTATTTATATATATATATATATGTCTTTAGATCACCTGTTGTACCTCTTCCTACAGCATTTGTATAATATCGCTAATAAAGAAAGTAATGGCTTATAAGAGAACTTCCTTGCTATAATGGGTGTTCTTTTGGCAGAAAACTATTATCAATATATGTTAACATACTCTAACACTATCAGCCTACAACGAAAACTGGAAGTATTTGAATAGCCAGTTTCTAATTTTATTCTGCCTACTTGGACTATGATAAGGTGGGGGGGGGGGATGAAAAATAGTCAGAGAGATTTTCTTGACATCATGCTTAACTAAAATTTCAAAATAAATCAGTGAGGCTCATTTTTAAAGACCTACAGCTAAATAATCATTGGGTCG
Organism: Tamandua tetradactyla; assembly: GCF_023851605.1. Classification (NCBI taxonomy): domain Eukaryota; kingdom Metazoa; phylum Chordata; class Mammalia; order Pilosa; family Myrmecophagidae; genus Tamandua; species Tamandua tetradactyla. Next base: position 63,250,016 of record NC_135337.1, read on the forward strand.
TTTTGTTCTGCTCCCAACTGGGTTTCTGAGGGACTAGTGGTGGGATACAGGACCCGAAAATGAGCCACGTATGCAAGCATTGCAGCTTGCTTTGATTTAGACTAACTCTTGTGTAATAAGTTTCTTTGAAGCATGGGTTGAGGAGCAGGTTAGAAGCCTGAGGCCACAAGCTCATCTCGTTCTTGTTACAACTCAGATGCCCTGTATCCTCACACTATATATATATCAGAGGATTGGCAATAGATTCCCTAGGCTGATCAAGAGTGTAGCCCTCATTCCCTGCACAGCAGAGCTGCTGAGACAAACAACAACATGGCTGTGTTTACTTGGGAAATCCTATCCAATAAAAGACACAGGTGGGTCTTTGAGCAGCCTGTGAGCCAGAGGAAGCCTGACATTTCTCTCATGGCAAGCAAAGAGTTAAAAAATAAATATACCTGATAGAAAGGCTGATGGTTTCCCTGACCCAGGAAGAGGTAGGTTCTGATTCCTGGTTGACTCCTTCTCCAGCTTTGGAATTTCTAGTTCCATGCAGATCTTCTGACCCAAACAAATCTCATATGATGAATAAGACAAGTCCTCTACTCCCCTCTGGTCTGATTTTTCATTGGCAAAATGGGGTTTGGGAGGGATTGAACCAAGTGATCTCTTAAGCCCCACTTGACTTTAAATTTGGAGATCCTGACAATTGTGTGGCCCTCAAGGGGCTAACTTTTTCCCTTTCGTTGGTCATATATTTTCCAGCAGCCTAAGTCAGGCCCTTAGATGATTCCAGTAAATAATAACATCTGCACAGTTTCACAGATTTTGTAAAATGATTTTATATACAGTACTTCATGTGATTCTTTAAAAATGTCATAAAGAAGGAAAAGTATTATCCTTCTTCTTTTATAGAGAAGGGACACTATGCTTAGAGATGTTTAGTTAGAACTGCTTAGGTAAAAAAAAAAAAGTTTCCATAGACTGGGGCCAGATCTGAAGAGAAAAACCACTGAAAGCAAGTTTCTTAGCTGGATGAAGCACACACATTAAATAAAGAGATGTAATGAGTATCATAGATGGAAACAGACAGGATTATGGAAACCTACCTCTGAATTCAGGCATATCAGAGCTTCCAATGTAAATTCTGTTTGTGGGAAGAGGCAAGAGTCTGAAAAGAGACCACAGAGGTTGGCAATGATTTTCAATTCCAGGACAAAGACTCTTAGCCAAGGATGAGGGACAAGAGTTTTACTTCAACTCTTCAGGCAGTGCTCTGAAAGGAGAGGACAGGGGAGGGAGGGGGAATTCACCTTGAGGTAGCTAGCAGATCACCAGCTCAAGCACGGCACATTGGTGGAGGGCTGGTGGAAGTGTAGATTTGCACTGTTACATTCTGGGCATTTAGTAGGTACCAACTATATGCCAAGCCTTCAACAGCGCTTATGACTTAAGAAGGTCTTTAGTTATACCTCTGTGGGATGATAACTAAGGAAATACAATGCTGGGGTAAAGGGCTTCCCTAAGTGCAGGCTAGAGCAGAGAAAATACAAGGTGATTAGAAGACAAAATGAATGATTATAATATTGTGGGTAAAAGCAGAGGAATGACAAACCCCAAACATACATCTGAATCAGTCCATATCACCAGAAGTGACAGTGGGGCAGTGGTAGCACAGAGACTAAGATACACTAGAATGTGGGCCCACATCAGCTACAGCAGCAGAGAAAACCATCAATTAGTTTCTGAGCTACTCTGGGATTAGAGGACGATTAAGACAAGACAGAACTATAAATAGATGAAGGTTAAGAGGGGGTGCAATTAGAGGTAAATATCAGGAAAGCTTATCAAATTTACAGATGACACAAAAATAAAAGCATGGTTAATGTGATCATTTTGTCTTGACCATAAGTTTTCATAACAGACAAATTCTGGGCCTATAAAGCCAAGAAGGTGAATTTTTTACAGGAATATCTGTAAAGTCCTGTACAGATAATTGAAAAATCAAAAAAAAATCTTGACAGGATTGACAAGGTAAGAATAAAACGTGATAACATAAGAAGGACTTAGGTTGCGGGTTTTGGTGACCAGAGACTCAACAGGTGCCCATGATTAGGTTGCTAAAAAAAAACTAAGAACCTCAGGCTGCAATGATGAAAATACATGTCTAGACACTGGGCTTTTGTGGTCAGATCACAGTACCGTATTATGACAGGTTGTTGGTACTGCATCTTAAGAGGAACACCAATATTTCATGCTTCTCCAGAAGAGCCTGACCAAGATGGTAAAGGGTCCAGAAGCCATGTCCTACAAGAGCAGCTGGAGCTGAGAAAAGCTGAGGAGATCCAAAAGTCATCTTTAATTTCTAATTTAGTGAATCTTCTTGAGAAAGGACCACACTAGTGTGGCCTAATTGGATATAACCAGAAGCAAAGAACAGAAAGCCAATTTTGGCTTAGTATAAAGAAGAACTTTCCAACAGAGCTGTCCAAAGGCAGAAAGGTCTGCCTTAAGGAGTGGTAAATGACCTATCACTGAGATGAATATCAAGCTGAGGCTGGATGATCGTCTATCCAGGAAATTATGGAGATGATTCCTGCATTAGGTAGGAGCTTGGACTGAATGACCCATGAAATTCCTTCTAGCTCTTAGAGATCAGATTAAGACTCTTTGTCACGGAACTAAACATTCTGTTTTGGCAATAGAATCCCAAAGGGACCGTCCCCTGCCATGTGCTAAGGGGCATAGAGTCTTGCCATAGCTCCTGTTTCCAGAATTCTCTTTTCTTAAATGTTGAGCTCCAGTTTATTTAGAATCTAGGGATAGGAAATCTACTTTTACAAATCAATAGGTGTTTGTCTTCCTGATGTCCTTCAACTGCAAAAAATCCCTACTTCTTACCAGTTTTGCCTAAGTATTAAGGATATTATAAAACCCCTTTCTTCCTTCTTCTCCATTGCCAGTAATCCTGCCTGAGGATTCAAGGCATCATCATCTTAGTCCTTCAATAGCCTCCTAAGTGGACTTCTTCCTCCATTCACGTTCTTCAATATACCCTTTATAGAGCAGACAGAGTGGTCTTTAGAAAGCATATGCATTACACAGCCATGCTCCTGTTTTTGATAGCTTCCCATTGATCACGTCGTAGCCCAGGCTCTTAACATTACATGGAATGTTCTCATGTTCTACAACTTCTCACACATGCTGCCACTCCTCTCTATACACATAAACTTTGGGCTTCAACAATACCAAACTATTTAAAATCTTCTGTACACACTAAGCGTTACACATCTTTCTGCCTTTGCATATACAGTTCCCTCAGTCTGAAATGCCTTCACCTTCTACAGCTCCCACTTTACCTGCCAGGAACACTCCTATTTATACTTTTACGTAATTAAAAGCTGTGTGTGGGCATAATCTTTTGTGGGCCTTCTTTTAACCTCCCAACCCACGCTATTTTCCAAAGTTAATCATTCTTACCCATTTTCTACCTTTGTACATGGTTCTATTATAGCATTTCTTACACTATTTTGAAATGTAATTATTAACATGTCTATCTTCTCCACTGTTCCTGGGCTCCTCAAAAGCAGTAGTCAATAATATTCATCTATGAATCTCTAGCACTTAGCTTAGCACATAGTAGATCAAAGAGATCTTCATGAGCATGTCTAGAATTTGCAATATATGCCTTTATATTACAGTACACACAAACACCAAGTTGTACAATGATAAACATAGTATTAGACTTTTGAAATTGTCCAGTGATTTTAAATTAAATGGAAAGGACCCAGGGCAAAGAACAAACACTTAGAATGGAAGAAGGGGAAAATTTAACCTACAAATTCCTACCACCACCACCACCACCACCCCTTTTGTTTTTTTGCTGTGAAAAGCCTGGCTAATGAAACTCGTCCTGAAGAACATTGGGTCTCTAGTCTTCGTCTTCAAAACAAGAGAAATTCTCAAGTTATAAATGGAACCATTCAATTAATTCAACAAAAATTTACTAAGAATATACTGTATACAAAACATAATGCTAACATTGGGATAATCCAAAAGAAATATTTTGAGGCTAAGATAAAATAATTAAAAGGCTCTTATACAAAGTAATAGAGTTATGAGCCTCTTTGCTTAGAGTTAACCTATCTGATGCACAATATCTTTATAATTAGAATAAAAGAATAGCTTACATTTATTATGTATTACATACTAGGAACTACTCTAAGCACTCCATTCATTCATTCAATAAATATTTATTAAGGTCCAATATGTTACAGGTGCTGTCATAGATGCTAGGGATTCAATAGTGAATAAAAATAAAACATACAAAACCCGCTGCTCTCATGGAGCTTACATTTTAAGTAGGGGAAGACGTTCAATAAGCAAACAAGCATCAAATAAAACATACAGAATGCCAGGTGATAAGTGCTATGGAGAAATGTAAAGCAGAGAATGGAGATGGGGAAAATGGGATACAAGGGGGGCGCAATTCTCAATGAGGTGGTCAGGGAAGGCATCAGTGAGAACGTGATTTGATCAAATGCCTGAAAGAGGCAAGAGAAGGAGCCATGAGAATATTTGGGGAAAGAGGGATATAGGCAGAAGGTAGAGCAAGTACAGACCCAAGGCAGGAACCTGAGGAACAAAAAGGAAGTCAGTGTGGTTGAGGCAGGGTACAAGAGAGAGTTGTAGAAGATGAGGTTAGCAGGGCAATGGAGAACAGAACATGAAGGGTCTTGTAGGCCATTTATGAGGGCTCTGGTTTATAAACCGAGATGGGACCCACTAGAGGGTTTTGACATGATCTTTAAAAGATCATTCTTAGTTGCTATGGTGAAGACAGACTGCAGAAGGGCAAGGACTTAAGTAGAGAGGCTATTGCAATAATGCAGGAAGAAGTGACAGAGGTTTGGAGTAGGATGGTAGTGGTGGAGTGCTGAGAAGAGGTTGGTTTCTAGATATATATTTTAATATAAATGACAGCATTTGCTGATAAAATTGATACAATGAGTAAAAAAGAGGGGGGGAGTCAAGGATGTCTTCAAAGTTATAGGTTTGAGCAAGTATATAGATAAAATTGCCATTTTTTGATTTAGAGGACAGTAAAAGAGGCAGCTCTTTAGAGAAGTGGAGAGGGGAAATCAGGTAGTTTTGATCATGTTAAGTTGAAATGCCTACTAGATATCCAGTTGGAGATGTTATGTAGTGAGCTAAAAGGAGAGGTACAAGCTAGAATGAGAAATTTGGGAGTAGTCAGCATATAGATGATATTTAAAGTCATGAACCTGGAGGAAATCATCAAGAGAGTATAACTTCAGAAGATAGTATAAAAGGACCAAGGTCTAAACTCTCAGGCATTTCAATGTTTATAGATTGGAACGACAGGAGGATTTTGAAAAGGAGCAGTCAGAGAGGGAGGGGGGAAACTAGGACAAGGGAGTTTTAGAAGGCAAGTGAAAAAGCATTTCAAGGATGAGGGATTGATAAAACTATTGATTTTGAATAGCAATGACAAATCAAATGAAAAGAAAACTAAGTACTGATCATTGCATTTAACAACATGAACAGAAGAGAAGTTGGTTGGCACCAATAATACTCACTCACATAAGATTCCCAACAACTCTCTATGATAGATATTACTATTATCTCCCAAGGGTAGAAGATTACAGTAACTTGCACAAGTTCACATAGCAAGAGAGCAGCAGGGTACTTGAACCCAGGTAATGTAGTTTCAGAATGCACCCTGCCTAGGAAAACAGGACAGAGATTTTTTTTTCTAAGTGTTTTATTCATTTTTTAATTTATTTTTTATTTATGATACATAACCACATACAAACACAAATATTTTTATCATATGATCATTCTGTTCTTGTTATATAATCAATAACTCACACTATCATCACATAGTTGTATATTTATCATCATGATCATTTCTTAGAACATCTACATCAATTCAGAAAAAGCAATAGAAAGAAAACAGAAAAAAATTCATACATACCACACCTCTTACCCCTCCCCTTCAACTATCACCAGCATTTCAATCTACTAAATTTATTTTAACATTTGTTCCCTCTATTATTTATTCATTTTTAATCCATATGTTTTACTTGTCCGTCGATAAGGTAGACAAAAGGAGCATCAGACACAAGGCTCTCACAACCACACAGTCACACTGCGACAGCCATATCATCATACAATTATCTTCAAGAAACATGGCCACCAGAGCACAGCTCCACATTTTCAGGCAGTTCCCTCCAGCCTCTCCATTACACCTTAACTAAACAGATGATATCCATTTAATGCGTAAGAATAACCTCCAGGAAAACCTCTCAACTCTGTTTGGAATCTCTCAGCCACTGACACTTTATTTTGCTCTTCCCCCTTTTGGTCGAGAAGATTTTCTCAATCCCTTGAAGCTGAGTTCCAACTCATTCTAGGATTTCCCTCCCACGTTGCCAGGAAGGTCCACACCCCTGGGAGTCATGTCCCATGTAGGGAGGGGGAGGGCAATGAGTTTGCTTGCTGTGTCAGCTGAGGGAGAGAGGCCACATCTGAGCAACAGAAGAGGTTCTCTTGGGGGTGACTCAGGCCTAACAGGCTTAACCTATCCTTTGCAGGATTAAGTTTCATATCAACAAACCCCAAGATTGGAGGCTTGGCCTATTGCTTTGGAGGACAGAGATATTTTAAGGGAAGTTGACAAAACGGTGAAAAGAAGACCCTAGAATCTTGCTTTTAACCTATGATTATGCTGAAACTCTATTTCTGTTCCTGCTCCTTGCCTTAACCTACAGCAGAGCTTTCTGTTCCAAGCACGAAGTAGTGTTTTGAGAGGAAAAATGCATTGACTTTAAAATTCCATATATGTGGAGACTTTACAGATGCTTATTTAATAACACATGAGTGGCCTGGTTAGCTTAATCGGTTAGATTACAACAGACACCAGGGATACAAATAAATTTCTAACATGAACCAGTCAGGTTTATCAGAACAACTCAGTTTTTGGACATAAGCTACATTATTTACCCTGGGGAAATATCTTGCATACAAGTTCAGTGTGGCAGTTCATCTCCTGGAAAAAAAAACAACAATTATATGTTCTTTTAGCAAAGTGTTAATAGTACCTCTGTCTTCTTCAAAAGGGTGTTATTTTCTTATTTTAGTGCTGAAGAGAGGGATAAATTAATGTATCCATATCTTCACATGATGGTGACATCCTCAACAGCTCTGACTTGTAAACTAATATGCCTATATTTTGGAAAGTAAAGTCTTGTTCTTTATAAAAATGAGATCGAATATATTTTGGTACCAAAGAGGTTGAAACCAAACCTGAACAAAGCATTAACAAGGATCAGAGCCCACCACTCAGGGATATCTTTGAATAATTCTGGGGAAATGACATTATAACTACTTTAATTTTTTAAAATAACTCTACCTTTACCTCATTAGCAATGAGATCTGGACGACTGATCCTGTTTTATACAAAACTCAAGGAGTCAACCAGGATCTTTACTTCCAAGACCTCACTCAACACATTCATTCCTCAGGAATCCACATCCTGCCCTGGTTTCTACCCTGTTTATCAGATCTAGTGGCCAAACTCAGTTCTGCCCACATGGAGTTTTTGTATCCACATTTCTGGAGGGTATAAGAAATTTATAATAAATTTTAACTTCGATATAATTGTGGGTGGTGAATTTTGCCTTTCATTCTACAATGAAAGATGGAGTGTGTGGCAATTTGGCCATCTTTGGTAAGCCTGGCAACATCTGAGATTATGCTGATCAGTACTCTGAAATTTCCATGCAAATATATAATTAGAAAGTATCCCTTGCTCTCGTTTCTCATCTCCTATTAAATCCCAAATTTCCTACAATTCCCACAGCTAAAATAACTATTTGTTTATTTTTATTGCTAAAATAACTACTTGTTTATTTTTATTGTAATCAAAGTACAAGACTTATTCCAATTCATAGGTCACACCACTTGTAGTACTATTCAATTGTCCCTTCATTCCAGATCATATCCACTGCTCGCCTCTATGTCCCCAACCAAGATAAATGATGCATAGCAACAGAAATGTGAATTCAGGCATTGGAGATGCTGTGTGGTCACAGAAAAAAGAAACTTTAATGAAAGCTTCTTTATACTACCACTCCCCCAAATATTCAGAAATTATGTTTCTACCTGAAGCTCTTCTCAACCCCTATCCAAATGGGGTTGCAACAAAGTCACACCCACTTTTCCCTCCTCCTCCTGTACATCGATGCACCACACTGCTGTTATGGTCTGCCAAAATCACTCTTGCTGATTAATTCTTCTCACATTCGTCCTGTTTCACCAGACTAAGCATCCAGACTAAGCATTTTGACAGAACAAAAAATAATAGTAATAAAGAAAAAAAACCACTATCATTGTAAAATTTACATATGCTCAGTTTTTCTTTATTTCTATTTATATATGAGGGAGGGAGGAAAAAACAAAAAGTAAGACCCTAATGAGGTAGCAACAATTTAATTTTTCCAGAAAGATCCAAGGCTGATTCTTATAAACTGAAAAGAATATTTGACCAACAAAAGCAGGGACTGTGAACAAAATCTATGACTAGGTTTTCCACTGATTAGGCATATGTTTAGGTAGAAAGGCTTAGATAGCAGCTTATGGAACATCTCAAAATGATGTCCTATAAGCATTCTCCCCCTTTATTGATCACACATAGCCCTCGAATTTGATGAGCAAACAGGAATGGGTAGTTATAATTCTGCCCACAGCTGGGAAGAAATAAATTCGATGCATTTAGCCACATCACCACCACAAAAGCTGGCTCACCTACAAACCTCTCCAGCAGTACATGGATGGAAATGTGGATTTTTTTGTAGCAGAGATGCTTATACAGAACCCTATTACTATCCTAGGCACCTATTAAATATGATTGAAACAACGCCCATTGGAAGACTTAAAATCTTAACCACCAGTTTTACTTCTAAAATAAAGTAAACTGCCAAAAGTTCTGATAAAAGTGACAATTTATATTTTTAAGTAGTACAACTGGAATTTTCCTATAGCTGTAGACAAAGGAATTCTTACCCACATAAGTAGAAGAGCACCAATAAATTTAAGGTAGCTTATGCAAGTTAGGCACTAATGAATGTCATCTTCTGTTTTGTCATGAAAAAAGATCTTTCTGCTGCTAAAGGAGACTGATTTAGATTATGAATAGCTGTAGTGATTTGCAAAAATGGCTCCAGAGAGATGGAATGAGACTCCATATACTCATGGCACTTGAGGTTTCTGCCCTTTTTGTTGAAAATTAATTTGTCCTGTGGGTTATTGGATTCTAGCTCAGCCAATGTATATTGCTCAGTCATCACAAATTTACTTAAAATTTAGTGTAGCTGAAGTTCATTCAACAAGACAAAAGTCTACAGTTGAAAGCTTCTAAAAATCTTTTTTAAAAATTGGCTAACAATGTAATTGAAAGTGCTGGCGTCAAAGTAGATTCACAATGTTTTGCAGGTATCAATACAGACTATATTAATATGTTAGAAATAATTTTTTTCTCTTGTTTTCCAAGGAAAAGCAGATGGGAAGGATTTATGATCCTTTGGTAAGAGGACATTTTGGACAAATTCAAATTGGATTTTATAGTTCCTATCTCATATTTCATTCATGTTTTATGTAAATTATTCTTAAAACTAAATATAATTACACAACTCAATGTTTCCAAATGCTAAATATATTACACCTAAAAAAATTTAAAGTGCACATATTCTGTCTCCCTATTTCATCAACTCTTATCTGCAAACAGCTCACTTTCTTAGGAAGCTATAAGCATGGAAGCTTATACACTGGGAGGGCTGAAGTAAAAAAAGTCACACTTAAGACAGAGCATTAGGATAAAAATCACTTGTTTTTTCACAAAAGGAACATGAGTTAGTGACCATGCTCCTTTATGCAACAATGAGAGGAAAAGAAAAGGGAATATCCCTCAAAGAGGTTACTGTGAGATGATACAAAGGTGACAATAAAATGGAACAAACAGCTAATTGTGAGAAACAGTACAGTTTTAATTTATCCTCTCCTTAAAGTAATTTTCCTTAACATAATCTATATTTCTCATTTTTAGACATTTAAAAATGTATGTTTAATACATTAAACACATTTAAATATGTGTTTGATAGTCTCTTTCTCCCTTGAAAATCTAGATGAAGCTCAAAACTTATTTAATAACTAAAATCATACCCGAAAACCACAAATGTGATTAGGGCCATTGGGGTAGCTCCTAATTAAATTAATGATACAAAGGAGACAGCAAGCATTATTTGTTCATTTCATTTATAATTGAAAGATTACTAGATACTCTAGATAATGAGACTGTTTTCTATTAAAATATTATATTACAAAGTAATTAAGAGCTAAACTAGATTGTACGAAACATTAGGATGTGACATTTCATTAAGAAAAGAAAGCGAATACTACTTGAGGCAACCTAAATTATAGTTATGGACTTTTGGGGGGTTAACAGCTTATGTTTTATTCCTTGCACTTAGATTACAATGAACACAATTGATAAAGTTCAAACTCTGAAGTGATCAGCTTGAGGTACAATTGCACAGAATGAGATTCAGAGTGCTAACCAAATCATGACACAATGGACTGGAAATTTTAGATTAATAAACCTCTTCCAGTGGAGAACTAAATAACTTTTACAGTTTTATCTATGGTTATTTGTTTCCCTGAAGATTTATGGTCCTGGCAACAGATATGCATCTTATCTTTCACTTTCCAGATTAAAGAGAGATGATTTTAAACAGCTTCTGACTGGCATAATCTGGAATTGCAGATGATCTCAATTTTTAAAAAAATGCTAAAAGTGAACTTGCAAGTCAAATGTCTTTGCGCATGTCAGGTGCACAGTGTGGGAAATCTGCATACAGCTAAACAAGGCTGATCTTCTATTTCCAATAGTGATTTCCTCACCTCTCCCCGTATCAGCCAGGTGCAATCTGTGCATGCCTAACTAGGAATTAAAACTCTTCATGCTACTGCTGCTTTAATTGATTAATGCTAAAAGTTTAGAAAATAAAACCTAACCAGCTATTACAAAGCTCTTTTAACCAAGCCTTTTTCTTTGAAAGCAGGCTCCTCAATTGAAACTGGCAGACCACATTTTTAGGTTTCAAGCAGCTCTGTCATTCTACAAGGAATGTGCCTGCCACTTCACACGATAGCTTGAGCTGAAAGACATGTACTTTGAATCAGAGAATCAATAGAACACTTAATGGACAATTAGGAGAACAGCTGTAGGACTGTCAGAGACCCATCTGTACACAGCTCAAACAGCAAGCCTGGACAGGGCCAGGGAAACAAAGTACACTGCTCCAGGGCACTGGCCCCAGTACAAAACCTCCCTTTCATTTCTCATTTAATGTTAATATAGTGTTCTTTTTCATTACAAATTTTAACACGTGTAGAAAATTATGGAAATTGCTTAAGCCATTTGTCAACTTATATCATGTGAATTGATCAATAAATTTCACTACTTTGTTGTTAATGTAGATAAATTTTGGCATTTAATTAAGCTCCAGTGAAAATGTGGCCACTTTTAATTTCAGCAGATGCTGTCTTTTCATTTGCAATACATAACTACAGGGGTAAATACAACCCAATCATGAATTATCACTAAATATTTATAGACAACACAGCAATTCAGAAAACAGACACAAAAGATTTTTACAATGAAACAATTACTGTGTGTAAAATCTGAAATAGGTAGCGATGAGCTCTAATAGAAGCCGTGAATAGAATCTTAATATTGTGGCTCCACAAAAGAATTACATATGTATATTTTTCTCTCCTGACCCTGCTTCCATAGACTACATCTCTATTTCAGAAAAATAATTTCAATTTCTTTTCACAGAATTGTTTTAAACATTAAAAGATAGTTTCTTAAGTTTATGGAAACATATTAAATTTAACAAATTAAAATAAAAACCCATCCCTTTATATTTCTGGTTACTAAATTTAACTGGGTACAACTGGGAGGCTTCTCTTAATGGATAGGAGGAAAATCTTATGATGCTTTTTTCAAAAACATGATTTAGATTCGGGCTATAAGGTTGGTTAGAAGGACACTGGGATGGGGAATGGAGATGAGTACCACAATGGAAAAAGCTAAATGAACTTTTTAGGCTTCTTCCATATGGCCTAGGGGCCCCAAGATGAAATCCTGCTCCTGACAGCCAGAGGCCCTATAGTCTTAACCCTCTGTAGCGTAGTCTGACATGATAAACTGCTGTATCTCATTTGAGGGGGAATAGGCTGCCTCTTGGTGATTCTGCTGGTGCCTTCAGGGGAAAGGGGATTTGAAATCACATTGCTGTCTTAACAGTATAATCCACTTCATAACACCCATTCCCACCACTGTCTAAATGCTTCAGTAAGAGGGCCTTGCTGGCTCTGCACACATGGGTACCTGCATGGATATCTTGCATGAGTATTAAGAAAATTAAGTTTAGGAAAATCAAAGCTGATCCCTCATTCCTATTTTTACCATGTCCCACATCAAATCAGTCTTCACTGCAGAGGCATTTGGCACTTTCTGTTGTTCCAGCAGGGGAATACCTGATACTCTAAATTTAGACTCTATTAGAAAAAAGCAACCAAAGGGAAATGGATTGGGTCTTCTTATTGAGCCAAAGACTCATCTAAACTCACAGCTAAAATACTCTCTAGTTCATGCTCATGTATTCATTTCTTTTTATTTCAAAAGTTAAGTTTCCTAGGACTTGAGGCCTGATTTTTATACCACTAAAAAAGTAGAAGTGAGAGCCTGCCCCAATAAAGATGGTGGAATGAGGCACTTCAGGACTCCATTCCCCTACAGAAGCTTTGAGCAACCAGCAAGAACTGACAAAACAACTTCAAAGCTCAGGGCTCCAGAAGACAGTTAAAGCACTGAAGTAATAGGGCAAGCAGTGAATCAAGAAAAAGACTTCTTCAAAGCTCTGGTATCTCACGGCACTCTGGCTGGCCCCTCTCCCATTCCCCCACTGGCTTGACACGGAGCTGGCCCGACATGGAGCCAGCCCATGCTCCCATATAGATCCCTGGATCTGGTTCCAGGGGAAGTAAAGTAGCCCTCATGCACAGGCTGGGAACACATATATCTGACCCAATCTTCCTGGCAGTGGCCTGAGGGATTCAGAACTTGCCCTGCATGTACAAAGCAGCTCAGAGAACTCTGGTATAGAGAGAGCTGTGGGAAAGCAGCCAAGTGGCCTGGGGCAAGGAATTGCTGGCTGTAGGATATACAGCGCAGTGTCCAAGACCATGAGGAAACTGTTTCCTAGAAAAAAGGGAACATTTTAAACTATGTCAACAGGTGCACACCCCAGACAAGACAAAAGCACAGAAAGGATCAGGAAGGCCCCTACACTTTGGCTGGGAGCTATTCTCCTACGATCTGTTATATGAATAAGCCCTGAAGAAGAGCACTTGCACAGCTCAGTGTTCAAAGGATGGGAAAGGTGCTTTCTTTTTTTCCTTCCTTTTCTTGTTAGCTCCTGGCATTCAAGGGAAACTAAGTCATAACATTAGCTGGATTCAAGTTTAAGGAAAGATGCCACAGAGTACAAATTTCAGTGATACATATTAAAATACCAAAATGCCCAGGTTTCAGCAAAATGTTACAAAACAAACAAAGAAACTGTATGTGATGCCTAAGGCAAAGTAAAAGATTAAAGCATTAGAAACTATCATGGAGGAAGACCAGACTTGGGACATTCCAAAGATGTTTAAAAAATGGTCCTAAATATGCTCAAAGACTAAAGGAAAACATGAAGAAAGAACAAAAGGAAATCAGGAAAGCAATAGATAAACACAAACAGAATAATTAATACAGAAGTGGAAATTATGAAAAGGAACCAAATAGAACTGAAGAGTTCAATAACAGAAGTTAAAAATTCCTTAAAGGGGTTCAACAGCAGATTGGAGTAGGTAGAAGAAAGCGTCAAGGAACTTGAAGATGACTGAAATCACTCAGTCTGAGGAGCAGAAAGAAGAATGAAGCAAAGTGAATAGAGCCTGAGGAACCTGTGGGACATCAAGCATACCAATATATACATTGTGGGTATCCCAGAAGGAGAAGAAAAAGATAAAGGAGCAGAGAGAATATGCTAAGAAATAACAGCTGAAAACGTCTCAAATTTAGTGAAAGTCATGAATGTGGACATCCAAGATGCTCAATGAACTTCAAACAGGATAAATCCAAATAGACCATGCTATGTCATGTTATAATCAAAATGTCAAATGCCCAAAGACAGGGAGAGAATTCTGAAAGCTGCAAGAGAGAAGCAATGCGTCACATACAAAGGAATCTCAATAAGATTAAGTCCAATTTCCCAACAGAAATCATGGATGCAAGAAGGTAGAAGGATAAAATATTTAAAGTGTGAAAAGCTAAAAATTTCCACCCATGATTTCCATATCCAGCAGCACTACCTTTCAAAAATGAGGGAGGGCGGGCCACAGTGGCTCAGCAGGTAAGAGTGCTTGCCTGCCATGCCCGAGGACCCGGGTTCGATTCCCGGTGCCTTCCCATGTATAAAAAAAAAAAAAAAAAAATGAGGGAGAGATTAAACCATACCCTGATAAACAAAAGTATCACCACTAGACCAGTCTTACAGGAAATGCCAAAGAGAGTTCTGCAGTTGAAAAGAAAGGAAAATAGGCAGTAGATCAAAGCCACATGAAGAAATAAAGATCTCTGGTGAGGATGACATAGGTAACTATAAACGCTGATACTAATTTATTTTTGGTTTGTAACTCCAGTTTTTTACTTCTTACAGCAGCTAAAAGGCAAATGCATAAAGTATAATGAGAAATCAGTGGTTTGGGACTAATAAAATATAAACCTATAATCTGTGGTAAGAACCACATAAAGGTGGGGGGAGGGGCATAAGAATATAATTTGTGTATACTATTGAAGTTAACTTGGTATCAAGGCAAACCAGATTGTTATAGATTTAGGATGTTAAATTTAACCCCCATGGAAACTACAAAGAAAGTATTGAAGAATATGCAAATTCACAGAGACAGAAATTAGAGTACATATTTCCAGGGACAGTGTGTGTGTGGGGGGAATAGGGAGTTAACATATAAATGGGTGTAAGGTTTCTGTTTGGGGAGACGTGAAAGTTTTAGCAATGGAAAGTAGTGCAAGTACTGCAATATTATGAATGTTATTAATCCCTTTGAATTGTATGCTTGGGAGTGGTTGAGGTGGGAAAGTTTGTATTGTATATATGTTCTCACAATTGAAAAAGAAAGAAATTGAAGAGACAATAATAATTAAATGTAATATATAATCCTGGATGGAATCTAACAGAGGAGGAGAAAAAACTCAAAGGAACATTATTGGGACAAATGAAGAAATTGGAATATAGTCTGTAAACTTTGTATTCTTTGTTACTTGAACTTGATAGCTACACTTAAAATGGTTACATAGTGAATATCCTTGTTCTTACAAAATATACATGGCAGTATTAAATGTTCAAGGAGCATAATGTATATAACCTACAGTCAAGTATTCAGAAAATGGATTAATAATGATAGATGATAGGCAGATTGATGGATATATAGATATATTTAAAGAGAGAGAGAGAGAGAGAATAAAGAATGAATGATATGACTTTAAACAGGCTTCAAATGTGGCAAAGAATTAAAATTAGTGGAATTGGAGAATCTGGGTATCTGGAGGGGGTAGAGGAGTTCTCTCTATAGGATTTGTATTATTTTTGTAACCGTGCTGTACTTCAAAATACAAAGTTCTTAAACAGTGGAAGGGGCTATGGACAAATACAGCATGATTCCACTTGTGGGCTTGAATTATGTACCCCAGAGTTAGACATTTTCTTGCTCTTAATCCACATTCCTGTGGGTTTGAGCCCATTGTAATTAAGACCTCTTGATGATATTATTTTTAGCTAAGGTGTGACCAACTGATTGAGGTTGGGACTTAATCTGAGTAATCCTTGAAAATTAACAGAATTAGTGGGAGGAAGCTATAAGGGAGAGACAGAAGTAAACAGAACCCAGAAGAGAAAGGAGAGAACATCATCGTGATAGGAAAGCCAAGGAATCCAAGGATTTGTTTCCTCTTGGGGTTGGTAGCATTCTGACTGGCTGGAAATCCTTGTTTGCTACCAACCCCAAGAGGAAACAAGTCTTTCAACTTTCAGAACTCAGATGAGAAATTTCCATTGTTTAAACCAACCCACTGTGTGGTATTTGTCATAGCAGCCTGAAACTAAGACATCTCTCATATTGAATATCTATAATAAGAAAATTCATAAAACAGAAAGTAGATTAGCAGTGATAAGGGACTGGGGTGGGAGATGGGGAGTTATTGCTTAATGGGTACAGAAATTCTGTTTCAGGTGATGAAGTTTTGGTAATGGATGGTGGCAATGGTAGCACAACATTGTAGAAGTAATCAGTGCCACTGAATTGTACACTTGAAAATGATTGAAATGACAAGTTTGATGTTTATATAAATATATACACATATACGAGAAGTAGAAGGGGCTGGAAAATATACCTCTGTTCTAATGCAGAAAGTTAGGAATCTTTCTGAAATCTAGAATTTCATGAAATTACAATCTTAGTTTTTCCTGAGATATTTATGGCTGTGAATTTGATTTGGGGGGAAACTGAAGAAAAAAAGAAGTTATTGCTTGGACTAAGGAAATATTGGCATCTGTTGAATATTTGATATGGGTTAACGTGTTAAGAAAATTTAAATATAAGATTGATTGAGAAACAACTCTTCAGACCCTAAAAAACTGAGATTATGGTGGATGAACTATGCTTACAAATTCCTTGTTATTTCTCCTATCAAGAAATGGAATCTATATCACTCTGCCCTTGAATCTGGGCTGGCTATATGACTTGGTTGGCCCATTAGAATTGTAGAAGTGATGCTGTGCTAGATACCAACCCAAACGTTAAGAAGGCCTGGGAGATCCTGCCTTTGTACTCTCTTAGGAGCCAGCCACTATGCTTAAAAAAAGATATGGGTTAGACTACCAGATGATGGGAACCACCTAGAGAGTAGTCCTGTAAGATGAGAAACTATCTTGGATGTTCCAGCCCCAGGCAAACTCCATGTGGAGAAGAAAAACCTCCTAGCTGAGTTCAATCAACCCATATAATTGTGAGAGATAAAGTCTTTATTTGTTTAAGCCATTACATTTTGGGGTGATTTGTTACATAGCAATAGATAACTGAAGCAGAGATTTTATAATAAAAATATCCATTCATTTTCTTCTCAGATCCTATCTTCCTTTTGAAGTCATGTCAACTGGGAATCAACATTTATGCCCCTATGCCTCCTGCAGAAGTGACTCAATAATAATAAAACAAAAAGCAAAGTTATGAAGTTGGTGAGGGGTGGGGAGGGTAGATACTTCTTTAAAATGAGCTCAGACTAATTCCCTCCGACATTTGTTGTATTATTTCTCTCTTTATAGCATCGTTCAATATTCCAAGTCTACATTAATGCTCACATTAGACATCAAAGGAAAGGTGTCAAAGGAAAAGTGTCTCTGTAACAGGAACTCCATCCCATTCCAGAATCCGAGTTTCATCCCAGAACAATCTAGCTTACTTAAGAGTAAACTTTTTAAAACACATCAATATATGTCCTTTTACTTACACTAAAAAATGCTGAAAATAAATTAACTCTTTAAAATAAATTGATTTTCAGGTGGGCCACAGTGGCTCAGCAGGCAGAGTTCTCACCTGCCATGCCAGAGACCCGGGTTCGATTCCCAGTGCCTGCCCATGCAAAAAAAGAAAAATAAATTGATTTTCTCTCAACTCAAGAAAAGAACTAGGTTCTAATCACAACTCTGCTACATGTAGGTGTGTAACTTAGGCAAGTCATTTCATCTTTTGGGGACTCGTTTCCTCATCTGTAAAAAGAAGGCATTGGAAGAAAAAAGGAAGAAGAAAAAGTATTTAACTAGATAATCTTTAAGGTCCCTTACAGTATTGCCACCTTTTTACTCTCTCAGGTAATCCCAACTCTATCTTTTATCCCATATTGCATTCACCTTAGCATCAACTTAAAAGTCCTTCTCTATTATGTAAAGCTTTAACTTAATATTAACTTAATATTCTACCCCTGAATACTTGAGGAGAGTATATAAATCACTTTCTCTCAGAAAGCATAATTCTAATTTTTTACTCTATTATTCCATAAGAACAAAGAAGTATGACATTCTTTTAAAAAGTTCATAAGAAGATAGCACATGTTTTGCTTCTGGAAAAAGCCTGAGACTGTCTAAGAGAAGGTAAGATTTAGCATGGGAAAAAACAGCTTCAAAACTCACTGGTTCTTTGTTCTGTCTGACACTGAAAATGCTGCTTAGTGAAATACTGCTCTTAAATTTCAGGCAGATATTCATAAACCCATGCTAACTTCTGGGTTTAGTCCTAAACAGAATATCATTGTGTCATATAAGTATGATTTAAAGAATAAACAAAAACAATCTGGGACTCTCTACCCTGTTGCATTATTATAGCAAACTATTGTACAGTTAGTTTTCACCTATACATCTAGGAAAGGAACAATATTGTTCATTTAAATGCACAGATAATCCAAGACTTGGTGGTTTCAATCACTTAGGGAATCAGGCAGCCCTGCCTTTGAATCCTGAATGTATTATTTACCTGCTTGGTAGCCTTGGGCAATTTGCTTACTCTTTCTCTCTGACCTCAAATTTCTTCCTAAAGTCTGATTCCTCTTTAAGGGAAAAGAAAAAAAAGAGATGATACATATAAAGTGCTTAGAACAGTAAGCACTGGATAAACAGAAGTTACAATTAGAATGTGAGCTCCTTGAGTGCAGGAAGCTTGCCTGTTTTGTTCAACTTTCTATCCCAAGTGCAGAGACCAGCTGTGTAAATAAAAGATTATTACTCAGTCCAATAGCTTCAACCTCTTTCCATGGCCTTGTTACATTGTTTTTCAAGTAGATATCACCTGGTTTGAGTTACATGCCCTTTAATTTTCTTTGCTCCTTACTAACAAGGAAAAAACCATCTGTAAGACAGTCAAAGGGATAACCACTAGATGGATCACTAATCCCTCATAAATTCTCACACATTATTCTAAATTGTCATCTTCATCTCAGCTTTTTGTAACTTTAGATGAGTTGTTGTTTTTTTGTTTTTGTTTTTATTTTTTTGGGAGGGGGGTGCATGGTCCAGGAATCGAACCCAGGTCTCCCATATGGATTCTACCACTGAACCACCCATGCATGCATCCTAGATGAGATTTTAAGATTCTAAGAGATGCTCTATCTAAATGTAAACCATGATAATAATTTTGGTATTATTTGTCTTTACATTCTAATATTAAGAAAGTTGCCTTCTTTATGTTGTGCAAGTCAGGTTAACCACAATCAAGGTCTGTCTGCAGCTTGGGGACAAGCTGACTTGAATCAGAGATGGGGATTTGGTTAAATTTTCAATAGCATATCAAATAACTTTAATGGATCACGGAAAGCCAAATGCAAGTCCTTGGAAAGTGATGTGTACGTGGGCATAAAATGTATATTAGAAGTATATTAACACAATTCTATCTCAACAGATTTAATTCTTAAATGCTACATATACTTGTTTAATCTCCCATTTTAAAAAGTAGAAAAGGTTAGATTATAACATCAGGTTAGCTCTCTTTGAAGCAGGTAATAATTAAGTTGATTCACTGTTGCAATTACTGTCAAATCCCCCTTAATTACCAGAGATTTTATAGCAGCTTCATTATACGTCTGCTGTAATGCATTGTGGCCCTAAGGAGAAGTGTTGCAGGAAATTCTGCATAGCATGGATAATTCTAACCTGCAGTTACAGCTTCCAGCAAAAGCTCCTGCACTAAATTTATCTTTTTTTTGACATTTCTCCCTGTTACTCAAGCAGTTAAACCGAGGTAACAATACTCAAATCCCACCTAACTTTGAAAGTTAGAATTGATTTCTTTGTAGATATTAAAAACAAAAAAAGGATGAGGAAAGAATAAATACCTAGAATAGCTGAAATTATGTTTAATAAAAATTGAGATTACTGCTTTTAAATACATGTGAGATCTACATACCTAAATCACAAATATATCTCATATTTCTACTTCTTAGAGATATTTCTTATACGAAGAGCAAGACAAAAATTATTACTGAATCTCTAGCAGATAATCCTGAAGAGAATAATCAACTGCTTTTTATTATTTTACCAATGACTTTTCAACTAAATTCTGGGAAAAGTAATATTTAAAATGGTCATTTTTAAATCACCTATCATTGCTTGTTTTCACTGAGAAAATCTTTACAAATCAGAGTCTGTAAGTTGAGTAAAGTTCAAAACAGATAACTGAATAATGTCTCTCACAGATCCCTTTTTAACCAAGGAATTTACCCCGCAGAATATATTAGATTCAGAGGGGCCACAGTGTCAATGACACTATTGGCAGCTGTGTTAACAGTTAAGGGCCTGGCTTTGTACAGCAATACAGTTATTAAATTTCTCCAGAGACCATGACTCATTAATCAAATATTCATACATCTCTGTAAATACACGCTGAACAGAGAATACCCTCAGAGCTGAGCATCCCAACACAAGTGCTCTTTCATGTAACACTGACAAAATCCTGAGAACATGCGGTCATGTTTTGCATTTCTAATGTACTATGTACTCTTTAATACTCCATTTCCTAAAAACAGAACACAAATGATCTTACTGATTCCAAGAGTTAGATGGTTACAATTAAAATTATTCCATTATTGCTTCATACCATCTTTTTTTAAAATGAGGACAGTGAATCAATTCTTCTATTCTTTGTTTACCATCAAACAAGTAATTTTTTCCCAGGCGGATGAAGAAACCCAGGGCCATGCTCCTATTAATACAAGAATTTGTATTAGCATGAAAACAACAAATCACTACTTAAGCTAGGGAGGGCAAATAACTTAACATATTAGCAGACGTGAACTTGCTATATTTTGCAAAGTCCTCAGTCTATTTTATACCACTGGGAGTTTCCCCCCCCTATTGTACAGTAACAAAAGGTCTTTCTCATTGCAGTCTCTGGAAAATTGGGGTCTGAAGGCCAGGCAAAGAAGAGAAGGCTCAAAATGTCACCTTCTAAGCTACTAAGATCAGGCCCTCGACTCAAGGTGAGCAGGGTATGCTACAGCAATGGAGGAGCGGAAAGGAGCATCTTACATAAACTTCCCATCTATCTAGCAGGTGCTGAAACAATGGACACCTGACTCTCAGCACTAGGCAAATTTCTGTCAAGTGCCATCTCATCTCTTCTTCAACCCCTCCACCCTACTAGCCATACTGCCTGTGTTTTTAAGCCCTGTTTTCCAAAATTTTAGCCAGATTAAGTCAAAGCCTTCCTTTCCACAGCCTCCTTGCCTTTCTCTATCCAGCTAACTATTTAATTAATAATATTTGAAATATAAAATATTTAATTAAGTACCTAGTTAATTACAGTTGCTGCCATTGGTATCATCATCACCACTGCAAATATCTTGAAATATTATTTGTATTGTTTTTGAAATTATGGTAGGACTTGCTTCTAGGACTTATTAATATGTTAATAACAATATTTTAATAACTATTCCTTTTGTAATTCTGTGTTTTCATTTACTTTTTTTTTTTTTAATACATGGGCAGGCACCAGGAATCGAACCTGGGTCTCTAGCATGGCAGGTGAGAGCTCTGCCACTGAGCCACTGTGGCCTGCCCTTCATTTATTTTTAAGAACATTTTCCTAAGAGGTTCATAGATTCTGCAATCAGTAATCCTCTATTTCTTCACCTTGATTCAAACCTTTTATTTTCTGACAATACTAACTTCCTCCTAAATTCAATCAGCAGAGATCCCCCTTTCCATTCAAATCCGCTGATTCAGAGGGGTGTAACTTCCAGTTGCTGGTTCTTTTATCACTTCACAACCTCTCCTACTGATGCTCATATCATCTACTTGAAACACTCAAAATGCTCCACCTGTAGATTTCAGACTGAAATTCTCTTCTGCCTACCATTTCCATAACCAGGTAATATTCTATTTTTCCCACTCTTCACTCTAAATCCTTTTGTAATCTGATAAACGCTATGAAGCCCTTAGACAAATGCTTTTAAATGCAAATGAAACACATATGATTAAAAAAGGAATAGTTATTAAAATATCTTTATTGACAAATTAATAATTCTTAGTACAAATTCTACCTTAATTTCAAAACAGTAAAAATAATATTTTGAAATATTTCATTAACTATAATGTGATAGGAAAGTATGATTTCTAATGGTGACAAAGACCCAGGTACTGCTAATACTAATGTGGCTTTGGTGCCTACATTCCTTTTTTTTTTTTGAAGATGAATAAGTTTTTACTGACCACCCGTTCCCCAAAAGGCACCCTGCATCCACTGCCTCAATGTCTCAGAACTTTGGTCTCAGATATCACTTTGCCATCCACAATCCTGCAGGTTGTGGTCTTGTGTATGGTTTGCATGAAGTTGCTGTTGTCCAGGGCATCGCTGAGACTCCAGTCCTCCCAGTCTTCTAGCAGGCAGCAGTAAGTGGTGATCTCAACCTCCATCTTGACCTTGATGTTCAGCAGGGCCTCATATTCCTGGGCCTGGTGCTGCCCCTCTGCCCAGGTCTGTGACAGCTCTGAGTCCAGGTGCAGCAGGACCCTGTTGAGCTGCTCCATCTGTAGGGCATAGTGGGCTTCCACCTCCCGCAGGTTATTCTCCAAGCTGGCCTTCAGATTTCTCACAGCCCAGGTTGATTACCAAGGACTGGACAGTGCATCTCAGCAGCTCCTATCTCAGCAGACTGAGAGGTGACCACTCTGGTGCTCTCTTCAATCTGCTGAGACCAGTACTTGTTGGCTCCTCTTGGTTCTTCTAAGCCACCTCATCATACTGGGCCCAGATGTCTGCCATGATCTTGCTGAGGTCCTGAGACTTGGGGGCATCCACCTCCATGCTCAGCCTGGAGCTGGCAATCTGGAGATGTAGGCCCTTTACTTCTTCCTCATGGTCTTCTTCATGAAGAGTAGCTCCTCGACAGCCTTGATCTGTCTCCAGCTGTAGCTGAGTGATGTTGCTGTCATCAGTGACCTTGCAGAGCCCATGGATGTCATTCTCCACAGACTGGCACATGGCCAGCTCCATTTTGTACTTGCCTCTGAAGTCATCAGCAGCCAGTCAGGCATTGTCAATCTGCAGAAGGATGCTCACTGTCCATGAAATTTTCAAAGATCTGAGCCCTCAATTCCTCGATGGTCTTCAGGTAGTGGCCCCAGGTCAGGAGCCCGAATTTTACCGTCCAGTCTCTGACTCTGTTTCCAGGCTCCTCACTCTGTCCAGATATGACAAGAAGTCGTTCAGGGCCTGCATGGTCTCCTTCTTGCCCTGGATGCCCTCAATTTCTGCTAGACCCCCAGCCATCCTGCTGGCCGTGCCCTTGGACCCTCAGCCACCCTGGGAGCTAGAGAAGTGGGACACTGAGATCCAGGAGCCTGAGCTGCTGGCCCCTGTACAGATATTGTCCACACTGCTGGCTGGCCAGACTGGTGGCTGGGCAACTGGACAGAGCCCAAAGATCGTAGTTGGTGGAGAAGGTGGTGGAGCAGGTGGTCAAGCTCATGTTGTCTGGGGAGGAAGAGGAGAGGCTGGGACCAAGGATATGCCACCTACTTACATTCTTAATGGAAGTAAATACTATGTTTCATTAGACATGAAGTGATTTTTTTCCCATTCAAGCTCATGCATCCCTAAATCCCATCCATGGGTCTGCCAGATTAAGGAAATTTATAAGCTCTTTGAGATAAGTGGCAGGCATTCAATAAACACTGGAATTGAATTAAGGGTCCTTGAGAGAATTTCTCCCTATTCTTTTCTTATTCTAGTTTAAAAAACAAACAGCATGTTCTTAAAGCCTTTTCAAATCTTACAATATTGGTGAATAAAATATTGACAACAGTTTTAAAAGACTAACGTTTACTGAGTACTTAATATGTGCCAGGCATTTTTCTAAGTGTTTTCCATCAATTTTTTCACTTTATCCTTACAACAGACCTCTTAGTAGTAACTATTATCCCCATATTATGGATGAGTTAAGTAACTTTCAATGCCACATGATTAGTAAGTGTTAAAGTCATGATTTGAGCTGAGCCAGTCTGACTCTACAATTCAACCAGTTAATTATGCCATCTTCCGTGTATAATTCTGGAATTTGACAGAGAAATTAAATACTTGTTTTTCTCAGAATATAAAGATTTATAATTTTTCTAAACTAGTACTACTAAATGAATACACAAAGCTTACTTTTTTTTGGCATGTGCAGGCTCCGAGAATCAAACCCAGGTCTCCGGCATCATAGGCAAGAATTCTATCACAAGCTACCCTTGCACCGCCCCAAAGCTTACTTTTGAAGCACTTGTTATGGCTAAAACTATGGCATAATGTAATCTTATGTAATTTGATGTGTTCTTATATAATACTATCAAAGCTAATTTGCATGTTTATTCCATTCAAAACATGTATTTTTGGTTTTGTGGCCACCTTTATATTATGTAAAAGTTCAGTAACCATTTATATTTTTTAAATTAGGAATAAAAAATGAAGAAAAAGTTTTACAGAAATTGACAAGATGATCCTAAAATTCATATAGAAATGCAGGGGACCCAGAATAGTCAAAAAAATCTTTAAAAAGAACAAAGTTGGAGGAATTATAATGCCCAGTTTCAAAACTTCCTACACAGGCAGTATAGTACTGCCATAAGAACAGACATATAGAGCAATAGAACAGATTTAAGAGTCCAGGAGTAAACCCACACATATACAACCGATTTTTGACAACGGTGTCAAGACATTCAATGGGGAAAGAATGGTCTTTCAACAAATGGTGCTGCAATAGTTGGATATCCACATGCAAAGGAATGAATGTTGACTCCTGCCTAACACCATATCCTAAAATTAACTCAAAATGGACCTATGGCCTAAATGGAGGCACTTAAACTATAAAATTCTTAGAAGGAAATGCAGGTATAAATCTTGTGACCTTGGATTAGGCAAGTTTCTTAAACAGATAATTAAAGCACAAGCAATCAAATTAAAAATATATAAATTAGACTTCATTGAAATTAAAAACCTTTGTGCTTCAAAGGAGAACATCAAGACATGGGTTCATGGAATGGGAGAAAATGTTTGCAAATCATTTATCTGATATAGGACTTGGATTCAAAATAAGTAAAGAACTCTTACTATCCAATAATATATAGACAAATAACCCAATCAAAAATAAGCAAAGAATTTGAATATTCATTTCTCTAAAGAAAATATCCAAGTGGGTAATAAGCACATGAAAAGATGTTCAAAGTCATTAGTAATTATAAAAATGAAAATCAAATCACAATAATATAATCAAAACCACTTCAAACACTAGGATGGCTAAAATAAAAAAGACAGATAATAGCAAGTGTTAATGATGATGTAGAAAAATTGGAACCCTCTTACATTGCTGGCAGATTACAAAATGGTGCAGTGACTTTGGAAAATAGTTTGCAAGTTTTTCATAAAACTAAACATAGAATTGGCAGATGACCGGCAATTACAATCATTGGCATACACCCAATAGAAATGAAAATATATGTCCACGCAGAATTGTCTATGTGAATATTCAAAGCAACATTATTCATAATAGCCAAAAAATGGAAACAATTCAAATGTCTATAACTGATGAATGGATAAACAAAATGTGGTCTAGCTACCTAATGCAATATGATTCAGCTATAAAAAGGAATGAAGTACTGATACATGCTACAATATTGATGAATTTTGAAAACATTTTATTCTGAGAAAGAAGCCAGACACAAACAGCTACATATTGTATGATTCTATTTCTATGAAATGTCCACAAAAGGCAAATCCATAGAGACACAATGTAGACTGGTAGTTGCCAGGACTGGAATGAGGGGTAGGGGATGAACAACACAGGGTGGAGACTGGCAAGTGGTTATAGTGTTTCTAAATTGATGAAAACATTCTGGAATTTTATAGTGGTAATAGTTGTGCAAATCTTTGAATATATTAAAAACCACTGATTTGTACACCTTAAAAGACTGAATTATATAGTATGTGAACTATGTATTAGTAAAGATGTTACATAAAAATATCCACAAAAAGATCCCACTTCTCCTAGGATGGCTACAATAAAAGACAGACATTAGAATTTCATATGTCTAATACGACATCCCCTAACCCACCTTAAATTTTGAAAATTTGAACTTTTGAACATCAGCTGACAAACAAGTGCTTTGAGAACTGACTGATACAATCTACTAGTTAATATCACAATCTTTGAATAATAGTTTATATCATATTGGATTTTATATTTCATTTCCCCTTATTTGGTAACGATAGGAAAACAGGAAAATGAAAGTGCTAACACTAATGGCAAGAAATGTAGGTCTTGGGGTGCATGGGTGGCTCAGTGGTAGAATGCTTGCTTGCCTTTCATGCAGGAGACCCAGGTTCGATTACTGGACCATGCACCCCCCCCCCAAAAAAAAGAAAGAAAGAAATGTAGGTCTTGTAAATTTAAATAAATAGTTAATAAAAAGATAGAAATAATCATTAGCCTTTCTGAAATGCTCCCTGGACTTTAGGTCAATCAATTTTATGTTCTACTGTGACAGAAAAGAACAAAAATAAAGGACATCTATGAAACGTTGGAACAATATCTTCCAAGATCCCATGTCACATTTATAAGATTAAAAATAAATTTCATAACATTTTTAATATTTCTATAATATTTTAGGATCCCTTAAATGTTTTTTTTTCAAATTCTTCACATTCAACTCTCTTAAGTGTTTAGAGGACCATATTATACAAAAATAAAAATATCTCTCTAGATACAGAGATGGGCTAGCAGCCACAAAACTGGCTAAGCACAGTGGAACACGTCTAGGAATCAGTCACAAGTCACAGGAAAACCTATCATGCAAGTCAGAAGCATAAAACAATGCTGGTACACAATTCAAAATATGAAAGACAAAGTAAACAGAATAAAAAGCAGAAGATAAAAGGCAAGAGAACACACATTTATAGAAAACAGTGTACGAGGTGGTTATATAAGTTTGTACCATGCTGCTCCCAAGACCACTTAAGGTTATGAGAAACAACTGGGATTCAGAACCAAAAGAAAATATATTATGCCAAAATACTAGAAGAATAAAGCTGAAGTGAAGGGGAAGCTAGGGCTGTGGTAAGATATCCAGATTAAGACAGGTTATCTAAAATTCTATAGTAGTTTCTGGAGAACAGAGACTAAGCAGAATGGATAGGTCATGCAGCTTTCACATAAGGAATAAAATACAGTCTAAGTAAGCATAGCATTATATCTCAGAACCCATTTTTTAAACATTTTTTTATTTTGAAATACATACATAAAAAAGCAATAAATTTCAAAGTACATTTTCACAAGCAGTTCTAGAACAAATTTCAAAGAATGGTATGGATCACAGTTCCACAATTTCAGGTATTTCCTTCTAACTGCTTTAAGACACCACAGACTAAAAAAGAAATATCAGTATAATGATTGAGTAGTCATACTCATTTGTTAAATTCTATCTTTATCTTCTCTGTTACAAGTTCTCTTTCTCCTTTGAACTTTCTCCCAATCTTTAGGGATATTTGAGCAATGGTCTTCTAACTTCTTCTGGCTGAAAAGTGATTTTGCCATTATGGGGTAGGGGGATGTAACTGGTTGATGCTCTTGAACGGGCATCTCTGGGTTTTAGGACTTATCTGGCCTAGGAACCATGTGGAGGTTTTAGGTTTCTGAAAAATAAACGTAATGAATGGCACATTTATAGAGTCTCAGATAGAACCCTGTGTATTCTTTAAGGGTTTCAGGAATACTGTTGGTTGGGGCTTGGCATACCATGGCAACTTATAATATCTAGCTGAAGCTTGCATAAGAGTAACCTCCAAAATAGCCTCTCGAGTCTATTTCAAATCAGAACCCATTTTTGAAAGACAGTTCTGCCTGAAATAAGATCTTGGCAGTCATTTTCTTTAAGCATTTAATATATTTCATGCTACTCCCTTCTTACCTCCATGGTTTCTGATGAGAAATCAGCTCTTAATCTTATTGGGGTTCTCTTGTACAAGACGTGCTTTTCTCTTGCAACTTTCAGAATTTTCTCTTCATCTTCTGCATTGGACAGTTTTATTATAATGTGTCTTGGCAGGGTTCTCTTTGAATTTATCCTCTTTATAGTTGGTTGGAGTTCTTGAATGTCTATGTCTTTCGTTAAATTTGGAAAGTTTTCTGCCATTATTTCTTTGACTGTTCCTTTTGACCCTGTCTCACTTTCTGCTCCTTCAGGTATTCCCATTTGCTAATATTGGTACACTTGATGGTATCTTTCAGAAGTTACGGAAATATTAAAACATTATCAGGTAAATAGAGGCTAAGGGAGCACATCACCAAAAGACTTGCTCTAACTTACTGTGGTAGTCAGATTCAGTTGTCAACTTGGCCAGGTGAAGATGCCTAGTTATACTGCCGTGGACATGAGTCAATGGCATGTGAACCTCATCTGTCCCTGATCACATCTGCAGTCAGCTAGGAGGCGTGCCTGCTGCAATGAATGATGTTTGAGTTAATTGGTTGGTGCTTAAATGAGAGAGCTGAACTCAGCACAGCCCAAGCAGCTCAGCATGCCTCATCTCAGCATTCACAGGTCAGCCCAGACCTTTGGAGATGCAGAAAGGAATCACCCCGGGGAAAGACGTTGGAACCCAGAGGCCTGGAGAGAAGGGCAGCAGAGATTGCTTTCTACCTTCCCACGTAAGAAAGAACCTCAGTCGAAAGTCAGCTGACTTTCCTCTGAAGAACTATACGTTAACCAAATAAATCCCCTTTTATTGAAAGCCAATCCATCTCCAGTGTGTTGCATTCCAGCAGCTAGCAAACTAGAACACTTGCTCTTCTCCAGAGAGAAGCAAGTGCTCGAGAAAATATGGAAAAAGAGATGTACCTATTCACTGTTGGTAGGGAAGCTGAGAGGTACGGCCCCTCTGGAGGAGAGCGTGGTAGTTCCACAGAAAGCTATGGGTGGGATTACCATATGATCCTGCAACCTTGTTACTAGGTATATAGGGAGGAACTGAGAGTGGGGCCACAAATGGGCATTTGTACACTAGTGTTTACGGCGGCAGTGTTCATGATTCGCAATGGATGGAGGTGGTCCAAGGGTACAACGACTGAGAGACTGAAGGAGTAACAGTGGCATGTACATGTAACAGACTACTGAGCAGCTGCAAGAAGGAATGAAGTTATGAGGCATGCAATTAGGTGAATGAACCTTGAGGACAGTATGTTGAATGAGATGTCAGAAATAAAAAGACAAATATTATCCATCATGTCTCAATAATATGGACTAATTACAATAAACAATTTGAAGAATTGAAGTCAAGAGCATGGGTTATCAGGTTGGGGCCTGTTCTAGTTTTGCAAGCTAACAGAACATGGTATACCAGAAATGGAACAACTTTTTAAAAAGAGGAATTTACTTTGTTGCAAGTTTATAGTTCTAAGGCCATGTAAATGTCCAAATTAAAGGAACACTATAAATATGTCCAATCTAAGGCATATTTAGACCAGGAAAAGATACCATGGTTCAAGAAGGTCTAAGATATTCACGGTTTCTTTTCAGCTGGGAAGGTACATGGCGAAATCTGCTAGCTTTCTCTTTAACAGCTTCCCTTAGGATTCTGTCTGTTCTGTTGGCTCTCAGTTCCGGTGGCTCTAGTGGCTCTCAGATAAAACCACTGTTATTCAACACTGTACTGGAAGTTCTAGCCAGAGCAATTAGACAAGAAAGAAATAGGGCGGGCCGCGGTGGCTCAGCGGGCAAAGTGCTTGCCTGCCATGCCGGAGGACCTCGGTTCGATTCCCGGCCCCAGCCCATGTAAAAAACAAAATAAACAAACAAAATACAATAAAACAAGAAAATGTTTTAAAAAAAAAAAAAGAAAGAAATAAAGACATCAAACCTGAAAGGAAAAACTGAAATATCCTCTATTTGCAGATGACATGATCCTATTTATAAAAGATGCTTGAAAATTCATGACAAAGCTACTGGAGCAAATATACAAATTCAGCAAAGTGATGGGTTATAAGATCAACATACAAAAATCAGTGGTGTTTCTATATACTATTAATGAGCAATCTGAAGGAGAAATCAAGAAAAATATTATTTACAATAGCAACTAAAAGAATCAAATATCTAAAATAAATTTAACAAAAAAAGTAAAGGACTTATATAAAACCACAAAATATGGTAGAAAGAAATCAGAGAAGACCTAAAGAAATGGAAGGACACTCCACATTCATAGACTGGAAGATTAAATATTCTTAAATTGTCAATTCTACTCAAAGCAATTTACAGATTAAATATAATCCCCATCAAAATTCTAACAGCTTTCTTTGCAGAAAAGGAAAAGCAGATTATCAAAGTCATATGGAAAAGGATAAGTGATCTCGAGTAGACAAAGCCATTTTGAAAAATAAGAACAATGTTTTAAGATTCATACTTCTGAATTTTAAAACTTATTACAAACTAACACTAATCAAAATAGCATGGGAAAAATCACATGACCATCTTGACTGATGCTGAAGAAGCATTCGCCAAATTCAACATCCTTTTCTGACAAAAACACTTCAAAAGACTGGAATCAAAGGTAACTTCTTCAACATCATAAAGGGCGTTTATGATAAACCCATAGCCAGCATCATACTCAATGGAGAGACTCTGAAAGCTTTCCCCCTAAAATCGGGAACAAGACAAGGATGCTCTCTGTCACCACTAATATTCAACATGGTACTAGAAGTTCTAGCTAAAGCAGTTAGGCAAGAAAAAAAAACAAAAGGCATCCAAATTGGAAAGGAAGAAGTAAAACTTTGATTATTTGCAGATGACATGATACTGTACTTGGAAAATCCTGAGAAATCAACAACGAACTTACTTGAGCTAACAAATTCAGCAAGGTGGCAGGATATAAAATTAATGTGCAAAAATCTGTAATGTATTTACTTTAGGGACACCCAAATCAAAAGTCCATGCCCTTGATCATGAGGCTTATTCTTGTGAAGCTTATATAGGTAGCACAGAAGCTTAGACTACCTGTAGGCATGCCTAAGAGTTACTTCTGGAGGACCTCTCTTGTTGCTCAGATGTGGCCTCAGTCTCTAAGTCTGCAAGTGAAATCACTGCCCTCCCCTCTATGTGGAACATGACATCTAGGGGTGATAGTTTCCCTAGTAACACAGGAGATGACTCTCAGGAATGAATCCAGACCTGGCACCATGGGATCAACAATTCCATCCTGACCAAATGGGGGAAAAGAAATGTAACTAATAAAGTATCAGTGGCAGAGAGAGATCAAATAGAGTTGAGAGGCTTACACAAGCTTCAGGTGGACCTTGCTACCTATCATAACCTGCCAATCCCCAACCAGGACCATTCCAGCCAATCCTAAAGAACACCTAGGGCAATTTATAAGATTCAAAAGGGTTCCAGGCAGTAGAGTAATGTTCCAGAAAGCTACAACCTGCAGATGGGTCCCCGGTTCAGATAAATCCTGAAACCTAGCCCAGCCTCTCCAGAACATAGATAGTTCCATCTCCCTACCCCATATTAGTGACAGACCCTTCCAATATCAAAAAAGAATTGCCAAAGCCCAAACAACCCCACTGAGAGGTCTGGAAAGATCAAAGGTGATGGTGGAATTATAGAAGATAGAACTTAACAAATGAATATGAATGCTGAATTAGTAAACTGATATCATTTTTAATCTCCAGTATTTTAGATCAGCTAGAAGTAAAAAACTAAAATTGTGGAATTGTACACCATGTCAAACTCTGAAACATGTCCTACAACTAATTGTGGTGCTGTACTTGGAAATTTATAGTTTTTTTTTGTATATATGTTATTGTTCACAACAAAAGGAGGAGAAAAAAGTCGATCGTAATGCTAAGAAGTATTTAAGCCCTATAGCCTCCTATATTCTGGAGCAGTTAGAAGGAAAAATACGAGCGGATTGTATGGTAATCCATGACAAACTCTGGGATCTATCCTGTAACCACGTTTTGAAGAGTGCTTTGAAAACTATTGCTTTTTCATTTCTTCGCTTTGTATATATGTTATACTATACAATAAAAAAAGTTTTAAAAAATCAGTAATGTTTTTATACACAAGTAATGATCTAACTGAGGTGTCAATTAAGGAAAAAAATCCATTCAAAATAGCAACTAAAAGAATCAAGTATCTAGGAATGCAAATTAGGGACATAAATAAAATAAACAAAATAAAGTTTCAGTGGCTGAGAATTTCAAATAAAGATTGTAAGCTCTTATAGCAGTCACATTTAGTCCAGAGCGGTAACTGTTTTTTCTGGATTTTGACAGGCTGTTATATATATATATAACCCGGTATTTAGAGATAAGAATGAAGCTGATCAGTTGGAATTAAGGTAATTCAGAATACAGGAGTAAGGAAGACATTGTCTATATTTTAGAACCTCATCTACTCTTTGAGCCCAAAGGAAGAAAAGCTTATATCTGTAGCACATAATCTAACTCAGCCTGTCTGGATAGATCATTTAAACAACCCAAACACAGGGCCCCCAGAATAAGAATGAGGGCCTTTAATCCCATATAGTTTGTTACTATTTAACTTTGCCACCAGGGAAACCCCTGCTGCTGTGTCAAACATTAGGGACACCCAAGTCAGAAGGCCAAGCCCTTGATCTTGAGGCTTGCTCTTGTGAAGTTTATGTGCGTAGCAGAGAAGCTTAGCCTACCTACAGGTATACCAAAGAGTTACTTCCAGAGGACTTCTCTTGTTGCTCAGATGTGGCCTCTCACTCTCTAAGCCGAACTCTGCAAGTGAAATCATTGCCCTCCCCTCTACATGGGACATGAAATCCAGGGATGAGACTCCCTGGTGGCAAGGGAGATGATTCCCAGGGATGAGTCTCTCCTGGCACCGTGGGATTGACAATGCCATCTGACAAAAAGGGAGAAAAGGAGTGTAACAAATAAGGTATCAGTGGCTGAGAGAGTTCAAATAGACTCAAGAGGCTACTCTGGAGGTCACTCTTATGCAAGCTTCAAGTAGACATTGCCACCTATTATAGCCTGCCAACCCCCAACCAAAAGCATTCCTGTCAATCCTAAAGAACACCTAGTGCATTATATAAGATTCTACAAAGGTTCCATGCACTAGGGTAATTTTCCAGAAACCGACAATGTCCAGATGGGTCACTAGACCAGATAAGTCCTGAAATGCAGAGGGCCCAGCCTCTCCAGCACATTAACTAGCTCCATCTCCCTATCCCCTATTATTGACAGCATGAAAAAGTTAGAATGGGCATAGCCCAAATACCCCTAGAGTGGGAGAAAGATCAAAGATGATGGTGGAGTTATACAGAGAAGATAGGGTTGAACAAATGAGTATGACTGCTGAACCACTATATTGATATTTCTTTTAGTTTCCAGTATCTTAGAGCAGCTAGAACTAAAAACTTAAAATTGTGGAATTATAACCCATACCAAACTCTGAAATCTGTTCTACAACTAATTGTCACGATATGTTTTGAAATTTATTGCTTTTTTGTATATATATGTTATTTTTCACCAAAAAAAAAAAATGTAAGAGAAAAAAATGCATTCTAGCTTCCAGTGTTTTGGAGCAGCTAGAAGGAAAAACATGAAATAGTGGAATGGTAACCCACAACAAACTCTAAAATCTGTTTTGCAACTACTTGTTAAAGTGTTCTTTGAAAATCATTGCTTTTTCTTTCTTTTCTTTGTATATATGTTACATATAACCATTTAAAAAAATTAAAAAACAAAAACAGCATAGCACTGGTGTAAGGACAGGCATATAGACCAATGGAATCAATTTGAGAGTTCAGAACAAGCCCTCACATCTATAGCCAACTGATTCCCCCCCTCATTATTTATTTATTTATTTATTGTCTTTATTTTCTTAATCAACTGGAAAAAGGGAGAGTCAGTCATAAGGTATTCACAAACACATGGTCACACCATGAAAGCTCTATATTTATACAATCATCTTCAAGAATCAAGGCTACTGCATTACAGTTCAACAATTCAAGGTATTTTCCTTCTAACTAGTCTAATACACTAAAAACTAAAAAGGGATAGCTATATTTGAAATTCTCAGCCACTGAAACTTTATTTTGTTTAATTTCTCTCTTTCACCTTTTGGTCTAGAAGGAATTCATGATTCCATCATGCCAGGACAGGCTCAGGTCCCATGCTGCCAGGGAGACTTACACCCCTGGGAGTGACGTTCCATGTAGTTGGGGAGGGCTGAGGGTTTCCCGCTATGTAGGCTTAGAGAGAGAGGCCATATCTGAGCAACTAGAGGTGACTCTTAGGCATAATTATAAGTAGGCTTAGCTTTCCCTTTGCAGGAATAAGTTTCATAAGGGCAAGTCCCAAGATTGAGACCTTAGCCTATTAAATTGATAGTCCCCACTGCTTGCAAGAATATCAGGAATTCCCCAGGTGGAAAAGTTTAATATTTTCATTTTTTTCCAAGACCCTCACGAGGACTTTGCAAATACTTTTTTAATTTTCTGCCCAGATTACTCTGGGATGTATCAGGGCATCACACAAACCAACAAGATCTCACTCCCTAATCAAGGTTCCATGTAATTATGTTTGAATAAACTGACCTTCAAGTTAAATTAGATAATGTACTACAGAAAATACAAATT
Source organism: Tamandua tetradactyla (assembly GCF_023851605.1). Classification (NCBI taxonomy): domain Eukaryota; kingdom Metazoa; phylum Chordata; class Mammalia; order Pilosa; family Myrmecophagidae; genus Tamandua; species Tamandua tetradactyla. The sequence continues at coordinate 63,284,891 of NC_135337.1, forward strand.
TTGCACCAAATAAACATCTCTTCCTTTGGTTTCACACATAACTTGAAGTTTCAAAACAAAGTCAAAAAGAAAAACATCATCAATATCATCCTTTACCCTTTAGTTTGATTTCCCTTAGAACAGCTTCATTCATATCACTAATTTTCGGCTTTTTCACAGTTGCTCTATGGGGTAATACTGAATTTCATAGCTGCAGAACTCTAACTCTGAATCTCAGGCATCAAACAGATATCTGAAGTTCCACGGATGACCAGGTTATACACAACTACCTCAGTTTCTCAGAATTTAGAAATAACTATTACAACTCAGGAATAGATGTGACTGCCGTAAGAGCTTACAATCTAGAAAATTTTACTACAAGCTTTTCCCCTGATAATCTATGCTCTCAAATTCAATTCTCAGAATTTGCACGATATAGTTAGTCCATATTAGTGAGGCCTTATAAGCTCTGACTTTTCATTCCTGGCTTATTTCACTCAACATACTGTCCTCAAGGTTCATTCACCTAGTTGCATGCCTCACTTCATTTCTTCTTGCAGCTGTTCAATATTCCATTGTATGTATACATCACAATTGGCCCTTCTGTTGATCAACTGATGTACTCTTAGGCCACCTACATCCATTGAAAATCATGAATACTCTCGCCATAAACATATGAAATGTGCAAATGTCCACTCGTGTCCCTGCTCTCAGTTCTTCCAAGATATACCTAATAATGGGGTCGCAGAACCATATGGCAACCCCATACTTAAGCCTCCTGGGGAATCACCACACTTCCCTCCAGAAGGGCTGCACCATTCTACTTTCCTACCAACAGTGAATAAGTACATCTCATTCTCTCCACATTTTCTCCACCACTAGCATCATTCTGTTTATTTTTAAAACAATTTTATTCACACACAATGCAGTCTGTCCTAAGTAAACAATCAATGATTATGCATTCACCAACACAATCTATATGAAGACATTTCCATTTCTTCTGCAAAGAAAGAAGGAGGGGTGGAATGAAGAATAAATTATAAAAATAATATAAAAAGGACAAGCAACAATAGCAAGAATCCCATACTCTTCCCTTATATCCCCCTCATATTGACATTTAGCTTTGGTATATTGCCTTTCTTACATTTAATGGAAGCATATTATAATGCTACTGTTAAATATAGACCTTAGTTTGCTCTAAGCAAACTTTGATTATATTTTTTCCATATACCATCCCATTTTTAACACCATGCAACACTGAAATTCATTTGTTCTCCCTCATGTAAAAACATTCTTATATTTCTACATTTAATCACCACCACTGTCCACTATAGGTTTCATCAAGTTATACAATCCCAATCTTTATCTTTTACCTTCCCTTCTGATGCCCTAGCCTTCCTCTTTGCTCTTTCAACCTTACTCACACTCAACCTTGTTCAATGTACTTACAGTATTGTGCTGCCATCAGATATTATAGTGCTGTCCATTTCTGGATCTTTACAATCAATCCTGTTGAACATTCTGCACTGCTTCAGCACGCAATCTCTATCCTCTATCCTCTTTTTATTTCTTGATAACCTGTGCTCTCATGGCTAATTTCACTCAACATAATGTCCTCAAGGTTCAGCCACATTGTTGCATGTGTCTTGACTTTATTCTTTACCCTTACTGATAGTCTTCATTTCTATACTCTTCTTCAAACCTCTCCAGTCTTTTCCTATCTGTCTGTAGTGCTCCATTTGGTATTTCTTGTAGAGCAGGTCTCTTGTTCAAAAACTCTCTGTGTCTGTTTGTCTGAAAATATTTTAAACTCTCCCTCATTTTTAAAGGAAAGTTTTGCCAGATATAGAATTCTTGGTTGGCAGTTGTCTCTTTCAGTATCTTAAATATATCATATCATTGCCTTTCCACCTCCATGGTTTCTGCTGAGAAATTCACACATAGTCTTATCAAGCTTTATTGTATGTGATGGATCACTTTTCTCTTGCCACTTTCAGAATTTTTTGTCTTTGACATTTGACAATCTTATTAGTCAGTGTTTTGGAGAAGGGGTATGCTATACTTCTTGGGTCTGTAACTTTATGTCTCTCATAAGAGATGGGAAATTTTCAGTGATTACTTCCTCCATTAGTCTTTCGGCCCCTTTCCTTTCTTTTCTCCTTTTCCCTTTTCTCCTTCTGGGACACCCATAACATGTTTATTTGTGTTCTTCATGTTGTCATTCAATTTCATGAGACCATCCTCATATTTTTCCATTCTTTTCCCTATCTGTTCTTTTGTGTATAGGATTTCAGATGTCCTGCCCTCTAGTTCAATAATCCTTTCTTCTGCCTCTTCAAATCTTCTGTTGTAAGTCTCCACTCTGTTTTTCATCTCTTCTATTGTGCCTTATTCCCATAAGTTCTGCATTTGTTCTTTCAAGCTTTCAATTTCTTCTTTATGGTCCCCCAAATCTTCTTCTCTTTTGCCATATCATCCCTCAACTCACTGATTTTTTTCATTTGATTTAGCATGTTTGTCTGAACATCCTTAATTAGTTGCTTCAACTCCTGTATCTTGTTTGAAGTGTTAGTTTGTTCTTTTGACTGAGCTGTATCTTTGTTTTTCCAAGTATGACTCGTAATTTATTGCCGGTGTCTAGGCATCTGATTTTCTTGATTACCTTCTTCTGGAAGTTGTTTTCATTCTTTTACCTAAGGTTTTCTTTTTTTTTTAATTTTTATTAATAAAACCAAACAACATACAATATGTATATTCATCATCATGAACATTTCTTAGAACATTTGCATCAATTCAGAAAAAGGAATTAAAAAAAAACAGAAAAAAATTTATACATACCATACCCCTAAGGTTTTCTTGATGGTTGGCTTTGTTCTCTGTTCTTTGCCATTCCATTCACATCATTCCAGTTATCTAGCATTGCTTCTGTTTAACTGGTCAGAATTTTTCAGTTCGTTTTTCTGTTTCTTGCCCTGCCTATATAGAACCAGTTTTTGCATGTGTGTGTGGAAAGCCTCCTCAGATATGATCGACCCCAATCAGATTTTCCCAGACAAGACAGGCCCAGATCTCAGGAGGAGAGTGTAATCAGTATTGTCACCCTAAGGATGAAACCCAGCAAGTTGTCACACTTTTCTGTGAAATCTCTACTCTGTGTTTTTCTTATACTGCCCAGCAGATGGCACTTCCCACCAGTATAAAGTAGTGCAATGGCTTTAATTCTCAGCAGACCCTGCCCCTGCTGGGGGCATGGTTGAAACAGAGGCTGAGGCAGAAGGCTAGTTTAAGCCGTGTGTTTTCTAGCCCCTGGCGTCTGAATTTTCTGAATGAGGGTCATCACTTGTGCTTGAACTGCCCTCTCTTTTCTTGAGGAAGACACACTTTTTAATGAATTATCTCATTCACTTGACTAGTTACTTTGTCTCTCAGACCCATCTTAACTTTGCCCTTGCCTGGTTCAGTGCTGACAACTGAAAACACTTGAGGCTTTCACTAATGAGCTAGTTTAGCATAGCTTTAAAAAAAAAAAAAGTAAATATTTCTTTGCTTTGTATATATGTTATACTATACAATAACAAAAAGTCGGGGGAAAAAATGTAAAGAAAATAAATCCCTTTTCAGAGCCAGTCCGTAGTTCCCCAGGTTCACAGGTCAAGAGCCGGAGTTGGTACCTGCCTCTTTGTGTCCTTTTCCAGTCACACATTGTACTAAAAAAGTCCCTAAACAATTGCTCCAGACAGTTCTTGGCTATTTACTAGTACTCTAATAGCCAAATGATTTTTAACAAGAGTCTCAAGTACATTCAATGGGGAAAGACTAGTCCCTTCAACAAATAGCTACTGGGAAAACTGGATACCATATACAAAAGAATGAAGGTGGACCCCTATTTCACACTATATTCAAAAATTAACTCAAAATGAATCAAAGACCTAAATATAAAAACCAAAACTCTAAAACTGCAAGAAGAAAACATAGGGAAATGTCTCCAGCACCTTATGTTAGGCAATGGTTTCTTAGACTATACCAGAAGCATGAAGAAAAGAAAAATAAATGTTATATCATCAAATTAAAAATTTCTGTGCATCAAAGAAATTTATCAAGAAAGTAAAAAGACAATATACAGAGTGGGAAAAAATATCTGGAAACCAAATAGCCAATAAAGGTTTTATACTCAGAATAGTATAAAGAACTCCTACAATTCAACAATAAAAAAGCAAAGAACCCAATTAAGAAATGGGTAAAAGACTCGAATAGACATTTGTCCAAAGAAGATACACTCATGGCTAATAAACACATGATAAGATGCTCAACATCATTAGCCATTAGGGAAATGCAAACCAAAACTGTGAGACTGCATTTCACACCCACTATAATGGCTACCACTCCAAAGATGGAAAGTATTGGCAAGGATGTGGAGAAAAGGAAACATTCATACATTATTGGTGGGAAAGTAAAATGGTGCAGCCACTGTAAAAAAGCAGTTGGGAGTTCCTCAGAAGGTTAAGTATAGAGTTATCAAAGGATCCCCATTGCTAAATATGTATACAAAATAATTGAAAGCAAGGACTCAAACATATATTTTCACATTGATGTTCATAACAGCATTATTCACAATTTCCAAAAGGTGGAAACAACCCAAGTTTCTATTAACAAATGAATGGGTAAACAAAATATGGTATATACATACAATGGAACGTTATTCAACCACAAAAGGGAATGAAGTTCTGATGCATGCTTCAACATGGATGAATCCTGAAGACATGTTGAGTGAAATAAACCCAAAACAAAAGGACAAATATTATATGATCTTATTTATATGAAATAATTCAAATATGCAAATTTACACAGACAGAAAGTAATAATTAACCATGTAGTTTCTAGGCCCTCTCCAGCAAATGGAACATAGTCAAATTTAAAAATTAAGAATCAAAATTCAACCTATTGAACACGCTTATTTAAACATTAATGTAATGAACACAAAATATGAAAGTAATACATTGAGACAGCAGAAGTATGGGGTGGCTTTTTTCCCCTATGATATCTATTTAAGGTATTTGACAATAAATATTTATGTGTATCTCTCCATTTAAACCCTTTGATCTAACAACTTCTGAACTCTCCTGACCTGTTCCATTCTGGGATCATCCAAGTCCTTGGATGCATACAATTGTCCCCTAAATCTTAGATCTAATTTTCTCCATCTCAGATTCATTAGCTATAATTTACTATAGGTGAACCGATTAGACAATGCTGTGTAAACAGTAAGCAGTATGTAAATATTAGCTAAAGGACCACCACATTGCACAATTACAGGGAGTGCCATTCACCTAGCATACACCAAGAATAGTGCCCCCCTGGAGTTGTGGAACATGGTAGCCGCATACCCACATTCTGGGATCATCAGTATTTATTTCCTTCCAATTCCTAAATCCATTTTAAATCATCACACCTGCAAGCCTTCTTAATTCATATATATTTGTCTGTCAGTTTACAAAGGTGTATTTGCCAAAACACACTCAAAACTTGCTGTTAATAATTCTCTTATGTTTTTGTTTCTCAGACTTCCATAGAATTTCCAAATTTTCCTTTTCTTGGTTTACTTTTACTTCTTATAAAATAACCTCTTTTAAAACCCATGGATTCCCAATCTTTATTAACCATTACATCTGAGTATAAAATACAATTATATATTTAAAATAAGTATTATTAATTTAATTTTCAATGTTTAAAATAAAAGATAATTCTCTGTAGAATCTTTTATGATTTACTCTTAGATGAGATCCTATACTTGGACTTAAAATAGGGGAAAATGAGTTTCTTAGTTTCTGGAGAAAAGGGTTAAAGGGTAGCACAGTAAAGAAATTTCCTACCTAATGAGAAACATGTATTCTCAGCATCTAATCTTAAACCCATTTTTAACATATTTTCCTTATTCTTGTGAGAGAATAAGTGAAATTTTATAACTGTACTTGTGAATGTTTTGGGCCATTGCTTGCTACCAATAACATCGAAGACCAAAAGAAAGGAAAAAAGGGAACTGCTTACTCAAAAATGTTTCTGAATATAGGCTCTAAATACAATATTTTTCAAAGTTTATAGGCAAGGAGAAAGTCTTTAAATAACCATGAAAGCCACACAAAAATGCTTAGGATTTCTAAACTGATTTAAGATTAAAACTATAAAATGACATAAAATTTACACTTTTGAATGAATAGGATGTTTTCAATTTTTCTTGGTCTGATGTTTTACCTTTCCAATTCAGTAACTCAAGGTACTCAATCTAAATGTTCAAGTGAATAGTACTATTGAATTGTGGTTGATTGGCAATAATGAGCGTACAATAAATATCACATGATAAATATTTATTCTCTGAAAATTTTTGGAGAAAGCCGTTGCTCTTCTTTTCATAAAAAAATAATAAGCCTTTATCCTTCTCAAGAAGAATATGGCTACATCATATTTCAGGATGTTTTGCTTCTATTTCACCATTATTTAAAATTTTCAGTTTCCTTCTCACATTATGTCTGTTTCAGTAGTAATACACACAGTGATTTAATGTTTTCAAAGTGTTTTTCACTATCTGCCCTCCCTCTTGTTTCCTGTTTTTGGAAAATCCTTTATATTCTTTTTACGGTTGTATATGAATACATAATCACCAAAAGTTAGATGTAAAATGTAAGGCATTGAAGGTGATCTGTGATACATCATGAAAAGGGAGTTTTTCCCCAGCAGCAAATAAATTAGCAGACAGAAAGAAGGAAAAAAAAACAGATTTGTATAATTTGACTAGAAATAAATGCTTCCTGGCATGGTATTATAGAAAATAACTAGAGATATCCAAAAAGTAGAAATTTCTGACCTAAAATTGGATAAATTATACAGATAAGCCATTTTTTACTGTTCTGTTTCTTTCATTCTTCTATAAACAGGACAGAATTAAAATATATACGTTTAAATTTATATGTTCTTGAACAATTTTAAATCCTAAAGGTAACAGAACAGTATTAATTTTTTAACACTCTGAAGTTCACTTCTCACTAATACAAATTTAGTGGGGTTGATTTAATGTAAAAACAGAAAAATGGATACCTGAGGGAAATTTTTTTGGATATACTTATACTATAACGGATCTTTTCATTCATTCATTCAGTAAATGATGACTTTCAAGGTTGCCTGTTGGTGGTTAACACATTGACAAAAGGGGATTCAAAGTCCAAATCTTATGAAGAAGAGAGAAAAGAAACTTTCACCATCAAAAAGTTGCCCCAAGAATTTTTAAAATACATTTCTGAAATGTTAATGGTAAAATCAGTATCTTAATATTGATGCCCGAATGGAGGATACTCCTATCATATATCTAACAGAAGATCCATCTTAGAATCTTGTCTTTTTTTACTTTCTCCTCAGCTGAAAGAGATCATTCATAAGTTTTATTGACTGAGTTTACCTGATGCCATTCTGAAAAGAAATCTGTGCTCAAAACAAAGTTTGAAACTAGAATATACAGACCCTCTATTCTAAATGTAATGATGTAGTTTTGTTGCTGCTTTCCCAATAAAGATTAGCACAACTTTTGGCTAGTCTTCTGCTGAAGTTGAATTAGCAGGCAAGATAAATCCATCAACCCATCTCTCAATTTTCATTCACTCATTCATTCAAAAATATTATTGAGTACCTTTTATGTGTACATTTTGAAGCTAACAATTTCTGATTACAAATATTTATGCTCAGTCATGAAAATGACTATACTGCAAGATTTGTTTTGGTTGTATAATATTCTAAGTATTTCCAATATGATTCCATGTAAAGGAAGTTTCTGCCTCCTCTTACCTGAACTTTATCTCATTCTAAAGCCCTGCTTATAAATAGCCCTAAATATGCTGAGAAAATAACAGAATACTACCCTGTACGCTTTTATATAGTTCTTGTAAGAGAACACTTACAATCAGTTCTGATCCATTTGAAGTTATGGGTGCTGTCATTTGATGTGTTTATCGTAGAATCCTGTGGAATACTGCAGCTGTGTAGGAACAACAAACTGCAATAGCTTAGATGAGAAAACTGAAGTCTATAAATAATCTGGAACTTCCTGTTCCTACATTGCTTTGACATTCTAGGAAAATTAGTATTGAACTTAGTTTGTCCAAATTTTATCTAGGGTAAAGGAAAATTTTAGATACTATTTCACTTCAATAAACTATCCTCACTGGGAAATGTCAACTCTGATTTTTCTCATCAGGCACACTAAAGCAATCTGCTCACCCTCTGTTTCAGTTTTGCATTCCACTCTAAATTTAATAAACAGTTTTTCTGATAGATCAATGACTTAGATGATAAACAATTGTATGTCTTTGTAATAAGTCACCTTTCCATACTGAAACATGGAAGCCCCGTTAAAAAAAGTTAATATTTTGCCTTCAGAGCAACAGTATAATTTGCCTTTATTATAAATAATCAGAGTTCATTTTAGACAATAATATTGCAAATGAAAGGATTAAAATAATCCCAACATTAAAACCAAAACAAAAGCATTTTTTGTTCTCACATCTTTATTAAAGTATTTATTTTATAATTCTAGCTCGGTAATAACTCTAACACTTTTATATCACAAACATATTTTTAAGAAACACTTAATGCCCTGATGGCAGACTTGCCTTAGAGATGGCCTCAGTTTCTAAACACCATTACACTGATTTATGCTAATTGCAAAAATCACAAAGAGGAGCATGTACTGATGTCTTGCTTGGTACTTAACATTAGATTTTAAAACGGCATAATAAGTAGAGTTCCCATAAAATTGCATTTTAGATAGGAAACACTACTCCTATCTTATAACTGTCTTTAGCTGATCTGATTGGATGCAATTACTATCAATAACATAATCTTTAATTTTGTGGGAAAAACCAATGCTTTATATTCACTCCTCATAAGAAGTTTTAACAGCAAACATACCGAGTAGCCATTATAAAATTACATTGCTACATATTACCTTAGCTCACAGTTCGGCTTATATAGTTGTTTGTATATTACAGCTAACCATTACTATTCAATATATTAAAATACATCCAAAAGTATACTTTGGTTGCTTTAACAATCATAGCAAGTAGCTAGGCAGCATTGAAGATTCATTTTCTGGTCTTCTAGTCATTTGTACAAGTTGAAGCTTCTGAAACTATCTTCTTCTAGTCATTTGTACAAGCTGAAGCTTCTGAAACTATCTGATGATCCCAGTCTTTGGACCTGTATCAGAAAACCTCCAAGAGACTAGTGGCCTCAGGAAGAACGTGAAGACTGGAAGGCTTGCAGTGAAGGTGGAGTTACCATTAGCAGAACTTAGGGGAATAGGAATACAACCAGAATCACTGAATATTTATTAGATACCAAGATTCATTAAATCATTTCCCTTTCAGAAAAGTATCTTTAAAATTTGTATATTTTCAAATATTCTTTTTTAAAGAACACATAAAATAAAGATATTTGTGAAAATAAACCAGTTTCAAGTGTACTTGTTTCTCTTCATTTTTCCTCCTTCAAATGAGTTCTTATCAAGCACCAATGTACTAATCTTTAAAGCAAGACAAATTCTTCTGTGCTAAATCTTTTTAATCTTTTCTTTACATCCTCTGAGAAAAAGTCCTCTTCACTGGTTGTAGCTGATGTAAAATCATAGTCTCTGGAATGACCATTTACAAAGGTAAATAAGGGGTATTTCTCCTTAGAAAAACTTTCCAGCATCTGTAACAGAAAGGGCAGAAGAATCTCTTATTGGAAGCTATAAAATAGCGCATTAGGATCGCTTGACAAAATCTAATGTTTTAGCCCTTCTTGTTGTTAGCTTCTCTCGTGTTTTCATTTATCCAGTACTACTGCTTTAATGATCTGACTAAAAGAGAAAAATTGATCAGCATTGTACAGTTTATTCATAGCTAAATACATGTTTCTCCATTAGAAGTAGACCACTAAAAATTAAATATGTTCTTACTCCCTCTCTACCCTCAAAGTAAGTCTTCTGGTCACATCACTGTGAGGGCATACCAAACAGGTAGGTTGTGGTTTTCTTTGGCAGTAATAGACAATAGAACAAAATGGTATCACTGCCTATGGTAAACTATTTTGAAGAACTGTTTGGTAGTATAATACAGAAAACCAGGAACATTAGACTGAATAAACCCAATTCTAATCTCAGTTCTGCATCTTACCTTGATGTGACTTTAGACAAATCACTCTACCTGACTATCATCTATAAAATGGAAAGATATTCAATCTCCCAACCTCAGAGAACAGTTAAGAAAACCAAAAGACATAATATAAAAGTTATTTAAAAAAATAATTTTGGTCCTTTCAAAGTTTCCTATTTTGAAAAATATTTTGACTGAAATAATTTTGTAATAATCTAGCCAACAAGAAAAATAGTACTATTATTCATAATAATAATCCCATGCCACACAGTGTTTTTTCCTTCTAAAGTTGCATTAAATAATTTGGAAGTGAGAAATGTAAAACCTATAATTTTATGAGGAAACTCCATCAATCTGGGATTCATTGACAAGCCATCAACCATTCTAAACCATTTTACATCTCTCTGATAAACAAATTCTATTTAAGAAATCAAAACTATTTCCATTTAGCAATTTTGAATGAAGAAGGTTTTGACAGAAACTTTTCTATTGGTAATCAAGCCCATAAAAAAGGATTCTGAAAAGTTTATGTGCGTTATAAAGAATGCTGAAAATATATGAATAGTATTTATATATCATTAATCATAATCAACCAATATATATATATTTTTAAAGGATAACTGCAGAAGTAAAAACTAAATTCTCTCAAATATCAACATTCAACTGAAGGATCATCAAACTATTATGTATTATATATTTATAGGCTAAAATAAACTGATACATAAAACATATAGATACTATGTTAACTTTAAAATATTTCAATGAAATGGTTATTACGAAATACATTTTTAATTGAATGGAAATGAATGATTTAAAAATAATGTAGGGGTGGGCCATGGTGGCTCAGCAGGCAGAGTTCTTGCCTGCCATTCTGGAGACCCAGGTTCGATTCCTAGTGCCTGCCCATGGAAACAAAACAAAAACAATAATAATATAGTACAATAAAACTAAATGTAATGATAATCAAATTCTATAATTCGTACTATGCTCCTAAATTATATACTGTTCACATTTTATCTACTGTCTATAAAAAAACCAGAAGAGAGAATGACAAAAATATGGAAAATAAAAAATAAGAAGCAGAGAAGGGCTGGCACCTGATAAGCATCCTTCACCCTTAGCCAATACTTTGAATAGAATAAAATTATTGCCATTTTACATTCATTTAAAATTTATATTTACTTACTTGTAAAAGTTCAGTATCTAATGGGCAGGTATTCATACTGTGTCATTTTCAGATCAACATAGCAAAGCTAACATTATCATCTCTTTACCCTTTTTATTTAAGATCAAGTAAGACACCAATGGGGTCTATTAGTACAGGACTAAGTCACTTATCAATGTAAGGTTAAAATCTGTGCCCCACTGAAAAATGTCAGAAAGGAACCCTCAGCCCTTTAATTAGAAAATACACCTCTTTTTGCAATACAGGGTCCCCTAAAACATAATATTTATTGATTTCAGTCTTTCAGAGTTGTTTTTCTAACTATTAAGAGTTTATTTAAAATATTTTAAAGACTCTCAAATGATAAATATATTAAAAGATAGTTGAGCTAAGCAATAATATAAGTGATAAACTATTAACACATAAACATGACTTGGTACAGAAAAAGTTTCCAAATAAAAATGGAAATGCCAAAGTCTGGAGACTTTAGAAATGATCTAGCTTACTCTAATTTTACAAATAGGGAAACTGAGAACCAATTTAGGTTATCTATGTGACATGTAATATCAATTCAGATATTATACAAAAGAAAAGATAATGTAAATTAAGAGGTTTTTAATGTAATAACTTGGGAAAATGCTTGTTACATAATTTTAAGAAGTAAAAACAGGATATATTAATACAAAATGGATCAAAAACCTAAACATAAGAGCTAAAACCATAAAACTCTTAGAAGAAAACATAAGGGAAAATCTTCAAGACTTTGGATTTGCCAATCATTTCTTAAATACATCATCACAAGAATGAGCATCAAAAGAAAAAAACAGATAAACTGGACTACATCAAAGGACATTATCAAGAGAGTAAAAGGACAACCTACAGAATGGGAGAAAATAATTGATAATCACATATCTGCTAAGAACTTAATATCCAGACTATACAAAGAATACTTCCAACTCAACAACAAAAAGGCAAACAATCCAATTTACAAATGGGCAAAGGAATGGAACAGACATTTCTCCAAAGAAGATGTGTAAGCACATGAAAAGATGTTCAACATAATTAGAATGGCTATTATTTTAAAAAACAAACAAAAAAAGAGAGAATATGTATACACTTAAAATTAGTGTTGGGAAAAAAAACAGCATTGGTAAGAATGCAGAAAAAAAGGAATCCTCATACATTGTTGGTCTGGATCTAAAATGGCGCAGTTGCTATGGAAAACATTTTTGTGGTTCCTCAGAAAGTTAAGTACAGACTTAGCATATGACCTGACGTTCCTCTTCTAGGTATATAACCAAAAGAAGTGAAAACAGGAACTCGAACATATATTTGTGCACGAAAGTTCATTGCAGCATTATTCACAATAGCCAAAAGGTGGAAACAACCCAAGTAACAATCAACAGATGAATGGATAAATAAAACAGCTATATTAATACAATGGAATAGTATTCAGCCATAAAAAGGAGTGAAATTCTGATGCATGCTACAACATGAATGGACAGTGAAGATATCGTGTTGAGTGAAATAAGCCATACACGAAAGGACAAACATTTTATGATTCTACTTATATGAAATATCTAAATTAAGCAATTGCAGGAGATGGAAAGCAGGTAAGAAGTTACCAGAGGCTGGAGGGAGAGACAAATGGAAAGTTATTGCTTAATGGGTACAAAGTTTCTGTTTGGGGTAATGAAAAAGTTATGGTGATGGATGTCAGTGATGGTAGCACAAAATTGTGAATGTAATTAATATCACTGAATTGTACCCTTAAAAATAGTTAAAATGGGGAACTCTGTGTTATATATATGTTAAACAACAAACAATTTTTAACAACATATTAGGCTATATGTAAAATTTAATCTCAATTATGTTAAAATATTTTAAATATGTACTTTCAAAATACTAGAAGGAAAAACAGAAAAATATTAACGGTTATCTTTGAATGAAAGAATTATTGGCAATTTAAAAATTTTTTAGATTTTTATTTCCCAAACTTTCTAACATGTATTTTTTCTATAGTTAGGAGAAAAACATTATTTTTTAAAACATACTTAAGATAATTTATTATATCATAGTTGCTTTTCAAAAGGGACTTCCATGGTTTGATCAACAATAACCATAGAATATACAAGTCTGAACTGTTATATTTTAATTAGACAGCTAAAGATAGATTGAAGTCGCTTTAGTATCTAAAAGGCAAATAAAATTCTTTTCAGGAGGTCAAATAACTGATTGCACTTTTCCTATGTACCAACTTGGTAGGTTTCAGAATTTACAAAGGAAAAAGTTGGAGGACAAAAGTTAGGCAATTCGTTCCATTCAAAAGCAAGACAGAAATAGAATCAGGAGATGACCTGTCTCATCAAGCAAAAATTGTTTCCACTAGTCTCTACCACTACACATGTAAAACCATGCCCATTACAGAGCACTCTACATCTTTGTTGTTTATATTCACTACAGTAGAGCTGCATCTCATGTAGGAGTTAGCTTCTAAAGTCAGCCCATATATGAAAGTCAAATATTATCAAAATCAATTTAGTCTAAGTTACCTTTGAAAAGCCCTCAAAGTGCTCATAGGACAGCATGCATAATCTTGCATATACAACCCTGTTCAGTAACATGTATAAATAACATCATATATAGTAATGTATGGTAAATAACAAAAAAATGTAATATTATATGGTATATAATAAAACAATATTTTCCTATATTTTATTAAATTTTTATTACAATATTTAATTCAACATAGTTGAATTCAAGTAAGTTAAATGTACATGTGACGTAACTCCACTTTCTCTCCTCACTACTATATTTTAAATTCTTTTAATCTAATTTTTATCTCTATCACTTTACCATCTTTCCTAGTCCCCAAATGAAAAGGTCTTTTATCAGTTCCTATTCTCTTGATATTTATACACCATTCTCTTCTTAAAATTCTGGTTTAGTATAACCACTACATGATACACTGCCTCTCTGACAGTGAGTCATTATCAATCTGCACATTCTAATATTGACTCAAATTGATTATATCAAAATAAAATTATCTCCTGCCAAAATAGCTTCCCTCAAGATTTCTCTTTTTCTATCCATTTTAACATCATTTGTGTTAAAATTAGGAATGGTTTCTAAGTGATAACAAAAAACAATAATTAATGGTGTCTTTGAAAAATACGAATTTTGTTTTTATCACATCAAGACTTATTAGCTTTGGTTAACTGTTATCCGAGCTGACAATTTTTGAAGTTTTCTTGGCCTTTCCCTTATTACAATAGGATTGCAGAAGTCCAGGTGGAATAAGAGCACAGGAAGCAACGCATCTACATTCCATTTTATCAGGAAAACCATTGCCTTCCCAGAATCTTCCAGAAGATACCCATTTACACTTCATTGGTCAAAACTGTGCCTAAATACAAGGTAGACAAGAAAAATGAGTATTTGGGTGGGCATACTGCCATCCAAACAAAATTAGGACTCTCTTAGCAAAACAAAGGGGAGGGAAGGGTAGATATTTGCACTCAATTCAGAGAAGAGAACCTCGATAAAAATAAAATGGGGTCATGTGATAAGGAAGGACTAGGAAGTTTTTTGTTTTTTTTTTGGTATCACCAGTCTTTTTTTTTTTTCTTTTAAACTAGGAAGCTTTTTTAAGTTGCATGGTCAGAAAAGATCATGCAATGATAATAACAAATCAGACATAAAAATTCTGCAAAAGGAGCTTTCCAGGCAGAGAAATCAGGTAGCGCAAAGGCCCTAGAATGCCACCACAGTTAACATATTCAAAGAAGAATAAGAAAAAAGGTCAGTGTAGTGAAATGGTAGCAAAAAAATAAAGGAAGAGTGGTGAAGAGTCAGATCACACATACCCTTGTAAACTAAATTAATGATTTGTTTAGGTTTCATTGTTCTCATAAACATTCTACTATAAACATAAAATAGTATCCCCCGTGAGGATTTAATAAAACTTGGAACCAGTCAGGAATTTCAGCATAAGCCAGGATTGGGGATGGAGTTATCCAGAAAGGATCTGTGGAAACTCCTGTTGTCTAATGGCTGCGATCCCTGTGTGCTGCAAGGGAAAACCAACAAGTTTGTTGCAAGAGCTATATGTATAGAACTACGGCCAGTTTAGACAGAAAGGGACAGAAAAGAAACAGATTGAAGGAAAAATGACTTCAAAGGCAGAACCATGGAAGCTAAGGTCTGCAGCCAAGAAATCTCAGGCCAGGGGAGCAAACCCACCCATCCATATGGAAAAGGTGAGTATGCCCTGGAAGCAGAGAGCAGACCTTCCTCCTCAATGTTCAAGAAGAGTTTTGCCAACTCAGACCTCAGAGAGAGTGACTCACATTCTCCTGTGGATTAGGGAGGGCCTGGATGCCATTCCATGTTTCTGAAGGGGTTGAGCATGTGCCCCAGAGATGGCAGAGAGTCCAGGTGCTGTCCAGATCCTTAAGGAGGGTGAAGCTGAGAACAAGGGGGTCTCCCCAGTGCTTGGATATGTTGGAATGCTCACTCCAGTGTTTGGAGACAGCAGGGCCACTGAGTAAGCTCTTGGAAAGGGTGGGACTGCTGCAATCTCAAGCCCTGAGGATAAATGATTCTCAGACCTTAAAATCTAATGTAGTTTGCCCTGCTAGTTTTCAGAACAGTTTGGGTTTGGTGACCCTTGTTTTCCTTCCAATTTATTCCTATGGCAATGGGAATGCTTATCCTATAACTGTTCCTCTTTTGTATACTGGCAGCAGATAACTTGTTCTAATTTTCACAGGTCTAAAGCCAGAGGAGAAATTTTGCCTTAGAACAGACCATACCTATAACTGATTTTGATGAGATTTTGTACTGTTTTTAACTTTGTATTGTTACTAAAATGGTTTAAAGCTTATGTAACATTGTAATGAAGTGGATGTATTTTGTATACGGAAAAAAAACATGTTTCTGGGGGTCCAGAGGGTAGAATGTGCTGTTTTCAAGCTCTTATATACCCCCAGAAAATCCTTGCTCTTTTAATCCAGTCTTATGGGTGCAGACCCATTACAGGTAGGATTTTTTTACTAGATTATTTCCATGGAGCTGTAGCCCTGCCCATTCAAGGTAGATCTTACTTAGTTATGGAGTCCTTAAAGGAGCTCAGGAAGAGAGAGCTTAGAGCCAACACAGAGAGCAGAGAGATGAACCCAAGACATAGATATTTGGAGATACAGAAGGAGGGTACCCTATGAGATGCCAGAAGCTGAGAGAGCTGTTTGAAACCAGAAGCCAGGAGAGATCAGCAGATGTTGCCATGTGTCTTCCCAAGTGACAGAAAAATCCTGGACATGACTGGTCTTCTTTGAGTGAAGATATCCTCTTATTGATGTCTTAAATTTGGACATTTTCATGGCCTTAGAACTATAAATTTATAACCTAATAAAACCCTTTTGTAAAAGCCAATCTATTTCTGGTATATTGAATTCTGGTAGCCTTAGCAAACCTAAACAGAAGTCATAACAATCACATTCACCACTGCATACGCCAGCTCCAGAAAAATATACTGATCACTTACTATGGGCCAGGTACTGTTCTAGATACTTTAGAATATACCAATGACTAAAATAGACAAAACATTTCTTTCCTTGCGTAGTTTAAATTCCACTGGGGTGGGGGGCGGGGGGGGCAGGGGGAAGACAGATATAAACAATAAATGTAAAAAATAAGCAAATTATGTGTTTGACCCATGTCAAATTCTGAAATATGTTCTACAACTAATTGTGGTGCTGCGCTTTGAAATTCATTTCTTTTTTGTATATATGTTATTTTTCACAAAAAAAAGAAGGAAAAAAATTCGATTGTGATGATAAAAAAATATTTAAGCCCTCTAGCCTCCTATATTCTGGAGCAGCTAGAAGGAAAAAATATGAGAGGATTATATGGTAACCCATGACAAACTATGGGATCTGCCCTGTAACTACTTGTTGAACAGTGCTTTGAAAACTACTGTTGTTGTTTTTTTTATTTTTATTTTTTGCTCTGTATATATGTTCTACCATACAATAAAAAAAAAGTTAAAAAAAATTATGTGTTTGAAAGTGCTTTCTATAATAAGTACTACAGAAAAAAGGAAAAGAAAGACAATTACAGTAAGCACTACAGAAAAAAAGGAAAAGTACAACAAGGTAAAAGAGAATGGGTGGGAGGTGTAATTTTAAAATAGGGTAGGTTACACCTCACTGACCCAAAACTTAAAGCAATGCAGATATCTGATGGAAGAGCATTCCCATCAGAGAGAACAGACAGTGCCTTATATTTTTAAATGATCACTTAAGCAGTTGAACTGAGAATAAGCTATAGTGTGTGTGTGTGGGGGGGGGGGGCTTGGAAACTAATTAGGAGGTCATTGTAATAATGATGATGGTTAGACCAGGATAGCAGCAGTAGAGGTGGTAAAAAGTGGTCTGATTCTAGATACACTTGAAAGTATAACTGGTTATGGAATGTGTGAGAGAAAAAAGATTTAAGGATAACTTTAAGGCTTTTGGCCTGAGAAGACAGAAGGATAAATTTACCATCAAATGAGATGAGAAAAACTGCAAGTACAAGAGGCTTGAGAAGGAAAACTAGGGATTTGATTTTGGATATGCATATCAGACATACAAGGGTTGCTGAGTAGCAGTTTGACACATATAATTTATAATCTGGAAGAGAGGTTTAGGCTAAAGATATCACCTTGGTTTCAGAAGACTTATAGTGATATTCAAAGTTATGTGATTAATGAGATCGCCAAGACAATGAAGAGTTGAGGAATAAAGACTAAACCCTGGGGTACTCCGACATTAAGAGGCTGGGGAGAAGATCACGCAAAGGAAAGGTGAGAAGGAGCAATTAGTGAAGAATGAGGACAACCAAGAGAAGAGGAGTTTTGGTGAAAGAAAGGGGAGAAAGCACTTGAATATTTGTTGATTAACTAAGTAAATGACCAAATTAGTAACTGTTAATTTTTCCCCTAGTCACGTAGATGTAAAACAGAGTTGTCTTTGAATTCTTTCATTTCCTTATCCCCCTACCCCACCCCAATACCCCCAGTTCAAGCAGCTGCTTGATCTTAATTGATTCTACCTTCAAACTCTCAAAATAATTCCTTTCTCTCTAGTCCCACTGCATCAGTCCTAGTTTACATCTTTGAAGAATGCGTTACAATTCAGCAAAGAAAGGTTAGACTCTTCAATAAATGATGCTGGAAGAATGGGGCTATCCTTGTTGAAACATAAAAGATCTATCTTACAACAGAAATAAGATCTAGATGTGAAATATAAATCTTTAAAATTTGGGGGAAAAATGTAGGAGATATGTTTATGACCTTGGGTTATTAAAGATTTCTTTGATATAAAATTTCAAAACCATAAAGGAAAAGATTAATCTGACTATATTAAAATGAAAGACACCATTAACAAGTGAAAACAGTAGCCTAGGAGAAAATATTTACAACAAATAAAGCCAACAAAAGCAGTAGTACCCAGAATAATAAAGAATTCCTTCAAATCAAATAACCCCATTAAAAAAATACAGAAAAGAAATGAACAGGAAATTGACAAAAGAGGAACCAAACGGGCCAATAAAATCTGATGACACGCAACAATCAAGGAAGTACATATTAAAACTACAAAGAAACCGTTATTAATCCATGAGATTGGTTAAAAATGTAAAAGTCTCAATCAACTGTTGATAAGGATGTTAAACACTAGAAATTTTCATATATTGTTTGGTATGATCACTTTGGAGAGCATTTGACAATTTCTAGCAAATCTGAAAATATGCATACCTTATGACCCTGCAATTCCACTCTAATATATATATATCCTAGTGAAAATATTACAAATGCAGGAAGAGATAGGTATAAAAGTATTCTTATAAACAGTATTTGTAACTAAAAAATGAAACAAGTTAGACGGCCACCAACAAAAAGAAACTGTACATAAATAGTATATTATAAAGTGGACTATGCAGCAGTTTAAGTAAATAAACTAGACTTACATATACAGATAATACATATAATCTTTAAACTAACATGAATGGAAAAGCAATTTGCAGGATATATACATTTTTATATAAAGTTATCATAAATATAAAGCTTCATAACATGCAAAATAATATGCTATTTATGGAAATATAAAGTATGTATATGATATACTAATTCAGCATAGGGATTATCTCTGGAGAGGAAGGAAGGGAATAAGACTGGGGAAGGGTTACATGCTTCAATTATATATGTAAATTTTTTCTTAAGCTCAATGGTAGTACCTGGGTATTTCTTACATTATTCTCTATATTTATGCATGCCTGAAATTTAAAAATTAATTTCAAATATCAACATAATTGTTAAAATACTTCTTCTTCACCCGGGATTAAATACTCCCCACAACATTACTACAACCTGCTTTTCTAGCCTCATCCTTTACTATTGCCTACAGCAGTGATCACCAAACCTTAGGTCTTTACTATTTTCACTCTAGCTGTCATCTCTATAATTAATGACTTATTTTTCTATTAATTATTTTAACAAAAATAGACTGTGCAAACAAATCAACAGTAACTGAAAAATCATATGCTTATACACTGACAACTATTAAAATAAAATATTTGTCCTTGTTCCACAAAAAAAAAAAATCTTCAAGTATCACACTCTGGGTTGCACTGCCTTACACAAGTTGTTCTCAAATTTGATGCACAAGACTTACTTTGGAAGCTCTTTAAAAATGGAGTGTCTCAGACTCATCCCAAGGTATTCTGATTCAGGCAGTCAGAGGACAGAAACCTGTTCTATTTATATACTTGGCACCTACCAATTCTGGCCATTCTCTAGACAGGCTTTACACTTTCCTTCTCCTACACCTTTGCTCTTGTTATTTCCTCTGTTTGATGTATCCTTCCTTCTCCTTAAGCCAACAGAAATTAAGCACAACATTTTAAGGCTTATCTTAGATATCACCATCACAATAAAGCTGCTTGGCTTGGATGTGACATCTCTCTCATTTTAACACCTTTATTTCTCTATCAATTTATTTCTACTTCTAAATAGATGCTTATCATGTTCAATATATGTCTACTTGTCTTAGAACCCTGCCACAACTATAAAAGCTATTGAGAGTAGAAGCCTTATACTTTGTTTGAAAGCAGTGGTTATACTTAAAGGAAAGAAGCTGGAAATAAATAATAGGCAGAGGGCCAGAAAATCCACAAATATATGAAGCTCAACAACACACTTTTAAACAACCAGTGGGTCAAGGAAGAAACTACAAGAGAAATCAGTAAATATCTCAAGGCAAATGAAAATGAAAACACAACATATCAAAATCTATGGGATGCAGCAAAGGCAGTGTTAAGAGGGAAAATTATTGCCCTAAATGCCTGTATCAAAAAAGAAGAAAGAGCAAAAATCAAGGAATTAAATGTTCACTTGGAAGAACTAGAGAACCCCAAAGCAAGCAAAAGGAAAGAAATAATGAAGATTATGGCAGAAATAAATGAAATTGAGAACATAAAAACAGTCGAGAAAAATCAACAAAATCAGAACTTGGTTCTATGAGAAAACTAATAAGATTGATGGACCCAGAGCAAGGCCAACAAAAAAGAAGAGAGAGGATGCAAATAAATAAAATCAGAAATGGAAGAGGAGACATAACCACTGGTCCTGGAGTAATAAAGGAGGTAATGAGAGGACACTATAAACAACTTTATGAGAATAAACCAAATGAAACAACATAGATGAAATGGACAACTTCCTAGAAAGCCATGAAAAACCACCATTGACTCAAGAAGAAACAGATGACCTCAACAAATCAATCACAAGTAAAGAAATTAAATCAGTCATTAAGAAGCTCCCAAAAAAGAAAAGTCCAGGACCAGATGGTTTCACATGTGAATTCTACCAAACATTCAAGAAAGAATTAATACCAATCCTGATCAAACTCTTCAAAAAAATTGAAGAGGAGGGAAGATCCCATGAAGCCAACATCACCCTCATACCAAAGCCAGACAAAGATACTATAAGAAAATTACAGACCAATCTCTCTAATGAATATAGATGCAAAAATCCTCAACAAAATTCTTGCAAATCAAATCCAGCAGCACATTAAAACAATTATATACCATGACCAAGCAGGATTCATTCCAGGAATGTTAGGATGGTTCAACATAAAAAAATCAATTAATGCAATAAATGATACCAACAAATCAAAGCAAAAAACCACACGATCATCTAAATTGATGCAGAAAAAGCATTTGACAAAATTCAACATCCATTCTTGTTGAAAACACTTCAAATATATGTCTACTTGTCAAATATTTATCATGATAAAGGGAATATATGAAAACCCCACAGCTAGGATCATCTTCAAGGGGGAGAAACTAAAAATTTTCTCCCTAAGATCAGGAACAAAACAAGGATGTCCACTATCACCATTATTATTCAACATCGTGCTGCAAGTTCTAGCCAGAGCAATTAAACAAGAAAAAGAAATACAAGGCATCAAAATTGGAAAGGAAGAAGTAAAACTCTCACTATTTGCAGATGATATGATACTATATGTTGAAACCCTCGAAAAATCCACAGCAAAACTACTAGAGTTAATAAATGAGTACAGCAAAGTGGCAGGTTACAAGTTCAACACTCAAAAATCTGCAGTGTTTCTATACATTAGTAATGAGCAATCTGAGGGGGAAATCAAGAAAAAATTCCATTTACAATTGCAACCAAAAGAATAAAATATTTAGGAATAAATTTAACTAAGGACACAAAAGACCTATACAAAGAAAAAAATTCTACTTACAATTGCAACCAAAAGAATAAAATATTTAGAAATTAATTTAACTAAGGCTACAAAAGACCTATACAAAGAAAACTGCAAGAAATTGCTAAAAGAAATCACAGAAGACCTAAATAAATGGAAGGGGATACCATGTTTATGGATGGAAGACTAAATATAGTTAAGATGTCAATTCTACCTAAATTGATTTATATATTCAATACAGTAACAATTAAAATCCCAAAAACTTACTTTGCAGAAATAAAGAAACCAATAGCCAAATTTATCTGGAAGGGCAGGGTGCCCCGAATAGGTAAAAATATCTTGAGAAAGAACAATGAAGTTGGAGATCTCACACTACCTGACTTTACGATATATTACGAAGCTACAGTGGTCAAAACTTCATGGTACTGGCATAAAGACAGATATACTGACCAACAGAATTGAGTAGAGTGTTCAGATATAGACCCTCTCATCTATGGACAATTGATCTTTGATAAGGTAGTCAAGCCAGCTCACCTGGGACAGAGCAGTCTCTTCAATAAATGGTGTTTAGAGAACTGGATATCCACATGCAAAAGAATGAAAGAAGATCCATATCTCACACCCTGTACAAAAATTAACTCAAATGTATCAAAGACCTAAACAGATCTAAGACCATAAAACTTTTAGAAAAAAATGTAGGGACATATCTTATAAAACTTGTAATAGGAGGCAATTTCCTAGATCTTACACCCAAAGCACAAGCACTGAAGAAAGAAATAGATAAATGGGAACTCCTCAAATTTAAATACTTTGTGCATCAAAGAACTTTGTCAAGAAAGTAAAAAGACAGCCTACACAATGGGAGACAATATTTGGAAATGATATATCAGATAAGGGTTTAGTATCCAGAATACATAAAGAGATTGCTCAACTCAACAACAAAAAGACAAACAATCCAATTACAAAATGGGCAAAAGACATGAACATACACTTCTCAGAAGAGGAAATACAAATGGCTAAAAGACACATGAAAAGATGCTCAACTTCTCTGGCTATTAGGGAAATGCAAACCAAAACCACAACAAAATATCATCTCACACTCACCAGAATGGCCATTATCAATAAAACAGAAAACAACAAGTGCTGGAGAGGATGGGGAGAAGAGGCACACTTATCCACTGTTGGTGGGAATGTAAAATGATAAAACCGCTGTGGAATGCAGTATGGCAGCTCCTTAGGAAGCTAATTATAGAATTGCCATATGATCCGGCAATCCCATTGCTAGGTATCTACTCAGAGGACATGAGGGCAAGGACACAAACGGACATTTGCACAGGAATGCTTACAGCAGCATTATTTACAATTACCAAGAGATGGAAATAGCCCAAATGTCCATCAACAGACTAGTGGCTACACAAGCTGTTGTATATACATATGATAGAATATTATGCAGCTGTAAGACAGAATAAATTTACAAAGCATGAAACAACATGGATGGACCTTGAGGACATTATGCTGAGTGAGATTAGCCAGAATCAAAAGGACAAATACTGTATGGTCTCACTGATATAAACTAACATTAATGAATGAACTTGGAGAATTTCGGTTAAGAACAGAGAACATAAGGAGATAGAAATAGGGTAGATATTGGGTAATTGGAGCTGAAGGGATACAGATTGTGCAAAAGGACTAATTGTAAAAATTCAGAAATGGATAGCTTAATACTACCTAACTGTAATACAATAATGTTAGTACACTGAATGAAGCTGGATGTGAAAATGATAGAGGGAGGAGGGCTGGGGGCACAAGTGAAAGCAGAAGGAAGCACAGACAATAAAGACTGAGATGGTATAATCTAGGAATGCCTACAGTGTACAATGATAGTGATTAAATGTACAAATTAAAAAATGTTTTGGCATGAGGAAGAACAAAAGAATGTTAATACTGCAGGGTGCTAAAAATAGATGGTAATTCATTTTTTAAAACTTTAACTTATGTGTGAGACTAAAGCAAAAAAATGTTTATTTGTACAAAATTTATATTTTGACTAGTGCATTTCCTAATATAACTTATGTGGACAGTTTAGTTGAACACCGTAAGTACATGGAACCTTAAGTAGGGCATGAAATTTTGTAGGTTTGTCCAGAGTGATGCCCCGATAAATCCCAGAGTTAAATATCCCAGAGATAAATGCCCAATAAATCATTTGAGCAATGAATAAAATAGTATTTGAAAAGTCCCCTTCGGGGAATGGTGAGAACAGGGGAAAATTCAACCTCCCCAAGTTGAATTCTTGATATTCTCACAAGCAGTGAGGACAACCAAAGCAATAGGCTGAGCCCCCAATCTTGGGGTTTGTTCATATGAAACACAGCCCCACAAAAGAAAGGTCAAGCCTACTTAAAATTAGTCCTAAGAGTCACCCCCAAGCGAACCTCTTTTGTTGCTCATATGTGGCCTCTCTCTCTAGCCAACACAAGCAAACTCACTGCCCTCCCCCTGTCTACGTGGGACAGACTCCCAGGGATGTGGACCTTCCTGGCAACGTGGGACAGAAATCCTGGAATGAACTGAGACTCAGCATCAAGGGATTGAGAAAACTTTCTTGACTGCAAGGCTGAAGAGTGAAATGAGACAAAATACAATGTCAATGGCTGAGAGATTCCATACAGAGTTGAGAGGTTATCCTGGAGGTTATTCTTACGCATTATACAGATATACCCTTTTTAGTTTAAGGTTTATTAGAGAGGCTAAAGGGAAGTGCCTAAAACTGTAGAGCCATGTTCCAGTAGACATTTCTTTAAGATGATTGTGTAATGATACAGCTTTCGCAAAGTGACTGGTGATTGTAAAAACTTTGTGTCTACGGTATGGACAGATTAGTAAAAAATACAGACAAAAAAATAAATAATAGGGGGAACAAATGTTAAAATAAATTTTCTAGTGGTCAATGAGAAGGAGGGAAAAGGGGTATGGTACATATGAGTTTTTTCTTTTTTCTTTTTGTTTCTTTTTTTGGAATGATGTAAATGTTCTGAGAAATGATCATGGTGATAAATATACAACTATATAATGATATTGTGAGCCACTGTTTAGACACCAAGCATGGAATGTTCATACGTTAAGAATGTTCATGTTTGTATGTTGACTGGTTTTATTAACAAAAATTTTTTTTAAGTAGTGATTATAATACTTATTTTATGTTTTGCATACAGTAGTTACTTAGATGTGTGCAGGGTTGAACTCTGCTAAATATGAATTAGTGTAAAGATTTTTATTAATATTTTTAAAGTCATATAGCATAAATAGTCAGAACATTCATGCAATATTAAAAATGAATATGAGACTCAGAATACCTAGTTTCATTTCTAAAATGAGAAAACTAAAAATATATCCTATATAAAGCAAATAATTTTAAGTTGTTTTAAAAGGAGAAAAAATATATTTAACTGAAAAAACCAATTCAATTTTTAAGAAAAGAGAAACTGCTTAACTTGCAAACTTCCAGACAAAAGTAAATGATCACATTATTCATTGACAAAGTGGGTTTTGGATACTACTACAAAAAGCTATTAACTTGCAAACACTATTACTATTAAAACAAAGCTATTGATTCTGGCAAAATTCTCAGTACATCCAAATGATACTTCCTTGTGGTTTCTTTTTGTCCTTATATTGGTTACTACTCTGATATATAAAGAGTGATAATTTCTATGTATTCTCTCAGTGTAAAAATCATAATAACTATCTGTTTTAATCACAACGCATCAACATGCAATACCTTTGGAAATTTTGTTTTTTTAATTTGGTAATCATAATGTGGTTTGTTTCTATTCCAGGAGTAAGTACTTGCTTTACTGTTCTATTTATTTTTTAATTTTTTTTTATTTTTGGCATGAACAAGCTCCGGGAATCAAACCCAGGTCTCCGGCATGGCAGGCAAGAATTGTGCCACTGAGCCCTGTTTTACTGTTCTAAATACACTTATTTTAATCTAGATAGAAAGTGAACTAATAGAAACAGGAAAACAGGACTTTTTAATGGACAATCAATATCAATTATATTATGATATCATCTGGATGTGCATATTTTAGTACATGCTTCCATTAAGACAAAAAACTGCCAAGGTAAAATATACAAATGTATACACCAATATCAAGTAATAAAATATGAAAAAAAATGGAGAATACATATTTTGTTATGTTCACTTGACCTTTCAGGTTGAAAATGGAAGAATGGAAAGATGAGTGTGAGAAGTGAACAATAAGGAAAGGTTCTCATATATTTCATTCTCTTTTCTCCTCATTCATTTTTCTGTCACATTCTCATTAAATGTCCTCATTTACATGGCAGGTAAAGTAAACTAAACCCAGTTTATTTAAAACCATGTATTTAACTTTTCATTCTATTTTTTATATTGTAAGTAAAAATTAAACCCATTATGTCCATTTTCCTGAATTAAATTAACTGAAAGAAAAGTAGTAATAAGCTACTGACTTTTATATCTGAGCTTGTTACAAATTCCCAAAAATGATTCTAGTATTAGTTTTACTTACCATAAAAATGGCAATTTACAGCTATTTATACTAATAAAGGGACCCAACTAGTTATGCTTACTTTCTACATAAGTAATCTATTTTTTTTTTCTGAAGTACCAAGAATAGACAGACACTGAAGCCGTGTAAATGTTTTAGCAGCACTCAAGGACCCCCCAAAAAAGCAGAAGTTTAATGGTAATGATAAGCTAAATAAACCTATTTTAAAGATCCTTTAAGTAAAATAGATCAGGTTAGACAAGCTTATTGGAAGGTAACAACACTGCTTATTTGATAAAGCAGTTCTGAGAAATCCAAAAATACGATTTCTCTTTTTTAAAAAAAAATCAAAGAAGCACTTGGACTAACAAGAAATAATGCACAATTTGGCTTGATCAAATACTTCATTAATTTTTTTCTACCCCTAAGGGATTGCCCTTTTAAAATCTTCTTCAAATAGAATATAACCTAATTGTCTGAACATGTCCATAACATGCAAAGAAATTTTTACTTCAACAGTGCCACCTAGTGGAGCAATCAATTACTTTCAACTGGTCACAAGATGGTTTCATCTGTTTCAAATTCTAGGACGCCCCCAAATAGTTTCATTTTCCGGTTCACAATATCCCTAATAATATTAATATTCAAGGAACAATTTTACAAAATTCCTAATAATATTAATATTCAAGAAGCAATTTTATAAAATGCCAATTTACAGATTGTTATCTTCAAACAGGCGATCTCCAATAAAAATTAGGCTATTTGCAAATACTGTAACATCTTAAATAAGGTACCTTAGTGATTTCTTCAGAAGCTCGTTTGAAGTCCTGAATATTTCGACAGTAAAATCCTATTGTACAGCTAGGATCCATTTTTCGAAACGACATCTTTTTAGGAGAAGGGCAGTGGAAGGTCTGTAATTTTAAAAAGTTCTTAAAGATTAATTCACCTTTATTTGATGGACTAAAGTATATAAAGAATATTATTTAGTTTAAAATTTGCTACCTAGTTATAAATATGTTCTTCAATTGGTGTTTTCCTTCATTCTATACAGACAGTCCCTCCCACTAAACCATAAGAATATTCAATTCATCAAACCTCTACCTTATGTGACAATGTCATTTTGCAAAGGAAAGGAAGTGTGTCAGAAGTGTTATGCAGTTCCAACACTCGCAGAGGGGAAGAAAAAAGTGTCATTGTAAAACCAATGCATAAACTAACACACGGTTTAGAACCAAGTTAACCATTTCTATGAAACTATATTGTCTGCCTTCTAACTTTTTCTAAAATGTTTAATAAGCATGTCAATAAGGTTATCAAGACTTTTTAAATAACTACACAGATTCACATACATGTTCCATAGTGATATAGAAAGAGGTTAACTTCAGAGTTGACATAAGTAGAACATAAACTCCATATCTTTCCCAACTGTTCTAAAGGGCTTTATTTTAAGCGCCTGTTTATTCCTACACTGGGTACTGGATGGAATGGAACAGGTGAAAACTGTTCTGTCATGGTCTTTCTCTTCCTTCTCATCAGCCCTCCTTTCCCTTTAATTCTCATTTTTTTTCAGGTGGTCACAGTGCCACAGATATAAGTGAGCTGAGCCCAAGGCTGCCCAAGCTCTCTATTCTAGCTAATAGGGTTTGACAGTTTTAGAGAATGCATAAGTAGGAAAGGGGAAGAATATAAAGCAAATCATTCCAATTTTTTGTTGTTGTTTTTGTTCACTACCTCATTTTGGTACTATGTTAAAACAGATTAAAAAAAAAAAAACTCCTTGAATGATTTGTCCTTCAAAATCACTGATGCTACCAACTCTTTTTCTGTATGTATAAAGAAGTCTGCGTAAAACAAGAGGGGTATAAGAATATATATTCACATGTTAATATTTGCCTAAATAAACTCTGTAAGGATATACAAAAAACTAATAAGTTATGGGAGAGGGAGAAAACTGGGCAGATGGGAGACAGGTGCAGAAAATTTCTTGTTGTATATTTGACATTTTTAAATTAAAGAACAAGTTCAATTAAGAAATAATGTAAGTAGGATTTGAATTCATAAACTTAAATTTTCCCTACATTAAATGCCTAAGGGATTTGAACTTGAAACGAAAGTGTGGAAAAATACAGATTTTCATATTTGTTAAGCTCATGGTGAATCAATCAAAATCAATCTCCTTTTCCTCTCCTCTCCACATTCTACTGACCCTAGTGTTTCATACTTATTACAGGGCATGTGCAAAATGCACAAATTCAAGCTGTTTTTTCTTCCTAAGGACACTTAAACTATATGTTAGTTTCAAATCCAATATCACATCATTTAATATAGACCAAACCAATGAGTTTTCAAAACATAACTGATTTACTATATATAGTGAGATTCAACCTAGCTAAACTAAAACTTCCAGACTACTTATTAGTCAACACAGTTGTTGTCTTAGTGAGACTTTTCCAAACACCATCTCACCTTTCTCATTTATAAAGAGATGTTAATTAAAACATCAGTATAGACATGGAAGCACTATGTAAACTCACTAGACCATAATATACTCCTACATTTAAAGGCAAATTTTGCCTTTGTGCAGTTTGAAAGGATTTATGTACCCTAAAAAAGCATTGTTTTAATCCTAAACAATCTTGTGAAAGCAATAGTTTCTTCTAATTCCTATTCAGTACTATAGGTTGGAGACTTGATTAGGTTATCTCCATGGATGTGACTCGATCAACTGTGGGTAGTAAACTTGATAAGACGGAGGCATGTCTCCACTCATTCTAAGAGGGTCTTGATTAGTTTACTGGGATTCTATATAAGAAAAAGTATTTTGGAGAAAGCTTCAGAATGCTGCAGAACCATGAAGCGTAGAGTCCACCAGCCAGTGAGTGACTTTTGGAGATGAAGGAAAATGCCTCCCGGGGAGCTTCATAAAGCAAGAAGCCTGGAGAGAAAGCTAGCAGACACCACCATGTGCCCTTCCAGCTGACAGAAACACTGAACATCATGAGCCTTCTTGAACCAAGGTATCTTTCCCTGGATGCCTTAGATTGGACATTTCTATAGACTTGTTTTTTGGAACATTTTCTCGGCCTTAGAACTGTAAACTAGCAACTTATTAAATTTCCCTTTTTAAAAGCCATTCTGTTTCTAGTATATTGCATTCTGGCAGCTAGCAAACTAGAACAGCCTTCAAAAAAACAGTTTTAGTGTATAAGGCACAGTTCTAGATTATGTTTACAAAAATTATTCTACATACATGGTATCTAAAAATAGCCATTTGCCCTTAACTCCAAAGCCAATAATAAAGATGTCTGGTTAGTTTTTACTAATTGAGAGTAAAGGGGAAATGCTAAAAAAGTTTCTACAAGGTTCAATAATATTTTTTTAAAACCTTAACTTAATGATAACCACTAATCTCCTATCCCAACATCTGAAACTTTGCCCTATCCTAACCACTAATAATGGGAAGCCACAATTCAACAGACTATTATATCCCATTTGATTTCTTCTCATTCCCTTCTAGTTTTAAATTGTCCTTTCATTATTTTTTCCTTTAAGGTTGTTCAAGCTATTTCTTTGTACTTTATTGTCCAGGTGAAATTCAAGAATGTGAGTTTACACGTTATGATTTGCCCTTATACTGAACCACGTGTTCCATTCTTTAGTCCTGATCAAGGATTGCCCTGGCATATCTCCAGTACTAAATCCCCACCACTATTCAGGATCTAAATTTGACTATCTATGCTCACTTTAGTATATATTAAAACGCAGTAAAGTTAGCTAAATATGAGGAAGTTTCTCTTAGAAGTTAGCAAAAAAAAATAAACATTTATATAAAATATATAAAACATTTGAACTATAGGGAAGGAAAGAGTTCAACAGAGAACTCTATCTAATGTGCTCAGCACAATGCCTCCACATAGAAAGAGCTCAGTAAACAATAGCTAAAAGGGGAAGAAATTATTTGGTCTGATTTGGTTTCAAATAAACAAATTTTAAAGTTCAACTCCAGAAATGCAGGAATTTAACATCCTAAGTACAACAATAAATGACACAATCTGCTTAAATCTCTTCTTCAATCTCAAATATTCTGATACAATGCTTTCTTAAAATACAGTTCTTTGGATTCAGGGCACTTGCTTAAAATATCAGCACTTCCAGCAATTATTTACATGGAATTGGGTAAGAGATCTAAGATTTCAATTTGTCCATCTACTGATCAAAAAGTAGCACTGAATGAAAAAGCTGTTTACAAAAATGCTTTAAAATAATGAGATCTAAGGATGGTTTTTAAATGTGCATAAAGTTTATTCCATCAATCAAGTGCAAAATCTCAATAGCATACAAATATAGAACTTAAGGTAAGAAGGTCAGTAATACAGGATAGTAAAAATACCCCTACTGGGAACATTATAACTTAAGAAAGATAAAAGGCAGAAAGTGAAATTTTATTTCCATACAAAGATAGACAACATGCTGTAATTTTTATGTAATACTTTTGAAGAAAAACAAATGATGCTATTAACTAAATAATCTATGATAAATCCTTTGCATTGTGAAAAATGAAAAACTTTTTAAAAGAATTATTCAGACTGGTCAAGATAATTCCACTAGCATCTCAAAACATAATGTCTAAACCCAACTCCTTGGTGTCTCAGTACATAAGGAATAAATACTTTTGTGCATGTAATTTAAAAAGTTATCCACTCTCATAAAATTTTACTTTACAGTCTCTTAAAATTAATTCTTCCTTCCCATTCTTACTATCTTCACCTCACTTCAAACTTTTATTGATTCAGTCCTGGGAGTGACTGTCAGACTATGTTACAATAGTCTCCCAATAATGACTTACTAAGCTTTTGAATTTTGACTGTTTAGAGATAACCAAGATATTCATTCTCCTGACATCTTTGAAATCTCTCAAAATATCAAATTGATAGTCTGTCTGTGTGTGTGTCTCTCTCCCTACTGGCCAGAGTAATCAATACCAATAATCTTTTAATTTGCTTATTTTAGGTAATACTAAAATACTATAATTGTTTTCTTTTTTCTATCTGATTCCCACATATGTGCTGCTTGTAAGGAGTGAATTTAGCCCAGATATACCGGAATACAACTGAGATGTATAATCAATGCCACAAGACCACATACAGCAGAGAGAATTACAATGTGGTTCACACAGGACAATTCTGACACGTCTCTCCCAGCATCAGTCAGTCAACTAGCAAATATTTAAGGGTCACATGCAAGATACTACGAAGGAAGAAAGGAGAAACCAAACCTGATCTTTCACCTCAGGATGCCTCCACATTAGTTGAGGTAACAGTTCACAAGGGGTGCTAGAATGTTATATAACGTATCTTCCTGGACCAGATTTTAATCTTGCCGTTTATCTGTTTTTACAAAACCCCTTAAATATTACTAGATATTCATATTATCTAGGAAGCTATTACTACCACAAAGTACTAAACTACATTTCTAACTTGTCAAGCCCTTGAGAATTAGTAATTCATGCGGTCCATGTAATTCAAAATTTTAAAAGTCTGAAAAAGCATCAAACGGGAAAACAAGAACCAAAACCACACAATAATTATATGTCTGACAAATGCACTCTCAAAATTTTCTAAATTAAAATACCAGATCACAAAATGACTATGTAAAGGTAAAGAACGGGTTAAAAAAACAAAGCTGAAACAAATATTAAAAACCCAGCTAAGATCTTATAAAATTCTTAATCAAAAGGTAAAATTTAATTTACTGTACTTAAATCAAAACAAAATAATTTAGCATATAATCTCCTTCGATCACTTTGTCATTCTAACCCAAGTCTACTACCTTCTCTTCGTTTTTCTCATTTGTTTTATTTTTTTAAACATGCCTAACAGTTTATATTCTTCAGGACTGATCAGCTATTTTTTTCTACAAGATTACTTGGAGGCTTGATCATTTATTTTAGGGGTTAGAGTATCTAACAAGTTAGAGACAAAGATAAATGAAGTAGAAAGTATATCACAAATTAAAATCCAGCAACAATGTATTTTACCTCTTACCATTGTGTTATGGCTTTATAAATTGGCAAAATAGCGATTATTAATCTGTAAATGTAATACCATAAAAGCACAGCTATCTAGCACATCTCTAAATATTTAGTTTGCTTCATATCATAAGAAAACAGTACCAGCTCTTTATCCATAGTACCTCAAGAGGGAAATCCTTTATGCTGACATCTACAAAAGATTGGCAGTAATGAGGATCCATGTAAATCAAACTGTCATCTACAAGGACAAAACAGAAGACAAGTAATTCAAAAAACACCTTATTATTACACTGCTTACAATCCAATTTCTATGTAGAACAAGCTGAAAAAAAAATCTGGGTGTAACAGCTTGCCAGACTGATAGTCATTGACTGAAACATAGGTTTGTACAGGGCAGATTAACTTTTGCATAATCAAATATGCTTGTATAAGCAAAATTTTTATCAAGTGATAAGACTGTCATTTAATTTTTGGTAATAAAATTACTTTCACAAACACACAATTATATTCTACGGTTTGCATATGAAAAATGTATTGCACTACTTTATTCTGACAGGAAGAACATATTGCTTGTCATTTTATCATCAACTAGCACCACTAAAACCGGTAAAAAGGAAATATGTAAATAGCAAGTGCCAGAATGTGGCAGCAATGTTTTCTGAAGTTTACTGAAACCAATAAATTATGCCTTGTTTATGCAATAACAGAAATTAAACATACTTTTTACAGAATCCAATTATGTTGTGGGCCAAATGACAAATGACTGGCTATAGTAGGAGTGATGAAATTTATAAGGTACTCCTTTTACTCTGTTAACCGTCCTGTTTCCAGATGATCCCATATTAATTTTCTGACTTTTAAAGAAAAACAATGAAATATATTTTATTAAATCACTAACCTTGAAATCCAGCAAAGTAATAAGACTGCTTGGGTTTGCCACCAATAATACCCACACAATATTCAAGGCTTAAAATTCCCTGCCAAAAGAAATTAATTTTAGATTTAGAAGTCAATAGACAAATTGTAATTATTCAAAACAACCGAACTCATATTACCAAGATTGGTAGTTCCCTAACTTTTTACCAGTTACCATTTTTATTACATTTGCCCCAAGTTTTGGAATTCTTTTGTCTACCAAACTGTTCGTCTTCCCTTTTCTTTAAACCACTCAATATTAACAACCACTTAGTCAAATATTCCGATCAGCATGTAACACAAAACATTAAGGAACAACAATGTGCCAGATACGGACATAATCAATATTATCATGTTCACGTAATAAAATTCCTGCCAAAAATGAAACACTTGGTCTAAAACTTTAGTTGGCTTATTGTGTAGCCTTATTGTGATCAATGTCATATTTTCATTAGGATTTATGAAATGCTAGAAATAGTTCTTAGACCTTATTACTATTTTCACTGAACCTTTAGTCTTAGAATCCCAGATGGAAAACCATTTTTCCCACCAACATGGCACTCATTTGACAAACTTTTATGCTACTTCACTTCGAATAAATATAGAGTAATAGAAATAATTTAACAAAGTAAATTATTATTATATTTAAAGCCAATTTATTTTACTAATCATTTCAGAAAAATAATTCAACAATGTAAATTATTATATTTAAAGCCAACTTATTCTACTAATCATAAAATATCAGAGATATCTCAATAAATTATTTAATATATCTTTCAGTGTCTATTCTAGGCAGAACTCTATTTGAGCTGTGCCAAATAATTCTACACCTTTTTTAAAAAGATGTTGAATGGAGTCTATTAAAAACATGTCCTGTCTATAGTTTCTACATTATTTTAACATTTATTATGTTAGAAAACACTAATAATGATAATTATGTGTTACAAAACCCCAAAGTACTAAACAATCATTGGACTCTGCTTTTTTAAATGAGTGAAGATATTCTGAAATCTAATAGATGTAAAAATCAAAATTAAAACTGTATAAACAAATGCTCTTTTTCTTTAACAGTTAATAAACCAGAGATTTTATTTTTAACTTCATTATTTTCTTTAAAATAATATGTGGTCATTGTAAAAATACACACACAATATATAGAAAAAAAGCTAAAATTTCCCAATATCCCACCACCAAGAGTTCATCATTATTTACATTTTGAGGGACATCCTGATGACATCTTGCTATACTTCATATATTAACATTCAGATTCATGAATACTATGTTATATATGTACATTATACCACATTTGCTACTGTAAACTTTGTCACTATGTCATGAACATCTTTTCTTCTCAATAAATATAGACCTATATTATAAAATGTAATAGTTGTAAAATATCCTATTTTATGAGGATATCAAAGTTCATTATCAAACTTCCATTATGAATATTTAAGTTGCTTCTAAGTTTTCACTGTTATAAACAATCCTCTGAAGAACAACTTGTATATTTTCAAGCTTGTGAAAATATTAAAAAGTTTTCTTTGAAAAGAAGAGTTGCAACTGAAAATTAAATACAACAGAGATGGCATATTCGGTAAAATCTTCAAACTAACTAAAAAATAAATTAAGATGCAATTATGGAAACTATAATAAACACTTGATACTAATAGAGTTATTTATCATTAAGGATTCTATTGCTTTCTTCCTAAATAAAAAAAAAAAAACCTTACCACAGCTAGAGTGTACCTTACTTTAACCTGAGGTAATCTGATCAGCTGATAGTCCTTGTTTGTGTCATAGGGACCCATAAATCCCTCATAGCTGAGAAAAGAAAGAAAAAACATACAGCAAGAATCATCACTACCTTTACTCAGAAAAAGAATGGTTCCAAGTAATGGAAGAAAGACTTTGTTTCTTGACATCTATATTTCCTTTGCAACTGACTAGAGTAGATTTAGCAATAAACACTCTGAAGTAGATTAGAAGCTAGAATGCCATTACATATAAGTGACTATAGCTTTGGAAACTTGAAATTCTTTTCAGTTTCTAAAAGAGCTTCACAGTTATCTAGTGGTAAGAATTTATTGAGCTGTTTCCAAAAAGCAATAAACAAGACTGAAGTAATCAGTCAAAAAGGAAAGTACTAATTTGTCTCACTGAAGAAAAAGAGCATATTGGATTTTCCTCATCCCAGGTCCTTAAAAAAAAATGAAAATAAATAAATAAACCTCTTGTGGTAAGGGCTGATAAAAGCACAACACCAAATTTCTTTCTACTCCAGAATGTAGCTCTGAAATACTGTGGAATTATCTTGATTAATAAACTTGAAAAACAGAATTGAACAGTGAATTTTAGAGATTAAATGTAAACATATTGGCAGGGAAAAATACAACTGCTGACCTCAAAAAAAAAAAAAAAAAAAAGAAGAAGAAGAAGAAGAAAATTTTTAAAAAAAGAAGAAAAAATTAATTTTCTTTTAGGTTTATTAGACACACTACTCTAATCACACGCTCTGATTTGGGCTGAACGCTTTCAGCACAGGAGAACCCCTTATGGCCCAGCACAACATCTAGGATACAGCCTGCTTCACTCAACCTTTGCAGATATTGTTACCTAATAATTCCAAAATTAAAATATCTCAGTCACTTCTCTCTCGTTTTAGTGGACTCTAGTATTAGTAGAAGCTCAAGGAAATGTTACATTTTTGAAAGTCCATATTTGGGGAAAAAAGAAAAGCAATGAACTAAGAATCAAGAAAGCTCTGGTCTCATATTGCATCACAAGGAAGAAGATCTTTTACATTTTTGAGGGCTCCAGACTTCCATATGGATTCTGCATGTTTGATCATGCTAGAATTGTAGTCTCTGAAAGAAAAATGATTCCTATTTAACATTGTGGGAACATTCCTGTATCAGAGAAGGTAATGCCACCTATCATAGCAGCATGTACACCTCAAATTCTATAAGAGAAGCATATTTCATGTTTATGTAAAATCCAAATGGGTATTTTGGATGACTTGGAGCTCTGCCTCAAGCAGCGGTTCTAGGACTCAGTTTTCTTTATTTTGTGCTCCACAAAGTTCAACCAGTGGCTTCCTGGGTTGCCTGCCATGCTTGTCAGCATCAAGCCAATGGAGAGAAAAGGACACAGAGAATCAAAAGCAAGGGTTTTCTCAGTGGACCAGGTCTCAAGCTACTGCACATCAGTTTCTCCCACATTCTACTGTTAGTGCAGTAGGTTGAACTATGTAACTGAACAAACCCATGCTTTTAATCATAATCTGCATCTCAGTGAGTGTCAACTCATTGTAAGTAGGACCCTCTAAAGATGTTCGTTTTAAAGGTGTGGCCAACTGAACCAAAGTGGGTCTAAATTGGGATTACTGAAGCCTTAAAAGCAAAAACAAGGAGAAGGGGAAGTCAACAGCAAGCCAGAAGAGAAAGGAGAGTACATTGCCATGTAATGGGAAAGACAAGGATTGCCTGCAGACAGCACCAAAATTGGAGGAGAAAGAAAGCCTTGCCAATATCTAGATTTTGGACTTCTTTTAGCCTCAAAACTATGAACCAATAAATTTTCATTGTTTAAGCCAAAAAAAAAAACAAAAAGAAGAAAGCTCTAATCTCTGCCACCAGTTTTTCATCTGACTAGAATGTATCACTTAATTTCTCTAGGTCTCTTCTATTTCTTTAAGAATAACAATCCAGATCTTAGCTATGATGACAGCCAAATGATATAAATTTTTACTGAAACTATTATACTAATATGAGAAATATTTACTAAGTAATTTCCATAAGCAAGGCATTAAGGATTACTAAACAACTAACCATGGTTTGTTTCACTATGATTCAAACTACCATGAATCACTCAAGAGCTTGGGTCTGCTGTCTGATAAATACTATCAATATTATCAAATAGCAAAGCCCTCAGCCAAATAAAACATGCTTCCATGCCATCTCAGCCTATTACATAAACAATAAAGGTTCGGTGAAAGGAGTCAGCTTCAAGATTACTTCAGTTTCTAGTCTTCTCATGGTGATAAAGAAGGCAGACAGAATCCAGTTCAGATTTGCTAGAACATTCCTAGAGATAACATCATGCAACAACACCCAAAACCCTCAACGGGGTCTCTAGATGAAGTAGTTCAAAACTTCTCATATTCCATCAGTAACTTCAATGTGTTAGAAATCAAACCTACTTCTATTAAGGGCATTCATTTGTTTATATATATATATAGTTATTAGAAACAAATATGCCTGAAATTTTTTAATAATTATTAGGAAAAGGAAATATTCCAAATCAAAGGCTCTAGATTTTTAGACTCAACATAATCTAGCCTGGAGCTATATGTTCCACCTATATGTATAGGGACCACAATATGGGATCAATGTTCCAAGTAGGGAACAAACTGTTACTGAACCTTAAAAGACAGGTCTAGATATTAATATTTCAAGATTACTATATTCCATAGCACATCATTCAAAAAGAAATTCCACCTCTGGCCTTGAAAACAGACTCCTAAAAAATGTGGGATTTTATTAAAATTATGAAAATATTACAAATATTATCATCTTAACCAGAAACTAAGGAATTTAAAAAGTTAACATTTTATCACAAATGAATGTCTTGGGGCCTAAAACAAGATAATATAACTAAAATAATTTCTCCCGGTGCAAGAAAAACGTGTATTAAATTAGAACATATTTTAACTGATTAACAGGAAGAAACTAAAGTTGAAACCATTGTATCCCCTCTGCATTTTTTACCATAAGGTTTAAATATTTATATGCATAAAATAAAACTGCAAAGAAACTACAAAAACCTTAAGATAAAGAAAGATTTTTATAAGCATGCTCCAAATACAAAACCCATAAAGGAATAAACTGATCTGACTATATGAAATTTTAATACTTCTCTAAACAAAATACAAAATGAGCATCCTCTCTAAAGAAAGCTATATTAAACTTTCTTCCCTTAGAAAAAAGAACAGAAAATTCACAAAATAACGTGAATGGAAAAGACTCTATTTGAAAACTGTTCAACCTAATAATCAAAGAAATTAGACCAAGAAAACATTTTTCACTTAGCCTGGCAAAGGGTTAAAGAATGACAGATGGTTGTACTGCTGATAAATACACAAATTGATACAATATTTCAAGATGGCAACTTGACAATGTATTATACATTGTCAATTTTGGATGGGCTCAAAATTTGAGGTATTCAGTCTAAGAAAACAGTCTAATATAGATAAAGTATAAATATGGAGAGATACTCATTTAAACATTGCACTTAAAAATTAATACATGGCTAACTTGCCAAACCCCAACCAAAACTATTCCAGCCAATTCTAAAGAACATGTAGGACAATATATAAAGATTCTACAAAAGTTCCATGCACTAGAGTAACTTTCCAGAAACCTAAGATCTCCAGATGGGTCCCTGGACTAGATAAGTCCTGAAATCTAGAAGGTCAAGCCTCTCCAGAACATCACCTAGTTCCATCTCCCTACCCCATATTACTGACAGCCCCTTTCAACATGAAGAAGTTAGAATGGCCATGGCCCAAATACCCCTAAAGAGAGGGACAGAAAGATCAAACAAAGTTGATAGTGGAGTTATACAGAGAAGGCAGGGTTTAACAAATAAATATGAATGCTGAATCATTATACTGATAGTTCGTTTAGCCTCCAGTACTTAGAGCAGCTAAGTACTGTATTTATTTTTAGAAATAAAAACCTAAAATTGTGGAATTGTTTAAAAAAATAAAATCCATACGTAGGTGGTTCAACGGTAGAAAGCTCGCCTGCCATGTGGGAGATAAGGGGTTGATTCGAGGCCTAGGCACCCCTCCCCACTCCCCCAAAAAAGTAATGGGGGAGGGAATTCCAGGAAGATGACAGAATAAGAATAGGCAGAACTTACTTTTCCACCATAAAACAACTACAGTAAAGGCAGAACCTGTCCAATGCAGTGGTTCCATGTCTCGGTTGTTCAGAGAAGGATCACAGCAATATATACAGAAGAAGTGGATGAAAAAGTAGAGAAAATACAATTGAGAAACAGGGTAAGTGTATTCAACTGCAATCACCTGTGAGATCCACACTGGATGGAACAATCAAAAAAGCAGTACATCCCAACTTCCGCTGCCAGCTGGTGGAGTTAACCCTTTCAGTTGTGCAGCCTAGAGCCTTTCCCCTTGGGAGCCCACAAGCTAGCATACTCAGTACATCTTACATACAGAGACCCTGATGCAGTGCCAACAACCCACCCCCCATCCTTGAGACTGGCCACTATGGGCGCATGAATTCGGGGGAAGGAGCGGGGGTTACAGAGTAGTGCTGATCTGACTGCCCTGCAAGGGAGACCCTCTGGGTCTGGAAGCCGGGAGTCAGCAAAGAGGTAGGGTGAGGGAGGGAGCCGCACTGTGATGCCAAGTGCCCTTCTCCAAACCCTGAGGTTGTGGCTGTGCATGGGCCTGGATCTTGCTGGCCAGTGAAACACAGCACATTCCTGGGCCGGCTGCTGGCTGGTGAATTGAACCTCTGAGTTTGAGGTCTTTCCTCACAGGAGTATGGGAACCACCAGATCCACTGTATCCATCAGCAGAGTCTTTGCTGCAGTACACAGTGCCCATCTCCCACCCCAAAGCCAGCAAGTTCCAGCGCACCCAGACCCGGGAGATACAGGGATCCAACCCTCAGGAGAACAGGCAGAAGTGGATGAGTTCCGAGTTAACAGTTGGCCACAGAGGACAACCTTTTGGGGCTTGCAGCCTGGTACTGGACTCAGACCTGATCAAGACCCTGCCCAGTGGTTTTCTGCAGTTGAGGAGAGGTGGGGCCCAAGAGGGCCATCTTCTGGGAAGACTGGGAGAGTGTAATCTGGCAAACTGCTCTAGTGTCCAGTCTCTAACAGCCTTCCAAAAGGGTTGCTTCCCCTGAATGAGATCCTGGCCCTGGATTGCCTGAGAAATACTGACAAACCAAGTGACAAAGGAGACCTTCAATACAAACTCAAATAACAACAAAATCTTAGACAAGCAAGGAAAACCAACTTTCAAAATAATCTTATCAAGGAAATCAGATGCCAGAAGCCAGCAAAAAAATCACAAGGCATATAAAGAAACAAGAAGACATGCCAAGTCAAATAATCAAATTAAAAAATCAGAAGAGACACAGAATTTGGAACAGCAATCAAAGATGTTCAAATTTCTTAAATAACTTCAGTGAGATGGTTAAACAGATAAAGGATATAAAAACAACGATAACGCTAGAGGAGGTGAAAGAATAAATAGAAAAATAGCAGATCTTTCAGAAATGAAAGATTAGATCAAAATAAAAATATACTAGAGATATAACAGCAAATTTGAAGAAAGAATAAGCGAACTAGAGGAGACAGCAAATGAATCTGAACACACAAAAGTGCAAATGGAAAAATTTTAATTAATCTCAGGGAAATGACTGCCAACATGAAATACACAAATAGAAGAATCATAGGTATCCCAGAAGGAAAAGAGAAGAGTAAGAGGGCAGGAGGATTATTAGAGAAGATTCTTAAAGAAAATTTCCCAACCCTTCTAAAAGACATAAATATGCAAATCCAAGAAGCCCAACATATTCCAAATAGAATAAATCCAAATAGACCTACTCCAAGACACATACTAATTAGACTATCAAATGCTGAAGAGAAGGAGGGAACCCTGAAAGCAGCAAAAAAGCTATTTACCACATAAAAGGGAAAACACGTTAAGACTAAGCACTGATTACTCAGTGGGCACCATGGAGGCAAGGAGGCATATTTAAGATCTGAAAGAGAAAAATTACCAGCAAGAATTGTTTATCTAGTAAATCTTTCCTTCAAAACTGAAGGAGAGTTTAAACTTTTCACAGATAAACACATGCTGAGAGAATTTGTTAACAAGATACCTACCCCAGAAGAAATACTAAAGGGAGTTCTGCGAGCTGGAAAAAAAAAGACTGGAGAGAGAGGCCTGGAGGAGAGTAATGATTATTATCAGTAAAAGTAACCAGAAGGAGAAAAAGAAAGAAAAATACTACATCTGACAAATAATAACCAAGGGATAAAATGGTTGATGTAAGGAAAGCTTTACAGTAGTAACATTGAATATTAATGCATTTAACTCCCCAATCAATAGACACAGATTGGTAGGATGGATTTAAAAATATGATCCATATATACTGTTTAAAAGAGACTTATTTTAGACTGAAAGATACAAATAGGCTGAAAGTGAATTGATGGAAAAAGATATTCCATTCAAGCAATACCCCCCCACACACAAAAAGAGAAAGCTGGGGTAGCAATTGGGGTAGTATTAGTAATACTAATATCGGATAAAACAGACTTTAAATGCAAAGATGTTATAAGAGACAAAGAAGGACACTACATATTAATAAAAGGGTCACTTCAACAAGAAGAAATAATAACCATAAATATCTATGTACCTAATCAAGGTGCTCCAAAGTACAAGAGACAAACTAGTAATAGACGTTTCTACAATTATTAATAGCGAGAGACTTCAACACACCACACTCTTCAACAGATAGAATAGCTAAATAGAGGCTCAATAAGGAAATAGAGGACCTAAATAATGAGATAAATAAATTATACCTAACAGACATACATATATCATTAAATCCCAAAACAGCAGAATATATAGTCTTCCCATGTGCTCATGGAACATTCTCCAGCATAGACACATGCTAGGGCATAAAACAGAT
This sequence comes from Tamandua tetradactyla, assembly GCF_023851605.1. Classification (NCBI taxonomy): domain Eukaryota; kingdom Metazoa; phylum Chordata; class Mammalia; order Pilosa; family Myrmecophagidae; genus Tamandua; species Tamandua tetradactyla. The sequence continues at coordinate 63,327,201 of NC_135337.1, forward strand.
CTTAATAAATTCTAAAAGGGTTAAAATTATTCAAAGCACTTTCTCTTATCATAATGGAATGAAGCTGGAAATCCACCAGAGAACCAGAACTTTCACAAATATATGGAGGTTAAGCAACATACTTGTAAACAGTCAGTGGGTGAAAGAAGAAATTGCAAGAGATGAGTAAATGTCTTCAGACAAATGAAAATAAGAATACAACATATCAAAACTTATGGAAGTCAGTGCTGAAAGGGAAATGTTTGGCCCTACATGCCTACATTAAAAAAGGAAGAAAGAGATAAAACCAAAGGCCTAATTGAGTAATTGAAGAAACTAGAAAAAGAGCAGCAAACTAATCCCAAAACAAGCAGAAGAAAAGAAATAACAAAGATTGAAGTGGAAATAAATGAAATAGAGAATTAAAAAAAAAAACAATAGTGGGATCAATAAAACGAAAATTAGGTTCTTTAAGAAGATCAGTAAGATCAGCATTTAGCTAGACTGGCAAAGTCAAAAAGAGAAAAGATTCAAATAAATAAAATTAGAAATGAGAGGGGCTCATTACCACAGACTCTGAAGAATTAAAAAAGATCATAAGAGGAAACTATGAACAACTATATATCAACAAACCAGACAATCCAGATGAAATTGACAATTTCTTAGAAACACATGAACAACCTACAATGACTCAAGAAGAATAGAAAATTTCAACAAACCAATCACAGGTAGAGAAACTGAATCAGTCATCAAAAGTCTCCCAGAAAAGTCCAGAGCCAGATGGCTTCACAGGTGAATTTTACCAAATATTCCAAGAAGAATTGAAACCACTCCTGCTCAAACTTTTCCAAAAAACTGAAGAAAAGGGAACACTACCTAACTCATCCTATGACATGTACAACACTCTAATACCAAAACTGGATAAAGATACTACAATAAAGGAAAACTATAGACCAATCCTCCTAATGAATATAGATGCAAAAATTCTCAACAAAATAGTTGCACATAGAATCCGGTAGCACATTAAAAAAATTACACACCACAGCAAGTGGGTTTTATTCCAAGTATGTGTGTGGGGGGGGGGGTTTCAACACAAGGAAATCAATTAATGTAATATAAACACATTAATAAATCCAAAGGGAAAAAACACATGATCATCTTGATTGACACTGAAAAGGCATTTGACAAAATTCAGCATCCTTTTTTGACAAGAAAACTTCAAAAGGTAGGAATTGATGGAAACTTTTCCAATATGATAAAAGGCACACATGAAAAGCTCACAGCTAACATCGTACTCAATAGTGAGAGACTGAAAACCCTCCCCATAAGATCGGGAATGAGACAAGGATGCCCACAGTCACCATTATTATTCAACATTGTGCTAAAAGTGGGGGCACTTCTAGAATAATTAGGCAAAAAAAGAAATAAAAGGCATTCAAATTGGAAAGGAAAAAGTAAAACATTATTTACAGATGACATGATCCTGTATTTGGAAAATCCCAAGAAACTATGACACAGCTACTCTTATAAATGTGTTTAGCAAAGTGGTGGGATAACAAGATCAATATGCAAAAACAGTAGTGCTTCTATACTGTTCTAGTTTGTTAGCTGCTGGAATGCAATATACCAGAAACAGAATGGCTTTTAAAAAGGGGAACTTAATAACTTGCAAGTTTACATTTCTAAGGCCAAGATAATGTCCCAATTAAAGCAAGTCTGTAGAAATGTCCAATCAAAGGTATCCAGGGAAAGACACATTGGTTCAAGAAGGCTGATGAAATTCAGGGTCTCTCTCTCATCCGAGAAGGCACATGGTGAACACAATCACGGTTTCTTTCTCAAGTGGAAGGGCATATGGTAAGCATAGCATCATCTGCTAGCTTTCTCTCCTGGCTTCTTGTTTCATGAAGCTCCTCAGGAGGCATCTTCCTTCTTCATCTCCAAAACGCTGGCTGATGGACTCTCTGCTTAATGGTGTTGCAGCATTCTCTGCTCTCTCTGAATCTCCTTCATTCTCCAAAATGTTTCCTCTTTTATAGGACTCCAGAAATTTTTTAAGACCCACCCAAATGGGGGGAGACATGTCGTCACCTAATCCAGCTTAACAACCACTCCTGATTAAATCACATCTCCAGGGAGATGATCTGATTAATTTCAAACATACAGTATTGAATAGGAATTATTCTGCCTTTATGAAATGGGATTTAGATTAAAACATGGCTTTTCTAGGGGACATACATCCTTTCAAACCAGCACATATACATAATACTGAGCTTGCTGAGGAGATAATTAAGAAAAAAAATTCCACTCATAATAGCATCTAAAAGATTCAAGTATTTAGGAATAAGCTTAGCTAGAGATCGTAGGGACCTATACATAGAAAACTACAAAACATTAGTAAAAGAAATCAAAGAAGATATAAATAGATGGAAAGACATTCATGCTCATGGATAGGAAGGTTGACAATAGTTAAGATGTCAATTTTACCCAAATTGATTTATAGATTCAATACAATCAAAATTTCAACAATCTATTTTAAAGATGGGGGTAAACTTATTATCAAATTTATTTGGAAGGGAAAGAAACCGTGAATAGCCAAAGATATTCTTAAAAAAAAGAAGAGCAAAAGAGAAGGACTAATAATTTCAGAGTTTAAAACTTATTATAAAGCCACAGTGGTCAAAACAGCATGGTATTGGCATACTTTTGCGTGACCAATAGATCAATGGAACCAAATTGAGAGTACAGAGACAGACCAGCCAAATCTACATCAACCAATCTTTGATGAGGCTGCCAAATCCACTGAACTGGGACAGAATAATCTTTTCAGTAAATGGTCAATAATAGAGCAGTATAGGGGGAAAATTAATATTACATGCTATGGCCTATAGTTAATAGGAAGGCATCAACAGTTCCAGAGCAATATCAGGGATTAATAATTTGGGGGGTAGAAACAAGAGATGGGGGAGGTTTATATTTGATATTTGATGAAGCCATTTTTAGTGGTTCTTTCTCTCTTTGGACCAGTGAAAATTGTCTAGAATTAAAACTGATGATGACTGCACAACTGAGTAAGGACACCATGAGACACGGATTGTTTATTTTGGACATTATCCATGATGCCTAACAGATGAAGGGGGATCAAGGAAACAGTGACTGAGAAGCAGAATGGTGAACTGTGATGCATATATATGATAGTATATTGTGCAACCACAAAGAGGAATGAGGTTGTGAGGTATGCAATGAAGTGATAAACCTTAGGGACACTGTGCTGTGCAAAATAACCCAGAAACAAAAGAACAAATATAGTATTGTCTCTTTTAGAAAATACTTACAAGAAAAAAGGAGCTGAGATTGTTTTTACAGCAGTCACAGTCCAGTCCAAAGAAGTGTATTTCCAGATTCTGAGAAACTGTGCTGTATATGTATAAGCTGGTATTTCCCTGGAACACTGGATACCTCTGTGACACCTAAAACTCAAGCTGGAATTCTGCAGCTCTGAAAGTCAGCACTGCTACATACAGCAATTGTTAAAGTAACCAAAAGAGAGATCAGGATTCAATTAGAGATAAAAATGAAGCCTACACGGTAGGAACTAAGGTAAATCAGAATACAGGTAAAGGATGATAGTGTATATATTCTACAGCTTCACCTATTATATGAGATCAAAGGCAGAGAGGTTTATTGTGTCTAGAACTTAATTTAATGAAACACACAATCTACATCAATCTGTCTGATAGTTCATTTTAACAACCTAAATGCATGGAACCCAGAACAGGAATAAGGCTTGGGAATTCAGTATGGCTTAATGTCATACTGAGATATATCCCAAACTATGGTGGGGTGATAATTTTTTTTTAACTTTTTTTTTATTAATTAAAAAAAATTAACAAACAAAACATTTAGATAACATTCCATTCTACATATACAATCAGTAATTCTTAATATCATCACATAGTTGCATATTCATCATTTCTTAATACATTTGCATTGATTTAGAAAAAGAAAAAGACAACAGAAAAAGAAATAAAATGATAATAGAGAAAGAAAACTATACGTACCATACCCCTTACCCCTCGCTTTCATTCACCACTACTTCAAACTGAATTTATTTTAACATTTGTTCCCAATATTATTTATTTTTATTTCATATGTTCTACTCTTCTGTTGATATAGTAGCTAAAAGGAGCATCAGACACAAGGTTTTCCAATTCACAGAGTCTCATTGTGAAAGCTATATCATTGTTCAATCATCATTAAGAAACATGGCTACTGGAACACAGCACTACATTTTCAGGTAATTCCCTCCAGCCTCTCCACTACATCTTAAACAACAAGTTGATATCTACTTAATGCGTAAGAATAACCTCCAGGATAACCTCTCGACTCTGTTTGGAATCTCTCAGCCATTGACACTTTGTCTCATTTTACTCTTCCCCCTTTTGGATGAGAAGGTTCTCTCAATCCCTTGATGTTAATTCTCAACTCATTCTAGGTTTTTTCTCAGTCCTTTGATGCTGAGTCTCAGCTCATTTCAACATCTTTGTCCCACGTTGCCAGGAAGGTCCACACCCCCCGGGAGTCATGTCCCACGCAGAGAGGGGGAGGGTGGTGAGACTTCTCATTGTATTGGCTGGAGAGAGAGGCCACATCTGAGCAACAAAAGAGGCTCTCTTGGCCTCTTAGGCCTAAATTTTAAGTAGACTTGACCTATCCTTTGTGGGGTTAAGTTCATGTGAACAAACCCCAAGACTGGGGGCTCAGCCTATAGCTTTGGTTGTCCTCACTGCTTGTGAGAATATCAAGAATTCAACTTGGGGAAGTTGAATTTCTCCCCACTCTCACCATTCCCGAAGGGGGCTTGCAAATACTTTTCCGGTCACTGATCAAATCATTCTGGGATTCATCAGGGGGTCACTCTGGACAAACCAACAAAATCTCATGTGCTACCTGAGATTCCAAATACTTATGACATTCAATCAAACTATCTACATGAGTTATATTAGGAAATGCTCTAGTCAAAATCTAAATTTTATAACAAATAAACATTTTTTGCTTTAGTCTCACACATAAGGTGACATTTTAAAGTATTATCATCTATTTTCAGCACTCTGCAATAATGACGTTCCTTTGTTCTTCCTCATGCAAAAACATTTTTAAAATTTGTACATTGTACATTTCACTATTATTATACACTCTAGGCATTCCTAGATTATACCATCTCGATCCTTAACATCTATCTTTCTTTCTGATTTCATTTATGTCCTCAGCCCTCCTCCCTCTATCATTCTCACATGCAGCTTCATTTAGTGTTTTAACATAATTACATTACAGTTAGGTAGTATTGTGTTGGACATTTCTGAGTTTTTGTATCCAGTCCTGTTGCAGGGTCTGTATCCCTTCAGTTCCAATTACCCACTATCTTACCCTATTTCTATCTCCTGATAGTCTCTATTACCAACGACATATTCCAAGTTTATTCACTAATGTCGGTTCATATCAGTGAGACCATACAGTATTTGTCCTTTAGTTTTTGGCTAGTCTCACTCAGTATAATGTTCTCTAGGTCCATTCATGTTGTTACATACTTCATAAGTTTATTCTACCTTAGAGCTGCATAATATTCCATCGTATGTATATACCACAGTTTGTTTAGCCATTCTTCTGTTGATGGAGATTTTGGCTGTTTCCATCTCCTTGCAATGTAAATAATGCTACTATAAACATTGGTGTGCAAATGTCTGTTTGTGTCTTTGCCCTTAAGTCCTCTGGGTAGATACCTAGCAATGGTATTGCTGGATCATATGGCAATTCTATATTCAGCTTTTTGAGGAACCGCCAAACTGCCTTCCACAGTGGTTGCACCATTTCACATTCCCACCAACAGTGAATAAGTGTGCCTCTTTCTCCACATCCTCTCCAGTACTTGTCATTTTCTGTTTTGTTGATAATGGCCATTCTGGTAGGTGTGAGATGATATCTCATTGTGGTTTTAATTTGCATTTCTCTAACGGCCAGGGACGTTGAGCATCTCTTCATGTGCCTTTTGGCCATTTGTATTTCCTCTTCTGAGAAGTGTCTGTTCAAGTCTTTTTCCCATTTTGTAATTGGATTGGCTGTCTTTTTGTTGTTGAGTTGAACAATCTCTTTATAAATTCTGGATACTTGACCTTTATCTGATATGTCATTTCCAAATATTGTCTCCCATTGTGTAGACTGTCTTTTTACTTTCTTGATGAAGTTCATTGATGTACAAAAGTGTTTAATTTTGAGGGGTTCCCATTTATTTATTTCATTCTTCAGTGCTCTTGCTTTAGGTTTAAGGTCCATAAAACTGCCTCCCATTATAAGATTCATAAGATATCTCCCTACATTTTCCTCTACCTGTTTTATGGTCTTAGACCTAATGTTTAGATCTTTGATCCATTTTGAGTTAACTTTTGTATGGGGTGTGAGATACAGGTCCTCTTTCATTCTTTTGCGTATAGACAACCAGTTCTCTAGGCACCACTTATTGAAGAGACTGTTCTGTCCCAAATGAGTTGGCTTGACTGCCTTATCAAAGATCAAATGTCCACAGATGAGAGGGTCTATATCTATTCGATTCCATTGGTCAACATATCTATCTTTATGCCAGTACCATGCTATTTTGACCACTGTGGCTTCATAATATGCCTTAAAGTCAGGCAGCGTGAGACCTCCAGCTTCGTTTTTTTTCCTCAAGATACTTTTAGCAATTCGGGGCACCCTGCCCTTCCAGATAAATTTGCTTATTGGTTTTTCTATTTCTGAAAAGTAAGTTGTTGGGATTTTGATTGGTATTGCATTGAATCTGTAAATCAATTTAGGTAGAACTGACATCTTAACTATATTTAATCTTCCAACCCATGAACATGGTATGCCCTTCCATCTATTTAGGTCTTCTGTGATTTATTTTAACAGTTTCTTGTAGTTTTCTTTGTATAGGTCTTTTGTCTCTTTAGTTAAATTTATTCCTAAGTATTTTATTCTTTTAATTGCAATTGTAAATGGGATTCGTTTCTTGATTTCCCCCTCAGCTTGTTCATTACTAGTGTATAGAAACACTACAGATTTTTGAATGTTGATCTTGTGACCTGCCACTTTGCAGTACTCGTTTATTAGCTCTAGTAGTTTTGCTGTGGATTTTTCAGGGTTTTCGATATATAGTATCATATCATCTGCAAACAGTGATAGTTTTACTTCTTCCTTTCCAATTTTGATGCCTTGTATTTCTTTTTCTTGCCTAATCGCTCTGGCTAGAACTTCCAACACGATGTTGAATAACAGTGGTGATAGTGGACATCCTTGTCTTGTTCCTGATCTTAGGAGGAAAGTTTTCAATTTTTCCCCATTGAGGATGATATTAGCTGTGGTTTTTTCATATATTCCCTTTATCATTTTAAGGAAATTCCCTTGTATTCCCATCCTTTGAAGTGTTTTCAACAGGAAAGGAAGTTGAATCTTGTCAAATGCCTTCTCTGCATCAATTGAGATGATCATGTGATTTTTCTGCTTTGATTTGTTGATATGGTGTATTACATTAAATGATTTTCTTATGTTGAACCATCCTTGAATACCTGGGATGAATGCTACTTGGTCATGATGTATAATTCTTTTAATGTGTTGCTGGACTCGATTTGCTAGAATTTTGTTGAGGATTTTTGCATCTATATTCATTAGAGAGATTGGTCTGTAGTTTTCTTTTTTTGTAATATCTTTCCCTGGTTTTGGTATGAGGGTGGTGTTGGCTTCATAGAATGAATTAGGTAGTTTTCCCTTCAGTTCAATTTTTTTGAAGAGTTTGAGCAGGGTTGGTACTAATTCTTTCTGGAATGTTTGGTAGAATTCACCTGTGAAGCCGTCTGGTCCTGGACTTTTCTTTTTGGGAAGCTTTTGAATGACTAATTCAATCTCTTTACTTGTGACTGGTTTGTTGAGGTCATCTATTTCTTCTTGAGTCAAAGTTGGTTGTTCATGTCTTTCCAGGAACCCGTCCATCTCATCTACATTGTTGTATTTATTAGCATAAAGTTGTTCATAGTATCCTGTTATTACCTCCTTTATTTCTGTGAGGTCAGTGGTTATGTCTCCTCTTCCATCTGATCTTATTTATTTGCGTCCTCTCTCTTCTTCTTTTTGTCAATCTTGCTAAGGGCCCATCAATCTTATTGACTTTCTCATAGAACCAACTTCTGGTCTTATTGATTTTCTCTATTGTTTTCATGTTCTCAACTTCATTTATTTCTGCTCTAATCTTTGTTATTTCTTTCCTTTTGCTTGCTTTGGGGTTGGTTTGCTGTTCTTTCTCCAGTTCTTCCAAGTGGACAGTTAATTCCCGAATTTTTGCCTTTTCTTCTTTTTTGATATAGGCATTTAGGGCAATAAATTTCCCTCTTAGCACTTTGCTGCGCCCCATAAGTTTTGATATGTTGTGTTTTCATTTTCATTCGCCTCGAGATATTTACTGATTTCTCTTGTAATTTCTTCCTTGACCCACTGGTTGTTTAAGAGTGTGTTGTTGACCGGGCCCTGCTGCTTATGGCGGCGCTGGAGAGGGGGCGCTGAGCTGTTGGGTATGAAGTATAACAGAAGAGACTTTACCACCTGAAACTGCTGCTTCAAGTTCAGATCAGGCAAGGAACAAACGTCGTAACAACTAACAAGACCAAAGAAGAGTACACTTAAGTTGAAGACACAACACTTGATCTGAAACAAGAAGTTTGTGCCTACTCAACAGCTTTGAAAGAGCACTTCCCAACGCTGCTAATAGTCTTTGTTTTCTTCAGTGCTGTACTGTGAGATTGCCCGGTGCAGCAGCAGTTGTATTCTTTATTAGCTTGATAGATCATTTTCTCTCGCTCTTTTTTTTTTTTTTTAAATATTAGCAACTTTCATCCTTTCAAACGTGTGCTGAAAAAGAAGAATCAGCAAATACTACTGAAAGTGCAATAATATTTGATTATCACTGCGAGATGAGCTTTGATCCAAACCTTCTCCACAACAATGGACACAATGGGTACCCCAATGGTACTTCAGCAGCACTGCGTGAAACTGGGGTTATCGAAAAACTGCTAACCTCTTACGGATTTATTCAATGTTCAGAACGTCAAGCTAGACTTTTCTTCCACTGTTCACAATATAATGGCAACCTGCAGGACTTAAAAGTAGGAGATGATGTTGAATTTGAAGTATCATCTGACCGGCGGACTGGGAAACCCGTTGCTGTTAAACTGGTGAAGATAAAACCAGAAATCCTCCCTGAAGAACAAATTAATGGACAAGAAGTGTTTTATCTGACTTACACCCCTGAAGATGTCATAGGGAACGTTCAGCTGGAAACTGGAGATAAAATAAACTTTGTAATTGATAACAATAAACATACTGGTGCTGTAAGTGCTCGTAACATTATGCTGTTGAAAAAGAAACAAGCCCGCTGTCAGGGAGTAGTTTGTGCCATGAAGGAGGCATTTGGCTTTATTGAAAGAGGTGATGTAGTGAAAGAGATATTCTTTCACTATAGTGAATTTAAGGGTGACCTAGAAACCTTACAGCCTGGAGATGATGTGGAGTTCACAATCAAGGACAGAAATGGTAAAGAAGTTGCAACAGATGTTAGACTATTGCCTCAAGGAACAGTCATTTTTGAAGATATCAGCATTGAACATTTTGAAGGAACTGTAACCAAAGTGATCCCAAAAGTACCCAGTAAAAATCAGAATGACCCACTGCCAGGACGCATCAAAGTTGACTTTGTGATTCCTAAAGAACTTCCCTTTGGAGACAAAGATACAAAATCCAAAGTGACCTTGCTGGAAGGTGACCATGTTAGGTTTAATATTTCAACAGACAGACGTGACAAACTAGAACGAGCAACCAACATAGAAGTTCTGTCAAATACATTTCAGTTCACAAATGAAGCTAGAGAAATGGGTGTGATTGCTGCCATGAGAGATGGTTTTGGTTTCATCAAATGTGTGGATCGTGATGCTCGCATGTTCTTCCACTTCAGTGAAATTCTCGATGGAAACCAGCTCCATATTGCTGATGAAGTAGAGTTTACTGTAGTTCCTGATATGCTCTCTGCCCAAAGAAATCATGCTATTAGGATTAAAAAACTTCCGAAGCGCACGGTTTCATTCCATTCCCATTCAGATCATCGTTTCTTGGGCACTGTAGAAAAAGAAGCCACTTTTTCCAATCCCAAAACCACTAGCCCAAATAAAGGCAAAGAGAAGGAGGCTGAGGATGGCATAATTGCTTATGATGATTGTGGGGTAAAACTGACTATTGCTTTTCAAGCCAAGGATGTGGAAGGATCTACTTCTCCTCAAATAGGAGATAAGGTTGAATTTAGTATTAATGACAAACAGAGGCCTGGGCAGCAGATTGCAACTTGTGTGCGACTTTTAGGTCGTAATTCCAATTCCAAGAGGCTCTTGGGTTATGTGGCAACTCTGAAGGATAATTTTGGATTTACTGAAACAGCCAATCATGATAAGGAAATCTTTTTCCATTACAGTGGAATTCTCAGGTGATGTTGATAGCCTAGAACTGGGGGATATGGTGGAGTACAGCTTGTCCAAAGGCAAAGGCAACAAAGTCAGTGTAGAAAAGGTGAACAAAACACACTCAGTGAATGGCATTACTGAGGAAGCTGATCCCACCATCTACTCTGGTAAAGTAATTCGCCCCCTGAGGAGTGTTGATCCAACACAAACTAAATACCAAGGAATGATTGAGATCGTGGAGGAGGGGGATATGAAAGGTGAGGTCTATCCATTTGGCATAGTTGGGATGGCCAACAAAGGGGATTGCCTACAGAAAGGGGAGAGTGTCAAGTTCCAGTTGTGTATCCTGGGCCAAAATGCACAGACTATGGCCTATAACATCACACCCCTGCGTAGGGCCACAGTGGAGTGTGTGAAAGATCAGTTTGGCTTCATTAACTATGAAGTAGGAGATAGCAAGAAGCTCTTTTTCCATGTGAAAGAAGTTCAGGATGGCACTTGAGCTACAGGCAGGAGATGAGGTGGAGTTCTCACTGATTCTTAATCAGCGCACTGGCAAGTGCAGCGCCTGTAATGTTTGGCGAGTCTGCGAAGGCCCGAAGGCTGTTGCAGCTCCAAGACCTGATTGGTTGGTCAATCGCTTGAAGAGCATCACCCTGGATGATGCCAGTGCTCCACGCCTAATGGTTCTTCGTCAGCCTAGGGGACCAGATAACTCAATGGGATTTGGTGCAGAAAGAAAGATCGGTCAAGCTGGTGTCATTGACTAACCACATCCACAAAGCACACCATTAATCCACTATGATCAAGTTGGGGGGGATTCTGGTGAAGGGTTCTGAATATCTCCATCTTCATCCCTCCCAAAATCTGGAATACTTATTCTATTGAGCTATTACACCAGTTTTAACGCCTTCCTCGTGTTATGTTTAAATAAATAAATAAATTTAAGAAAACCATTTTTAAATTATGCACAGTTGCAGCCTGGAAAACTTAAGGAGGCACCTTATAGTATCAATTTTAGGAGCTTTATTTGGTGCATTTAACGCAACTGGTAATTGCAAAATCCACTTCGCCTGTGTAAGTGAAAAATAGACTGTTATCTTGTTGGCCCTATGAAATTCTGCACTGGGTATTTAGTATATAATCTACCCTCATTACTTCAGGCAAGATGTTTTGCCTTAGCACTCAGTTGCATTCTTTTCTTTTTCATTATGCTTTACTTCTGAAGACGGTATGAGGGTAGAATACATTACCTATTAAAATTACAAAAATTAAACAATGTATAGGCAAACCATTTCCTTAAGTTAATGGTCAAATGTTAAAATGTTATTTTTCATATCATTTATAATCTTGTCACAGTCCACTTAACGAAGTTTGGTTAGATTTCAGTGAAAATTCTCTTACAGAGTAGGTTTTTTTTCCTTCGTGGGATGGGGGATAACTTTACTACAATTAGTATGTTTGGTGCAGAATTTCATGCAAATGAGGTGTGCCGGCAGTGTGATAATTTAAACGTATTTAAACAAAAAAGGACGAATGCACAAACTTGCTGCTTAGATCACTGCAGCTTCTAGGACCCAGTTTCTTTTACTGATTTAAAAAAAAAAATTAAAAAAAAAGTTGTGCCTGAAATGAATCTTGTTTTCTTTATGAGTAGCCCCTTGGTTCCTGTGTCCTGTAAAACACAGGCACTTGAGCCTTGGTGTAGCTTGTTTGACTTTATATCACGGGAATGGATTGGTCTGATTTCTTGGCCCTCATCTTGAATTGGCCTCATTCAGGGTCCCTGGCCAGTGGACAGAAGGCTTTGTCTAAGATGAGAATGGTCAGCTCGGGGGTGTGGGGGAGGGCACTTCATCTTCCCCGTTGTCGTTTGATCTCTGGGTAGAGGCCGTGTATCTTTGTTAACTAAACATTTTGCTTTCTCCAATTTTCTGTTAATGGCGAAAGAATGGAAGCGAATAAAGTTTTACTGATTTTTGAGACAATAGCAAAAAAAAAAAAAAAAAAGTGTGTTGTTGAGCCTCCACATATTTGTGAATTTTCTGGCACTCTGCCTATTATTGATTTCCAACTTCATTCCTTTATGATCTGAGAAAATGTTGTACATGATTTCAATCTTTTTAAATTTGTTGAGACTTGCTTTGTGACCCAGCATATGGTCTATCTTTGAGAATGATCCATGAGCATTTGAGAAAAAGGTGTATCCTGCTGTTGTGGGGTGTAATGTCCTATAAATGTCTATTAAGTCTAGCTCATTTACTGTAATATTCAAGTTCTCTGTTTCTTTATTGATCCTCTGTCTAGATGTTCTGTTCATTGATGAGAGTGGGGAATTGAAGTCTCCAACTATTATGGTAGATGTGTCTATTTCCCTTTTCAGTGTTTGCAGTGTATGCCTCACGTATTTTGGGGCATTCTGGTTTGGTCCATAAATATTTATGATTGTTATGTCTTCTTGTTGAATTGTTCCTTTTATTAGTACATAGTAACCTTCTTTGTCTCTTTTAACTGTTTTACATTTGAAGTCTAATTTGTTGGATATTTGTATAGCTACTCCTGCTCTTTTCTGGTTGTTATTTGCATGAAATATCTTTTCCCAACCTTTCACTTTCAACCTATGTTTATCTTTGGGTCTAAGATGTGTTTCCTGTAGACAGCATATAGAAGGATTCTGTTTTTTAATCCATTCTGCCAGTCTATGTCTTTTGATTTGGGAGTTCAGTCCATTAACATTTAGTGTCATTACTGTTTGGGTAGTACTTTCCTCTACCATTTTGCCTTTTGTATTTTATATATCATATCTAATTTTCCTTCTTTCTGCACTCTTCTCCACACCTCTCTCTTCTGTCTTTTCATATCTATCTCTAGTGCTCCCTTTAGTATTTCTTGCAGAGCTGGTCTCTTGGTCACAAATTCTCTCAGTGACTTTTTGTCTGAAAATGTTATAATTTCTCCCTCGTTTTTGAAGGACAATTTTTCTGGATACAGAATTCTTGGTTGGCAGTTTTTCTCTTTTAGTAATTTAAATATATTATCCCACTGTCTTCTTGCCTCCATGGTTTCTGCTGAGAAATCTACACATAGTCTTATTGGGTTTCTCTTGTATGTGATGGATTGCTTTTCTCTTGCTGCTTTCAAGATCCTCTCTTTCTCTTTGACCTCTGACATTCTGACTAGTAAGTGTCTTGGAGAACGTCTATTTGGATCTATTCTCTTTAGGGTATGCTTCAGTTCTTGGATCTGTAATTTTAGGTCTTTCATAAGAGTTGGGACATTTTCAGTGATAATTTCTTCCATTAGTTTTTCTCCTCCTTTTCCCTTCTCTTCTCCTTCTGGGACACCCACAACACGTATATTTGTGTGCTTCATATTATCATTCAACTCCCTGAGCCCCTGCCCATATTTTTCCATTCTTTTCCCTATAGTTTCTGTTTCTTTTCAGATTTCAGATGTTCCATCCTCCAGTTCACTAATTCTAACCTCTGTCTCTTGAACTCTACCATTGTAGGTTTCCATTGTTTTTTCATCTCTTCTACTGTATCTTTCATTCCCATAAGTTCTGTGTTTTGTTTTTTCAGACTTTCCATTTCTTCTTTTTGTTCATTCCTTGCCTTCTTCATGTCCTCCCTCAATTCATTGATTTGGTTTTTGATGAGGTTTTCCATTTCTGTTCATATATTCAGAATTAGTTGTTTCAGCTCCTGTATCTCATTTGAACTATTGGTTTGTTCCTTTGACTGGGCCATATCTTCAATTTTTCTGGTGTGATTTGTTATTTTTTGCTGGTGTCTGGACATTTAAGTACCTTAATTAGCTTATTCTGGAGATTGCTTTCATTTATCTTACCTAGGGTTTTCTTGCTAGATGAGTTTGTTGTCTATCTGTTCTTTGACCTTCAGTTCAGCTTTTTCTGGGCCTCTAGCTTAAGTTTTGTTTAACAGAGGGCAATTTTTCAGTTCTCATTTTCTTGTTTCTTGTCCTGCTTGTAAGGTGCCTTTTCCCTCCCCACCCTTAGGAGGGTCTACATAGGTATTACAGACTCCAGCCAGGTTTTCCCGGAATAAACTGGCCTCCTTTCAGGGGGGAAGGAGTCACTTGTGTCAGTTTTCCCTGAGGGCAAGACCCAGCAGGTTGAAAGACTTTCCTGTGAAGTCTCTGGGCTCTGTCTTTCTTTTCCTGCCCAGTATGCGGCGCTTGTCTGTCTGCGGGTCCCACCAGCAAAAGATGTTGTGGCTCCTTTAATTTTGGAAGACTCTCCCTGCTGGGGGCGTGGTGGAGACAGAGGAAAGGTTGTAGGCTGGTTTTAATGGCTTCAAATTGCCAAGCCCTGGGGTCTGAATTTCTTGAGAGAGGGATTCCACCTGAATTGCGTTTCACCCCTCCCCTGGAGAAGGGTCAGGCGGGAGACAGCCCTGAAAGCAGCCTGTTTCTGCGTATTCCTGGGGCAGTTGCATCCTCTGTAATCCCGCTGCTGAATCCAGAGGCAGCCAAGCCTCCATAGAAACAGCCACAAAAGCCTCCTTTTCGTCCCCTTTCCTCTTTTTCGGTTAGCCCAATAGGCACCTCCACCTTGACCAGTTTCGCCTGAGCTGGGGGCCTATTTTTAGTAGTCAGAATTTGTTTATTAATGCCACAATTGGTGTTTGGTTGGACTCAGTCTCTGCTACTGTTAGAGTGTCTTTCCTTTCCCTCCAGGAAGCCGCCTGTGGGGGAGGGGCACCGGCCGCCAGCCGCCGCGGCTTGGGGAGCTGCTGTGGCTTGGGGAACTCACTGTTCCGGACACTCGCAGCCAGTCCAGCTGATCCAGACTGGGGTACACTGTGTGTCCAGTCAGTATCGTGGCTCCAGGAGTTCTTCTGTACTGTTTCTGGTTATTTAGTAGTTGTTCTGGAGGACGAGCTAAAATGCGCACATTGCTAAGCCTCCATCTTGGCCCCTTCGAAAATCGGAATTTTTCCTGGGCTGATAATTTTAAAGTATTGGTAAAGTCCCTTGTGGGACCAGAGAAAAAAATATGGAATTATTAAGAAAATAGGCCAAGCCCTTGATTTTTTTTTTTTTGCATGGGCAGGCACCGGGAATCAAACCCTGGTCTCCAGCATGGCAGGTGAGAACTCTGCCAATGCGCCACCACTGCCCGCCCCAACCCCTTGATTTTGAGGACTGCCTGTCTGAAACTCATTTCCGTAGTGGAGAAGCTAAGACTACCTCTACTTATGCCTGAGAGATACTTCCAGGAAACCTTTTTCATGGCTCAGATGTGGCCTCTCTCTCTCTCTAAGCCCAACTATGCAAGAAAATTATTAACCTCCCAATTCTGGTTTCACCCAGCCAGGGGTGAAAGTCTCCCTGAAAGCATGGGACATGATTCCCAGGGATGAGTTTGGACCTAGCACCAAGGGGATTGACAACTCTTTCCAGACCAAAAAGGGGAAAAGAAAGTAACGAAATAAGGTTTCAGTGGCTAAGAGAGTTCAAATGGAGCTGAGGCTATTCTAGAAGCTACTCTTACACAAGTTTCAGCCAGATATGGTTTAATTGCCACGGTCTGCCAAACCCCAACCAACATCATTCCTGTTAACCCTAAAGAATACCCAGGGCTCTAACTTAGATGCTACAAAAGTTTCATACACTAAGTTTATTTTACTGAAATTTATAGTCTTCAGAGCGTTCTGAGGACAGATAAGTCTTGAAACCCAGAGGGGCCAGCCTCTCCAAACATATCACTAATTCCATCCCTATCCTATACTGTCAACACCCCTTTTCAACATGAAAAAGTTATAATGGTCATAGCCCCAAAGGCCCCTATAGATTGGGAACAGGATCAAAGGAGAAGGAAGAGCTATAATAGAGAAGATAGGATTTAACAGAAGAGTATGACTGATGAAACACTATATTGATGCTACTTTTGGCCTCTGGTGTTTTGGAGCAGATAGATGGTAAAACTTCCTGAAGTTGTGGAATGGTAACCCATACTAAACTTTGAAATCTATTCTGTAAGCACTTGTTAAAACGTGCTCTGAAAATTATGCTCCTTTTTTTTTTTTTTTACTTTTTAATTTGCTGTATTTTACAATAAAAAACTTTAAAAAAACAGCATGGTACTGGCATAAAGACAGGCATATTGATCAATGGAATCAAACTGAGAGCTCAGAAATACACTCTCAAACTTATGGTCAATTAATTTTGGACAACACCCCAGATGGAGACTTGTCCTCTGAACTAGGACAGAATAATATTTTCAACAAAATGGTGCTGGGAGAACTGGATATCCATAGCCAAAGGAATAAAAGAGGATGCCTACCTCACAACCTACACAAAAATTAACTTAAAGTGGATCAAAGACCTAAATATAAGAGCCAGTAACATAAAACTCCTAAAAGAAAATACAGGGAAGTATCTTCAAGACCCAGTGTTAGGAGGTAGCTTCTTAGACCTTATACCGTAAGTACAAGCAATGAAAGAAAAAGCAGATAAATGGGAAATAAAATCAGAATTGAGAGGGGGAACATTACTACCAACCACACAGAAATAAAAAAGATTATAAGAGAATACCATAAAAACTGCATGCCAACATATTGGACAACCTAGATGAAATGGACAAATTCCAAAAAAACATTCAAACAACCTACACTGACTCTAGAAGAATTAGAACTACCTCAACACACCAATTACAAGTAAAGAGAATGAATCGATCATCTAAAGCCTCCAAACAAAGTAAAAATCAAAGCTACAATAAGATACCATTTCACACCCACTAGAATGGCTAATATTTAAAAAAAAAAGAAAATTGCAAGTGTTGGAAACAATGTGGAGAAATAAGAACATTTATTCCTTGTTAATGGGAATGTAAAATGGCGCTCCTGCTGTGGAAGATGTTTGGTGGTTCCTCAGAAAGCTAGGTATAGAATTATCACATGACCTGCCAATTCTTCTACTAGATTTAGACCCAAAAGAATTGAAAGCAGGAACTCGAACAGATATTTGCATGCCAATGTTCATAGTGGCATTATTCACAATTGCCAAAAGATGGAAGCAACCCAACTGTCCATCATCTGACAGATGGATAAACAAAATGTGATATATTAATACAATGGAATATTATTCAGCCATGAAAAGGAATGAGGGCCTAATACATATGACAACATGGATGAACCTTGAAGATATTATGCTGAGTGAAGTAAGCCAGGGAAAAAGGACAAAGATTGCATGTTCTCACTGATATGAAGTAATTAAATAAACAAATTCAAAGAGTCAGAATCTAGACTACCAGGGATTGGGTTGGGGAAGGGAATAAGAAGTCAATGCTTATATTGTATTCTATTTGGCTTGATTATAAAGTTTGGCAATGGATGATGTAATTAACAGCACTGAATTATATACATGAGTGTGGTTAAAAGGAGAAATTTTACATAGTATATATGTTACTAGAATAAAATTAAAAAGCATAGGACTGTACAACACAATGACCCCTACTGTAAACAAAGGACTATAGTTAATAGTACAATTATAAAAATATTCTTTTATGAATTATAACAAACTGTACTAATGCAAGGTGTTAATAAAAGGGTAATATATGGGAACTCTGTATTTTATACATGATATTTCTGTTAACCTACAATTCTCTAACAAAAAAAAATATTTAAAAAAACTAATGGGGAAGTCCTTTTAAAATCCCCCCAAATTTCATAAAGATTGGTTAAATTTACAATGGTGTGGCCAAAAAAATAAAATGCCAATTGACCATTAAAAATTATGTTGATAATGCTGATTTGTATATTTACACAAAGAAAGATGTTCCTCCAATATTCAGTTAGAAAAAAAGAGTTACTATATTTATGCAATTTACTTTTAAAAGATACATTTTAATTTATATATTTATATATACATATATACTTATGGAAAGAAAAATATCCAGAAGAATATTTATATTGAATAGTAGGGATTATCTTCTTGTTTTACTTCTTTATATTTTCTAAATTCTTTTACAATGAGTAGGTATTATATTCGGTTAACAAATATTTAAACATTGAAGTAGAATGAATTTGTTTTAAAACATTTTTAAACTGTTAAATGTTTTATTTTTCAATGATAACGTAGTGTTTATTCTGCCTTTCTTTAATCTATAATTTGCACTTTCCCTTATGTTCTATCATATTATCTACATCATTTCTGTCTATATAAATAATCATTCAAATCTTATTGACCTCATGGTGGCAGAGAAAACAAATTAAGAAAAGAGAGAGCAGTAATACAAAAAACAAGTTTGTTTCAACAATTACTCTGAAAAAGCTTAATGTGGATTTTTATGACAAAGATACATATTTCTAAAAACTACAAATAAGGATAATGGAAACTCTAGCTAAATTATAGATTATGATTATGGCTACATCTATGTCTCCTTGATTAGCTATCAGAGCTAAAAAGGCTTTTCATTTTTTTCAAAGACCACCGTGCTCTTCAATTATATCTGATCTAAGAATATTGAAATTTAAAATCTCTAATGTCAAACTTTACAATCTATAACTGTAAAAATACTACTACCCATTTAAAAGAAAGAAGACTGTAAACCTACATTTTTCATATCAACTAGTACTGCCTTTAAAAAAAAAAGATTGAAATCATTTCATACCTTTACGAACTCTAAGTAGTCAGTGTTGGTCCTTTCTCCACCAAGTCTAACAGGAACTAGAATAATAACAGCTTTGTCGTCTGTGTAATCAGAGGCCAAGGAAGAACACTGTTTATCAATTACATCAGAGTTGTAAACTAAGAAAAATATAATAAATATGTATTAAATTTTATAAAAGTGAATTTCAGAAATATTTTACCCTAGTTTTTTCCCTCTGCCACTGGTCAGCCATCTGATCAATGATATCTCTATTAAGGTCTTGGCGAGTTAAAAATACAAACCTCATTTACGCATTCAATAAATACTTATTGTGAGGCTACCATAAACTAGGGCAAGGCTATAGCAGTAACAAAAAGGAGGGAAAAAAACCTCTCTTCATAGAGCATACACTCTAATAGGAAGAAAAAAACTAAGTAAAGTACAAAATATGTGCTTTGAAGAAAAATATAGAGAAGAAAGGTGGATAGGAAATGCTGAGAGGAGGCAATTTAAAATAAAGTGACTGGGGAGGTCTTACGAGAAGGTGACATTTGAGTAAACACTTAAAAAGTAAGAAATAAAATAATGCACCTATCTGGGGTTACAGCAAGATTAGCAAGTGTAAACCCACAGAGGCAGAAGTGAAGTTAGCATGTTCCAGGAATAAGAGGCCAGTGTCCCTGCAGGGAAGTAAGCAAAGGGGCCAGGAACGATGCTAGGAGATAAGGTAAGCCCACTGGGGAGAATGGAAGACAGACTGGGTGAGCTCTTGAAGGCCACTGTAAAGTTCAGTTTTTATTTTGAGTAAAATGGGAAGCCACCAAAGAGATTTTTTAGCAGAGATGTGGCCTGGTCGGACTTAGACTTTAACACTATGACTCCTGTATTGATAACAGACTGTAGGAAACAAAGGCTGAAACACAGAGTGCAATCAGAAAGCCACTGCAGTAATTAAGTAAGATATGATGGCAACTGAACAAAGGTAGGAACCATGAACAAAGGAGTTGGTCAGGTGATGGCCACGTGGAGGTGGTGAAAGTAATTAGCTTCTGGATATATTTTTAAATAGAGTAAGAACTTCCTAAAGATTAAATGTAGGATGTGAGAGAAAGAACAGTCATGGATGATTCAAAGGTTTTTAAAGTAACATGGAAGACTGTAGGATGAGCAGGTTTAGGAGGGAGGATTGAGAATTCAGTTTTTGACATGCTACATTTGAGATACCTATCAGACATTCAAGAAGAGAGGTTGATTAGGCAATTAGTGGCACATAAGATTGGAGTTTAAGGAAAGGTTCTGGCTGGACCTATAAATTTGGGAATTATCAGTATACAGATGGTATTTTAAAGACATGAGACTGAGTAAATTCAAATCAGTGTACATATTAAAAAAAAGATGAGATCCAAAAGCTGAGCACTAACACATCAACATTTTTAGAGATCAGGGAGATAAAGGGAAAACCAGCAAAGGAATCTGTGAAGGAGTGACAAGTAGAAGGAAAGCCCGAAGTATAATGTTCTGGAAGCCAAGCAAATGCTTGTGTCAAATGCTGCCGATAAGATTGTGTTATGTGAAGACTGAAAATTAAATTGGATTTAGTAAGATAAAACTGCTGGCAACCTTGATAAGAGCAGTTTTGATAGAGCAGTGGGAGGAGAGCCTAAGTAGAACAGTTCAAGAGAAAATGGAGGGACTTGGTGGAAACAAATACAGATAAAATCCCTTCAAAACATACTTTACACCCACACTCCCTGTGAGTTTAATCAAACTCTTCTGCTCCTCCCAGTTAGCTGATTAACAAATTCTGCCACTTTTGCCCCAGTTTTTTCATTTAAATTCTAAATTTAGATTAAAAGTTATCAAACATTTCTAAATCTTTTAATTCTCAATTTTTCTGAGGCAGTGCACACATGATCATCCCCTATCTTCTACTTTTCTGAATACATACTCCAATCAAATAAATTCTCCCTTTTTGAAGGTCTACTTCTTTCAGAAACAAATATTCCCAAAGGTAAGATAAAGTAATAATGTTCCCATCAGCATATTCAGTAATTTCTCCCTTTCAAATGCCTCTTCTCTTTCATCTTCACTCAATACTTATTTGTTGAGGACCTGTTCCTTATTGAGGTGTTCTGACAAGTATGCTAGGGCGATATAAAAGCAAATAAGACCCCGTCTTCAAAGAGTCCCTAGGTTCAACAGTTTTTATATTTTTCCCCCTCTCTCAACATATGTAAAGGCTATGACATAGTCCAGTTCTGTGCAAAGGCTCTCTTACAACAGTGACTGTCAACCAAAATTCTGTTGTTCTTCTTCTCCTTGCTAACTTATCTACAGGGAAAAACAGATCATTACGAAGTGGCAAGTACAATATTTAATAGATGTATTTCCAAACTGTTACAGAGTACAAAGGAAAAATAAACTAATTCTGCCTGATGGCAGCTGGGGAAGCTTCACCAAAAGTGTGAGCTTGTTCTTAAAGAATGAATAAGAGTTAACAAGGGTAAAAAATGCAAGAGGAATTCTAAACAAAGGCAATAATATGTTCATAGGCACAGGAAAAAAAAAAAGATGATAACATGTCTAACTGAAAGGACAAGCTAAATATATGTGAAAATTTTTTATCAAATAAAACAGATAAAATTACAACTATATACATTCCTCACCTGTACAATCTTGAGCAACATAAATAGTTATTCCTTGTAAATCAGGGTGTCTTGCTTCTTCAACTGCTTTTCTAAGAAAATAACAAGCATCATTCTTTAAAATCCTAAGTAACATTTCTAGTTGGTAACTAAAGACTTAAGGGGGGAAAATGGTCATTATTTTATTGAATTTCCTTCCTAATTATGTCTGGTTTCAAAACGTATCATCTGAATGGTATTGGAAACGAAGTCAAAATTTTCAAAGTTGAATATTACACTGAATTACTCAAAAGAAAATTAAAGCATAAATTATAAAATATATTTAAAAGAATTCTTAGGCATAAAACTGTACCAAAAACAAAAAAGATTTCTCTTAACCACTCACTTGGCTGTTTTCAACATTTTCTAACAGTGGTATTTTCATATGCTTCAAGCTTGGCTTTATATTCATTTCCTTTACTCAGTAGAAACCAATTACTGAATATTCTGTCCTCTGTTACAAAGAAAATCTTTTTTTTTAAAACAATAGCATGACTTTTTTTTTCCTTCATTCAAAAACCTCTATGTTAACAAATAAGTACAACTACTGAATCATTCTATTGATATTTCTTTTGGTCTCCAGTGTCTTGGAGAAGCTAGAAGTAAAAACGAAAAATCATGAAACTGTAGCTTTAAAATCTGTTCTATAACTACTTGTTAAAATGTACTAGGAAATTTATTGCTTTTTTATATATATATTTCACAATTTTAAAAAAACATTAATAAACAAATAAAATTTATTTTATATCCAAATGTTTGAAAGCTCTAAAGTCACATTGAGTGCTATGGAAATATTTATATCTACTGACCACTGACCAAGCAAGACTCACATAGTGTGATTTAATAGTATTTGTTTCCCCTTCTGCATGTTGAGACTTGGGGAGAGGTATTTATTATTCCCTCCTTAGATGAAAACAGGGGTAGCAAAACCTCAGTTTGGCAATGTATCATCCAATTAAATGTAATAATTAAAATGTCAATCTTCACTTAAAAAAAAAAAAAACCTCTATGACCTAAACAAATGAATTCCTTCATGTTAAGTCCTGGAAACCTATAAATAAAACTGCAAATTGAAAAATATTTCTAATTGAATATAATGTTCTCAATGGATCATGTTGATGTGAAAAAAAATCACAATAACAGTATTGCTAAAAATGAATTATGCAAATTGTGGGAGAACAAATTTTTTATTTAACTGTATCTTTATAAATTCTTTAACTTAACATGTCTGATTATTCATGTTTCTATGGGCTAGTCTAGAATAGGGATCGGCAAACTATGGTCCACACATCAGATATAGCCCACGGCCAATGTTGATACAGCCTGCAAGCTAAGAATGGTCCTTACAGTTTAAAGGCTTGTAAAAACAAAGAAGAATGTTCAACAGAGACCTCATTAGGCCCACAAGACATAAAATATTAACCTTTTGGCAATTTATGGAAAAAGTCTGTTGACCAAACTGAGGTATAAAATATATAATCTAAAGAGTAGAAACTATGCTTTTATGATTATGCTATTATAAATGTCATATCAAATTGGACTTGATATTATTATTAAAAACTAACCCAATTAACAACATGAAGCAAATACTTTTTCAACTGTAAAGTATCTGGCCTATAAAATATAAAGGCATGTTATATGCAAAAATGTTTTATAATTCAAATATATATTTTATTCGAAATGGAGTAAATTTACCAAAACATACTACACTTAGATGACATACAAATAGTCCAATTTATGATAATATTGGGAAATACAACACATAACACAATTAAAGAAAAAACCTTAAGGAGTAGCCAAATAAATGGCATATGAAAAGTTAAGTATAGGGAAATTTGACTTTCGATTTTTTTCTAACCACCCTGAATGTCATAGGCCCTTTATATTTACTATGATATAATTATAATATTAATGTCCCATAGTTAGAATTCATAAGAATTTAAAGTGTGAAAAGAAATACTAAAAACATCAATTTTAGCTCTTGACATTTCATTGCCATATCACTACATTACAGAACCCAGGTTACATTACTTAAAAAAAAAACTCTAATGTTTTGCATGTTCCAAGGTTGAAAAAGTTAGTGTTTAGAACATTTCAATAAGGTAGTTTAACATGGGTAAGAGACCTTGGATATCTTTCTATAGGGAAGAGAAAAAGCTTGTCAGTAGATAAACTAAATGTAACTACAGTTGCAATATCAGTGCTCATATTTCCTTGTTTTTTAACCCTAGTAGCAAATGGAAAGCTCCTTTATAAACATTCTCATACAGTTAGACTTTAAAAGCTCCAAAACCCAATGCCAATTCTCTGAGTCCAGGGACCTCTGTTATACGCTAAAAGTTTTTAAAACAATTTTACCTTAAAATGTGAGCAACCACAGCTGGTCCATACCAATCTCCAGCTTTTTTCCCAGACTTCTTTCCATATTCTATTAGTTGATGTAATCCAAAGAGCGCCAAGGGAGAATCACCAAACCAAGAGATGATTTTCCTGTGATAAATTTCATTTCGCATTTCATGATCATCAGAATATTTCCCAATTGTTTCCTTCAAGGAAATTGTTGGGTTTCTGAATTCTCTTTCCCCTGACAGCGATGCTTCAAATGATGCAGTAAATTTTTTTACAGTGTGGGAAGTCCATGATTCAGAGTCTGAATTTTCAATGTTCAGAGCATCAGGCCAGGTCCAAGCTACAGTAATTTCAAATCAAGGTATTCAGATCTTTTATATACTTAGACTTTTTACCAAATTTTACTAAAATCAGCTTGTAGCAGTTAGAGCAATCTAGTTTACTAAACTTAAATAGTAAACTCAGGAATAAGCGAATCTTTAGAGACAGAAAGTAGATTAATGGTTGCCTATAGAAAAAAAGAGGCTATAGGAGTGACTGCTAATGGGTCTGGGTTTCTTTTTAGGGTGATGAAAATGTTCTAAAATTAGATTATGGTAATGGTTAAGAAATAACACTAAAAAGCATTGAACTGTACACTTTAAATGAGTGAATTTATGGTATAGAAATTATATCTGAATAAATCTGCTTATAAAAATAAAGGTACCAATAAAGAAAAAATGCTAATATATCAATGATGTTTATTTCTGGGTTGTAACATTATTCTCTGGATTTTCTATAGTTTCCAAAATTTCTGAAATGGGAATATATTACATATAACCAGGGAAAACATTAAACAAATAAAAGGGAAAAATAGTAAATTCAGGTACAAATGGCCAATTCTGGAATTTGCTCTTGTTTATTTTCTCTGAGAGTGCTGAGATGGAATAGTCTTTTGTATCCCATTACCAGTACTCCTTATCAGACACCCAGTCTTGACTACCCAAAAGCACAATAAACATATTTACTAACATTCATAGCATTCATGAGAGGATACCTTCAGAAAAAAGATTTTATTTAAATTATATATTAAAATAGAAGTCTAACCATAGAAATTTGAAAACTTTTCATAATTACTTTTTCCTATAAACTCTTTTCAGAATAACTTAATCACTGTTACAGAGTAATGCCAATTCACTGAAATGAAAAGTTAATAAAGTCATCAAAGATCAAAGATCTCCCCAAAATAAAATATAGACATTTCTTCACTGTTTTTAATAACACAGTCCCCAATTACATATAATTTTAAGTTAACAAAATGAGTCAGATTGAAAGTCCTTTGAGAATGATGAAAAAAATTCTAATCCCTGTCCATGACTGCACAAGACTACACACAAACTATCCCAGAACAATTTTTTTACATCTTTTTTCCTTGCATTATCCACCTAACTCTTGCGTCAACATTCTTTTTAAGTGATCTTATCAACAGTTTCTACAGAGAGGTTACTAAATATTTGTCGTGCATTGCAAGGAAATAGTCCAACACTTTAAAAAAAAAACTCTGATAAGTCTTCATAAGATACAATAGCCTAACACGGTAAACTAAAATCCTCCTACAAATGTGCACATTATAAAAAATGGACTAATAGAAATTGTAAGAAAGGTGGCACAGTAGATATCAATGACATTTTGAGGGTGCAAAAATCTAAGTATGATGACCATATAGAGAATATGCCTAATCAACTAAATAGGACTGATTAAAATCATACATTACCACCATAAAGTTTCAAGCAAATAAAAAATAATTTTTAAATCATATTTAGAAATAAAAATAAAATGTTAAAGCATTATTGACATAGAGAGAGAAATAAAGAAACCAGCATACAAAAACACGTTCGATTTAAATAATGCAAAAATCCTAGCTATCTCTCATTGTTGTTAACCAGTCATTGCTATTGACCTACCCCAGTACTTACTGAACTAGAGAAAATCCAGAGTTCAAATGAAAGCAAAGAAACAACAGAAAAAAAAGAAAAAAAAGCTACCAAAAATTGAACTAACAATTTATGGGGTGGTGACCAAGGATAACAGATGTGTTTCATCTATCTTTTTGAAAAGATAATCATGAATGTTTACATATAAGTTACACCTGTCCCAGTTCAATAAAAAATGCAAAACACAGATTAATTACAACTTGAGAAAATATGAGGGAGTCAAGAAATTAATCTCAAGAAATTTTATTCAGTTTGAAAGCTGGAGTTAAATTAAAAGAAAAAAGAATAAGAGATTGATTTACCTCTACCAAGAAAGTGTAGTACGAGTCCCTGAGCCAACAGCATCTGACCAGTCCTCAATGTACAGCCCCAGCCACAGTCAGTTGTCAAATATGAGCCCTCTATTTGAGGAAATTCTTCCCGGTATGTCAGCCATATTCTAGAAATGAAATCTTTACGAAATTCTTCTACATTTCCAGAAATTACATGATCTTCTATTGCACATCCTGAACTTGAGGGTAACATTTTATTTTCATCTATAAAATAAAAATATAAACTACAGTCTAAAAATAATTAATCAAGTAAATGTCAATAGCTATATTATCATATATATAGATTGTGTCGCCTTCTTTCTAATCCTTTTTTTCTGATTTAAAATGATAATATTCTGCCTAATCAAATGAGAATGAATACTGAAATGGTCTGTTTGCTGTAGTGCTAACTAATATAAGGTATGATCAATAATAAAGTTGTTAATAACAGTATCTGTATTTCACATATAATTAACTCTTCAATGTGTGCATAATATCAAATCTTTTTTTGCCTGAATATTATTAGATATTATAGCTCTCTGAAATACTATTTGCATATCAAACACCATGATTTACCAATATGTAAAAATGTGTATAACCACATTTAGTTCTGAAAATCTGTATTTATTGTCATGAAGATGTTTACTCAAAAAACCAAAACTAACAAGCTAACGATTACAAAATCCTTAAAATGCATAATCATTCATTCATATTCAAATACAAATTTTCAGAAAATGTTACCACACATATATATCATTTTTAAACTATCTAAATGACAAGACAACATAAACAAAGTTTGATAGCATGCTAGAAAGTAAAAGAAGATAGCTGTGCACACTGGTGCTTTCTTGTGTGTGCATATACTCTTTTTCTCTGTATAGGTATATGTGTGTGAGACTAAACCTATCATAGCATACTACTTAGAAACCAGAGGAAAGATTGTGTGTGTGTGTGTGTGTGTGTGTGTGAGAGAGAGAGAGAGAGAGAGAGAGAGAGAGAGAGAGAGAGAGACTAAACCCATAATAATGTACTGCCACGGAAACCAGAGGAAAGATTGTGTGTATGTGTATATGTGAATATCAGAAAAAGGCTAGTCTCTCTGGTGGTCTGGTGCTACGTACCCCAGAAAAAAATGTTCTTAAATTTAATCCATTCTTATGGGTGTGAACTCAAGGAAAATAGGACCATTTGATGAGGTTACTTTAGTTAAGGTGTGGCCCAACCGAATGAGAACAGGTCTTAATCATAGTACCAGAGTCCTTTATAATCACAAAGAAATTTCACAGAGAGAATGAAAACCACAGGAAGCAAGAAACTGAAGGTCAACAGAACCCAGAAGGGAAGAAAGTGGCCAGGAAAGACTGCCATGTGCACTGCCATGTGACAGAGAAGCCCAGCACTGAAGATCACCAGCAGCCAGCCCCAGAACACCAGTCCTTGGGAAGTAAGCATTGCCTCGATGACACCTTGATTTGTACTTTTTCCTAGATTCAAAATTGTGAGCTAATAAATTACCATTGTTTAAGCCAACCTATTACATGGTATTTGCTTGAGCAGCCAAAGAAACTAAAAGTCTCCAAATAAAAAATAACTACAAATCAGTATAAAAAACATGAACAACCCAAGAAAAAAAAGCCAAGATATGAAGAGGTGATTTTTAAGTAGAAACTTAAATGGCCAGTCAAACATAAAATGCTTGAGAAGTAATAAGAGAAATGCAAATTAAAACAGGATACTGTTTCTTGTTCATTTGATTTGCAAAAATTTAATGGTTTGATAATATCCAAGTATTAGCAAGAATATAAAGAACTCAAACCCTGCTGGTAGGAGGGTAAACTGGTACAACATCTTTGTGAGAAATTTTAGAGTATTTAGAAAAATTGAATATATACACACCTTATGATCCAGCATTTCTACCTATAAATATTTACCCTAGGGAAGTTCTCCATTATATCCAGCATGTCTACCTTTAAATATTTACCCTAGGGAAGTTCTCCATTATGTGTACAGATAACATAAGATATCTGTTATACAGATACACAGATAACATTATGTGTACAGATAAGGATGCTTATGGCAGCATTGTTTGAAATAACAAAAAAATTGGAAATAACTTTAATGTTCACCAGTAGGAAACAAGATAAGGTTATTCATTCATTCCATAGATATGCATTCATTCCACAGATACTTATTGGGAGTTTACTAGGCACTCTAGGCACTAGTGTTACCGCTGAAAGTATGATGGACACAGTCCCTACTCTCAAGGACCTTCCAGTCCAGCAGATGAGAGATATCAAATAATTATAAAAATAAGTACTCTTATTGTGATACTTGTGATGAAACAGAAATACAGGCTGTTATTTCTGAAACAGACCAAACCAGAAAAGATGCTATTGGTTACCAGTAAACAAAGTCCATTTCAAAATGGCTTAAACAATAAAGGAATTTATTATCATACACAAGCAGAAGTCCTGAGGTAGGGGTGGCTCTGGGTGGGTTAATTCTTTTCCTCAGTGACATAATCAAGGACTCAAGTTCTATCCATCTTCCCAATCTGATGATATCAGCATACTGACACAGTCTTACTCAGCTCTCCTCATAGTAGCCAGAGTATACTTTAGTTATCAGGGCAGAAGATATGACAGAATCCAGGGAAAAAAGGGCATTTTCTTCCTTGTATTATTTCTTTTAGTTCTTTAAATTTTTTGAAATTATTAATTATTCTTACACAGAGAAGGTAAAATTTGTCTGAACACTCTAAAGAAAAAAAACTCTACTCAACATAAAAAATACAACATTCTGAGTAATTTAAGAATCTGTGCTTGTGCACACCCTCTGAGTTATCTCCGATGAATTAATTTATAATGACAAGTTCAAGATTCTTAAACTGGATTTCTGCTCCATTATTTAATTTCCAGTGATATTAGAAAACTTCTGCAAAAATTATATTATTTTAGTATGCTAAATCTGTCCTGATCTTTCAAGTTTTATATTTATCTTGCTACTTTTTCTAAGCTACAAGTGCTTTTCCTTATATAATTTTCCCTTGCCAATTTAAGATATTATGTTAAAGGTTTGCAGTATATAAATCCAAATGGTCCTTCTAGTTACTACTATCTTGACTAAATACCAAAATAAAAAAAAAAATTTCCAGAGTATCTGTGAGCTATCTATGTGGGAGGTAATTCAAGATTTTATTTTATTTTTAATAAGCGTCATCTTCCCACAGAGAACAGTGCCCATCTGACCAGAATATTTCCATGTTTTCTCTTAGACAACTCAGGATGGCCCATAGAGCCAATAAGGAAAAACGGCAATTTGGGGTTATCTCTAATATACCAACTCTATCTCAGGGACCAAAATGATTTAATACAAGCTGGGGAGAGGTAAGGTTCCCCCGTCCTAATTTTTTTTTTTTTTTTTTTTTTTTTTTTTTTTAAAGGAAAGACAGAGAGAAGGAAGGAAGGATAGAAGGAAGGAAGGAAGGAAGAAAGGGAAACATCTTTAAACATTTTCTTGTTTTATTGTATTCTGTTTCTCCGTTTTTGTTACATGGGCTGGGGCCGGGAATCGAACCGAGGTCCTCTGGCATAGCAGGCAAGCACTTTGCCCGCTGAGCCACCGCGGCCCCCCCCCTAATTTTTTTTGACTGAGGAACATCAATAGAAAATCACTGTAGCCCAGGGACAAAAGTAGGGCACAGAAACAAGGAAAAAAAATCTTCATAAAAGGTAGTAGCACCATTGTATTTTGGCTGATCATAAAAGCAAATTTGGGCAATGATATAAACAATAAAACTGCAGAAGAACCCAATAGCTATATGTAACAGTTACTAGGACTCAAATAAAGCAAAATAAAATCAGGTAAAAATGTTTTACCTTTCAGTATAGCAGAGATTTTTTTTTTTTAATTTTTATCTTCAGTGTTGGACAAGATATGAGGAAAAGGAAATAAGTACACACTTCTGGAGGCAATGTGAACACACTGCTGGAGACAATCTTACAATATGCATATAAAATCTTAAAATGTGCATGCCCTTTGACCCAGAAATTCTAGGAATTTATCCTAAAGAAATAAGTATACTTGCAAATTAAGCTTTAGCTATAAGAACACTGCTGCATTGTTTAACCTAATAAAAAAATAAACAATACAAATATCTACCAAAGAAGACGAGGTCAATAAATTATGGTACATTTATTCTGGAGTTATTAAAAGTGATACGGAGTTCTGGAGTAGCTAGAAAGAAAACTCTGAGATGACGGTATGGTAGCCCATGACAAACACTGGGATCTGTCCTGTAACTACCTGCTGAAGAGTGCTATGAAAACTACTGTTTTTTCTTTCTTTGCTTTGTGTATATATTATATTATACAATAAAAAGTTTTAAAAAATCTAAAAAAAATTTTTCAAGTGATATGGAAAGATGGCTACAATATATTATTCAGTCTGATCACATTTCTATATCTATATATAAGTATAGATATAGAAATATAAAGCATAACCTCATTTTTTGCAAAGATATATAAAATTCCAGAAGAATATGCACCAAAAAGTTAATAGTGGTTACCTCAATGGAATAGTCTAACAAGTTTTCTTCATTTTCCCTTTACATTTTCTATATCTTCTAATTTTTTTAATAAATTACATGCATTTCTTTTAAAATCAGGAAAAAAATTTAAAGGAAATAACTAGGAAAATATACAGCAAAGTGACTGATTATCTCTAAGTAGCAAGGTGATTTTTATTTTCTTTATGTACTTAGCTTACTTTCTAAACTTTCTATCAAAAAAAAAATTACACTAATTTTGTAATCAGAAATTTGTTTTTAATTTGAATGTTACTAGGTACTGAATAAAAATCATATATACCCACACGTGCACACACACCAGTAGTTAGCCATCAAATATGAGCAGAGAGACAAATATGAAGTACGAAGATAAAAACATTTTAATTATACAGGACTGGTTAGTATCACAGGTACTGGACTCAGACTACTGGCTTCAAATTCAGGCCCGAGAGCCTGTCCATGCCAAAAAAAAAAAAAAAGCAGGCCCCAACATAGATTAATTTTGTGACTTTAGAAGATTACCTAAACTTTCTTTCCCTCATCTGTAAAATGAGGACAATAATACTACCCACTTTACAAGACGAATGTGGGTATTCAATGAGTTAATACATGTAAATCATTTAGAATACTGCCCAGCACATTATAAATGCTAAGAAATGTTTCATAAAATTGCTGATAAATTATATATCAAAATAGTTCATCTTAAAATAAATAAAAGCCTAGATAATCACATACTATCACATTGATTTTTTCTCCCTCTCTCTCCTTCATCCTCCATCCTTGCCTTCCTCCCCTCTCCCCTCTCTCTCAATCTCTCTCTCTCTCTCTCATACACACACACACACAAACAAAACTAGAGGAGTTAGTAGAAAGAACAACAGTATTAAAGTGAGACATGGCCTTGGTTTAAATTTCCTACCTGTCATTTAACAGCTGTGTGAATTTAGACAAATTATCTAACTTCTGCTTTGCATTCTTAAGATGGGGATATCAGAACCTACCTTTGTAGGCTTGTTGTAAGATTTAAAGACATTTCCCAAAGAACCAAGCATAATGCCTGGCACTTATCAGGCACTTAGTACATGAAATTAATTATTAAAAGAAAATATAAAATAATATAAAACAATTATAAATTTGAGCATATGTGGAAATTCAAAAGCATCATATTAAAATGTTAATTCCAGAAAATGGAGCATTTTTAAGAACTGGAAAAATCATCATTTTAGGTTAACAAAGATGATACTCTTATTTTTAATATATACTTCAAAGTTATCATCAGAGAACATGATAAAGAATATTAAGATAACCATTCAAGTAATATTTATTTAGTACCCACATTATAAACCAAAAAATATAAGGACTATAAGAAAAAAGGATATGATCCTTATCCTCAAGGAGTTCACAAGAAACTCAAACCATTTGAAAGTATATTGTGTGTTATATAAACTAAAGGCACTTAAAAGAAATATGCCAAAAGCAGATTAACCTAAAAATAAAATGAGAACAGTTATGCAATAAATTTATATAAAGATGTTTTAATGATTTACAAATTTAGCACTTGCCTTCATATTTAAAATGGTAACATTTCCCAAGCAATAAGACAGGAGAATTTCTACTAAAATACGTCTTTGTTTTCAACACCCAACCTAAAGGAAAAAAGAAAAAAATATTTTGCAACTAAAAGATTTCAGGTTAAAGGCCAGCATTTTGTTTACTTAATCAAACCATTAATTACCAATTATGGATGTGCATTTTTTTTTACCATAGTTGCACATATTTGGGCAATGAGCTGAAAATACAGCTCATTCATGTAATTTGCAAAAAAACAACTAAGTATTTCAGCCTACGTCTATCAATTTAAAGAACATGAGAAAGAAAAGTCTTGATTTTTATTTATTTTCAAACAGATGCCAATGTTCTTATGGTACAATTTCAAAAAGGCAGAAATTCTACCCTAATTTCCCTGACACCAAATTCCAAAAGGAAAAATAAATGTTACCAATTTCTTCTATTTCCTTCCATTCTATAATTACAAAAAAGGGTTAAAGTATTTGAATATCCCAATGAAGTAATTTATGGGAAAGATTACATAACAGACTAATGCTTATGACCAAGAGTGGATCACTGAAGGTTCCTGAGGAAATCTATTATAATTTCATTATTTCAAACAAATGTCTGAAAGTAGTATATAGAGCAGTCCACCACAGATGTCCATTTTCCAACCACTAACCACCCACTTTAGCTGCTAACTCTTAATTCTTCCAATTTCCTATTAAACTTTCAGCATCTTTCAACTTCCTACAGAACTGTCAGCATCTAAAAACTTGTATGGTTGTGGCTTCTCACCTCTCAGTCTCTAGGCAGCATAGAGGTGAGACAGAGACAACTAAACATTGCTATGATGTCTCAACGAAACTAACTAAATAAAACTAAACAGTTTAAGAAAGTAAGTATATTTGACAGATTGGACACTTGGAAAACTGGCCATTCAATAATGGACTCAAAACAGTGATTGTCTATGAGAGGTAGCGACGTAGGAACTGATCAGGAGGAAATATGAGGATATTTTCTGGAGTGATGAAAACTTTCTATATGCTGAATGAGGTTTCAAAGGTTTATAGATACGTCAAAACTCTTCTAATAGTATACTTAAGATCTGTTCATTTCACTGTATGCAAATTGTGTCTCAATTATAAAAAGAAAAATTTAAGAGATAAACGGGGACCATGTTTCAATTATCTATTCCTGTTTAACAAACCACCGCAAGACTTAGTGATTTAAAAAACAACTTTTTAAAAATTTCACATAGTGGCTTTATTTCTACAGGTTCACTGGGCTCAACTGGGCACTTCTGATTATGTTGCCTGGAGTCTCTAATGCAGTGGACATTACAAAGAAACTATGATCATTAAGACAGCAATTTGAAAATCACAAAACTTTAAATATGCTAATAAGACAAAGGGCACAGAAATAATAAAGATGTCCATGATTTTCTGGAGGATCAAAAAAACTCAGAATAAGGATGATGTACTTATTAATTTTACAAAAAGGAAGTCTATTTTATATATCTCACAAACTCATGTAAATAATGGAGAAAAAAAGAACACAAAAAAGAAAGACTCTTTCAAGAAACTTAAGTCCAGAGTCTTTTAATTGTTTAGTGCCATGACATCTCTATCCCCATCTTCAGTGTATTATACTACTGACCTTGATAAAAGTAATCCTAAATATGTATACTGTATTCAGAGAAAAGTGAGATTAGAGAGCTAGGGAGGCTAGATTTGAATCCTAGTTCCAAGACTTGCCTAGTCATGTGATCTAACATAGCACTTGACCTATTTTCTAATTTAGAAAAAAAGGACATCACAATCTATCTCACAGATCTGTAAGATTTAAATGAGAGATATGTAATGTATCAACTAGAGTATCTAGCACATAATGGACACTCAATCACATTAGTCCTTCCTACACTGCCCATACCACACAAACTTGAAGACAGGTAAATGCACACCTATTTCAGAAAGATTTTCACCAATACAATCAAATGAAACTAACACTCCAAAATTTAAAGCTATCTAGAATATTCTGTATCTCTAAACAAGCTTATTCCTCAGAGATTTGATTACCATAATTTTACTACATTCACTTAAACAAATCCTAGGATACTGATAAAATGAGTTATGTTAGCAGAGTACCTGTTTGACAATTCTCATACCTTACAAAGGAAATCTTTATCACATAGCCTAATCTTCAAAGATTAAATAACTTGAAAGGTTCAGAAGTCTCTATTTGCAGTTATACAGAAAATCCCAAGAAACTACAAAAAGCTACTAGAGCTAACAAATAGGTATAGCATGACTACAGGATAAAACATCAATATACAAAAACCAATTGCAGGGTGGACCACAGTGGCTCAGTGGCAGAGTTCTCGCCTGCCAAGCCGGTGACCAAGGTTCGATTCTCAGTGCATGGCCATGCAAAAAAAAAAAGAAAAATTGCATTTCCATAACTATGAACAATCCAAAAATAAAATTAACAAAATACATCAAAAAAGTACTTTAACAAAAAAAGTACAAGACTTGAACACTGAAAACTACAAAAAAGTCACTGAAATAAACTGAATATGAACAAAATAACTGGAAAGGTATCCTGGTCCTTGACTGGAAGACTTCATATTGTTAAGATGGCAATATTCCCCAACTTGACTAATGGATTCAAACAATCCTTATCAAAATCCCAGTCAGAAAGAAACAAGAAAACAAGAACTGAAAAATTCTCTTCAGTTAAACAAAACCTAAGCTAGATGTCCAGAAAAAGCTGAACCAAATGTCAAAGAACAGAGAGGCAACAAATTCATCCAGCAAGAAAACCCTAGGTAAAAGAAGTGAAAACCATCTCCAGAATAAACTAATTAAGGTAATTACATGCCTAGACTCCAGTAAAAATAACAAATCACACTAGGAAAGTTGAAGATATGGTCCAGTCAAAGGAATAAACCAACAACTCAAATGAGATACAGGAGTTGAAACAATTAATTCAGAATGTATGAACAGACATGGAAAACCTCATCAAAAATCAAATCAATGAATTGGGAGAGGATATAAAGAAGGCAAGGAATGAACAAAAAGAAGAAATCGAAAGTCTGAAAAAACAAATCACAGAACTTATGGGAATGAAAAGTACAGTAGAAGAGATGAAAAAAACAATGAAACCTACAATGTCAGATTTCGAGAGGAAAAAGATACGGTTAGTGAACTGGAGGAAAAAACATCTGAAATTCTACAAGAAAAAGAAACTATATGGAAAAATATGAGCAGGGATTCAGGGAATTGAATGACAATATGAAGCGCACGAATATATGTGTTGTGGGTGTCCCAGAAGAAGAATAGAAGGGAAAAGGAGGAGAAAAACTAATACAGGAAATTATCACTGAAAATCTCCCAAATCTTTAAGAAAGACTTAAAATTACAGATCCAAGAAGTACAGCGTACCCCAAAGAGAATAGATCCAAACAGACGTACTCCAAGACACTTACTAATCAGAATGTTAGAGGTCAAACACAAAGAGAATCGTGAAAGCAGCAAGAGAAAAACAATCCATCACCTACAAGGGAAGCCCAATAAGACTATGCGTAGATTTCTCAGCAGAAGCCATGGAGGCGAGAAGACAGTGGGATGATATATTTAAATAACTAAAAGAGAAAAACTGCCAATGAAGAATTCTATATCCAGCAAAATTGTCCTTCAAAAATGAGGAAGAAATTAAAACATTTTCAGACAAAAAAATCACTGAGAAAATTTGTGACCAAGAGACCGGCTCTTCAATAAATACCTAGAGGGAGCAATAGAAAGAGGTGTGGTGAAGAGTGTAGAAAGGAAGACTACCAGTAAAGGTAAAAAGAAGAAAAATTAGATATGACAAATAAAACCCAAAAGGCAAAATGGTAGAAGAAAGTACTACACGTACTGTAATAACATTAATGTTAATGGGTTGAAGCTGGGGGGGCCAAGATGGCGGCTTAGCAATGTGCGCATTTTAGTTCGTCCTCCAGAACAACTACTAAATAACCAGAAACAGTACAGAACAGCTCCCGGAGCCACGTCAGTGACCAAACACAGCGCACCCCAGCCTGGACTAGCTGGACCGGCTGCAAGCCTCCCCAAAACCGTGAGCTCCCCAAGCCACGGTGCCTGGCGCCCAGCGCCCATCCCCCACAGGTGGCATCCCAGGGGGAAAGGAAAGAGACTCTAAGCCTGGTCAAGGCAGAGTTCGCTCATTGGGCTCAGGGAAAAAGAGGAAAGGGGGAGGAAACAGAGGTTTCAGTGGCTGTGTTTCTCTGGACACTCGCCAGCCTCTGGATTCAGCGGTGGGACTTCTCAGACTGCAACTGCCCCAGGCATAGGCAGAAACGGGTTACTTTCAGGGCTGTCTCCCACCTGTGCCTTCCCCAGGGGAGGGGTGAAGCCCAACTCAGGTGGAATCTCTCTCTCAAGGAATTCAGGCCCCAGGGCTTGGCAATTTAAAGCCCTTAAAACCAGCCTACAACCTATCCTCCATCTCCACCACGCTCCCAGCAGGGAGACTCTTCCAAAGTTAAAAGTGCCGCAACATCTTTTGCTGGTGCAACCCGCAGGCAGACGCACCACATACTGAGCAGGATAAGAAAAACAGAGCCCAGAGACTTCACAGCAAAGTCTTTCAACCTGCTGGGTCTCACCCTCAGGGAAAACTGATGCAGGTGACTCCGTCCCTCTGATAGGAGGCCAGTTTAGTCAGGGAAAACTCGGCTGGAGTCTATAATACCTTCCTTCGCAGACCCTCCTAAGGGTGGGGAGAGAAAAGGCACCATACAAGCAGGGCAAGAAACAAGAAAACAAGAACTGAAAAATAAACTAAGCTAGAGATCCAGAAAAAGCTAAACTGAAGGTCAAAGAACAGATAAGACCACAAATTCATCTAGCAAGAAAACCCTAGGTAAGAGAAATGAAAGCAATCTCCAGAATAAACTAATTAAGGTAATTAAATGTCTAGACACCAGCAAAAAATAACAAATCACACCAGGAAAATTGAAGATATGGCCCAGTCAAAGGAACAAACCAACAATTCAAATGAGATACAGGAGCTGAAAGAATTAATTCAGAATATACAAACAGACATGGAAAAACTCATCAAAAACCAAATCAATGAATTCAGGGAGGATATGAAGAAGGCAAGGAATGAACAAAAAGAAGAAATGGAAAGTCTGAAAAAACAAAAACACTTCAAAGGATAGGAATACAAGGGAATTTCCTTAAAATGATAAAGGGAATATATGAAAAACCCACAGCTAATATCGTCCTCAATGGGGAAAAACTGAAAACTTTCCCCTTAAGATCAGGAACAAGACAAGGATGTCCACAGACAAGGATGTCCACTATCACCACTGTTTTTCAACATTGTGTTGGAAGTTCTAGACAGAGCAATTAGAAAAGAAAAAGAAATAAAAGGCATCAAATTTGGAAAGGAAGAAGTACAATTATCACTGTTTGTAGATGATATGATACTATATGTCAAAAGCCCTGAAAAATCCACAGCAAAACTACTAGAGCTAATAAACAAGTACAGCAAAGTGGCAGGTCACAAGATCAACATTCAAAAATCTGTAGTGTTTCTATACACTAGTAATGAACAAGCTGAGGGGGAAATCAACAAACAAATTCCATTTACAATTGCAACTAAAAGAATAAAACACTTAGGAATAAATTTAACTAAAGAGACAAAAGACCTATACAAAGAAAACTACAAGAAACTGTTAAAAGAAATCACAAGAGACCTAAATAGATGGAAGGGCATACTGTGTTCATGGATTGGAAGACTAAATATAGTTAAGATGTCAATTCTACCTAAATTGATTTACAGATTCAACGCAATACCAATCAAAATCCCAACAACTTACTTTTCAGAAATAGAAAAACCAATAAGCAAATGTATCTGGAAGGGCAGGGTGACCCGAATTGCTAAAAGTATCTTGAGGAGAAAAAAACGAAGTTGGAGGTCTAACGCTGCCTGACTTTAAGGCATATTATGAAGCCACAGTGGTCAAAACAGCATGGTACTGGCATAAAGATAGATACATCAACCAATGGAATCGAATAGAGTGTTCAAATATAGACCCTCTCATCTATGGACATTTGATCTTTGATAAGGCAGTCAAGCCAACTCATTTGGGACAGAACAGTCTCTTCAATAAGTGGTGCCTAGAGAACTGGATATCCATATGCAAAAGAATGAAACAGGACCTGTATTTCACACCCCATACAAAAGTTAACTCAAAATGGATCAAAGATCTAAACATTAGGTCTAAGACCATAAAACAGTTAGAGGAAAATGTAGGGAAACATCTTATAAATGTTATAATTGGAGGCAGCTTTACAGACCTTAGACCCAAAGCAAGAGCACTGCAGAAGGAAATAAATGGAAACTCCTCAAAATTAAACACTTCTCTGCATCAAAGAACTTCATCAAGAAAGTAAAAAGACAGCATACACAATGGGAGACAATATTTGGAAATGACATATCAGATAAAGGTCAAGTATCCAGAATTTATAAAGAGATTGTTCAACTCAACAACAAAAAGGCAGCCAATCCAATTACAAAATGGAAAAAGACTTGAACAGACACTTCTCAAAAGAGGAAATACAAATGGCCAAAAGGCACATGAAGAGATGCTAAACATCCCTGGCCATTAGAGAAATGCAAATTAAAACCACAATGAGATATCATCTCACATCCACCAGAATGGCCATTATCAACAAAACAGAAAATGACAAGTGCTAGAGAGGATGTGGAGAAAGAGGCACACTTATTCACTGTTGGGAATGTCAAATGGTGCAACCGCTGTGGAAGGCAGTTTGGCGGTTCCTCAAAAGGCTGAATATAGAATTTACATATGACCCAGCAATACCATTGCTAGGTATCTACTCAGAGGACATAAGGGCAAAGACACAAATGGACATTTGCACATCAATGTTTATAGCACCATTATTTACAATTGCAAAGAGATGGAAACAGCCAAAATGTCCATCAACAAACAAGTGGCTAAACAAACTGTGGTATATACATATGATGGAATATTATGCAGCTTTAAGACAGAATAAGCTTATGAAGTATGTAACAACATGGATGGACCTTGAGAACATTATGGTGAGTGAGACTAGCCAAAAACTAAAGGACAAATACTATACAGTCTCACTGATATGAACTAACATTAGAGAATAAACTTAGAATATTTTGTTCGTAACAGAGACCATCAGGAGATAGAAACAGGGTAAGATATTGGGTAACTGGAGCTGAAGGGATACAGACTGTGCAACAGGACTGGATATAAAAACTCAGAAATGGACAGCACAATACTACCTAACTTAATACAATTCTGTTAAAACACTGAATGAAACTGCATGTGAGAATGACAGAGGGAGGACGGCTGGGGACATAAATGAAATCAGAAAGAAAGATAGATGTTAAAGATTGAGATGGTATAATCTAGGAATGCCTAGAGTGTATAGTAATAGTGACTAAATGTACAATGTACAAATTTTAAAAATGTTTTTGCATGAGGAAGCACAAAGGAATGTCATCGCAGGGTGCTGAAAATAGATGGTAATTAATATTTTACAATGTCACCTTCGGACTTCCAGGTCAAGATGGCGGCTTAACAATGTGCACATTTTAGTTCGTCCTCCAGAACAACTACTAAATAACCAGAAACAGTACAGAACAGGTCCCAGAGCCACGATAGTGACCGGACACACAGCGTACCCCAGTCTGGACCAGCTGGACCAACTGCGAGCCCCCCCAGAACTGTGAGTTCCCAAAGCTGCGGTGGCCAGCACCCTTCCCCAACAGGCCACTACCCAGAGGGGAAAGGAAAGGACTTTACAAGCAGCAGGGACTGGGAACAATCAAACGCCAACTGTGGAACTAATTAACAAATTCTGATTACTAAAAATAGGCCCCCAGCTTAGGTGAACTTGATCAAAGCGGAGGATGCTCATTTTTGCCCTGGCGCCAAGGGGGCAGGACTGACAGAAAAAAGAGGAAAAAAAAAAAAAAAAGAAGGAAACAGGTTTTTGTGGCTGTGCATCTACAAAGGCTTGACTGCCTCGGGATACAGCGGCAGGATTTTTCAGGCTGCAACTGCCCCAGACATAGGCAGAAGTGAGCTCTTTTGGGGGCTTATCTGGAGCTTGTGCCTTCCCCAGGGGAGGGGTGAAGCCCCACCCAGGTGGAATCCCTCCATCAAGGAATTCAGACACCAGGGCTTGGTAATTTGAAGCCATTAAAACCAGCCTACAACCTCTCCTCTGTCTCTACCACGCCCCCAGCAGGGAGAGTCTGCCAAAGTTAAAGGTACCGCATCATCTTATGCTGGTGGGACCTGCAGTCAGACAAGCACCACATACTGGGCAGGATAAGAAAAACAGAGCCCAGAGACTTCACAGGAAAGTCTTTCAACCTGCTGGGTCTCACTCTCAGGGAAAACCAATGCAGGTGACTCTTTCCTCCTGATAGGAGGCCAGTTTGGTCTGGGAAAATCTGGCTGGAGTCTATAATATCTAAGTAGACCCTCGTAACTGTGGGGGCGGGGGGAAGGCACCACACAAGCAAGGCAAGAAACAAGAAAACAAGTACTGAAAAATTCTCCTCTGTTAAACAAAACTTAAGCTAAAGGCTCAGATAAAGCTGAACAGAATGTCAAAGAACAGATAGACAACAAATTCATCCAGCAAGAAAACCCTAGATAAAAGAAGTGAAAGCAATCTGCAGAAAAAACTAATTACGGTAATTAAATGCCTAGACGCCAGCAAAAAATAACAAATCATACTAGGAAAACTGAAGACATGGCCCAGTCAAAGGAACAAACCAACAATTCAAATGACACAGGAGCTGAAACAATTAATTCAGAATGTATGAACAGACATGGAAAACCTCATCAAAAACCAAATCAATGAATTGAGGGAGGATATAAAGAAGGCAAGGAAAGAACAAAAAGAAGAAACTGAAAGTCTGAAAAAACAAATCACAGAACTTATGGGAACGAAAGACACAGTAGAAGAGATGAAAAAAACAATGGAAACCTACAATAGTAGATTTCGAGAGACAGAACATAGGATTTCTGAACTGGAGGATGGAACATCTGAAATCCGACAAGAAACAGAAACTATAGGGAAAAAATGGAAAAATATGAGCAGGGACTCAGGGAACTGAAAGACAATATGAAGCGCATGAATATACGTGTTGTGGGTGTCCCAGAAGGAGAAGGGAAAGGAGGAGAAAAACTAATGGAGGAAATTATCACTGAAAATTTCCCAACTCTTATGAAAGACTTAAAATTACAGATCCAAGAAGTGCAGCGTACCCCAAAGAGAATAGATCCAAACAGACATACTCCAAGACATTTAATAACCAGAATGTCAGAGGTCAAAGAGAAAGAGAGGATCTTGAAAGCAGCAAGAGAAACGCAACCCATCACATACAAGGGAATCCCAATAAGACTATGCGCAGATCTCTCCGCAGAAACCATGAAGGCGAGAAGACAGTGGGATAATATATTTAAATTATTAAAAGAGAAAAACTGCCAACCAAGAATTCTATATCCAGCAAAACTGTCCTTAAAAAATGAGGGAGAAATTATAACATTTTCAGACAAAAAATCACTGAGAGAATTTGTGACCAAGAGACCAGCTCTGCAAGAAATACTAAAGGGAACACTAGAGACATATACGAAGACAGAAGAGAGAGGTGTGGGGAAGAGTGTAGAAAGGAAGACTATGAGTAAAGGTAAAAAGAAGGAAAATTAGATATGACATATAAAATCCAGAAGGCTAAATAGTAGAAGAAAGTACTACCCATGCAGTAATAACACTGAATGTTAATGGATTAAACTCTCCAATCAAAAGACATAGTCTGGCAGAATGGATTAAAAAACAGGACCCATCTATATGCTGTCTCTACTCAAAGGACACGAGGCCAAGGACACAAATGGACATTTACACACCAATGTTTATAGCAGCATTATTAACAATTACCAAGAGATGGAAACAGCCAAAATGTCCATCAACAGACAGCTGGCTAAACAAACTGTGACATTTACATAAGATGGAATATTATGCAGCTGTAAAACACAATAAAGTTATGAAGTATGTAACAACATGAATGGACCTTAAGGACATTATGCTGAGTGAGATTAGCCAGAAACAAAAGGACAAATACTGTATGGTCTCACTGATATGGTCAAACTTGGAATATTTTCTTGGTAACAGAGAATATCAGGAGATAGAAATAGGGTGAGATATTGGGTAATTGGAACTGAAGGGATACAGATTGTGCAACAGGACTGGATATAAAAACTCAGAAATGGACAGCACAATATTACCTAACTGTAATATAATTATGTTAAAACACTGAATGAAGCTACATATGAGAATGATAGAGGGAGGAGGGCTGGGGCATAAATGAAATCACAAAGAAAGACAGACAATAAAGATGGAGATGGTGTAATCCAGGAATGCCTAGAGTGCATAATGATAGTGACTAAATGTACAAATTTAAAAAATGTTTTTGCATGAGGAAGAACAAAAGAATGTCATTACTACAAATGTGCTGAAAATAGATGGTAGTTAATATTTTAAAATTTCAACTAATGTGTGAGACTACAGCAAAAAATGTTTATTTGGTACAAATCTACACTTTGACTAGTGCATCTCCTAATATAACCTATGTAGATAGTTGATTGAACACCTTAAGTACATGGAACTTTGTATAGGTTATGAGATTTTGTTGGTTTGTCCAAAGTGATGCCCTAATGAATCCCAGAGTGATTTGATCAGTGAGTGGAAAAGTATTTGCAAAGTCCCCTTCGAGGAATGGTGAGAATGGGGGAAAACACAACTTCCCCAAGTTGAATTCTTGATATTCTCACAAGCAGTGTGGACAACCAAAGCTATAGGCTGAGCCCCCAATCTTGGGGTTTGTTCATATGAAACTTAACCCCATAGGGGATAGGTCAAGCCTACTTAAAATTAAGCCTAAGAGTCACCCCCCAAGAAAACCTCTTTTGTTGCTCAGATGTGGCCACTCTCTCCAGCCAATCCAGCAAGCAGACTCACCACCCTCCCCCTGTCTAAGTGGGACATGACTACCAGGGGTGTGGATCTTCCTGGCAGCTTGGGACAGAAATCCCAGAATGAGCTGAGATTCAGCATCAAGGGATTGAGAAAAACTCTAGAATGAGCTGAGACCCAGCATCAAGGGATTGAGAAACCCTTTTCAACCAAAAGGGGGAAGAGGGAAATGAGACAAAATGTCAATGGCTGAGAGATTCCAAACAGAGTCGAGAGGTTATCCTGGAGGTTATTCTTATGCATTAAGTAGATATCACCTTGTTATCCAAGACGTAATGGAGAGGCTGGAAGGAAGTGCCTGAAAATATAGAGCTGTGTTCCAGTAGCCATGTTTCTTGAAGATGACTGTACAATGACAAAGCTTTCACAATGTGACTGTGTGAGTGTGAAAACCTTGTGTCTGATGCTCCTTTTATCTACCTTGTCAACAGATGAGAGGAACATATGGAATAAAAATAAATAATAGGGGGAACAAATGTTAAAATAGATTTAGTTGGAAATGCTAGTGATCAATGAAAGGGATCAGTAAGGGGTATGGCTTGTAAAATTTTTTTTTTCTGTTTGATATATTTTTCTGTTGTCTTTTTATTTCTTTTTCTGAATTAATGCTAATGTTCTGAGAAATGCTCATGATGATGAATATGCAACTATGTGATGATATTGTGAATTGCTGAGTGTATGTGTTGGGAATGTTTGTTTCTCGTAATTTTTTTTTAATTAATAAAAATTTTTTTTTAAATGTCACCTTATGTGTGAGACCAAAGCAAAAAATGTTTATTTGTTACAAAATTTATATTTTGACTAGTGCATTTCCTAATATAACTTATATAGATAGTCTGATTGAACACCATAAGTACTTGGAATCTCAGGTAGGACATG
Source organism: Tamandua tetradactyla (assembly GCF_023851605.1). Lineage (NCBI taxonomy): Eukaryota > Metazoa > Chordata > Mammalia > Pilosa > Myrmecophagidae > Tamandua > Tamandua tetradactyla. Next base: position 63,371,748 of record NC_135337.1, read on the forward strand.
AGATTTTGTTGGTTTGTCCAGAGTGATGTCCCAATGAATCCCAGAGTGATTCAATCAGTGGGTGGAAAACTATTTGCAAAGTCCCCTTGGGGAATGGTGAGAATGGGGAGAAATTCAACTTCCCCAAGTTGAATACTTGATACTCTCACAAGCAGTGTGGACAACCAAAGCTATAGCCTGAGCCCCCAGTCTTGGGGTCTGTTCATATGAAACTTAACCCCACAAAGGATAGGTCAAGTCTACTTAAAATTTAGGCCTAAGGCCTCTCTCTCCAACCAACACAATGAGCAGTCTCACCACCCTACCCCTGTCTACGTGGGACATGACTCCCAGGGGTGTGGACCTTCCTGACAATGTGGGACAGAAATCCTAGAATGAGCTGAGATTCAGCATCAAGGGATTAAGAAAAAACCTAGAATGAGCTGAGACTCAGCATCAAGGGATTGAGAAAACCTTCTCGACCAAAAGGGGGAAGAGGGAAATGAGACAACGTGTCAATGGCTGAGAGATTCCAAACAGAGTCGAGAGGTTATCCTGGAGGTTATTCTTACGCATTAGGTAGATATCACTTAGTTAAGCAAGATGTAATGGAGAGGCTGGAGGGGAGTGCCTGAAAATGTAGAGCTGTGTTCCAGTAGCCAGGTTTCTTGAAGATGACTGTATAATGATAAAACTTTCAAAATGTGACTGTGTGAATATGAAAACCTTGTGTCTGATGCTCCTTTTATCTACCTTGTCAACAGACGAGTAGAATATATGGAATATAAATAAGGAATGGGGGAACAAATGTTAAAATAAATTTAGTTTGAAATGCTAGTGATCAATGAAAGTGATGGGTAAGGGGTATGGTATGTATAATCTTTTTTTTTCTATTATTGTTTAATTTCTTTTTCTGTTGTCTTTTTATTTCTTTTTCTGAACTGATGCAAATGTTCTAAGAAATGATGAATATGCAACTATGTGATGATATTGAGAATTACTGAATATATATGTAGAACGAATTATATGTTACTGTTTTTCTTTGTTTGTTCTTAATTTTTTTAATTAATAAATAAACTTTTTAAAAAAACTTCCCAAATTCAACAAAAGACATGAATATACATATTCAAGAAAATCAACAAACTAGAAATAGGATGAAAGAGAGCCACACCTACACATCAAATGGTCAAAAGAAGTGACAAAGAGAAAATTCTGCAAGAGCAGCAAGAAAGAAGCAATACATCAGCTACAAGAGAGCCTCGATAAGATTAAGCATCACTTTTTCAACAGAAAAAAAGACAAGAAAGCAGTGCAATGACATATTTAAAGCGCTGAAAAAAAATGCCAACCAAGAATTCTGCATCTGGAAAACTATCCTTCGGAAATGAGGGAGAAATTAAGATAAATAAAAACATTAACAAAAGCTGAGGGAATTCATCATCACTGGACAAGCTCTATAAGAAATGCTCGAAGAAGTTCTTTAGATCCAAAGGAAAGGACACTAGAGAGTAGCTTAAGTCTGTATTAAGAAATAAAGATCTCCAGTAAAATAAATTACATGGGTAAATATAAATGCCAGTACTATGGTATTTTTGGTTTGTAATTCCACTTTTTACTTCTTATAAGATCTAAATGCAACGCAGAAAACGTAATAAGCATGTGGTTTTGGAGAGACAATGTATAAAAATGTAACTGCGAAAAAAACAACTTAAAAGACAAGTGGTACAAGTACATAGCATGTACATGCTATTGAAGTTAAGTTGATATGATATCAAACAAGATTGTTATAGATTTAGGGTTAAATTTAAGCCATGTGATAACCACAAAGAATATATGTGAAAAACTTACACAGAAGAAAATGAAAGGGATTTTAAAAGATTCACTATAAAAGATCAACCAAGGGACTTCCTGGAAGATGGCGGCTTAGTAAGACGTGCGGATCTTAGTTTCTTCTCCAGGACAGCTACTAGGGGAGTAGAAACGATACAGACAGCGCCCAAAGCCATAACAGAGATAAAAAAGACAGCGTACCCCATCCTGGAACGGCTGGCTGGCTGAGAGAAGCAGCCGGGTGAGATCACCGACGCGCGCGGGCCTCACCGGGCGGGGGGCAAACGGCCGGAGTCACTCCATTCCCCCTTCCCGGCCCGGCTGGGAGAATTGGAGAGGCGGTCCCCTGAAACCAAGGCGGCTGGCGCCCACACCACGCGCAGCCCCCCGGACCAACTGAGAGAATTGGATCGGAAATCCCCAGGCCGCGGAGAACGGTGACGGGTGGGGGAGGCCCCTTCCAAACCCGTGACTCCCGGGGAACGTGCACTCTCTCGGGCGGGCTGCTGCCGCTGGCGCCCTCCCGCCATGCTTGTCGCCCAGGGCCGACTAGGAAATTCGGACGGGCTCTTTCCCGGGCTGCGGCGACCAGCAACCCTCCCTGCGTTCGGACCCCGGGCCGGCTCAAGCCGCTTCGGCTAGCGAACCCCCCGGACGGCGAGAGTTTTCCAAAGTTTAAGGTCCCACAGCACCTTTTACTGGTGGGACCCGCAGACAAACGTGTGCCACGAGCGCCACCTACTGGGTAGGATAAGAAAAACAGAACCCAGAGATTTCACAGGAAAATCTTCCAAACTTTTGGATCCAATACCCAGGGAAATCTGTCTAAATGCGCAGACGCCAACAGAAGATAACGGATCACGCTCAAATAATTGAAAATAGGCCCAGTCAAAGGAACAAACCAATAGTTCAAATGAGATACAAGAGCTGAGACAACTAATGCTAAATATACGAACAGAAATGGAAAACCTCTTCAAAAACGAAATCGATAAATTGAGGGAGGACATGAAGAAGACATGGGCTGAACATAAAGAAGAAATAGAAAAACTGAAAAAACAAATCACAGAACTTATGGAAGTGAAGGACAAAGTAGAAAAGATAGAAAAAACAATGGATACCTACAATGATAGATTCAAAGAGACAGAAGATAGAATTAGTGATTTGGAGGATGGAACATCTGAATTCCAAAAACAAACAGAAACTATCCGGAAAAGAATGGAAAAATTTGAACAGGGTATCAGGGAACTCAAGGACAATATGAACCGCACAAATATACGTGTTGTGGGTGTCCCAGAAGGAGAAGAGAAGGGAAAAGGAGGAGAAAAACTAATGGAAGAAATTTTCACTGAAAATTTCCCAACTCTTATGAAAGACCTAAAATTATAGATCCAAGAAGTGCAGCGCACCCCAAAGAGATTAGAACCAAATAGGCGTTCTCCAAGACACTTACTAGTTAGAATGTTAGAGGTCAAAGAGAAAGAGAGGATCTTGAAAGCAGCAAGAGAAAAACAATCCATCACATACAAGGGAAACCCAATAAGACTATGTGTAGATTTCTCAGCAGAAACCATGGAGGCTAGAAGACAGTGGGATGATATATTTAAATTACTAAAAGAGAAAAACTGCCAACCAAGACTCCTATATCCAGCAAAATTGTCCTTCAAAAATGAGGGAGAAATTAAAACATTCTCAGACAAAAAGTCACTGAGAGAATTTGTGACCAAGAGACCAGCTCTGCAAGAAATACTAAAGGGAGCACTAGAGTCAGAACCGAAAAGACAGAAGAGAGAGGTATGGAGAAGAGTGTAGAAAGAAAGAAAGTCAGATATGATATATATAATACAAAAGGCAAAATGGCAGAGGAAAATATTATCCAAACAGTAATAACACTAAATGTTAATGGACTGAATTCCCCAATCAAAAGACATAGACTGGCAGAATGGATTAAAAAACAGGATCCTTCTATATGCTGTCTACAGGAAACACATCTTAGACCCAAAGATAAACATAGGTTGAAAGTGAAAGGTTGGGAAAAGATATTTCATGCAAATAACAACCAGAAAATAGCAGGAGTGGCTATACTAATATCCAACAAATTAGACTTCAAATGTAAAACAGTTAAAAGAGACAAAGAAGGACACTATATACTAATAAAAGGAACAATTAAACAAGAAGACATAACAATCATAAATATTTATGCACCGAACCAGAATGCCCCAAAATAGGTGAGGAATACACTGCAAACACTGAAAAGGGAAATAGACACAAATACCATAATAGTTGGAGACTTCAATTCCCCACTCTCATCAATGGACAGAACATCTAGACAGAGGATCAATAAAGAAATAGAGAATCTGAATATTACTATAAATGAGCTAGACTTAACAGACATTTATAGGACATTACATCCCACAACAGCAGGATACACCTTTTTCTCAAGTGCTCATGGATCATTCTCAAAGATAGACCATATGCTGGGTCACAAAGCAAGTCTTAACAAATTTAAAAAGATTGAAATCATACACAACACTTTCTCGGATCATAAAGGAATGAAGTTGGAAATCAATAATAGGCGGAGTGCCAGAAAATTCATAAATACATGGAGGCTCAACAACACACTCTTAAACAACAAGTGGGTCAAAGAAGAAATTGCAAGAGAAATTAGTAAATACCTAGAGGCAAATGAAAATGAAGACACAACATATCAAAACTTATGGGACGCAGCAAAGGCAGTGCTAAGAGGGAAATTTATTGCCCTAAATGCCTTTATCAGAAAAGAAGAAAAGGCAAAAATGCAGGAATTAACTGTCCACTTGGAAGAACTGGAGAAAGAACAGCAAACTAATCCCAAAGCAAGCAAAAGGAAAGAAATAACAAAGATTAGAGCAGAAATAAATGAAATTGAAAACATGAAAACAATAGAGAAAATCAATAAGACCAGAAGTTGGTTCTATGAGAAAATCAACAAGATTGATGGGCCCTTAGCAAGATTGACAAAAAGAAGAAGAGAGAGGATGCAAATAAATAAGATTAGAAATGAAAGAGGAGACATAACTACTGACCTCACAGAAATAAAGGAGGTAATAACAGGATACTATGAACAACTTTACGCTAATAAATACAACAATTTAGAAGAAATGGACAGGTTCCTGGAAAGACATGAACAACCAACTTTGACTCAAGAAGAAATAGACGACCTCAACAAACCAATCACAAGTAAAGAGATTGAATTAGTTATTCAAAACCTCCCTAAAAAGAAAAGTCCAGGATCAGACGGCTTCACATGTGAATTCTATCAAACATTCCAGAAAGAATTAGTACCTACTCTCCTCAAACTCTTCAACATAATCGAAGTGGAGGGAAAACTACCTAATTCATTCTATGAAGCCAACATCACCCTCATACCAAAACCAGGCAAAGATATTACAAAAAAAGAAAACTACAGACCAATCTCTCTAATGAATACAGATGCAAAAATCCTCAATAAAATTCTAGCAAATCGTATCCAGCAACACATTAAAAGAATTATACATCATGACCAAGTAGGATTCATCCCAGGTATGCAAGGATGGTTCAACATAAGAAAATCAATTAATGTAATACACCACATCAACAAATCAAAGCAGAAAAATCACATGATCATCTCAATTGATGCAGAGAAGGCATTTGACAAGATTCAACATCCTTTCCTGCTGAAAACACTTCAAAAGATAGGAATACAAGGGAACTTCCTTAAAATGATAGAGGGAATATATGAAAAACCCACAGCTAATATCATCCTCAATGGGGAAAAATTGAAAACTTTCCCCCTAAGATCAGGAACAAGACAAGGATGTCCACTATCACCACTATTATTCAACATTGTGTTGGAAGTTCTAGCCAGAGCAATTAGGCAAGAAAAAGAAATACAAGGCATCAAAATTGGAAAGGAAGAAGTAAAACTATCACTGTTTGCAGACGATATGATACTATATGTAGAAAACCCAGAAAAATCCACAACAAAATTACTAGAGCTAATAAATGAGTACAGCAAAGTAGCAGGCTACAAGATCAACATTCAAAAATCTGTAGCTTTTCTATACACTAGTAATGAACAAGCTGAGGTAGAAATCAAGAAACGAATCCCATTTACAATCGCAACTAAAAGAATAAAATACCTAGGAATAAATTTAACCAAAGAGACAAAAAACCTATATAAAGAAAACTACAAAAAACTGTTAAAAGAAATCACAGAAGACCTAAATAGATGGAAGGGCGTACCGTGTTCATGGATTGGAAGACTAAATATAGTTAAGATGTCAATCCTACCTAAATTGATTTACAGATTCAATGCAATACCAATCAAAATCCCAACAACATATTTTTCAGAAATAGAAAAACCAATAAGCAAATTTATCTGGAAGGGCAGGGTACCCCGAATTGCTAAAAACATCTTGAGGAAAAAAAACGAAGCTGGAGGTCTCGCGCTGCCTGACTTTAAGGCATATTATGAAGCCACAGTGGTCAAAACAGCATGGTATTGGCATAAAGATAGATATATCGACCAATGGAATCGAATAGAGTGCTCAGATATAGACCCTCTCATCTATGGACATTTGATCTTTGATAAGGCAGTCAAGCCAACTCACCTGGGACAGAACAGTCTCTTCAATAAATGGTGCCTAGAGAACTGGATATCCATATGCAAAAGAATGAAAGAAGACCCATCTCTCACACCCTATACAAAAGTTAACTCAAAATGGATCAAAGATCTAAACATTAGGTCTAAGACCATAAAACAGTTAGAGGAAAATGTTGGGAGATATCTTATGGATCTTACAACTGGAGGTGGTTTTATGGACCTTAAACCTAAAGCAAGAACACTGAAGAAGGAAATAAATGAATGGGAGCTTCTCAAAATTAAACACTTTTGTGCATCAGAGAACTTCATCAAGAAAGTAGAAAGACAGCCTACACAATGGGAGACAATATTTGGAAATGACATATCAGATAAGGGTCTAGTATCCAGAATTTATAAAGAGATTATTCAACTCAACAACAAAAAGACAGCCAACCCAATTACAAAATGGGAAAAAGACTTAAACAGACACCTACCAGAAGAAGAAATACGGATGGCCAAGAGGCACATGAAGAGATGCTCAATGTCCCTGGCCACTAGAGAAATGCAAATCAAAACCACAATGAGATATCATCTCACACCCACCAGAATGGCCATTATCAACAAAACAGAAAATGACAAGTGCTGGAGAGGATGCGGAGAAAGAGGCACACTTATTCACTGTTGGTGGGAATGTCAAAGGGTGCAACCACTGTGGAAGGCAGTTTGGCGGTTCCTCAAAAAGCTGAATATAGAATTGCCATACGACCCAGCAATACCATTGCTAGGTATCTACTCAAAGGACTTAAGGGCAAAGACACAAACGGACATTTGCACACCAATGTTTATAGCAGCGTTATTTACAATTGCAAAGAGATGGAAACAGCCAAAATCTCCATCAACAGAAGAGTGGCTAAACAAACTGTGGTATATACATACGATGGAATATTATGCAGCTTTAAGACAAGATAAACTTGTGAACCATGTAATAACATGGATGGACCTAGAGAATATTATGCTGAGTGAATCCAGCCAAAAACTAAAGGACAAATACTGTATGGTCCCACTGTTGTGAACGGACATTCGAGAATAAACTTGAAATATGTCATTGGTAACAGAGTTCAGCAGGAGTTAGAAACAGGGTAAGACAATGGGTAATTGAAGCTGAAGGGATACAGATTGTGCAACAGGACTAGATACAAAAACTCAAAAATGGACAGCACAATAATACCTAATTGTAAAGTAATCATGTTAAAATACTGAATGAAGCTGCATCTGAGCTATAGGGTTTTTTTTTGTTTTTGTTTGCTTGTTGGTTTGTTTGTTGTAGTTGTTTTTTACTATTACTACTACTTTTATTTCTTTTCTTTATATTGACATTTTATATCTTTTTCTGTTGTGTTGCTAGTTCCTCTAAACTGATGCAAATGTACTAAGAAACAATGATCATGCATCTATGTGATGATGTTAAGAATTACTGAGTGCATATGTAGAATGGTATGATTTCTAAATGTTGTGTTAATTTCTTTTTTTTCTTTCCGTTAATAAAAAAAAAAAAAAAAAAAAAAAAAACTTATGGGATGCAGCAAAGGCAGTGCTAAGAGGGAAATTTATTGCCCTAAATGCCTATATCAGAAAAGAAGAAAAGGCAAAAATGCAGGAATTAACTGTTCAATTGGAAGAACTGGAGAAAGAACAGCAAACTAATCCCAAAGCAAGCAAAAGGAAAGAAATAACAAAGATCAGAGCAGAAATAAATGAAATTGAAAACATGAAAACAGTAGAGAAAATCAATAAGACCAGAAGTTGGTTCTATGAGAAAATCAATAAGATTGATGGGCCCCTATCAAGATTGACAAAAAGAAGAAGAGAGAGGATGCAAATAAATAAGATCAGAAATGGAAGAGGAGACATAACTACTGACCTCACAGAAATAAAGGAGGTAATAACAGGATACTATGAACAACTTCACGCTAATAAATACAACAATTTAGATGAAATGGACGGGTTCCTGGAAAGACATGAACAACCAACTTTGACTCAAGAAGAAATAGATGACCTCAACAAACCAATCACAAGTAAAGAGATTGAATTAGTCATTCAAAAGCTCCCTAAAAAGAAAAGTCCAGGACCAGACGGCTTCACATGTGAATTCTATCAAACATTCCAGAAAGAATTAGTACCAACTCTCCTCAAACTCTTCAAAATAATCGAAGTGGAGGGAAAACTACCTAATTCATTCTATGAAGCCAACATCACCCTCATACCAAAACCAGGCAAAGATATTACAAAAAAAGAAAACTACAGACCAATCTCTCTAATGAATATAGATGCAAAAATCCTCAATAAAATTCTAGCAAATCATATCCAACAACACATTAAAAGAATTATACATCATGACCAAGTAGGATTCATCCCAGGTATGCAAGGATGGTTCAACATAAGAAAATCAATTAATGTAATACACCACATCAACAAATCAAAGCAGAAAAATCACATGATCATCTCAATTGATGCAGAGAAGGCATTTGACAAGATTCAACATTCTTTCCTGTTGAAAACACTTCAAAAGATAGGAATACAAGGGAACTTCCTTAAAATGATACAGGGAATATATGAAAAACCCACAGCTAATATCATCCTCAATGGGGAAAAATTGAAAACTTTCCCCCTAAGATCAGGAACAAGACAAGGATGCCCACTATCACTACTATTATTCAACATTGTGTTGGAGGTTCTAGCCAGAGCAATTAGACAAGAAAAAGAAATACAAGGCATCAAAATTGGAAAGGAAGAAGTAAAACTATCACTGTTTGCAGACGATATGATACTATTCGTCGAAAACCCGGAAAAATCCACAACAAAACTACTAGAGCTAATAAATGAGTACAGCAAAGTAGCAGGTTACAAGATCAACATTCAAAAATCTGTAGCTTTTCTATACACTAGTAATGAACAAGCTGAAGGAAATCAAGAAACGAATCCCATTTACAAATCGCAACTAAAAGAATAAAATACCTAGGAATAAATTTAACCAAAGAGACAAAAAACCTATATAAATAAAACTACAAAAAACTGCTAAAAGAAATCACAGAAGACCTAAATAGATGGAAGGGCATACCGTGTTCATGGATTGGAAGACTAAATATAATTAAGATGTCAATCCTACCTAAACTGATCTACAGATTCAATGCAATACCAATCAAAATTCCAACAACTTATTTTTCAGAATTAGAAAAACCAATAAGCAAATTTATCTGGAAGGGCAGGTTGCCCCGAATTGCTAAAAACATCTTGAGGAAAAAAAACGAAGCTGGAGGTCTCGCGATGCCGGACTTTAAGGCATATTATGAAGCCACAGTGGTCAAAACAGCATGGTATTGGCATAAAGATAGATATATCGACCAATGGAATCGAATAGAGTGTTCAGATATAGACCCTCTCATCTATGGACATTTGATCTTTGATAAGGCAGTCAAGCCAATTCACCTGGGACAGAACAGTCTCTTCAATAAATGGTGCCTAGAGAACTGGATATCCATATGTAAAAGAATGAAAGAAGACCTGCATCTCACACCTTATACAAAAGTTAACTCAAAATGGATCAAAGATCTAAACATTAGGTCTAAGACCATAAAACAGAGGAAAATGTTGGGAGATATCTTATGAAACTTACAATTGGAGACGGTTTTATGGACCTTAAACCTAAAGCAAGAGCACTGAAGAAAGAAATAAATAAATGGGAGCTCCTCAAAATTAAACACTTTTGTGCATCAAAGAACTTCATCAAGAAAGTAGAAAGACAGCCTACACAATGGGAGATAATATTTGGAAATGACATATCAGATAAAGGTCTAGTATCCAGAATTTATAAAGAGATTGTTCAACTCAACAACAAAAAGACAGCCAACCCAATTACAAAATGGGAAAAAGACTTGAACAGACACCTACCAGAAGAGGAAATACGGATGGCCAAGAGGCACATGAAGAGATGCTCAATGTCCCTGGCCATTAGAGAAATGCAAATCAAAACCACAATGAGATATCATCTCACACCCACCAGAATGGCCATTATCAACAAAACAGAAAATGACAAGTGCTGGAGAGGATGCGGAGAAAGAGGCACACTTATCCACTGATGGTGGGAATGTCAAAGGGTGCAACCACTGTGGAAGGCAGTTTGGCGGTTCCTCAAAAAGCTGAATATAGAATTGCCATACGACCCAGCAATACCATTGCTAGGTATCTACTCAAAGGACTTAAGGGCAAAGACACAAACGGACATTTGCACACCAACGTTTATAGCAGCGTTATTTACAATTGCAAAGAGATGGAAACAGCCAAAATGTCCATCAACAGAAGAATGGCTAAATAAACTGTGGTATATACATACGATGGAATATTATGCAGCTTTAAGACAAGATAAACTTATGAAGCATGTAATAACATGGATGGACCTAGAGAATATTATGCTGAGTGAATCCAGCCAAAAACTAAAGGACAAATACTGTATGGTCCCACTGATGTGAACGGACATTTGAGAATAAACTTGAATTATGTCATTGGTAACAGAGTCCAGCAGGAGTTAGAAACAGGGTAAGATAATGGGTAATTGGAGCTGAAGGGATACAGACTGTGCAACAGGATTAGATACAAAAACTCAAAAATGGACAGCACAATAATACCTAATTGTAAAGTAAACATGTTAAAACACTGAATGAAGCTGCATCTGAGCTATAGGGTTTTTTTTTTACTATTATTACTACTTTTATTTCTTTTCTCTATATTAACATTTTATATCTTTTTCTGTAGTGTTGCTAGTTCCTCTAAACCGATGCAAATGTACTAAGAAACGATGATCATGCATCTATGTGATGATGTTAAGAATTACTGAGTGCATATGTAGAACGGTATGATTTCTAAATGTTGTGTTAATTTCTTTTTTTTTTTCTTTCTTTCCGTTAATAAAAAAATAAAATAAAATAATAAAAAAAAAAGATGGATGAACCTTGAGGACATAATGCTAAGTGAAATAAGCCAGACACAAAAGGATAGATACTGTATGTTCCACTTTTATGACCCCGGTAAAGGTAAAACCAGAGGCTTTTAATACAGAATATAGGGGACTGAGAGGTACATAGTAGCTAGAGATGGGTGAATGGTTACCTAATGAGGTTGAACTTCAAACGTAAGGGAATAGATAGAAGTGAAGGCAGTTCTTTAGTGGGTCTATAAGTAATATTATCACATTGCAGATGAAGATTGAAAGGGGTTCTGTAGACCTACATGTGCCACTGATTAACACTAGAAATAAAAATTAGTTATTGCAAGAACTACTTCAAAGGTATGATTCATGTACAAAGAGTGTTTAAGTTCAGGGTATAGGGGGAAAACTGCTACTGCATGCTATAGGCTTTGTTTAAAAGGAAACATCAGCACTACCACAGCAACAGCAGACATAAATAATGGGGGGAGGGACAACTGTTAAGAAGAGGTTTAGATTTCCTATTTGGTAAGGGTGTGTTTATTGGTTTTCCTTCTCTTGGGAACAATGAAATTATCTAAAATTGAAAGTGTTGATGGACTGTGGACTTTGGGCACTATACATGATCCCTGATGAATGCAGGTAGCAGAAGGATACACTGACTGAGAAGGAGACTGGTGAACAATGGTGTATACTTATGAACGAATGTTGTGCTGCTACAAAAAAGGAATGAAGTCATGAGGCAAGCAACGATGTAAATGAACATGTGGGACATTAGTGAGGCAAAATAAGCCAGAAACAAAAGAACAACATAATGGTATAGTCTCCTTTAGAAAATGCTTACAAGAAAACAGGGGCCTAGACTGCAAGCTTTTAGAGCAGACACATTTAGTCCAGAGTGGTAATTATTATTTCTGGATTTTGAGAGGCTGTTTTATATATATATATATATAACCTGATATTTACAGAGAAGAATGAAGCCAATCAGGATGGGGTTAAAGTAATTCAGAACACAGGGGTAAGGAAGACAATGTCTATATTTTAGAATCACACATACACTTTGAGACCAAAGAAAGAAAGGTTTATTTGATCTGGAATGGAAATTTTCTGTTGCACATACTCTAACTCAACCTATCTGTAAAGCTCATTTGAACAACTGAAACAGAGAGAGTCCAGAATAAGAAAGAGGTCCTTCAATCCTCTATGGCCTAATGTAATGCCTGGATACATCCTAGAGTATATTAAACAGATAATCAAAAAGTATTGGCAAAGTCCCTTGAGGGATATGAGAAAATATATGAACTATTAAACTTTACCATCAGGAAATCCCCTGATACTGTGTCAAACTTTAGGGACACCCAAAGCAATGGTCATGCCCTTGATCTTGAGGCTTACTCTTGTGAGGCTTATGTAGGTAGCGGAGAAGCTTAGCCAATCTATAAGTATGCCTAAGAGTTACTTCTGGAGAACCTCTGTTGTTGCTCAGATGTGGCCTCACTCTCGCTATGCCCAATGCTGCAAGTGAAATTATTGCTCTTTCCGCTACGTGGGAAATGACATCTAGGGGTGAAAGTCTCCCTGGCAACATGGGAGATGACTCCAGGGACAAATCCGGCCCTAGCACCATGGGATCAGCAATTCCATCCTGGCCAAAAGGAGGAAAAGAAGTATAACTAATAAAGTATCAGTGGCAAAGAGAGTTCAAATAATAGTTGAGAAGCTACTCTGGAGGTTGCTCTTACGCAAGCTTCAGTTAGACCTGAACCTGCCAAACCTCAACCAAGACCATTTCACTCAATCCTAAAGAACACCTAGGGCAATATATCAGATTCCTCAAGGGTTCCATGCACTAGTGTAACTTTCCAGAAACCTACAACATCCAGATGGGTCCCTGGACCAGATAAGTCTTGAAACCTAGTGGGCCCAGCCTCTCCAGAACATCAGATAGTTCCATCTCTTTATCCCATATTAATGAAAGACCCTTCCAACATGAAAAAGTTAGAATGACCATAGCCCAAACACCCCTAAAGAGAGAGACAGAAAGATCAAAGGTGATGGTGGAGTTATACAGAGAAAATGAGATTTAACAAATGAATATGATTGCTGAATCTTAAAGTGACATCTCTTGTAGTCTCCAATATCTTAGAGCAGCTAGAGGTAAAAGCCTAAAATTGTGGACTTGTAACCCATGTCAAACTCTGAAATATGTTCTATAACTAATTGTGGTGCTGTGCTTTGAAATTTATTGCTTTTTTGTACATACATTATTTTCACAAAAAAAAGTCGATTGTGGGGATAAAAAATATTTAAGACTTCTAGACTCCTATATTCTAGAGCAGTTAAAAGGAAAAAATCTAAGAGGATCGTATGGTAACCCATGACAAACTCTGGGATCTGTCCTGTAACGACTTGTTGAAGAGTGCTTTGAAAAGTATTGCTTTTTTTCATTTCTCTGCTTTGTAAAATATGTTATACTATACAACAAAAAAGTTAAAAAAAATGATACTTACTATATTTCATGTTGTTCCAAGCAGATACAAATTTAGTTTTTATCTTGTCAACTTCATCTGTTCCCGTTGCTTCCATATTCAAATTCTAAAAAGAAGCCATTACTTGATTGCATTCTTCTGTAGAATTTAATCTTTCGAACTGACTTAAAGAAAAAAAAAATTTAAGTAATGAGTATATATGTTATCATACCTGCTAAAGTTAACCTAAAAGAGTAACTACAATTTGGGATGGAAAAGAACCGACTTCTAATTTTACAAAACAGAATAAAATATGTTCTATAAATATTTTAATTGCAAAAACATTTAAAACCAAATATTCAACAATAAAATTATCACACAAAACCAAACAATAATATCTCCAATAGTTCACAATTGAATAAATCAATTTAGAAACACAGCTCAGCTTTAGCACTTGTAAGAATACCTAAGATTTTATTTTATTTGTAATTAGACAAGGCTGTATCTTCAGAATGGAGACTTTCACTTATATTGATTAAATCACTATTACACATAAATCTAATTGCTTTTTTTTAATTAAGGCATTTACTCCTTTGTTGCAATACTGTAGCATTAAAAAAATAGAATGGCTTAAATTTGCAATAAAAATGTTTTCTCATTTTAAAATAAGAATACATGTAACATAAGTATTTATTTTATATCTGACTTAAAAGAAAATTGAGATGTGTGTGTGTATATATATTCCTGGAAGAGGAATGAATTAACTTAAAATGTCTGTGCTTATTTGCAATAATTCACAGTCAATTCATTTTCGAGAAAAACATGCTGCATAAAACACTACCCTTTTAGGATTATAAATATCTACGCAAAAAATTTTCAATATAAGCATTTATAACATATATTAAAAACTACTAATTGTATATCATAGTCTAAGGCACAAGAAAGCCTGAACTACTGAAAAATAACTGGAAAAACCTAAATAAATAAATATATATACAAATAATGTATCACAAGATGAGGCTATAGGATTAGACAGGACTAGAGGATACAAGACCTTGTAGACCACGCTAATAATTTTGTTCTTTATCCTAAGAGTAACTGGATTCAAATAGGAATATCATAATTAAATTTTCAGGACTTATTTTTTCATTCTTTGTTTTACTCTAAAAACAGCATGGGAAATAGATTAAAAAGGTACAAGAGTACAAGGTGAGAGTTTACTATTGTACACGTCTTGGAAAGAGATGATAATAAGCTTGGACCAAAGCAATGGAAATGGAGAGGGATAGACATATGAGGAAAAGTGTAAAAAATTCATTATCTTAAAATGGTGATGAAATGGATGAGGGGGACAAGGAAAAGGGAAGTGTCAAAGATATATTCAGACTTCTGATTATGAAACTAAATAGATGGTACCAATCATTAAAATAAGGAACATTAGGAAAGGCAAGTTAGAGGGTGAAGATAATGGGTTTGGTTTGAAATATTCTAAGTTTGAGATGCCTCTAAAAGTACAAATAGAGAATCATTTATTTGTTTAATCATACAACAAATCACTAGCAGGCCCTATTCTAGGCAATGCAGATACAGCATAAAGCAAAGGCAGTGAAATACTTGCTTTAATGATGCTTACATTCTAGATATATTCTAGAGAGGTCTGTAGCCCAAGAAAGTCTGGATTTGAGATATTAATCTGAGAACTGCTGGTGTGTAAATGAAAATTAAGCTATCAGCATGGTCCTCAAGAATAAGGACTTTGCTTTGTTTGTATTTATACTGCCAGCACTTGGCGCTGTGCCAGATACTTTAGGCTAAGCATTCAAGGCCTTTCATGAGATGATCCTTGTTCATTTACTCAGCTTCCTCTCAAATATCCACTCACTCACATACAGCATATGCTGAAGACATTTAAATATTAAAGCCTGCAGAACTTGACATGCCTCCATTCCTTTGCATGTACTGTTCTCTCTAACTTACCCTCAATTTTTGACAATCTTATTCCCAAGAGACCTTAAGTCCCAGTTTACGTTTCACCTCTTCTTTAAGACTGGTAATATTGCTATGACTACCCTCTCCCCAAGACTCAAATTAAGACAGGTGTGTTTCCTCTTGGCTCTTATAGGATCCTACATCTTCCTCTATCATAGCACTCAACACACTGTACTGTAATTACTTGTATCTTACTAGACTCCTAGGTTAGACTGTAAACTTTTTGAGTATCCTTAAATTCTGCCTGGTAGAGTTGGTTCTCAAAAAATATTTATTAAATAGATCAATTAAGTGATAAATTAATGCAATATAGGTATATTACTAGCATTACTCTCAAGAGCTAAAATTAGAATATTTTAATTGACAATTGGAATACAGAAAAGAAAAAGTTTCCTCAAGAAAATTACATTCATAATTTAACAATGTCTGGAAAAGTCAAAAGAAGCAGGGTTTATAAAATGTGTGACTTTTACACAGTACATCATCCATTAAAAACGATTCCTAAGAGTTTGTGAAAATGCATAAACACTACACAGAATCCAAAATTTTATGTATCATGTGACATTGGCTTGGTGGAGAGGTGGGAAGAAAGAATTAGAAAGAAATACGCCAAAATATTAACAATTGGATCTCTGGATACAAGAGTGTGTGTGGTGGGCGGGCCACAGTGGCTCAGCAGGCAAGAATGCTTGCCTGCCATGCCAGAGGACCCGGGTTCGATTCCCAGTGCCTGCCCATGTGAAAAAAAAAAAAAAGAGTGTGTGTGGTTACTTGTATATCACTATTCTCTACATTAGCCAATCTCATACAAGGAAAACATTTTTAAGAATTTTTTTTTTTTTTTACACAGGAATCATGAACCAAATCTGGGTCTCTGGCATGGTAGGCAAGAACTCTGCCACTGAGCCACCATTGCCATGAAGAATTTTTTAACATTTTAAGAAACTATTTTAAGAATTTCAAAAGTTTCTTTTTGGGGAATGCAGGTCAAGATGGTGGCTTAGTGAGGTGTGGGATTTAGTTGGTCCTCCAGAGCAGCTAGTAAATAGCCAGAACAGTACAGAACAACTGCTGGGGCCAGGTCAGTGACTGGACACACAGCATACAACCGTCTGGACAAGTTGGGCCAGCTGCGAGCCAATCCAGAACTGTGAGTACCCCAAGCTGCTGCAGTAGCACTCCCCCCCCAAGGCTATTTCCCAGCGGGGAAAGGAAAGAGACTTTACTAGCAGTAGGGGCTGAGTGCAACCAAGCTCCAATTGTGGATTAATTAACATATTCTGACCACTAAAAATAGGCCCCTGTCTCAGCTGAAACTCCAGTAAAAGCTGAGGTTGCTGGTTTTTGCCCTGCTGCAGAGGGACAGGGCTGATGGAAAGAAAAGAAAGAAAAAAGAAAAAACAGGTTTTTTGGATCAGACAGCACATAATACTTGAAAGAGTCTGGACCCTGAAGGAAAAGAGGGGGCACATAGGACCTGGAAATACACAAAGCAACATAACAACTTCAGCTTTTGATAGGCAAACCCAAGGAACGGAGTCCTGCTCTGAAAAGGATTTTTCTTTTCTTTTTTGTAGCTGTGTTTCTACTGCTTGACTGCTCTTTGGTTACAGCTGCAGGACTTCTCAGGCTCCAACTGCCTCAGGCATTGGCAGAATTAAGCTTGTTTGAGTGTGTGTCTGGAGGTTGTGCCTTCCCCAGGAGAGGGGTGGAGCCCGTCTCAGGTGGATCATCCCTCAAGGAATTCAGACCCGAAGGTCTAGAAAAGTGAAGCAATTAAAGCCAGCCTACAACCTCTCCTCTGCCTCAACTATGGCCCAGCAGGGAGAGTCTGCTGGGGTTAAAGGTACCACATCACATTATGCTGGTGGGACCCACAGGCAAACAAGCACCACATACTGGGCAGGATAGGAAAAACAAAGAGTCCAGAGGCTTCATAGGAAAGTCTTTCAACCTGCTGGGTCTCTCCCTCAGGGAAAACTGATGCAGGTGAATCTTCCCTCCTGAGAGGAGGCCAGTTTGGTTTGGGGAAATCTGGCTGGGGTCTATAAAACCTAAATAGACCCTCCTAAGGGGAAAAAAAAAGATACCATACAGGCAGAGCAAGAAACAAGAAAACAAGAACTGAAAAATTCTCCTGTTAAACAAAACCTAAGCTAGAGGTCTAGAATAAGCTGAACTGAATGTCAAAGAACAGATAGACAACAAAGTCATCCAACAAAAAAATTCTAGGTAAAAAAAGTGAAAACAATCTCCAGAATAAACTAATTAAGGTAATTACATGCCTAGACGTGAGCAAAAAATAACAAATCATACTAGGAAAATTGAAGATATGGTCCAGTCAAAGAACAAATGAACAATTCAAATGAAATACAGGAGTTGAAACAATTAATTCAGAATGTTCAAACAGACATGGAAAACCTCATCAAAAATCAAATCAATGAATTGAGGGAGGATATAAAGAAGGCAAGGAAAAAACAAAAAGAAGAAATGGAAAGTCTGAAAAAACAAATCGCAGAACGTATGGGAATAAAAGGCACAGTAGAAGAGATGAAAAAAATAATGGAAACCTACAATGTCAGATTTCAAAAGGCAGATGATAGGATTACTGAACTGAAAGAAAAGATATCTGAAATCCGACAAGCAAAAGAAAATATAGGGAAAACAATGGAAAATATGAGCAGGGACTCAGGGAATTGAATGACAATATGAAGCGCACGAATATACGTGTTGTGGGTGTCCCAGAAGGAGAAGAGAAGGGAAAAGAAGGAGAAAAATGAATGGAGGAAATTATTACTGAAAATTTCCCAAGTCCTATAAAAGACTTAAAATTACAGATCCAAGAAGTGCAGCGTACCTCAAACAGAATAGATCCAAACAGATGTACTCCAAGACACTTACTAATCAGAATGTCAGATATCAAAGAAAAAGAGAGAATCTTGAAAGCAGTTAGAAAAAAAGCAATCCATCACATACAAGAGAAGCCCAATGAGACTATATGTAGATTTCTTAGCAGAAACCATGAAGGCAATTAGACAGTGGGATGATATATTTAAGTTACTAAAAGAGAAAAACTGCCAACCAAGAATTCTATATCCAGCAAAATTGTCCTTCAAAAATGAGGGGGAAATTAAAACATTTTCAGACAAAAAATCACTGAGAGAATTTGTGACCATGAGACTACCTCAGCAAGAAAGACTAAAGGGAGCACTAGAGATAGATAGGAAAAGACAAGAGAGAGACACGTGGAGAAGAGTGTAGAAATGAAGACTATCAGTAAATGTAAAAAGAAGAAAAATTAGATATGATGTATAAAATCCAAAAAGCATAATGGTAAAAAAAAGTATTGTTCTTACAATAATAAAACAAAATGTTAATGGATTAAGCTCCCCAATCAAAAGACATAGACTAGCAGAATGGATTAAAAAACAGGACTTATCTATACGCTGTCTACAAGAGACACATCTTAGACCCAAGGATAAACATAGGTTGAAAGTGAAATGTTGGGAAAAGATATTTTATGCAAACAGCAATCAGAAAAGAGCAGGAATAGCTATACTAATATCCAACAAATTAGACTTCAAATATAAAACAATTAAAAGAGATTAAGAAGGACATTATGTATTAATAAAAGGAAAAATTCAACAAAAAGACATAACAATCATAAATATTTGTGCACAGAGCTGAAGTGCTCAAAATACATGAGGCAAACAGTGAAAGCACTAAAAAGAGAAATAGACACATCTACCATAATACCTGGAGACTTCAATTCCTCACTCTCATCAATGGACAGAACATCTAGACAGAGGATCAATAAAGAAACAGAGAATTTGAATAATACTATAAATGAGCTAGACTTAACAGACATTTATAGAACATTATACCCCACAACAATAGGATACACCATTTTCTCAAGTGCTCCTGGATCATTCTCAAGAATAGACCATATGCTGGGTCACAAAGCAAGTTTCAATAAATTTAAAAAGACTGAAATCATATAAAACACTTTCTCAGATCATAAAGGAATGAAGTTGGAAATCAATAATAGGCAGAGTGCCAGAAAATTCACAAACAGATGGCGGCTTAAGAACACACTCTTAAATAACCAGTGACAAGAGAAATCAGTAAATATCTCAAGACAAATGAAAATGAAAACACAGCATATCAAAATTTATGGAATGCAACAAGGGCAGTGCTAAGAGAGAAATTTATTGCCCCAAATGCCTATATCAAAAAAGAAGAAAGAGCAAAAATCGAGGAATTAACTGTCCACTTGAAGAACTAGAGGAAGAACAGCAAATTAACCCCAAAGCAACCAAAAGGAAAGAAATAACAAGATTAGAGCAGAAATAAATGAAACTGAGAACATGAAAACAATTGAGAAAATCAACAAAACCAGAAGTTGATTCTATGAGAAAATCAATAAGACTGATGGACCCTTAGCGAGGTTGACAAAAAGAAGAGAAGATGCAAATAAAATCAGAAATGGAAGAGGAGACATAACCATTGGCCCTGGGGTAATAAAGGAGGTAATAAGAGGATATTATGCACAACTTGATGATAAACTAGACAACATACATGAAATGGACAACTTCCTAGAAATGCATGAACAACCAACATTGACTCGAGAAGAAATAGACAACCTCAACAAACGAATCACAAGTAAAGAAATTGAATCAGTTATTAAGAAGCTCCCAAAAAAGAAAAGTCCAGGACCAGATGGCCTCACATGTGAATTCTACCAAACATTCAAGAAAGAATTAGTACTAATCCTGCTCAAACTCTTCAAAAAAAATCGAAGAGGAGGGAAGGCTACCTAACTCTTTCTATGAAGCCAATGTCACTCTCATACCAAAGCCAGAAAAAGATATTACAAGAAAAGAAAATTACAGACCAATCTCTCTAATGAATATAGATGCAAAAATCCTCAACAAAATCTTGCAAATTGAATCCAGAAGCACATTAAAAGAATTAAACACCATGACCATGTAGGATTCATCCCAGGTATGCAAGGATGGTTCAACATAAGAAAATCAATTAATGTAATACACCATTATCAACAAATCAAAGCAGAAAAAACACATGATCATCTCAATTGATGCAGTAAAGGCATTTGACAAAATTCAACATCCTTTCTTGTTGAAAACACTTCAAAGGATAGGAATTGACAGGAACTTCCTCAACATGATAAAGGGAATATATGAAAAACCCACAACTAACATCACCCTCAATGGGGAAAAACTGAAAACTTTCCCCCTGAAATCAGGAGGAAGACAAGGATGTCCACTATCACCATTGTTACTCAACAATGTGTTGGAAGTTCTAGCCAGAGCAATTGGACAAGAAAAAGAAACACAAGGCATCAAAATTGGAAAGGAAGAAGTAAAACTCTCACTGTTTGCAGATGAGATGATACTATATGTCAAGTTCCATTTAAAATTGCAACCAAAAGAATAAAATATTTAGGAATAAATTTAACTAAAAGACAAAAGACCTATACAAAGAAAACTACAAGAAATTGCTAAAAGAAATCACAGAAGAACTAAATAAATGGAAGGGCATACCATGTTCATGGATTGGAAGACTCCATATAGTTAAGATGTCAATTCTACCTAAATTGATTTATAGATTCAATGCAATACCAATTAAAATCGCTTACTTTTCAGAAACAGTAAAACCAATAACCAAATTTATCTGGAAGGGCAGGGTGCCCCAAATAGCTAAAAATATCCTGAGAAAGAAAAAAGTCAGAGGTCTTAAGGCATATTACAAAGCAAAAGTGGTCAAAACAGCACAGTACTAGCATAAAGATAGACACACTGACCAATGGAATTGAATACAGTGTTCAGATACAGACCCTCTCAACTATGAACAATTGATTGTTGTTAAGCAGTCAAGCCAACTCACCTGGGACGAAACAATCTCCTCAATAAATGGTGCCTAGAGAACTGGATATCCACATGCAAAAGAATGAAAGAGTATCCATATCTCACACCTTATACAAAAATTAATTCAAAATGGATCAAAGACCTAAACATAGATCTAAGACCATAAGACTTTTAGAAGAAAATGTAGGGAAATATCTTATAAATCTTATAACAGGAGGCAGTTTCCTAGCCCTTACACCCAGAGCACAAACACTGAAGAAAAAGATAAATAAATGGGAACCCCTCAAAATTAAACATTTTTGTGCATCAAAGAACTTTGTCAGCAAGTAAAAAGACAGCCTACACAATGGGAGACAATATTTGGAAACTATGAATCAGATAAAGGTCTAGTAACCAGAATTTATAAAGAGATTGTTCAACTCAACAACAAAAAGGCAGCCAATCCAATTACAAAATGGGCTAAAGACATAAACAGACATTTCTCAGAAGAAGAAACACATATGGTTAAAAGGCACATAAAAAGACACTCAACTTTACTGGCTATTAGGGGAATGCAAATCAAAACCACAAAGAGATATCATCTCATACCCACCAGAATGGCCATTATCAATAAAACAGAAAATGACAAGTGCTGGAGAGGATGTGGAAAAAGAGGCACACTTATCCACTGTTGGTGGAAATGTCAAATAGTACAACTGCTGTGGAAGGCAGTTTGGCAGTTCCTCAGAAAGCTAAATACAGAATTGCCATATGATCCAGCAATACCATTGCTAGGTATCTACTCAGAGGGCATGAGGGCAAGGACACAAACAGACATTTGCACACCAATGTTTACAGCAGAATTCTTCACAATTGCAAAGAGATGGAAACAGCCCAAATATCCATCAACAGACTAGTAGCTAAACAAGCTGTTGTATATACATATGATGGAATATTATGCAGCTATAAGACAGAATAAAGTTATGAAGTATGTAACAACATGGATAAAACTTAAGGACATTATACTGAGTGAGATAAGCCAAAAACAAAAGGACAGATACTGTATGTTCTCACTGATATAAACTAATATAGTGAATGAACTTGGTGAATTTCAGTTAAGAACAGAGACCATGAGGAGATAGAAATAATGTAGATATTGGGTAATTGTAGCTGAAGGGATACAGATTGTGCCACAGAACTGATTGTAAAAATTCAGAAATGGATAGCACAATACTACCTAACTGTAATACAATAATGTTAGAATACTGAATGAAGTTGAATGTAGAAATGATAAAAGGGAGGAGGCCTGGGGACACAAATGAAATCAGAAGGAAAGATAGATGATAAAGACTGAGATGGTATAATCTAGGAATGCCTAGAGTGTATAATGATAGTGACTAAATGTGCAAATTTAAAAATGTTTTGGCATGGGGAAGAACAAAGGAATGTCAATAATGCAGGGTGCTGAAAATAGATGGTAATTCATATTTTAAAACTTTATGTGTGCTTTCTTTCTCCGCCGGACCGCCGCGCGGCGCACGCGCCCCGCAGCAGCCGAGCCGCCCGACCTCCCTACCCCCTCTCTTTCTCCGCCGGACCGCCGCGCGGCGCACGCGCCCCGCAGCAGCCGAGCCGCCCGACCTCCCTACCCCCTCTCTTTCTCCGCCGGACCGCCGCGCGGCGCACGCGCCCCGCAGCAGCCGAGCCGCCCGACCTCCCTACCCCCTCTCTTTCTCCGCCGGACCGCCGCGCGGCGCACGCGCCCCGCAGCAGCTGAGCCGCCCGACCTCCCTACCCCCTCTCTTTCTCCGCCGGACCGCCGCGCGGCGCACGCGCCCCGCAGCAGCCGAGCCGCCCGACCTCCCTACCCCCTCTCTTTCTCCGCCGGACCGCCGCGCGGCGCACGCGCCCCGCAGCAGCCGAGCCGCCCGACCTCCCTACCCCCTCTCTTTCTCCGCCGGACCGCCGCGCGGCGCACGCGCCCCGCAGCAGCCGAGCCGCCCGACCTCCCTACCCCCTCTCTTTCTCCGCCGGACCGCCGCGCGGCGCACGCGCCCCGCAGCAGCCGAGCCGCCCGACCTCCCTACCCCCCTCCTCCCCCTCCTGCTCCGGCTGCTCTCCAACCAACACGGTGCCCTCTTCCCCTGCCTTCACCGTGCTCCTCCGCCACCAGCCTCGACAGCCTTGCCGCCCTCACCTTTCCTCCTCCAGAACAACTACTGGGGGAGTGGAGATAATACAGAGCAGCTCCCGGAGCCACGAGGGAGATCAAAGGGACAGCGTACCCCATCCTGGAACGGCCGACTATCTGGGAGAACCAGCTCCGGTGAGATCACCAAGGGGCACGGGCTTTCCTGGGTGGGACAGCAAGCGACCGGAGTCCCTCCCTTCCACCTTCCCAGGCCAGCTGGTAGAATTGGACAGGCGGTCCCCTTAGGCCGCGGCGGCTGGTGCCCCCACCACACGAGGCCCCCCGGAACAACTGAGATAGTTGGGTCGGAAATCCCCAGACTGCGGAGAACAGTGACCGGGGGATCCCTTCCAAACACGTGACTCCCCCGTCAGCTGGGAGCAGTGCACTCTCCCGGGCTGCGACAGCTGGTGCCCTCCCGCCACGCTTGGTGCCCCGGGCCGACTAGCTAATTTGGCCGGACAATCTCCTGTGCTGCGACAGCCGGCGACCCTCCCCGCGTTTGGAACCCCGGGCCGGCTGGCATTCTTCCAAGACGCTTCGGTTGCCGAACCTCCCCTACGGCGAGAGTTTTCCAGAGTTGAGGGACCCACAGCAACTTTCGCTGGTGGAACCCACAGACAGGCGTGTGCCACGTGCGCCACCTACTGGGCAGGATAGGAAGAACAGAACCCAGAGACTGCGCAGAAAAATCTTTCAACCTGTGGGGTCGAACACCCGGGGAAATCTGACTAAATGCCCAGACGCCAGCAGAAGATAACGGATCACGCTCAGAAAATTGAACATATGGCCCAGTCAAACGAAGAAACCAATAGTTCAAATGAGATACAGGAGCTGAAACAACTAATGCTGAATATACGAACAGAAATGGAAAACCTCTTCAAAAATGAAATCGATAAATTGAGGGAGGACATGAAGAAGACATGGGCTGAACATAAAGAAGAAATAGAAAAACTGAAAAAACAAATCACAGAACTTATGGAAGTGAAAGATAAAGTAGAAAAGATGGAAAAAACAATGGATACCTACAATGACAGATTTAAAGAAACAGAAGATAGAATTAGTGATTTGGAGGATGAAACATCTGAACTCCAAAAAGAAACAGAAACTATCCGGAAAAGAATGGAAAAATTTGAACAAGGTATCAGGGAACTCAAGGACAATGTGAACCGTACAAATATACGTGTAGTGGGTATCCCAGAAGGAGAAGAGAAGGGAAAAGGAGGAGAAAAACTAATGGAAGAAATTATCACTGAAAATTTCCCAACTCTTATGAAAGACCCAAAATTACAGATCCAAGAAGTGCAGCGCACCCCAAAGAGATTAGACACAAATAGGCGTTCCCCAAGACACTTACTAGTTAGAATGTCAGAGGTCAAAGAGAAAGAGAGGATCTTGAAGGCAGCGAGAGAAAAACAATCCGTCACATACAAGGGAAACCCAATAAGACTATGTGTAGATTTCTCAGCAGAAACCATGGAAGCTAGAAGACAGTGGGATGATATATTTAAGTTACTAAAAGAGAAAAACTGCCAGCCAAGACTCCTATATCCAGCAAAATTGTCCTTCAAAAATGAGGGAGAATTTAAAACATTCTCAGACAAAAAGTCACTAAGAGAATTTGTGACCAAGAGACCAGCTCTGCAAGAAATACTAAAGGAAGCACTAGAGTCAGATACAAAAAGACAGAAGAGAGAGTCATGGAGAAAAGTGTAGAAAGAAGGAAAGACAGATATGATATATATAATACAAAAGGCAAAATGGTAGAGGAAAATATTATCCAAACAGTAATAACTCTAAACGTCAATGGACTGAATTCCCCAATTAAAAGACATAGACTGGCAGAATGGATTAAAAAACAGGATCCTTCTATATGCTGTCTACAGGAAACACATCTTAGACCCAAAGATAAATATAGGTTGAAAGTGAAAGGTTGGGAAAAGATATTTCATGCAAACAACAACCAGAAAAGAGCAGGAGTGGCTATACTAATATCCAACAAATTAGACTTCAAATGTAAAACAGTTAAAAGAGACAAAGAAGGACACTATATACTAATAAAAGGAACAATTAAACAAGAAGACATAACAATCATAAATATTTACGCACCGAACCAGAATGCCCCAAAATACGTGAGGAATACACTGCAAACACTGAAAAGGGAAATAGACACATATACCATAATAGTTGGAGACTTCAATTCACCACTCTCATCAATGGACAGAACATCTACACAGAGGATCAATAAAGAAATAGAGAACCTGAATATTACTATAAATGAACTTGACTTAACAGACATTTATAGGACATTACATCCCACAACAGCAGGATACACCTTTTTTTCAAGTGCTCATGGATCATTCTCAAAGATAGACCATATGCTGGGTCATAAAGCAAGTCTTAACAAATTTAAAAAGATTGAAATCATACACAACACTTTCTCGGATCATAAAGGAATGAAGTTGGAAATCAATAATAGGCGGAGTGCCAGAAAATTCATAAATACGTGGAGGCTCAACAACACACTCTTAAACAACAAGTGGGTCAAAGAAGAAATTGCAAGAGAAATTAGTAAATACCTAGAGGCAAATGAAAATGAAGACACAACATATCAAAACTTATGGGACGCAGCAAAGGCAGTGCTAAGAGGGAAATTTATTGCCCTAAATGCCTTTATCAGAAAAGAAGAAAAGGCAAAAATGCAGGAATTAACTGTCCACTTGGAAGAACTGGAGAAAGAACAGCAAACTAATCCCAAAGCAAGCAAAAGGAAAGAAATAACAAAGATTAGAGCAGAAATAAATGAAATTGAAAACATGAAAACAATAGAGAAAATCAATAAGACCAGAAGTTGGTTCTATGAGAAAATCAACAAGATTGATGGGCCCTTAGCAAGATTGACAAAAAGAAGAAGAGAGAGGATGCAAATAAATAAGATTAGAAATGAAAGAGGAGACATAACTACTGACCTCACAGAAATAAAGGAGGTAATAACAGGATACTATGAACAACTTTACGCTAATAAATACAACAATTTAGAAGAAATGGACAGGTTCCTGGAAAGACAGGAACAACCAACTTTGACTCAAGAAGAAATAGACGACCTCAACAAACCAATCACAAGTAAAGAGATTGAATTAGTTATTCAAAACCTCCCTAAAAAGAAAAGTCCAGGATCAGACGGCTTCACAGGTGAATTCTATCAAACATTCCAGAAAGAATTAGTACCTACTCTCCTCAAACTCTTCAACATAATCGAAGTGGAGGGAAAACTACCTAATTCATTCTATGAAGCCAACATCACCCTCATACCAAAACCAGGCAAAGATATTACAAAAAAAGAAAACTACAGACCAATCTCTCTAATGAATACAGATGCAAAAATCCTCAATAAAATTCTAGCAAATCGTATCCAACAACACATTAAAAGAATTATACATCATGACCAAGTAGGATTCATCCCAGGTATGCAAGGATGGTTCAACATAAGAAAATCAATTAATGTAATACACCATATCAACAAATCAAAGCAGAAAAATCACATGATCATCTCAATTGATGCAGAGAAGGCATTTGACAAGATTCAACATCCTTTCCTGCTGAAAACACTTCAAAAGATAGGAATACAAGGGAACTTCCTTAAAATGATAGAGGGAATATATGAAAAACCCACAGCTAATATCATCCTCAATGGGGAAAAATTGAAAACTTTCCCCCTAAGATCAGGAACAAGACAAGGATGTCCACTATCACCACTATTATTCAACATTGTGTTGGAAGTTCTAGCCAGAGCAATTAGGCAAGAAAAAGAAATACAAGGCATCAAAATTGGAAAGGAAGAAGTAAAACTATCACTGTTTGCAGACGATATGATACTATATGTAGAAAACCCAGAAAAATCCACAACAAAATTACTAGAGCTAATAAATGAGTACAGCAAAGTAGCAGGCTACAAGATCAACATTCAAAAATCTGTAGCTTTTCTATACACTAGTAATGAACAAACTGAGGTAGAAATCAAGAAACGAATCCCATTTACAATCGCAACTAAAAGAATAAAATACCTAGGAATAAATTTAACCAAAGAGACAAAAAACCTATATAAAGAAAACTACAAAAAACTGTTAAAAGAAATCACAGAAGACCTAAATAGATGGAAGGGCGTACCGTGTTCATGGATTGGAAGACTAAATATAGTTAAGATGTCAATCCTACCTAAATTGATTTACAGATTCAATGCAATACCAATCAAAATCCCAACAACATATTTTTCAGAAATAGAAAAACCAATAAGCAAATTTATCTGGAAGGGCAGGGTACCCCGAATTGCTAAAAACATCTTGAGGAAAAAAAACGAAGCTGGAGGTCTCACGCTGCCTGACTTTAAGGCATATTATGAAGCCACAGTGGTCAAAACAGCATGGTATTGGCATAAAGATAGATATATCGACCAATGGAATCGAATAGAGTGCTCAGATATAGACCCTCTCATCTATGGACATTTGATCTTTGATAAGGCAGTCAAGCCAACTCACCTGGGACAGAACAGTCTCTTCAATAAATGGTGCCTAGAGAACTGGATATCCATATGCAAAAGAATGAAAGAAGACCCATCTCTCACACCCTATACAAAAGTTAACTCAAAATGGATCAAAGATCTAAACATTAGGTCTAAGACCATAAAACAGTTAGAGGAAAATGTTGGGAGATATCTTATGGATCTTACAACTGGAGGTGGTTTTATGGACCTTAAACCTAAAGCAAGAACACTGAAGAAGGAAATAAATGAATGGGAGCTTCTCAAAATTAAACACTTTTGTGCATCAGAGAACTTCATCAAGAAAGTAGAAAGACAGCCTACACAATGGGAGACAATATTTGGAAATGACATATCAGATAAGGGTCTAGTATCCAGAATTTATAAAGAGATTGTTCATCTCAACAACAAAAAGACAGCCAACCCAATTACAAAATGGGAAAAAGACTTAAACAGACACCTACCAGAAGAAGAAATACGGATGGCCAAGAGGCACATGAAGAGATGCTCAATGTCCCTGGCCATTAGAGAAATGCAAATCAAAACCACAATGAGATATCATCTCACACCCACCAGAATGGCCATTATCAACAAAACAGAAAATGACAAGTGCTGGAGAGGATGCGGAGAAAGAGGCACACTTATTCACTGTTGGTGGGAATGTCAAAGGGTGCAACCACTGTGGAAGGCAGTTTGGCGGTTCCTCAAAAAGCTGAATATAGAATTGCCATACGACCCAGCAATACCATTGCTAGGTATCTACTCAAAGGACTTAAGGGCAAAGACACAAACGGACATTTGCACACCAATGTTTATAGCAGCGTTATTTACAATTGCAAAGAGATGGAAACAGCCAAAATCTCCATCAACAGAAGAGTGGCTAAACAAACTGTGGTATATACATACGATGGAATATTATGCAGCTTTAAGACAAGATAAACTTGTGAACCATGTAATAACATGGATGGACCTAGAGAATATTATGCTGAGTGAATCCAGCCAAAAACTAAAGGACAAATACTGTATGGTCCCACTGTTGTGAACGGACATTCGAGAATAAACTTGAAATATGTCATTGGTAACAGAGTTCAGCAGGAGTTAGAAACAGGGTAAGACAATGGGTAATTGAAGCTGAAGGGATACAGATTGTGCAACAGGACTAGATACAAAAACTCAAAAATGGACAGCACAATAATACCTAATTGTAAAGTAATCATGTTAAAATACTGAATGAAGCTGCATCTGAGCTATAGGGTTTTTTTTTGTTTTTGTTTGCTTGTTGGTTTGTTTGTTGTTGTTGTTTTTTACTATTACTACTACTTTTATTTCTTTTCTTTATATTAACATTTTATATCTTTTTTTGTTGTGTTGCTAGTTCCTCTAAACTGATGCAAATGTACTAAGAAACAATGATCATGCATCTATGTGATGATGTTAAGAATTACTGAGTGCATATGTAGAATGGTATGATTTCTAAATGTTGTGTTAATTTCTTTTTTTTCTTTCCGTTAATAAAAAAAAAAAAAAAAAAAAAAAAACTTTATGTGTGACACTAAGGCAAAAAATGTTTATTTGATACAAAATGTATATTTTGACTAGTGCATTTCCTAATATAATTTATGTGGACAGCTTAATTGAACACCACAGTACTTTGGAATCTTGAGTAGGGCATGAGATTTAGTAGGTTTGTCCAGAGTGATGCTTTAATAAATCCCAGAAGGATTTGAACAGTGAATAAAAAAGTATTTGCAAAGTCCCCTTGAGAGAATGGCAAGAAAGGGGGAAAATTCAACTTCCCCATATGGAGAATTCCTGATATTCTCACAAACACTGGGGACAACCAAAGCAATAGGCCGAGCCCTCAATCTTGGGGTTTGTTCATATGAAACTTAATACCTCAAAGGATAGGCTAAGCCTACTTAAAATTAGGCCTTAAAGTCACCCCAGAAAACCTCTTTTGTTGCTCAGATGTGGCCTCTCTCAGCCAACATGACAAACAAACTCACTGCCCTCCCCCACTCTATGTGGGACATGACTCCCAGGGGTGTGGACCTTCCTGGCAACATGGGACAGAAATCTCAGAATGAGCTGGGAGTCAGCACCAAGGGATTGAGAAAACCTTCTCAACCAAAAAGGGGGAAGAGAGAAATGAGACAAAAGAAAGTGTCAATTTCCAAACACGAGAAGTTATCCTGTAGGTTATTCTTATGCATTAAATAGATATCACCTTGTTAGTCAAGGTGTAATGGAGAGGCTGGAGGGAAGTGCCTGAAAATGTAGAGCTGTGTTCCACTAGCCATGTTTCTTGAAGATGACTGTATAATGATATAGCTTTCGCAATGTGATTGTGTGATTCTGAAAACCATGTGTCTGATGCTCCCTTTATCTACCTTATGGACAGATGAGTAAAACATATGGGTTAAAAATAAATAAATAATAGGGGGAACAAATGTTAAATTTAGTAGATTGAAATGTGGTGATTGGTTAGGGGGTGGGGAAGGGGGTATAGTATGTATGAATTTTTTTTTTCTTTTTATTTCTTTTTCTGGATTGATGCAAATGTTCTAAGAAGTGATCATGGTGATGAATATACAACTATGTTATGGTATTGTGAGTTATTGATTACATACCAAGAATGGAATGATCATATGATAAGAATGTTCATGTTTGTATGTTGTTATGTTTAAAAAAAATTAAAAGAAACTACAAAAAAGAAAAAACAGATTGGTGGTTTTTTGGGATTGGGTGGCAGTGGGGGCAATGGGGAAGGATGACAATGGGACATGAGAAAACTTCTTGGGGTCACTACATGTTCATTATCTTGATTGTGGTGATGGTTTTAGGGATATATACATATGTCAGGATTCACCATCTTAAAACATGAGCAATTTATTGTATGTTATACCTCAATAAAGCTGGGGTATTGTTTTGTTTTGTTTTCAAGAAAGCTGGGGGATGAGCATTCTAGGCAGAGAGGAGAATACATAACAAGTCCCCTAAGGTCAAAAAAAGGAACCGAGAAATGGCCAAGGAGGATGAAAGTGTAGTGAGTGAGGGGAAGACTTAGGCTAGAGAGGAAAGAGACCCCACTCACAATTAATGAGACTTGAGAAACACCAGCTCCTTGGAAAACATTAATCTTTCCTGGCCCTGAAGTTGAGAGCAAATGAAGGCAAAGCAGCAGCTGAAGTCAGCATTAAGCTGCTCGGTTTCAAATGTCCCACCAAAGGTGTCTACATCAGCTGACTAAATCCCGGAGAATCTTGGGATATGTCATCTGAAAACAGTGTCCTGGTCATCCAGCTTAAAATGTGGTGGAATAAAATTCAAAGTTAAAAACCCAGGCACCATGTTTTCAAGAGGGGAGGAATGACGTTTAAACGTATGCAAATTTTTTTTTCATTTCCAGAAAAATAAAATAAAATAAAACCTTGAAAAAAAAAGTTTCTTTTTGGAAAACCACAAACCTTAAATCTTCTAAATTCAAAATTCTTTAAACAAGACCATACATACATGTATTTTCTTAAGTCAGAAAGAAAGTAGGTCACAGGGAACACTTTGGTTCAGACAGTTCCCAGCACCAGCCACCAGGTGACACTCTGCATAGTCCTCAGCAAGGGATGGACGCCGAGATGTCCTAAAAGTGGGTAGGGGAGAAATGAAGACAGTGTGCAATTAGATATTTTGCATGTGAAAAGTTTGTACCTTAGATAGTTACTCCTAAATAAATGATTAAGATGCTGTAGCAGATACAGAAATTAATGAGACAAATATCTTGACCTCAAGAAACTTAGAGCAGAATCAATTGTTGAACAACTCCTTTATGTTATTTTTAGTTGAAACTCCTGCCACTTAATCTACTCAGAGTAACTTTACCCCCAAACTTGAGACATTTCAAATGTTTTTGGAACACACCCTTGACTTTCTAAAATGCGTTTACTGTCATTATTATAGAGTAGATGAGAACACTAAAGTTATCATTAAGATCAAACTAAAGATGGGCTGTTGCTAACTTAATAATTCAGTATAGCTAATTTTCATATAACTAAAATTGAATTCCAATCTTCTATAAAGACTGAAACCCACTTATAACAAAAATTTAAACATCGGTTTCTAAAAATCTTAAGTTTAGAGCAACCAGAGAAGAGTTTTAAAAAATGATCCTGTAAACTATGTTGGAAAGTATTATAAAACTGAAAATTTTAAAAAAGAATAACCAAAAATTCCAAATGAGGTAGGAATTTGCCCTACTGCCTATTGAAACACATTATAAAACCACAGTGATTAAAGTTTAATACTATTTAAATGTATCTTTCTTACTGGCATCAGATGACACTAAATAAAACCTAACAGGGAGTACAGAAATAAACCACAGCATATTTGAAAATTTAGTATCTGATGTGAGAAATATTTCACATCAGTGGGAAAAGATGACTAGCCAGTTAAAAAAATAAAGCTCATTATCTCACACATTATGAATTCGAGACAAATCAAAGATTTAAACGCACACATACAAACACACCATATGCATACTGCAAGGAAACACAGATAAAAGTTCTTAACCAATCTTGGGGTGGAAAAGACTTTGTAAGCCTGATACAAAATCAGAAATCAAAGAGGAAAATATGATTACATAAAAATGAAAACTTTTCCAAGTGGAGAATTTTTGACATTCTCACAAGCAATGAGGACAACCAAAGCAACAGGTTGAGCCCCCACTCTCAGGGTTTGTTCATATGAAACTTAACCCCACAAAGGATAGGCTAAGCCTGCTTAAAATTGGGCCTAAGAGTCACCCCCACGAGAATTTCTTTTGTTGCTCAGATGTGGCCTCTCTCTCAACCAACATGACAAGCAAACTCACTGCCCTCCCCTTCTCTACATGAGACATGACTCCCAGGGGTGTGAACCTTCCTGGCAACCTGGGACAGAAATCCTAGAATGAGCTGGGAATCAGCACCAAGGGATTGAGAAAACCTTCTTGATCAAAAGGGAGAAGAGAGGAATGAGACAAAATAAAATGTCAGTGGCTGAGAGATTCCAGAGTCAAGAGGTCATCCTGGAGGTTATTCTTATGCATTAAACAGTATCACCTTTTTAGTTAAGGCGTTAACAGAGAGGCTAGAGGGAAGCGCCTGGAAATGTGGAGCTGTGTTCCAGTAGCCATGTTTCCTGAAGATGACTGTATAATTATATAGCTTTTGCAATGTGAATGTGTGATTGTGAAAACCCTGTGTCCGATGCTTTTCTTATCTACCTTATGGACAGATGAGTAAAACATATGGATTAAAAATAAATAAAAGGGGAAACAAATGTTAAAATAAATTTAGTAGATTGTAGTGACCAATGAAGGGGGAAGGGGTATGGTATGTGTGAAATCTTTTTCTGTTCTCTTTTTTTTCTTTTCTGAATTGATGCAAATGTTCTAAGAAATGATCATGAATATACAACTCTGTGATAAAAAAAGAATGTTTATTTTGTATGCTGATTGGTTTCATTAATAAAAATTTTTTAAAAATAAAATAAATGAAAACTTTTGTACAAGAAAAAGAGCATTAACAAGTTTGAGTTACAATTCATTAAACGGCAAAAAATCTTGGCACATATTAAGTAGACAAAGTGTTATTATCCCTAATATATGAAGAGCTCTTAAAAACCAGTAAGGAAGGAAAAAACCCAAATGGAAAAGGAGAGACAATTCAAAAGAGAAAATAAATGTTCAATGAATACATGAAAATATTTATAACCTTACTAAATGAAAGAAATGTATATTAAAGGGATTTCATCATTACAGGAAATGAAATTAGCAAGACTGAAGAAAAAATTTTACATAAATATTTACCAAATCTGACTGATCACCAAAATCACTTGAGGAAGTCTGACCATCAGAGACATAGGTGGGATTCAACAATCTGTATTTTTTTTCTTTATTAGAGAAATTGTGGTTTACAAAACAATCACACATAAAATGCAGGATTCCCATATACCACCCTGGTATTAACACCTTACATTAGTGTGGAATATTTGTTACAATTGATGAAAGCAAATTTTTACAATTGTACTATTAACCATAGTCCATGGTTTAACTTAGAGTTCACTGTGTAGTGTAGCTCCATGGATTTTTTTTTTAATTTTTTATTCTGTTACCATATATACAATCTAACTCTTCCCCTTTTGACTGCATTCAGATATATATTTCAGTATTGCTGATTACATTTACAATGTTATGCTACCATCACCACTATCCATTAAAAAATATTTCCATCGTCCTAAATATGATGAATGGGTAAACAAAATGTGGTTCATACAGACAATGGAGAATTAGTCATCCTTAAAAAAGGAACAATAAGGTACACAGGTGGTTCAGTGATAGAATGCTTGCCTGACATGTGGGAGACCTGGGTTCGATTTCCAGGTCATGCACCTCTCCCCCAAAAAAAGAATGAAGTTCTGATACATTCATGGACCTTCTAAGGACCTCTTCTGAGGTTCATGGATGAACCTTGAAGATATCATGTTGAGTGAAATAAGCCAGAAACAAAACTACAATTATTGTATGATCTCATGGATATAAAACAATTAAAACAAGCAATCTGTATTTTTAAAAGTTTCACTGGAGAGCAGGCTGGAATGCACAGGGAGGCAGCACCCAGATTCAAGAAGAGGGACCCCACAGAAGAAATGCCCAGGCTGCGGATTGCGGGGCCTCCCTGGTTGCTACTATGGGATTCAAACTTTTAGAAGTTATCAAACCTTTATGTGCAGCTTTACCAGAAATTCAGAAACCTGAAAGGAAAATCCAGTTTAGAGAGAAGATTCTATGGACTGCTACAACTCTCATCTTGTTACTATGTTTTCTGATAATACTTTCTGGAATCACATCATCAAATTCTGAAGATCCTTTTTACCAAATGAGTTACTCTTACATGCAACAGAGGAACTTCAATGGAATTGGCTATCTCCCCAACTGTAACATCTGGTTTGATTATGCAATTGTTAGCTAGAGCCAAAAGTATTAAAGTTGGAGATGCACCCAAAGATGGAGCTCTCTTCAATGGGGCCCAGAAGTTCTTTGGTACGATTATTACCACTGGGCCAGCCATTGTGCATGTCAAAATGGGAATATATGCCCTGCTGAAATGGGGACTGGCATCTGCATCCTCATTATATTCCAGCAGTTTGTTGCTGGTTTGATTTTGCCACTGTTATATGAGCCGCAGCTTGGGGTCTGATATTTCCCTCCTTACTGCCACCATCATCTGTGAAGCCACTGTCTGGAAGGCCTTTAGTCTCACTACCATTAACACTGGACAGAGGTACAGAGTTTGAGGGGGACGTCATCATCCTGTTTCATTTATTGGCCAGCAGGATAGACAAATTCCAAGCTTTAAGGGAGACTTCGTACCTCCAGAATTTACCCAATCTCATGAACCTCATTGTTACAGTTTTTTAGTTTGTTGTTAGATGTTTTCAGGGATTTCATGTGGACTTGCCCATTAATTAGGCTCAGTATTGAGGACAGTAAAGCAACTACCATCCATCAAGCTCTTCTATATCTCCAACATTCTCATTATTCTTCAGTCATCCTTAATGTCAAACCTCTATGTTATTTCCAAATGCTTTTCAATTTAGTGGCAACTTCTTAGTAAATTTACTAGGACAGTGAGTTAATGTCAGTGCGAAAAGAACTGCTCATTCTTAACCAGTTGGTGGTCTTTGTCATTATCTTTCTCCTCCTGAATCCACAGATACCATTTTTGAGGATCCTGTCCATGTAGTTATTTCTAACATCTACATGTTGGGGTCATGTGCATTATTTTTTAAGATATGGATAAAGCTATTTAATAGCATAAAGAACAGAAATGGTAACTAGGATGCACAGAGATGCCTTTATGGTTCATGAACTTAACAGGTATATCCCATAGCAGCTGTGTTTGGAGGTTTGTACATTGGTTGTTGGCTGACTTCCTGGAGACCACTGGATCTGGCACTGGAATGCTACTTGCAGTCACTATTATTTATCAGTATTTTGAAATATTTGTTAAGGGACAAGCTGAAGTTGTTGGGATGGGTGCTTTGTTTTACTAAATGTTCAAATACTTCTTTGTGTGTATATGTGAAAGGGAAATATTTTGACACATTGTTTTTCATCAAATGATGCTGGGCTCTCTTTTCTTCCCTCTCAGTTACTTGTTTCAAAGTATTGACTGCCTGTTTCTGAAATGGGCACAGAGTTAAGGCATAGCAACATCAATACCTGCTGGCTTAAAACTGAGGTTTATATCATTCATTCAATGATGTATGTGTTGAAAGATGTGATCAACATCTGGTGCTGCCTGGAATGTTGGAAACCAATGTATTTCTCTGCTGTTATGTCATGACAGTTAGATGAAGACATGGTTTAGTTTTGCCCACAACATATGAAACACTTGCTTAAAAATAAATGTAGCACAGGCAGTGCAACGGTGGCTCAGTAGCAGAGTTCTCGCCTGCCATGCCAGACACCCAAGTTCAATTCCCAAAGCCTGCCCATGCCAAAAATAAAAAAAATAAAATAAAATAAATGTAGCACAAATTGCTTCAGCCACTGTATTGCTTTCAACCCTCAAATGCATCAGGCTCTCTTGGCTCCAGACCTTTAAACAGTAACATTCCTCATGTAACATTCCTCTTTCCTCTCATACTCACCATCTGACTAATTTCTGTCTTTCAGGCCTCAGTTATGCATCACTGTTCTTCAAGAAATCATTTCCTAAAATCCCACATCTGAGGTAGGTAACCCTTTTATATGCTCTGGCTGCACTCTGTACTTGACCCTGCCTCACACATACTTTATTGTGATTGTTTATCTGCACACAGCAGACAGTCAATAAATATTTGTTGAAGTAAACTGAATTTAATAAATCAGTAGGAAAGACCAAAAGGTAAACTCTTTGAAAGTGGAAAATGTATCTTTTTCACTACAAATTTATCTTGTCCTCTCACCTAGCACATTTGGCACATAGCAGACTCAAAAATATCAGTTAATGACTAAATTATGACATATATAAATTATGATGATATAGACTTATATTTATCACCATAAAAGATATCTAGGACAGAGAATGAAAAAAAGAGAAGTGAACATGATTTCTGCATGTACATGAGGAATATATTTATATGTACACATACATCTGCCCACATGCTTACATATAAATATGCAAAAAACAATATCTAGGGTACACGGGTAGTTCAGTGGTAGAATGTTCTCCTTGTCATGCAGGAGACCTAGGTTCAATTTCTGGCCCATGCAACCCCCCATAAAAAAAAAAAAATATCCAGAAGTCCACAATGTTAAAAGTGGATATCACTAGATGAAACCTCCATTTTTACTTTCTTCTTTGTACTTCTTTATTATTTAAATTGTTTACATTGAGCCTCTTTAAAAATAATAAAATTATTCCAAATTAAATTTTTAATGAAAAGTATAATAAACAAAATTAAATATGTACCCATATTTAAGTTATGTTAAACTCTAACCATACAACCAGAACTACTCAACTAAGAAATCTGCAGAGAAGACATCCCATTAAAGAATTACTAAACAGCCAACAGACAAAATAAAAATGCTGACACAAAGTGCTTTTTTCCTTTTTAAGATAAAGCATTCTATTTTTGTGGTTCTTAAAGACATCAGATTCATCTGTTCAGTCATGTGAAAAACTTCCTCAATTTAATCCCCCAGAGCAGGTTTGGCAAAAATAAACAAATAAAAGTTTAGAGGATATATCTTGTTAATTCATTTCCGTTTCTCTTTAAAGGGTGTTGAAATTTGAAAAGGGGGGGAAAGAACAAATTAATTAAATATTTTCTTCATATTTGTGCAAAATGAAACAAGGAAAAGCAAGACAAACAGTACTTTAGTTTAACTGCAAATGAGCAGAAAATGCAAATGAAGAAACCACAATG
The DNA here is from genome assembly GCF_023851605.1 of Tamandua tetradactyla. Lineage (NCBI taxonomy): Eukaryota > Metazoa > Chordata > Mammalia > Pilosa > Myrmecophagidae > Tamandua > Tamandua tetradactyla. Next base: position 63,410,138 of record NC_135337.1, read on the forward strand.
AACTTTGAGTAAGAGTCTCACTGCAAAATTCTAAACTATTCTCACCCATAAACGCCCTTTTCCAAAGCTTACCCAATTAAAAAAAAATTCTAATGGATTAAAATTCGTTAGTCTACAAAGCATAAAGTGAAAGGATAACTCAGCTGTTATCCATTATATTTCAATCTCCCGTAGCACCTAAAATATCTAGTTTGACTGACCCACTGATTAAACTGATATGCCAAAATTCTTGTTTATTCTAGTACTATCATCAGAACCTCAGAAGAGAAAACCATAAAAATAAGATTCTTCACAATTTCCAAATTAATTTTAGAAGGAACATATGGTCTACTTTAAACTTCAGAGAAATTACTGTCTTTATTCAAATAGGCTTTCTGTACTAATGCACACTACCACATGTCATAACTTTGGCCATCTCTATATTTCTTTTAATTGTTCACATTTTGACAAATAATTTTTAATTAGAACATAATATCATTAAAGAGGAGAAAATTCTATTTATTATTTCTCAGCAAAGATAATGCCTACCAGATGAGCTTTATTCCTAACTTCGTTGTTAATGATGTGGGAAGCAGAATGAAAACTGTAGAATTCTTTCGAAGTGGTTTACACCATTTCACATGAAAATCATCAATTAAGGCCTAGATGTCATTTTTAAATAATTACTTTTCTAAGTATAACCACACATTAAGCTATTTGACAAATTATAAACTGATAAATGAAAAGGATACTCAAATCAACATCCCTGAAGGACAGGTGAAAGCAGTCCCTATCATCTAGCGATACATAGAATATTTTATCCACTTAGGATTTAAAGCCAAATAAAAGCTCTTGGCAGATAGAACTTTAGGAATTAATTCCACAGAATACATACATCTCAGTCACATAGACAATAGATAAAAACACTGCAGACTTCTGGGATTTGCTTATGCTTGGGCATCTTCCCCAAATGGTATTCTGCAGCAAGATGAAATATAGATATTGATTTAGTATTTTTTATGTGCTTTTAGCTATACCATTAAATAAAATGAACTGTGAGTTCTGCCCTAAGTTTTTCATTTACTGTAACCTTTTCTCCCTGCTTGCATTTTTAGTAACAAGTATCAATCCCCTGTCTGATTTTGAAGGTCAAAACCTTGAGCTGTCTTATCTCTGCTCTCTTATTTCTTCTCTCAATTTCAGTTCTTTATTTACAGAAACATCGATTATTGTTTCCATTTCTATTTCTTCTCTTTTCCTATACCTGCCAATCTTCTATCTTTACTCACTGAACAAGCACTCTAAAAACGTTCCATTTGTAAACCCACCTGAGAAAACACCTAAGGACCTCACACATGTATCAAAAAAAAAAAAAAAAGTGGCAACTATTGAAGAAGGGAAGAGAATGATAATATTTATGTGGATTTTCTCCTTTCAGAACTAAAGATTAGGCAAGGGAGAAAGCTGTAAAAGACGAGGACAAAAGATTCAGAAAAGGAACAGCAACATAATAAAGGTGGGACACGCACATTCAAAAACTGGCTAGGAAAAGAGGAATAAAGGACTGTCAGCAAAAATACTAATAAGGTAATTCTGCCTCAACCATACATCTTATAAACAATCTTAGGGCACCTCAGGATCACATCTTCCAGTTAAAAAAAAAACTAAATCAATACACAGCTCCTTTATATTGGCAATTTAAATAAAATATACTACTTCAGCATTCTTTTCTTAAATCAAAAAAAGTAAAACATATATGGAAGAAAACTAAGTGTTAAACAAACAGAATTATATATTTACACTCACAAATGACTTGTATCAGGTTCCTATAGGCAAAAACCTCCACTTACACAACACTATTATATGTTCACAGACTGTGTAAAGTCATCATCATAACCAACATTAATGAGATATAAGCAGTTAAAATGACCTCAAACATCTGCTTGAGGACCACAATGAGAATTATATATATGGGCTGTATCAAGCATTCTTTGATCTTATCTCTAGGAAAAGCATAATATTTACTATAGTTTGATAAAGATTATTACAGTTTGACATAATTAATTACGTCAAGACCTCGGTAACCTCTGATGAGTCCAAGGTAACTGTAAATGTTTGGGGCCTTCGTACTTGAAACTTTACAATACAACCTTCTGAAAATTTTCTGTAGCACATACTCTAACTCAACCTATCTGTAGAGCTCATTTGAACAAGTGAAACAGAGAGAGTCCAGAATAAGAAAGGTCCTTCAATCCTCTATGGCCTAATGTACTGCCTGGACACATCCTAGAGTATATTAAGCAGATAATCAAAAAGTATTCACAAAGTCCCTTGACGGATGGGAGAAAATATATGAACTATTAAACTTTACCATCAGGAAATCCCCTGATACTGTGTCAAACTTTAGGGACACCCAAAGCAATAGGCCATGCCTTTGATCTTGAGGCTTACTCTTGTGAGGCTTATGTAGGTTGTAGAGAAGCTTAGCCAATCTATAGGTAGGCCTAAGAGTTACCTCTAGAGAACCTCTGTTGTTGCTCAGATGTGGCCTCACTCTCTCTAAGCACAACTCTGCAAGTGAAATCATTGCTCTCCCCTTTATGTGGAACATGACATCTAGGGGTAATAGTTTCCCTGGTAACATAGGAGATGACTCCCAGGGATGAATCTGGCCCTGGCACTGTGGGATCAACAATTCCATCCTGACCAAAAGGGGGAAAAGAAATGTAACTAATAAAGTATCAGTGGCAGAGAGAGATCAAATAGAGTCCAGAAGCTACTCTGGAGGTCGCTCTTATGCAAGCTTTAGTTAGACATTGCTACCTCTCATAACCTGCCAAACCTCAACCAAGACCATTCCACTCAATCCTAAAGAACACCTAGGGCAATATATCAGATTCCTCAAGGGCTGCACGCACTAGTGTAAATTTCCAGAAACCTACAACATCCAGATGGGTCCCTGGACCAAGTAAGTCCTGAAACCTAGTGGGCCCAGCCTCTCCAGAACATCAGATAGTTCCATCTCCTTATCCCATATTAGTGACAGGCCCTTCCAACGTGAAAAACTTAGAATGACCATAGCCCAAACACCCCTAAAGAGAGGGACAGAAAAATCAAAGGTGATGGTGGAGTTATACAGAGAAGATGAGATTTAACAAACAAATATGACTGCTGAATCTTAAAGTGATATCTCTTGTAGTCTTCAATATCTTAGAACAGCTAGAGGTAAAAGCCTAAAATTATGGACTCGTAACCCATGTCAAACTCTGAATATGTTCTACAACTAATTGTGGTGCTGTGCTTTGAAATGTATTGCTTTTTTGTATATATGTTATTTTTCACAAAAAAAGAAAGAAAAAAAATCGACTGTGGGGATAAAAAATATTTAAGCCTTCTAGCCTCCTATATTCTGGAGCAGCTGGAAGGAAAAATCAGAGAGGATCATATGGTAGCCCATGACAAACTCTGGGATCTGTCCTGTAACTACTTGTTGAAGAGTGCTTTGAAAAGTATTGCTTTTTTATTTCTTTGCTTTGTATATATGTTATACTATACAATAAAAAAGTTAGTGAAAAAAAAAATGCAACCTTCTGAGAAGGAAGCGGCTATACATGCAGTCTAAATCTGAAGAAGTAACATACTGGGTCAAACCACTTAATCCACAAAACATACTTAACCCTACAAGAATTAAAGGATGTCAGAATTTTAGGATTGAAAGGGAACTTATAAAGCATTTAGTAACTAGTAACTACTAATATAAGCACTAGTTCTTTATCTTTCTCTATATTCACATCATTCTCCCATACTGCAATCTATAAGTAATCTCTCATAATCTACAGTCTGGAGGTGAGGGGAAGATAATGAAGGAAAATATGTAAATTTAAAAGATTGAAAAATTATCACCCCATCCAAGAACCTGATCTGCTCTTTGTCTGAACTTAATAATCAATAATGGAATTCTTCCATCCATATAGTGGCAAGATTTCCTTTACAACATCCCAGCAGCATCTGACTGAACACTTTCTAGAACAAGGAGTTCAGTACTTAATGAATGTTGAACTGAGCTGAAAATACAATTCTAAGTTTAAGTCTGATAAAGTTTTAAATTGTTAATTCTCTACTAACATAACTGTTCTAGAGTATACTTATAACTACCATGCTACCTGTTCATTTTAAACAACACTTGCTAGAAAGACCGTTATATGGAATCATAAATCTGTCTCCTCTAATTTTCACTAACTGTGCCTTCTGAAACTAATCCCTTTTCCATTTGAGATATTTAATCATGTGTCCTCATGCTCCAAATCTTCTCTTTTACACATTAAACATGCTCAATTCCTTTAACTAGTCAGAAAAAATGTTACATAAATGGTAATGACAGCATTGATCAGGGTAGTGGTAAGGGGATTAGAAATGAGAAGATACAAGCAACAACCTGAAGTATAGAACTAGCATTCTCCTACAAATACAAGAATATTTATTTGCCCACATTTGGGAAAGGAGATTAAAGTGAATCTGGGATTTCAGGTCTGGTATCAAGCAGGGTGATGATTCCTTCCATAAAATGGAAGTGATTTGGAGATTTGTAATAAGTAAATATGAATAAGATTTTTTCAAAGTCTCAGTCTGCTTATTACTGTTGCCAAGGAAAAAGTGTATCTATATTATTGAGATTAGTTTTGTGTCACTTAAACACAAAAAATCACATTTATTTGTTCATCAAGTATTTAAGTGGCTTCTCCTGAAAGGCACTATGGGAGATGAGAGATACAAAGAGCCATGAAACCCAATTTCTGCTATTAATCTTAATTTTTTTTTTGTATGCTGTCTGGAGGGGTCATATTTCATTATTTTTCCATGTGAGTATCCCATTTTTGCAGCACCATTTGTTGAATTTTTGTTTGTTCCTTGTTTGTTTTGCTTGTTTGCTTGTTTTTGGGAAACTGCATGGACGAGGAATCGAAGCCGGGTCTCCGGCATGGCAGGCGAGAATTCTACCACTGAACTACCCTTGTACCCCCCTAACCTTATATTCTTATAAGCAAGACGTTTATAAATAACCATAACACAATGAATGTGGTTATGCTTTACAATAGAGATATGAGGCATTATAAATATTAAGAGAAATATTTTTCTCTTTTCCACATGCGAATAATATCTCAGGGTAATACACAGACACAACTGACATTCTTCAACTACAAAGCACAAGGACACATAAATAATATAAATCTATTCTGGGTGTAATAAAGGAAAACACTAGACATATTACTTAGGAACAAATTAACATACCCTCAACAATTGTGTCTATTGTTAAGATAAATGCTTGAATTGTATCATGTTAAGAAAAGCATTGTTTAAAATGCTCACAAACACAATTGTTTTGGCTTACAAATGGAATTGTTTGATGTCACGTTTCTCATCATTTAAAATTTTAAATAATCACATCAAATTGATAATAGAACTACAAATTTTAAAGCCTTACAATACTTAAAAATTCATATTTCCCAGGGCAGTGCAATGGTGGCTCACCAGCACAGTTCTCGCCTGCGCAGCCAGAGACTGGGTTTCGGCTCCCAGTGCCTGCCCATATTAAAATAAAAATTAAAAAAAAAAAAGCATATTTCCCATCTGATATAACTCTTCTAGCATTCCCCATGACTATATATTATGATAAAGTTTCAAATTATGTCTACTTTAGTTTCACAAAATACTGATTTTATAGAAAAAATCTATTAAAAAGTAGTTTAGTAGGAACCTAACTATATTTTAAACTGATAACATAATCACACAGAAAAAAATAGTGAAATAGCCTCTGAACAACTATTTTGACTATATACCTTTAGTGGAATATAGTCTACAGACATAAAACGACAAAAAGAACTCTTTACTTGCTAGATTTGTTGGAAGTAGTATTGGTCTAGTAATTCTAAAACTATTTTATATGTGTTGTAGGCTAGATTTAATGAATAAATTTATTGATTTGAATAAGAATTATTCCTAAGGGAAAAGGCACATACAAATATAAATTGGGGTTTTTGTTACGGTTATTATACTGTGACATACTTTGTAGTGTTGAAATTGAATTGAAGGTATCCTATAAACTCGTGATTTCTTTAAATTGATATACATGTTATGTATGCATGCGTGTGTGTATATACGTATCTACTTACACTACTTACATATACATTTACATATGTATATGTGTATATATAACTTAATTTTAATATATATTTATATATTAATTCCTATCTCTAGCTACTTAACAGGCTTCAGAAGCAATGACACATTCCAGTAGCAATAAGCATATCCAATGGCCAGATCTTGGTTTCTAAGTACCATTCCCCACTAAAATGAAATAGGACTCCATATTGAAAAGCCTGATTCCAAACAGGTAAAATTAAGAAGGGCCTGGAACATCTTATTGTGCCAGAAAGAAAGAAAAGAGCTCAGATACCAATGGGGATAATCAAAAAGACATAGGAAACAGCTTAAAGAGATTGCCACTGACCAAATTTGAGATAATTTAATCATCAGAAAAAGAATGAAGGTAACAGATTATAACACATTGGATAAATTTTTGAAAAAAGAATACTTGGGTACATAATGATACCAAAACAAAAAGGGAAGAGAAGGAAAACTCTTCTTCAGAAAAGATGGCCAGTACATATATGTAGAAGGACTGACAGAATTAGAAAATCACTATTTGGCAACCAGCAATGTAATGACTGATTCAGATAAGGTTCTTCAGCAACCGCTAAAATCACTGGATAAAAATATACGTAGATTGAAAAGTAGGACATCCATATGGTTTTGGTCTCACTTTATCATCTCCATGTATTACTTATTACAAATCGTAAAAGGTACTTTTAGAATGGAGAAATCTGGCTAAACTAAGTGATAGATCTTAACATAACCAATAATAAAAAAACCTTATTCCTGATGTGATGAAATGAGTTCATAACATCATCTATAGGTAGTTATGAAAAACTAATTAGCCTGAAACTAAATTGTGAGAAAACCATCAGACAAATTTTGTGGGCATTCTACAAAACAATTGGCTTGGAGCCTTCAAAAATGTCAATTTCATGAAAGACCAAGAAAGAAAAATTAACAACTGTTTTAGATAAAAGAAAACAAACATGACAACTAAATAAAATTCACAACTCATACCTGGATTCACCATTCAAAAAGAAAAAAAAAAAACTATAACAGGCTTTACTCAGATTTTGGGGGAAATTCGAATGTTTTAATATAGACTGTACATTAAATATTATCATCTCAAGAATAAATTATTTGCATATGACAATAGCATTATAATTAGGCAGAAGAATGTCCTAGTCTTAGGAGATGCTGTGGCAGCCCAGGGCCTGGACCCCTCCTAAATGGCCCACAACAAACCCACTTTAGCCAAGGACAAAGGTCAAGAAAGGAAACTTTCTCCCTGGAGGGAGAAGAATGTAACCACAGATGTAAAAGGGCAATTGATTGTGTCTTAGTCTTAAACACTAATCTTAGTAAAACAACACGTTTTAGGCTCCTTTAATTATTATACTAGAGACTCGATGTCCTCATACTATATAGAATGTCTTTGTTCTAAAATCTTATATTACTCCAGGGGGGGCACGCAGGGAATGTACTCACAGACATAAAATGGCACTGACTGTACCTTAGTCTTAAATACCAATCTTAGTAATACACCAAGTTTTAGGCCCCTTTAATGATTATACTAGAGACATGATGTCCTCTTACCATATAGGATGTCTCTGTTCTAAAATCATATACTCTTGTACTCCCCTGTCCCTTGCGGAGCACTGAACATACAGAACAGCCGCCACCAGAGAACCCCTTCTGTTCATAAGTCCCAATAAACCTATGTCTGCTTCTGTCCCTGGAATGATTTTCAATCTCACAGCAGCCCCAGCCCACGCTCTGCGTGAAATCAGTTTGGGCCAGAACAGATGCGTGATGAAGTATTTAGGTAATAAATGTCATGACGTCTCCACCTTACTTTCAAACGGTTAAGAAAAAAAAAAGTTATGATGAGAGAAAAGAGACAGAGAGAGCAACTGAGGCATAATATTAACAACTGGTGAATCTAAGTGAAGGATATACAAGTATTCTTTCAACTCTTCTATAGGTTTGAAACTTTCAAAAGAGGAAAAGTTTGGGGATATGAAGTAAAACAGAAGTTAAGCTGTCTACAGCTGACAGACTTAGTTTAATCTACTGCAAGAGGCTGTATAACCAAGAACATAGGCAAATGGCTTAGACTTTCCTGGCCTGAGCCTGACCTTAACATGCAGAAGCCTGTATAATTGTTTAGTTTTTCTCATCTATAAAATACGAAAAAAAATTTCCCACGTTACCAACTTTTAAATTTAAAATCAACTTTTAAATTTAAAAAATTATAAAATACTTTAAAAGTTGAGAGATTATTAAGTAATTATTAATACATACAACAGTGAAGAGAGACATGAATTTGGAGTCAAAAGAGGTGAATTTGCCACATATGTGATTTGTTTCCCTCAGTTCCTCACACATTTGTTCTAAGAACAAAATTAGAAATAAGTGAAACCACTTTGTAAAGTACATAAATTCATCCAAATACTAGTTATTATTTCTTAGTGTACTTTTAGGATTCTAGGATATACCTTCCACCATATCACCATTTTTTATTACTCTTAGCTAAAATAAAATGCAACATCCATAACAAAAAAAAACACCAAGACAATTATCAGTCTCTGATATATTCAAGCTAGCATAAATTCCGAACTCCAAACTCCTAAAATCTAACTACTTCTTCACCTCAAACTAAAAAAGCAACAAAGTTCAGAAAGGTTTGGCTTACAATCTTAACAAATAATGAGTAATTACAAACAAATCTATCACCAGTTTCTAATGTAGCTCTCTACTAGGTATTTTGTTAATCCATGTACATCTATCACCTATTTAATCCTCACAACAACTCTATAAGGCAGGTACTATTATTATGCTTATGTTATAAATAAATAAAGGCTTGGAAAGGCTAAGTAACTTCTACAAGAGCATACTGCTAATAAATAGCAAAAAGGTCTTAAAGCCAGGCAGTCCAAAGTCCATGCTCTTAATCACTACATACACGCTACTGTTTTACTATGAAATGCAAGATTTAAACAAGAAACTGGCTGCACTGATTCAATATCTATAAAAAATTATACAAATGAGACATTTTTAAAGAAAAATCAAAAGTATGTTTTTCCCAAAATGCATTTATATTTACAAATGTGACAATTAATGAAGTTAGAATTTAATCAGATTCCAGTTTATTGTCAAATCCCAAACGAAAACAAAGATTATGTATAACTCAGTTACCTATTGATATATTAATATATATGATTTAATACATTACATACAAATTCAAAACAGATACTATCATATTCACAGATGCTTTCATCTAGAACTTCACTCCCTGTTCATCCAAGAAAAAAAAGGGGGGGGGCTGAAAAAACTTACTTCAAGCATACCATTCCTCAAATATATTCAACGAAAGCAATGACATAAAAAGAAAAAGAAATTAACTAAGGAATTAACCTTGAATACTGCTACCACAAGAAAAAAATAACAGTAAGTAAAGCATATCCCTTAACCCTGGTCCTCTTTCAGTGTTCTCTTTCTCAATGAATTGCACCACAAATCCACCAATTACATAAGTAAAAAACACAGGAATCACTGACGATGCCTTCTTCTTCCATATCCCCTATATCCAATCCAGCACTCAATTCCACCTCCTAAACATCTCTGGAATTCATCTACTTCTGTCTTGTCATCATCACCATCACCATATGCAAAAGAACATCATCTTTCATCTGTGCTACTCCAACAATCTCCTAAATGGTCTTTCTTATCCATACTCTTATCCCTCTGCAATCAGTCCTTCCTTTGAATGATATCAAGGTCTGTTTTATAGCACCTACCATGGTTGTAATTTCAAATTTCTTTGAGTATTTGATTAGTGCCTGCCTCCGAATTACACAATAAGTTTTATGAGGACAGATACTGTATTTACTCACCACAGTATCAGTGTGGTCTTAGAACAGTAGCTGGTTAACAAGCACTAAGGTACTGAATGATTTGTGAAATTGTCTTAGAACAGTAGCTGGTTAACAAGTACTAAGGTATTGAATGATTTGTGAGCTTGGAAATTTATTTATAAATAGTAAAAAATAAAGTTATAAGACTCACCAAGTGTCATAAAGAGTACCTTATTTCATCAACAATAGGTCACATACTTTTTACATTTTAACTCTGAAACAGAAATACATCTTACAATTGCTGATGTCTGTTTTATTGAGAACATGTTTTTCTTTTGTAATAGTACATAAATAATGGTACGTCTTGGAATCAAAAATGCCATGATTTGATGAAATAGCTATATCTACAAAATACTTTACCACCTGGCCCACTCAATTCAAACCTGGTAATCTTCTAGCCTCTTGTCTGTCTTGTTATCACCCCCTCCCTAACACTCAGTAATTAATAGGTTCTACTGGTTCTTTCACAACAGTTCTCAAATCCATCCCTTTTTCCATTCCCACTGTAAGCACTCCAGATCTAATTCTTCATTGCCTCACATCTGATCTCTTGCAACTGCTTCTATCATTTGAAAATGTGCTTCAAATACCACTAACACTACACACCTACTATTATGTGCAAGTACCTGGATATTTAAAGCAAAGCAGTCCAGTTACTTGTCCCTCCCTCTAGTCTCTCTCTCCTACAATTCAGCCTTCAGAATTTTGTTTCTTATACCTCAACATGGAATTGCTTTCCTCTCAATTTCTACCAAATCCCTACACATTATCCAAGATTAAATTTCACCTTTTTCATGAAATCTTCCCTAATTTCTCCTTTCAACTTTGGCATTCTAAAACATTCATATAAAAGTTAATGAATATTGGCTATATTTTCTACTCCTTGAAGACAAGATTTACATCATATACATTCTGCTAGAGCATAAGCTCTCTGAGAATAGGGACTTTTGTGTTTATTTGCACTGCTATATTCCCACAACCTAGAAGAAAATCTGGCACAGCTGCTCAGTATTTGTTAAATTAATGCTTTTTTATATCCCAGTTGTAGAAAACAAATCTTTGTAGCTGTGGTACAGTGGAAAGAGTCAAAGAGAACTGGACTAAATGACAAATTCTTTAGACCTCAGTTTCTTCATCTGCTAAATATAAATACTCAGTATCTCAACAGTTGTAATAATTAAATGAGATAATGCATTAAAAGCATCTAGTACAGCACTGAAGACAAGAGAATGTACTCAGCAAATGTTTTATTGATTTTGTGACAATAAACGATAAGAAGTTCTCAATAAGGGGCTACTAAATGAATAAAATCTCAGGAAAAATATAAAGTTTGTATAATGTGTAGCCTCTTCTCATTCTTACAACAAAGAATTCTGGGTTTTTTTTTTAATTCTTTATTGTAAAAAAATTTGCTCTGAAACACTGTACATTTAACCCCAAATCCTAAGCATGGTGGACCCCATTTCATATTAATTAAGAATAATCCAAATTTGATAGGATACCAGTGTTAATATTTATATTTTACTGGCATGTATAGATTTTATTTGATTGCTGAAAGAAAATTATAATTTTACTATTAGAATCTCCATAATACAACAGTCAGCGTTAAAGAAAAGCTACACACTCAGAAACCCAGGAAATACAAAATCTCTTTCTACAAAACATTAGTAAGTAGCATACAATGCAGTTTTACCAGAGCTATCAAAGTATCTAGAAATTCCTCATAAACAATTATTGCAAATCAACTTTTAAATATTTGAATCCCCTAATATTTGGGGAATTCAGGGGAAAAAAGCATATCAATTAAATGGTTTTAAAACTCCTTACCCTAAAGTATACAACTGCTTATATTGGCCACTTTCTAACTTTAAAAAGTTCCCAAAACCTGATGGTGAATGATTCAATATGGCATTAGATTATTGGAGTAATTAGAAGCTCTTCACTGTTCGGAGACAAAGGTTTATTAATTTGTAACTTGGAAAATACACAGGCTTTACTTTCCATGCCTCAAAGGTTTATTAATTTGTAACTTGGAAAATACACAGGCTTTACTTTCCAAGCCTCTCCAATCCCTTTGGATACTTTCAATGACTCATAATCTAGTTACAAATCACAAGCAAGAAGAAACGATCACTCCCTTGTGTCTATCTGCTATCAACTAACAGGAAATAAACCGCAAAAACTCCAACTAGGTACATACAGTCTGAGCACAAAGAGAAGAAAATTCCTACGCAGGATATAGAGCTGGAGGTATACACCTCTTTAACTATAGGCTTGCAGTGAACCCCAAAGGGGAAAATTACCAATACAAAACGAAAATTTAAGCCAAAGAAATCTTAAGAAATATAAATTCAATAAGTAGAAGCATGCCGAGTTGACCAACGGTCTATCGTACTAACCAACTATCATTTGAGCAGGGAATTTTTTAAACCGTATGTTAGAATGTATTCCGGACCTCCAACCCAAAAAGCCTTTAGATGTGGACAGCGTTAGAAGGGTTGAAAGCAAGCGAGAACAGATCCCTGTAAGAGAATGAACGTTCATGTCCGATGGACAAGCAAGCGCGTTAAAGCACTCAGGCGAGGGTGGCATGGTGTGAAGCAGTAATGAAGGCCATAAAGGGAGAGAGGAACTACTAAGGAGAAAACTCAGAACTCCGGGGCCCGACTTCTATTTATTGACTGATGCGTTAACTTTACAGGAAGAAAGAGGGCGGGCACAACACTGGCATGGGAAAGTGAGAAAAAGGATGCGAGAGCTCGGGGGACAATAAATCCGAGCCTGGGATACCTAAGAAAAGCCACAGGTGGAAGGGGAACAGCTGCCCACAGGAAGGTGTTCAGGTTGTCTCCAGAGGCCGGGACCGGGCGAGAGTCAGAAAACAAACGACACCAGAAAAGGCAGACGAGGGAGGCGCCACGGCGACGGTTGGCCCCGGGCACCCACTGAAGGCAGGGCCCCAAGAAAACCGGTCATTCGGGAACCAGAGACGGAGCCCAACCTTCTCCTGACTCCGCTGGCTGAGTCGTCCCCTCACCGAAACTGTAGGAGCCACCACCCCAGGAAATGTCCAGCGTTGCCAGTTGCCGCCACAAAGACAGCCAGCACGCACACGCGGTGACCTCAGCGCGACAGCCACAAGGGCCTCGGGCTCCCGGGCCGCCGTAGTGAGAAGAACGACCTTCCCTCAAAGCCCGGGGCCAGCTACTTCCGGAGCACTGGGCCCTAGCCATTGGCGGCCGCCATGGCAACCCCTGAGGCGCCGCTGCCTCCTTTGCCGCTTGCTGCAGCCATCCCCTTTTACCACCCTTTCCGACCCAACTGCTAAGTCAGAACCAAGGAATGCTACGAGGGACATCTCTGTGATAGACACACCACCTTACAGATGTCCTAAGCTCTTCTTGTACAATTGGACTTCAATTCCCAGCATGCCCAGGAATAGGCGTCCGCCAGTCTGGTCTAGAAACTACAAGAGCCAGCATGCACTGCGGCCATCGCCTCTCCCCGCTTCTCCGCTCCTCCTCACCGCCCCACCCACGCTCCCTCCGTGCACTCGACTTAAGAGGCCTCCTTAAATCTCTTAGAGGGGGCTAATGTAGACCTTCCTACCACACCCCACTTTGGTACAATTCCCAATACTCCCTCATCCTGTTGGATACTACACTTAACCAAAGCATAGCTGAGGCTGCAGGTAGGTAGTTTAAAAAATGTCAAGAACTTCACCCACTCTATGAGACCAAAGGAAGAAAGGCTTATCTTGTCCAAAACCTAAATTTCCTGTAGCACATAATCTAACTTAATCTGTCTGGATAGAACATGTAAACAAACCCAAACACGTGGAGCCCAGAGTGGGAATGAGGGTTTGTAATTCTGTGTAGCTTAATGCAAGGCCCAATACATCCCCGAGTATGTGAGCAGATAATTAAAAAGTATTGGCAAAGACCCTTGAGGGTTGGGAGAGAAAATATGGAACTGTTAATCTTCACCACTGGGGATACTGTCTCATATTTTAGGGATTTGGGAGTCCCTTGATCTTGAGGCTTGCTCTTGTGAAGTTTATGTATGTAGGGGAGAAGCTTAGCCTACCTATAGGTATGCCTAAGAGTTACTTCCAGAGGACCGCTTTTGTTGCCCTGATATGGCCTCGTTCGCTCTGTAAAGAAAACCATTGCCCTCCCTTCTATGTGGGACATTACATCCAGAGGTGAAAGTCTCCCTGGCAACATGGGAAATGACTCCCGAGGATGAGCCTTGCCCTTGCACGGTGAGACTGACAATGCCTTCCTGATCAAAAGGGGGAAAAATAATTGCCACAAGTAAGATATCAGTGACTGAGAGAGTTCAAATCGAGTCAAGAGGCTACTCTGGAGGCTACCTTTATGCAAGCTTCAGCTTGACATTGCTATTTATCATGGTTTGCCAAACCCCAATCAAAACCATGCCTGCCAACCCTAAAGAACACCTAGGGCTCTTTTCAAGAGTCTACAAAGGTTCCATGCACTATGATTACTTTCAGAAACCTACAACCTCCAGATGGGTTCTAGGCCAGATAAGTCCTGAAACCCATAAGGGCCACCCTCTTCAAAACATCAACTAGTTCCATCCCCCTATCCCATATTAAGAACAGCCCTTCCCAACATGAAAAACTTAGGACATAGCCCAAATACCCGTAGAGATTGGAAGAAAGATCAAAGGAGAAGGTGGCATTATAACAGAAGATAGGATTTAACAAATGAGTATGACTGCTGAATCATTATATTGATATTTCTTTTAGTCTCCAGTGTCTTGGAGCAGCTAGAAGGAAAAACCTAAAATTGTGGAACTATAACCTATACCAAACTCTGAAATCTTTTCTGTAACTAATTGTTGTGATGTACTTTGAAATATATTGCTTTTTTGTATATGTGTTATTTTCACAATTAAAAAAGGAAAAAAAACGAAGTACAATAAAGCAAAGAACAATAAAATGAAAAAAATCATCAAGGAATGTGTGCATTCATTTTCTAAATTCAGATTACTTTCAAGGAATGAGAGGACAGTTTGCAGAGATTCTTATGTAGTGGAAAATTTTATCCTCATGCCTAAGGAATGTTAAGAGGAATGCTAAATTTATTGCAAAATGTGATTCTATATCATTTTGCAGTACTACAAGATTTTTCTGGAGCATGTACTTCCAGGCAGGCTCTTGAATTACATTGGAAATATTAGTCAGAGCTAGAACTAAAATTAACAGTCCAAAGTACCTGACCAAGAAACCACACAGGAAAACTTTTCAGAATGCAGAGTTGAAAAGGTTCAGAATTAAACTTGAAACCTTTTTTCTAATTTTTAAATGTGTTTAATGGTTTGAATTATAATCTATTATTATTATTATGACAAAAACAGGTAATTTTTAAATGTGTTTAATGGTTTGAATTATAATCTATTATTATGACAAAAACAGGTAACTGGAGCTATTTATTTTTGTTTGGTAGGGGCAACCTAGTAACCAGTCAAAGGGTGTATAGCTAGATTACAAATGAAACATTTATTAAAGTGAGCAAAGTACCTGCTTTCTTGCCTGATTAGAATAGACTACCTGTTCTGATATGTTGTTCTCTGTTCTAATTTTTTAGGATAGATTTAGGCATTTCACAAGACCTCGAGATGCCTTTTTGAGACTTTCAAAAGGATGTCTTGAACGAAGATATCTTACTTTTGGTATTCTGTATTAAAGGCTATGAGAACCAATTCTTGAATTCTTAAAATAACTATATGGTAATTATATAAAATAAAATTGCGTCTATACAACTGTGCTGGTTTGAAAGGAAGTATGCCCCCCAGAAAAGCCATGTTTTGATCAAAATTCCATTGCATAAAAGTGGAGTAGTCCCTATTCAATACTGTATGTTTGAAACTGTAATCAGATCATCTCCCTGGATGATGTGATTTAGTCAAGAATGGCTGTTAAACTGGATTAGGTGACGACATGTCTCCACCCATTTGGGTGGGTCTTGATTCATTTATTGGAGTCCTATAAAAGAGGAAACATTTTGGAGCATGGGAGATTTAGAGAGAGCAGAACGATGTAGCCATGAGACGCAGGGTCCACCAGCCAGCGACCTTTGGAGATGAAGAAGGAAACTGCCTCCCAGGGAGCTTCATGAAACAGGAAGCCAGGAGAAGAAGCTAGCAGATGATGCCCTGTTCGCCATGTGCCCTTCCAGATGAGAGAGGAACCCTGACCGTGTTCCCCATGTGCCTTTCCAGATGAGAGAGAAACCCTGACTGTGTTCACCATGTGCCCTTCCACTTGAGAAAGAAACCCTGAACTTCATCGGCCTTCTTGAACCAAGGTATCTTTCCCTGGATGCCTTAGATCGGACATTTCTATAGACTTGTTTTAATTGAGACATTTTCTCGGCCTTAGAACTGTAAACAAGCAACTTATTAAATTCCCCTTTTTAAAAGCCGTTCTGATTCTGGTATATTGCATTCCAGCAGCTAGCAAACTAGAACAACAGACCTTGGTTTTGTATAGATTTACAGCAAAACAAATTTTATTAGATTAGAAAAAGGGGGTAGGAAGCCTTTCATTTTTACAATTTCATATAAAAGTCACAGAAGGAAATTATATTTTGTAACACTGACATGGAACAGCCACCATACAAACTGCTTTCCAACTCCAGTGTGCTAAATTATGCAGCACTAGCAGGTAAATATTTAAAATCTGTGATCAGTCTACTGCTTTCCAGACTCATGCACCAAAACAATATGAATGCAGTGAGAAAAAACACCTCCACTGGAATGATTCAAAGGTAATGTTAAGAAACTATAATTAGCTTTTCTGCTATTCATAAGTGTTCGTAGTAAATAAATACATAATTGCATCCACTTATTAGTGATGTTATTAAGGAAGCTTTAAAACTATGCTAAATATTTGATATGTGTTATTTCTAAAGCAGTTTCATGGTTCCATTGTGTAAATGAATGTGGAGTTTAAAGAGAGCATCATTTATGTAATAGGCCTTCTGCTTTTTAAAGAGGTTGTTGCAGCTGCAGCACTTAGCAATTATTCTCTCCTCAAAATATGTCTTTGACTTTCCAACGCAGTCGATCCCAACCACCTAAGAGTTAAAATTGGAAATGCTGCTCATCTCAGTTCAACAAATACACGAATGCTCCTATGAGCTAAGGCACTATAAGCTATTTCTGAAGCATAGAAAGATTTGATAATTAAGAAAGATTTAAAGGGAAATGAAAAGCCAGTAAGAGTTTTATCACAATAGAACCCAAAAAAGTGAAATAAATGTGACATGACTTTTAATAATCACTTAAACATTTGGTTAATGGGAATTCTATAATAGACCGTATCATTTTCTTAAACACAGGAGACACATCTTAATTTTGTGCATTCCTCTCAACTCTTGGCTCAATACTTTGCACAGAGTAACTGGTTCTCAATAAAAGTTTGTGGAAGTTCACGGTGATGACTGAGGCCCTGAAACTCCGTACACGTTCATCTTATCTAGTTCTAAAGTAAAATACTCCTGAGGTGTATTTTATGGTTTTTTAATTAATAACTCATGCTATGAAATATAGCAAAATAACTATTAAAACTACAATATTTAATCAATCAGGACACCACACTCAATAACTATGAAAGACAGCAATTTGCTGCTTAGATGTGCTTCATACATAATTGACTTATCTTCATTGTATTCAAGCCCTTTCTAAAATATTATCATATCCCAGGGCATACCAACCATTTGAATAACACTGATTATTATATAGTTCCAAAAGTTTGTTAGTAAATTTTAATCTTTGATTTCTACCCAATGTCCTTCCTATCCATCTTCGTCTTGGACCACAGAAAGATGTAGGTTGCATTTAATAAGTAAATGTGTCCCATGACCATGAATGCCTAATTGGAGATATTATATTGCAATAAGTTGAGATTAATCTTAATGAGACAAATACCTTGCCAATGTTTAAAAGCGCATCATTTATTTTAAGGAAAACTTGGTGTTTCCTAGGCTGCTGAAAGCAAATACCATGAAATGGCTCAGATTGAACAATGGGAATTTATTAGATTATAGTTTTGAAGCTGAGAAAATGACCAAAGCAAGGCATCATCAAGGTGGTGCTTTCTTCCCAAAGACCAGCTAGCTGCCTGTGATCCGTGGCTCCTCTGCCACGTGGCAGGCACCTGGGGGCATCTGCTGGTCTCTCTCTTGTATTCCGGGTTTCACTGCTGGCAGCTTCTTGTTTCCATAGCTTTCTTTCCCTCTGTCTGTATTCATTCCACTTATAAAGGATCCAGTAATAGGATAAAGACCCATCCCAAATGAGGTGGGTCACACTTTAACCAAAGTAGCATCATCAAAAGGTCCTACTTACTATAGGCTCACACGCACAGGAATGGATTAGATTTATGTTTTCTGGGATATATATAGCTTCAATCCACCACACTTAGTGAAAACATTTCTCCTTTCCAAATCACCTTTATTCTCTCCCTTCTACATCTTCAGTCTCTCTGTTCACTATTCACTGGAGCTTTTACCTCAGACTACACATATACACATATTTCCCATAATTTTGAAAACACCTTCAGTGGACTTAGTTTCCTCCTAACTCCAGTATTCCGTCTTCCTCTTCCTTTTATAGCTATACTACAGCAAGTGCTACAAAGTGAACTTTAGCCTTGGAATGCAGCACGGGGTCTGTTCACAGCAACAACTAACACTTATTAAACACTCAGCTCTGTGCTAAGTCCTAGAAATACAAAGACAATTCACGTAAGAAGCTTATGGCCGCATGATACGGTGTGTTAAATCCTACAATAGAGAGAAGAGCTAGGTATTCAAGAGAATAAGGAAAGTAAGTTATTCTCAAGTTGAAGGATCTCAGAGGAAAGAGTTCTTGAGATGATTTAGCAAAGATAATAATTAGCTAGCTGCAGAAGAGGAAACTTCAACCAGTTCAGGATAAAGCAGTAAGTGAGAGTGAGGGGTGGCGAGAGATAAGGCTGGAAAGACAGACTGGGCAATTTCATAGAAGGACCTCACATACTGTGAGGACCTTGGACTTCATCTGGGTAAATTGGCTGGGTTAAACAATGGGAATTTATTTGCTCACTATTTTGAGGCCAGGACAATGTCCAAATCAAAGCCTTGCTAAGGAAATACTTTGTCCCTGAAGACTAAAGCATTCTAGGCTGGCTGCTAGCAATCCTTTGTGCCTCGGTCATACAGTAAAGCACGTGGGGCCTCTGGTCTCCTCCTTCTCTTCTGGGTTCTGTTTCAGCTTCTTGCTACCCGTGACTTTCTTTCTCTCTATCTGAATTTAATTCCACTTATAAGGACTCCAGTGATAGGATTAAGGCCCATCCTGATTGAGGTAACCTCATCTGAAGGGCCTACTTACAATGGATTCACACTCTCAGGAATGGATTAACTTTGAGAACCTGTTTTTTGGGGTACATACAGACCAAAAAACTAGACACCATAACATAGCCAAGTTGACACATAAAATCAACAATAGCATGTTACAAAAGCATTTTCGTGATTGAGCTGCCAGCTGAACTAGGCAATTTTTTCTTGGAACCTCATTTTTATGTTGCGAAGAAAAAAAACAAGTGATAAACTGTACTTATTCAGACATTGGCATTTGGTGGGCATGTTCTAAATGTTGAATGAAGTAACCCTGTTACTCCAAGGACAACAACGATATTTGTGGCTAATGATAAAATTGGAGCTTTTAAATGAAAATTAGAATGCTGAAAAACTTTTATCTGCCACTGTGAGTTAGTTAGCTTCCCAATTCTTGATGACTTTCCTGACTAGAAAAACATGCAGGTGAAGGACACAGCTTAGAGCTTTTACCCTGACTGTCCCCTCTGCTTGGAATGCTCGCTTCCCAATATCTGCTGGGCTGCGTCCCTCTTCTCCTTCAAATCTCCATTCAAATGTCACCTTCTCACTGAGGCCTATCCTGGCTGCCATATTTAAAAATGCAATCCACCTCTTATTACTCTTGGTATCCCTTTGCATCCTCTATTTTTCTTGCCCCCACCACAATTACCACAAGACATATCAACTTGCAACATTGTACACAATTTACTTATTTATTTTAGTATTTTAGTTATTGTTCATTTTCTCACTCAACCTATTAAATGTAATTTCCTTAATAACAAGAACCATTTTTTTAGTTACTGATATAACTCGATCCCCTAAGAGTACCTAGTCCATTGTAGGTAAGCCATAAATATTCATTAAACAAATGTTTGTAATAATTGCTTTGTGTAATTATATTCATAAATTATAAATCTTTAAGATCATATATCAATCTGTTAAGGGTCATTATCTTGGTTATATTATATATTTCTTCAATGTTGAATTTTTATCCATGACCACGTGTTATTTTTATAATCAGAAATATATAAATGCATTTATTCAAATATATGTATATATGTTTATATATATATATATGCATTTATACACACACCCATACATATATTTAACCCAGCTCAAATGTCATTTCTGATGCAAAGCATTCCCCAATTGGAATTTGTTCCTCTTCTATGCCACAAGACTCTGTATCTTTATTAAGTGCTATTCACTTTCCACCTTTTAAAAAAATCCATTATGTATATGCTTGTCTTCCACAGCTCTTCAGGGACAAGACAGCGTCATGTTCACAGAGGCACCTGGCCCAATGTTTGACACATGGTAAGTATTTATTCAAGTGAGTTTTTGAACAGCCTTGCATCAAATACTAATATTTTTAAGCTAGAGTAGATTCATTAAGAAACTGGCATTTATCTTACAGTGTTACAGATTATATGAATGTAAATAAATAAGTAGTTATTACTTATTAATATTTATGCATCATATAAGTACTGTTCTAGTTTGCTAGCTGCCAGAATGCAATATATCAGAAATAGAATGGCTTTTGAAAGGAGATAATTTATTAAGTTGCAAGTTTACAGTTCTAAGGACGTGAAAATATACCAATTAAAGCAGGTCTATAAAAATGTCCACATTAAGACATCAACAAGAGCTTACCTTCACCCAAGGAAACCCAATAAAGTTCAGGATTTCTCTCTCAACTGGAAAGTCACATGCAGAACGTGGTGATGTCTGCTAGTTTTCTCTCCAGGCCACTTGCTTCGTGAAACTCCCCAACGGTCATATTCCTTCTTCATCTCCAAAGGTCTCTGGCTGCATGGGCTCTCGTGGTTCTCATGGCTCTCTAGCTTTCTTCAAAATTTTTCCTCTTTTAAAGGATTCCAGTAAACTAATCAAGACCCACCTGGAATGGGTGATGTCACATCTCCCTCTAATCAAAGGGTAATACCCACAACTGGGTGAGTCACATCTCCATAGAGATAATCTAATCAAGTTTCCAACCTACAGTGCTGACTAGGGATTAAAAGAAATAGCTGCTTCCACAAGAGTGATCAGGATTAAAGCATGGCTTTCCTAGGGCACATAATCCTTTCAAACCAACACAAATACTGATACACTTATAAATAAGTGTATTTGTTAGTGTTACAACTTATTAAATAAAAATAACTTTAAAACAAGTACTGAGACTTATAAAAGGAATCTTTCCCAGCTTTAGTATTTCTGTAGAGAAGTAAAAAAGAATAAATATCAATAACAATTACCTTCTGGCTGTCTTTTTATTTTAAAATATATAAACCTAATATTTTATGACTATATTAAAAACTATAGCTTTATGATATTGAAATTTACTGTCAGTATTACGTTAATATTAGTATAAAAAATAGTAGACCCCTTTCCGAACCTCCCCACAATTGAAAATTTAAGATCTGGTTTTCAGTTCAAATGACAAACTCATTATTAGACTTTTGCTCTTCCTCCAAGCACAATGAATTCCTGAGTCTTCAAACACCCAAAATAGATAATCCTATTTCAAGTGTGCATGGGGGGAGGGGAGAGTCACTATCTTTAGATTCAGAGGAGTTCTGAATAGGACCAAGCAGAAATTTAGGTCAACAGGAGGAATTTTTATGAGCAGCGTTTAACTTGCTCTTTCCCCAGACAGCAGGTAATATAGAAAAAAGAGCTATGGGGTTTGTTGGAAAAGAAATATTTATGACTAGTTCACAGTAAGTTGGAAATGTGCTTTTAAAAATACAGCTGGATAAAAAATTATAGTTATAAAATAATCACAATTCTGTTAAACAAATGAATGGAAAATTATACTTAGAAGAAGATATGGAGAAATCCAGGTCAAAATGCCAACTAGTGGTTGCCTTTAAATGATGAAACTTCATTTCCCTGTGCC
The DNA here is from genome assembly GCF_023851605.1 of Tamandua tetradactyla. Classification (NCBI taxonomy): domain Eukaryota; kingdom Metazoa; phylum Chordata; class Mammalia; order Pilosa; family Myrmecophagidae; genus Tamandua; species Tamandua tetradactyla. Next base: position 63,432,481 of record NC_135337.1, read on the forward strand.
TGATCATGCAAAAAAAAAAAAAAGATAAAACTTAGAGCGATTATTTCTTCTTACTGTTATTCTATATTTCATAGATGTTTTATAATCTGCATGTATTTATTTTATAATTGGAAAAATAGTAACCTTTAAAAACATAGAAGGTAGATAGAGAAGGTGACAAATAGAAAATGTAAGCTTTGGAGTCAGACTGATCAGAGTTCAAATCATCCCGAATGTTCCATTCTATTAGACAGGCCAAGCAGTGCAAAAATATTCAGTACCTGCTCGGTTCCAGATGCTGAGACAAAACAATTCTGTCACTAGTCCCAAGAAATAGCCATCCCTGTTCTGAAACCTGACACTTTAGAGCATCCTAAGAATCGTACACTCACACAGTATGTACTAAAAGTAACTGTGTATCACTGTCGTTCTCTTTATGGCAGTTGGCCTGGCCCAGTACAATCCACAACCTTAAATGTCTGTTCTCATGACTGAATTGTGCAGGCTCGTGGGAAATGCCTCTCCACCTCTCTTGCCCTACAAGAGGCAGCTGTGTTCAAATGCTGTAATGGTTTGTGGGTTTTGCTTGTGGCAACATCAAAGATAAACACAGCTAAGAATATAGAGAAGATTTGAGTGGCAAAGGGCTTAAGAAAGAAAAAAGACAAATTAACTTGTCCAATCCTTTCTCTTAGCATGAATGCAACAGGTTTTTGCATAGCAAAGAATCATTTCCAGGTAGTACCAAGCATCTACCTTCCTGCTTCCGTTCCTGTTCCAAGGTGTGGGTGCCAGGTTCTCACGGATGAGCGTGGTGTTCACGACAGCTGTGACGGTGAATGAGGTTGGCAAACTCCTCAAATGCCCACCTCCAGCTACTCATGCCCTTGTGCCATCACCTCCCCTTTGATTGTGGCCTGGACCTGGTGTCTTACTTCTAATGAACAGAATACAGCAAAGTGGTGGGATGTCTCGTTCATGATTAGGTTTTAAAAGACTATGACGTCCGCCCGCCCTCCTCTCCCCTCTTTGTCCGCTGGGCCTCTTCCCCCTCCTGCTCCGGCGACTCTCCAACCACTACCGTGCCGTCTTCCGCCTTCACCGGCTCCTCCGCCACCGGCCTCAACAGCCCTGCCACCCTCACCTTTCCTCCTCCAGAACAGTTACTGGGGGAGTGGAGACAATACAGAGCAGCTCCCGGAGCCACGATGGAGATCAAAGGGACGGCGAACCCCATCCTGGAACGGCTGACTGTCTGGGAGAACCAGCTCCGGTGAGATCACCGAGGGGCGCGGGCTTTCCCGGGCGGGACGGAAAGCGGCGGGAGTCCCTCCCTTCCTCCTTCCCAGGCCAGCTGGCAGAATTGGGCAGGCGGTCCCCTTGGGCCGCGGCGGCTGGCGCCCCCACCACGCGAGGCCCCCCGGACCAACTGAGAGAGTTGGGTCGGAAATCCCCAGACTGCGGAGAACGGTGACTGGGGGGTCCCTTCCAAACACGTGACTCCCCAGTCCGGCTGGGAACAGTGCCCTCTCGTGCTGTGGTGGCCGGCGACCCTCCCCGCGTTTGGACCACCGGGCCGGCTGGCACTCTTCCAAGACGCTTCGGTTGCCGAACCTCCCCTACAGCGAGAGTTTTCCAGAGTTAAAGGACCCACAGCAGCTTTCACTGGTGGAACCCGTAGACAAACTTGTGCCACCAACGCCACCTACTGGGAAGGATAAGAAAAACAGAACCCAGAGATTTCACAGAAAAATCTTACAACCTTGTTCGGTCCGACACCCAGGGGAATCTGACTAAATGCCCAGATGCCAGCAGAAGATAATGGATCATGCTCAGAAAATTGAAAATATGGCCCAGTCAAAGGAACAAACCAATAGTTCAAATGAGATACATGAGCTGAAACAACTAATGCTGAATATACGAACAGAAATGGAAAACCTCTTCAAAAACGAAATCGATAAATTGAGGGAGGACATGAGGAAGACATGGGCTGATCAAAAAGAAGAAATAGAAAAACTGAAAAAACAAATCACAGAGCTTATGGAAGTGAAGGATAAAGTAGAAAAGATGGAAAAAACAATGGATACCTACAATGATAGATTTAAAGAGACAGAAGATAGAATTAGTAATTTGGAGGATGGAACATCTGAATTCCAAAAACAAACAGAAACTATCCAAAAAAGAATGGAAAAATTTGAACAGGGTATCAGGGAACTCAAGGACAATGTGAATCGCACAAATATACGTGTTGTGGGTGTCCCAGAAGGAGAAGAGAAGGGAAAAGGAGGAGAAAAACTAATGGAAGAAATTATCACTGAAAATTTCCCAACTCTTATGAAAGACCTAAAATTACAGATCCAAGAAGTACAGCGCACCCCAAAGAGATTAGACCCAAATAGGCGTTCTCCAAGACATTTACTAGTCAGAATGTCAGAGGTCAAAGAGAAAGAGAGGATCTTGAAAGCAGCGAGAGAGAAGCAATCCATCACATACAAGGGAAACCCAATTAGACTATGTGTAGATTTCTCAGCAGAAACCATGGAAGTTAGAAGACAGTGGGATGATATATTTAAGTTACTAAAAGAGAAAAACTGCCAACCAAGACTCCTACATCCAGCAAAATTGTCCTTCAAAAATGAGGGAGAAATTAAAACATTCTCAGACAAAAAGTCACTGAGAGAATTTGTGACCAAGAGACCAGCTCTGCAAGAAATACTAAAGGGAGCACTAGAGTCAGATACAAAAAGACAGAAGAGAGAGGCATGGAGAAGAGTGTAGAAAGAAGGAAAGTCAGATATGATATATATAATACAAAAGGCAAAATGGCAGAGGAAAATATTATCCAAACAGTAATAACTCTAAATGTTAATGGACTGAATTCCCCAATCAAAAGACATAGACTGGCAGAATGGATTAAAAAACAGGATCCTTCTATATGCTGTCTACAGGAAACACATCTTAGACCCAAAGATAAATATAGGTTGAAAGTGAAAGGTTGGGAAAAGATATTTCATGCAAATAACAACCAGAAAATAGCAGGAGTGGCTATACTAATATCCAACAAATTAGACTTCAAATGTAAAACAGTTAAAAGAGACAAAGAAGGACACTATATACTAATAAAAGGAACAATTAAACAAGAAGACATAACAATCATAAATATTTACGCACCGAACCAGAATGTCCCAAAATACATGAGGAATACACTGCAAACACTGAAAAGGGAAATAGACACATATACCATAATAGTTGGAGACTTCAATTCACCACTCTCATCAATGGACAGAACATCTAGACAGAGGATCAATAAAGAAATAGAGAATCTGAATATTACTATAAATGAGCTAGACTTAACAGACATTTATAGGACATTACATCCCACAACAGCAGGATACACCTTTTTTTCAAGTGCTCATGGATCATTCTCAAAGATAGACCATACGCTGGGTAACAAAGCAAGTCTCAACAAATTTAAAAAGATTGAAATCATACACAACACTTTCTCAGATCATAAAGGAATGAAGTTGGAAATCAATAATAGGCGGAGTGCCAGAAAATTCACAAATACATGGAGGCTCAACAACACTCTCTTAAACAACCAGTGGGTCAAAGAAGAAATTGCAAGAGAAATTAGTAAATACCTAGAGGCGAATGAAAATGAAAACACAACATATCAAAACTTATGGGACGCAGCAAAGGCAGTGCTAAGAGGGAAATTTATTGCCCTAAATGCCTTTATCAGAAAAGAAGAAAAGGCAAAAATGCAGGAATTAACTGTCCACTTGGAAGAACTTGAGAAAGAACAGCAAACTAATCCCAAAGCAAGCAAAAGGAAAGAAATAACAAAGATTAGAGCACAAATAAATGAAATTGAAAACATGAAAACAATAGAGAAAATCAATAAGACCAGAAGTTGGTTCTATGAGAAAATCAATAAGATTGATGGGCCCTTAGCAAGATTGACAAAAAAAAGAAGAGAGAGGATGCAAATAAATAAGATCAGAAATGGAAGAGGAGACATAACTACTGACCTCACAGAAATAAAGGAGGTAATAACAGGATACTATGAACAACTTTACGCTAATAAATACAACAATTTAGATGAAATGGATGGGTTCCTGGAAAGACATGAACAACCAACGTTGACTCAAGAAGAAATAGATGACCTCAACAAACCAATCACAAGTAAAGAGATTGAATTAGTCATTCAAAAGCTCCCTAAAAAGAAAAGTCCAGGACCAGACAGCTTCACATGTGAATTCTATCAAACATTCCAGAAAGAATTAGTACCAACTCTCCTCAAACTCTTCAAAATAATCGAAGTGGAGGGAAAACTACCTAATTCATTCTATGAAGCCAACATCACCCTCATACCATAACCAGGCAAAGATATTACAAAAAAAGAAAACTACAGACCAATCTCTCTAATGAATATAGATGCAAAAATCCTCAATAAAATTCTAGCAAATCGTATCCAACAACACATTAAAAGAATTATACATCATGACCAAGTAGGATTCATCCCAGGTATGCAAGGATGGTTCAACATAAGATAATCAATTAATGTAATACACCACGTCAACAAATCAAAGCAGAAAAATCACATGATCATCTCAATTGATGCAGAGAAGGCATTTTACAAGATTCAACATCCTTTCCTGTTGAAAACACTTCAAAAGATAGGAATACAAGGGAACTTCCTTAAAATGATAGAGGGAATATATGAAAAACCCACAGCTAATATCATCCTCAATGGGGAAAAACTGAAAACTTTCCCCCTAAGATCAGGAACAAGACAAGGATGTCCACTATCACCACTATTATTCAACATTGAGTTGGAAGTTCTAGCCAAAGCAATTAGACAAGAAAAAGAAGTACAAGGCATCAAAATTGGAAAGGAAGAAGTAAAACTATCACTGTTTGCAGACAATATGATACTATATGTCGAAAACCCTGAAAAATCCACAGCAAAACTACTAGAGCTAATAAACGAGTACAGCAAAGTGGCAGGTTACAAGATCAACATTCAAAAATCTGTAGTGTTTCTATACATTAGTAATGAACAATCTGAGGGGGAAATCAAGAAACAAATTTCATTTACAATTGCAAATAAAAGAATAAAACACTTAGGAATAAATTTAACTAAGGAGACAAAAGACCTATACAAAGAAAACTACAAGAAACTGTTAAAAGAAATCACAGAAGACCTAAATAGATGGAAGGGCATACCATGTTCATGGGTTGGAAGACTAAATATAGTTAAGATGTCAATTTTACCTAAATTGATTTACAGATTCAACGCAATACCAATCAAAATCCCAACACTTACTTTTCAGAAATAGAAAAACCAATAAGCAAATTTATCTGGAAGGGCAGGGTGCCCCAAATTGCTAAAAGTATCTTGAGGAAAAAAAACGAAGCTGGAGGTCTCACGCTGCCTGACTTTAAGGCATATTATGAAGCCACAGTGGTCAAAACAGCATGGTATTGGCATAAAGATAGATATATTGACCAACGGAATCGAATAGAGTGTTCAGATATAGACCCTCTCATCTATGGGAATTTGATCTTTGATAAGGCAGTCAAGCCAACTCACCTGGGACAGAACAGTCTCTTCAATAAATGGTGCCTGGAGAACTGGATATCCATATGCAAAAGAATGAAAGAGGACCCGTATCTCACACCCTATACAAAAGTTAACTCAAAATGGATCAAAGACCTAAACATCAGGTCTAAGACCATAAAACAGAGGGAAATGTAGGGAAATATCTTATAAATCTTATAATTGGAGGCGGCTTTATAGAACTTACACCAAAAGCAAGAGCACTGAAGAAAGAAAGAAATAAATGGGAACTCCTGAAAATTAAACACTTTTGCACATCAAAGAACTTCATCAAGAAAGTAAAAAGACAGCCTACACAATGGGAGACAATATTTGGAAGCGACATATCAGATAAAGGTCTAGTATCCAGAATTTATAAAGAGATTGTTCAACTCAACAACAAAAAGACAATCCAATTACAAAATGGGAAAAAGACTTGAACAGACACTTCTCAGAAGAGGGAATACAAATGGCCAAAAGGCACATGAAGAGATGTTTCAACGTCCCTGGCCATTAGAGAAATGCAAATTAAAACCACAATGAGATATCATTTCACACCCACCAAAATGGCCATTATCAACAAAGCAGAAAATGACAAGTGCTGGAGAGGATGTGGAGGAAGAGGCACACTTATTTACTGTTGGTGGGAATGTCAAATGGTGCAACCACTGTGGAAGGCAGTTCGGCAGTTCCTCAAAAAGCTGAATATAGAATTGTCATATGACCCAGCAATACCATTGCTAGGTATCTACTCAGAGGACATAAGGGCAAAGACACAAACGGACATTTGCACACCAATGTTTATGGCAGCATTATTTACAATTTTAAGGAGATGGAAACAACCAAAATGTCCATCAACAGACAAGTGGCTAAACAAACTGTGGTATATATGTACAATGGAATATTATGCAGCTTTAAGACAGAATAAACTTATGAAGTATGTAATAACATGGATGGACCTTGAGAACATTATGCTGAGTGAGATTAGCCAAAAACTAAAGGACAAATACTGTATGGTCTCATTGATATGAACTGACATTAGTGAATAAACTTGGAATATTTTGTTCATAACAGAGACCATCAGGAGATAGAAATAGGGTAAGATATTGGGTAATTGGAGCTGAAGGGATACAGACTGTGCAACAGGACTGGATACAAAAACTCAGAAATGGACAGCACAATACTACCTAACTGTAATATAATTATGTTAAAACACTGAATGAAGCTGCATGTGAGAATGATAGAGGAAGGAGGGCTGGGGACATAAATGAAATCAGAAAGAGAGATAGATGTTAAAGATTGAGAGATGGTATAATCTAGGAATGCCTAGAGTGTATAATAATACTGAAATGTACAAGGTACAATTTTAAAAATATTTTTGCATGAGGAAGAACAAAGGAATCTCATTATTGCAGGGTACTGAAAATAGATGGTAATTAATATTTTAAAATCTCACCTTCTGTGTGAGACTAAAGCAAAAAATGTTTGTTACAAAATTTATATTTTGACTAGTGCATTTCCTAATATAACTTATGTAGATAGTTTGACTGAATGCCATAAGTACTTGGAATCTCAGGTAAGACATGAGATTTTGCTGGTTTGTCCAGAGTGATGCCCTGATGAATCCCAGAGTGATTCGATCAGTGAGTGGAAAAGTATCTGCAAAGCCCCCTTCGGGGAGTGGTGAGAACGGGAGAAATTCAACTTCCCCAAGTTGAATTCTTGATATTCTCACAAGCAGTGTGGACAACCAAAGCTATGGGCAGAGCCCCAAGTCTGGGGTTTGTTCATATGAAACGTAACCCCACAAACGATAGGTCAAGTCTACTTAAAATTTAGGCCTAAGAGTCACCCCCAAGAGAGCCTCTTTTGTTCCTCAGATGTGGCCCCTCTCTTCAGCCAACACAACGAGCAGTCTCACCACCCTACCCCTCCCTACATGGGACATGATTCCCAGGGGTGTGGACCTTCCTGGCAGCGTGGGACAGAGATCTTGGAATGAATGGAGACTCAGCATCAAGGGACTGAGAAAAACCCTAGAATGAGCTGAGACTTAGCATCAAGGGATTGAGAAAACCTTCTCGACCAGAAGGGGGAAGAGGGAAATGAGACAAAGTGCCAATGGCTGAGAGATTCCAAACAGAGTCGAGAGGTTATCCTGGAGGTTATTCTTATGCATCAAGTAGATATCATCTTGTTGTTCAAGATGTAATGGAGAGGCCGGAGGGAGCTGCCTGAAAATGTAGAGCTGTGTTCCAGTAGCCATGTTTCTTGAGGATGATTAAATAATATACAGCTGTCACAATGTGACTGTGTGATTGTGAAAACCTTGTGTTTGATGCTACTTTTATCTACCTTGTCAACAAAGGAGAACATATGGAATAAAAATAAATAATAGGGGGAACAAATGCTAAAATAAATTTAGTTTAAATGCTAGTGATCAATGACAGCGAGGGGTAAGGGGTATGGTATGTATAACTTTTTTTTCTCTGTTATCATTTTATTTCTTTTTCTGTGATCTTTTTATTTCTTTTTCTAAATCAATGCAAATGTTCTAAGAAATGATGAATATGCAGCTAAGTGATGATATTGTGAATTACTGATTATGTATGTTGTTTTATTTTGTTTCTTTATTTTTTTTAATTAATAAATAAATTTAAAAAAAAAAGTCAGACTCACAATTGGGTGTGACACATCTCCATGCAGATAATCTAGTCAAAAGTTTCTAACCTACAGTATTGACTCAGGATTGAAAGAAATGGCTTTCCCCCCAAGATTGGATCAGGATTAAAACATGACTTTTCTGGGGTACATAATAGAGCCAAACCAGCACAAATAGCATGCCCATATATTTTCCTATACCCTCTATCCCCACAACTTTTTTTGTATTTCTTACTACTTATGTCTTTGTATGTTAAATGTCCAGACCATAGATTTATCACTACTTTTTATGCATTTGCATTTTAGGACCATAATTCATAAGCCTCTTTCTCCTGCTCTCCCCCGGATGCTGTATGGTATTCTTCCAGCCTCTGGAACCCCAGAACAGTTGTTTCAGGCACTCTCACCTGTTTAGAAGTTGTTCTAGTGGAGGACCAAGTCCTGTTGCTCCTTACTCCACCATTTTCCCACCATGGCATCCTCTGTGCTTCATCTTGAGTAGTTTTTATTGCTATGTTTAAGTTCATTAAGCTGTTCTTTCACAATATTTAATCTACTATTAATGATGTCCAGTGTATTTTATCTCAGGTATTTTAGTTTTTATCTCTAGAACTTCAACTAGAGTTTTCCTACACCTTTAATGTCTTTTGTTAGCATACTCATGCTTGCCTCTTTCTTCTTGAATGTATAGAATTATGTGTATAAAGGCCCTTCCTAATGTCTTTGTCTACCATTTCTATCATCTTGTAATGTCTGGGTTTGTTTCTATTGATTGATTTTTCTCTTCATTATGGTTAGCATTTTCTTTCTTTGCATCCCTGTTAATAAGCTTTATTAGGTGTAACTAGAGCAGCCTTTAATCTAGAGCTGTTCTTTCTCTACTATTAAGGCAATACTTTTTGAATAATCAACATAATACCCTGTGTACTAGTGATTTTTCTATTCTAATTTTGGGAATATGAACTTTTCTCAGCCTTGTTTGACCTCATGATTTTTTTTCTACCTTCTCCTTTCTGATGTTACTTTCAGATAGTTTCCACACACACACATGTTCTGATCATTTCTCAAGTGAAGAATCAAAGATTTTAAATCCTTGGCAAGTTCCTCAGCCTTTTCTGACCTCTAGCTGCAGGAGATGAGCATTTCTAAATACACTTTCAGGGAGGCCCTTAGGCTTTTACACGTCATCTTAAACTTATGGCTAATCTCCCTCAGTCTTTCTCCAATGTATCATATATCCCCAGCAACAGCCATTCAATATCATAGTCCTTATATATACTGTTTCCCTCAATTTTCTCAGATCCCTGAGTTATCACATGTACTAATTCATTCCTGAGCAGTTATACATAGGCAATTCTAAAGGTCTGTAATAATAAGTAAATTGAAACAAGTTTCAAAGAAGAACATTAACACAAAATGAAGCTATAATAAAATGCTAGGCAAGAGAGAGAAACTGACCTTCAGAGTACACTGAACAAAGTAATCAGATACCTAGACACCAGCAAAAAAAGTACAAGCCACGCTAAACAGGAAAATATGGCCCAGTCAAGGGGACAAATTAAAACTTCGGAGGAGACATAGAATTTTTTACACCTAATCAGTGATGTGCAAGTGAATCTCCTAAATCAACTCAAAGAGGTAAAGGAAAATATGGCTAATGAGATAAAGGATATTAAGAAGATATTGTTTCAGCATAAAGAAGAATTTGAAAGCATGCAAAGAAAAATAACAGAGATTATGGGACTGAAAGGGATAATAGAAGAGGTTAAAATATTCTAGAGGCATACAACAGCAGATTTGAATTAGTCTAGAGGCATACAACAGCAGATTTGAATTAGTAAATGAAGAATCAGAAAACTAGATGGAATGACAGATGAAAGAATGGAAAAATTGAGCAGGGTTTCAAGGATTGAGTGGCAGCATGAAATGTACAAACACATGCATCATGGGTGTCCCAGAAAGATAAGAGAAGGAAAAAGGGGCAGAAGGAATATTTGAGGAAATAGTGGTCAAAAATTTCCCAACTCTTATGAGAGCCATAAATATACATGTCCAAGAAGTAAATACAAACAGAATAAATCCTAATAGACCTACTCTGAGACACTTTCTAATCAGAATGTCAAAGAGAAAATCTTGTGAGCAGCACGAGAAAATCCATTTGTCACATAAGAGGGAATTGCAAAAGACTAATTTCTGATTTCTTATCAGAAACGATAGACATGAGAAGACTGCTGTATGATATATTTAAGATACTGCAAGAAAAAAAAAACCTGCCAGCCAATAATCCTTTATCCAGCAAAGGTGTCTTTCAAAAATGATAGAAAATTTTAAATATTCACAGATAAACAGAAACAGAGTTTGTCAACAAAAGAGCCCCTTATATTCTCTCAAACTTTAGGGACTCCCAAGTTAATAGGCTAAGCCCTTGATCTTGAGGTTTGTTCTTCTGAAATTTATTTCTGTAATAGAGAAACTAAGCCTACCTGTAATTATGCTTAAGAGTTACTTCCAGAGAATTTCTTTTGTTGCTTAGATGTGGTTCTCTCTCTCTCAGCCCAACTCTTCAAGAAAAATCATTACCCTCCTCCCAAGTAGGACATGATATTCAGGGGTGTGGGACTTCCTGGCAACTTGGGACATGATTCCTAGGCCTGAGCTTGGCCCTGGCACTGTGGGATAAGCAAAGACTACCTGCCCAAAAGGGGTAAAATAAATGTAACAAAATAAGGTGTCAGTGGCTAAGAGATTTCAAATAGAGTGAAGAGGTTGTTCTGGAGGCTACGCTTATGCAAGCTTCAGCTAGATATTGCTAATTACCATGATATGCCAAGCTCCAACCAACAGTATTCCTAAAAACCCTAAGGCATATCCAGGGTTCTCTCTGAGACTCTATAAAAGTTTCATTCACTAAGTTTAAATTTTCAGGAACCTAAAACCTTCAGATGGTTCCTAGGACAGATAAGTCCTGAAACCTAGAGTTAGCAGCCTCTCCGTGAATATCGACCAGTTGCAACTCCCTACCCATAATGTCAACACCTCTTTTCAATGTGAAGAAATTAGAATGATCATTGCCCAAATATCCCTAAAGATTGGGAGGAGGATCAAAGGAGAAAGAAGAGTTTTAATAGAGAATAGAGGATTTTACAAATGAGTATGACTATTGAATCATCATACTGATATTTCTTTTTAGTCTTAGTGTCTTTGAGCAGCTAGAAGGAAATACTTGAAATTCCATACCATACATTGAAATAATTTCTATAATTGTTTTTTGAAATTTATTGCTTTTTGGTATATACACTATATTTTAAAATAAAAAATGTTTAAAAAATAAAACTGCTCTGCAAAAAATACTAAAGGGACTTCTGCAGACTGAAAGGAAAAGACAGGAGAAAGAGGTTTGGAGAAACATGTAGAACGAATATTATCCACAGGGTAACTAAAAGGGTAAAAAGAAAGATGAAAATAAAATGTGAAATCTGTTCTACTTTGCTAACTGCCAGAAAGAAATATGCCAGAATGGAATGACTTTTAAAAAGGGGAATTTACTAAGTCGCTAGTTGACTGTCCTAAGAAAATGTCCCAATTAAAATAAGTTTATAGAAATGTCCAATCTAAGGCATCAGGGAAAGATACCTTGGTTCAAGAAGGCCAATGACGTTCAGCATTTCTTTCTCAGCTGGAAGGGCACATAGCAAATACGGAGGTGTCTGCTGGCTTTCTCTCCAGGCGTCATGCTTCATCAAACTCCCTGGGAGGCATTTTCCTTCATCTTCCAAAATATCTGATGGACTCTCTGCTTCATGGTTCTTTAGCGTTCTGAAGCTTTCTCCAAAATACTTCTTTTATAGGATTCCAGTAAACTAATCAAGACCCATGCAGAATGGGTGAATACACTTCTCAGTCTAATCAAGTTTAATACCCACAATTGATTGAGTTACATCTCTGTGGAGATAACCTAATCAAGTTTCCAACCTATAGTACTGAATAGGGATTAGAAGAAACAGTTGCTCCCACAAGATTGATTAGTAAGGCATGGCTTTTCTAGGGCACATTAATCCTTTAAAATCAGCACAATATATAAAACCAAAGGATAAAGTGGTTGAAGTTAGTACTGCCTTTACAATAATAACACTAAATGTTAATGAACTGAACTCTCCAGGGAAAAGACAGATTGGCAGAAAGGATTTAAAAAAGCATACAACAACTACATGCTGACTACAAGACCTTAGATCCAAAACACAAATTGGTTGAAAGTGAAGGTTGGAAAATGATATTCCATGCAACCAGTAACCAAAAAAGAGCAGGAGTAGCTTAATAACATCAGACCAAATAGACTGTTTCAATTTGCTAAAGCTGCCAGAATACAATACACTAGAAATGGATTGGCATTTACAAACAGGCTTATTAGGATAAAAATGTACAATTCTAAGGTCATAAAAATGTCCAAATGAAGACATCAACAAGAGGATACATTCTCTCAAGAAAGGCTGATTGGGGGACTTTCAGGCCAAGATGGCAGCTTAACAATGTGCACATTTTAGTTCGTCCTCCAAAACAATTACTAAATAACCAGAAACAGTACAGAACAGCTCCTGGGGCCACGTCAGTGACTGGACACACAGCATACCCCAGTCTGGACCAGCTGGACTGGCTGTGAGCTCCCCCAGAGCGGTGAGTTCCCCAAGCCATGGCGGCCGGCACCCCTCCCACACTGGCTGCTTCCCAGAGGCGAAAGAAAAGAGACTTTACCAGCAGCAGGGGCTGAGCCCAACCAAACGCCAATTGTGGAATTAATTAACAAATTCTGACTACTAAAAATAGGCCCCCAGCTCAGGTGAACCTGGTCAAAGTAGAGGTCGCTCATTTTTGCCCCGGCACCAAGGGGGCAGGGCTGATGGAAAAAAAAAAAAAAAAAAAAAAAAAAAGGAAACAGGCTTTTGTGGCTGTGTTTCTACAAAGGCTTGACTGCCTTTGGATACAGTGGCAGGGCTTCTCAGGCTGCAACTGTCCCAGGCATAGGGAGAAACAAGTTCGTTTGATGGCTTGACTGGAGCCTGTGCTGTCCTCAGGGGAGGGGTGAGGCCCAGTTCTGGTGGAATCACTCCCTCAAGGAATTCAGACCCCAGGGCTTGGTAATTTGAAGCCATTAAAACCAGCCTACGACCTCTCCTCTGTCTCCACCATGCCCCCAGCAGGGAGAGTCTGCCAAAGATAAAGATACTACATCATCTCATGCTGGTGGAACCTGCAGGCAGACAAGCACCACATACTGGGCAGGATAAGAAAAACAGAGCCCAGAGACTTCACAGGAAAGTCTTTCAACCTGCTGGGCCTCACTCTCAGGGAAAACTGATGCAGGTGACTCTTTCCTCCTGATAGGAGGCTAGTTTGGTCTGGGAAAATCCAGGTGGGGTCTATAATACCTAAGTAGACCCTCCTAAGGGTGGGGGGGAAAGGCACCATACAAGCAGGGCAAGAAACAAGAAAACAAGAACTGAAAAATTCTCCTCTGTCAAACAAAACCTAAGCTTGAGGTCCAGATAAAGCTGAACTGAATGTCAAAGAACAGATAGACAACAAATTCATCAAGCAAGAAAACCCTAGGTAAAAGAAGTGAAAGCAAACTCCAGAATGAACTAATTAAAGTAATTAAATGACTAGACGCCAGCAAAAAATAACAAATCACACTAGGAAAATTGAAGATATGGCCCAGGCAAAGGAACAAACCAACAATTCAAAGGACATACAGGAGCTGAAACAATTAATTCAGAATATACGAACAGACATGGAAAACCTCATCAAAAACCAAGTCAATGAATTGAGGGAGGATATAAAGAAGGCAAGGAAAAAACAAAAAGAAGAAGCTGAAAGTCTGAAAAAACAAATCACAGAACTTATGAGAATGAAAGACACAGTAGAAGAGATGAAAAAAAACAATGGAAACCTACAATAGTAGATTTCGAGAGACAGAACATAGGATTTCTGAACTGGAGGATGGAACATCTGAAATCCGACAAGAAACAGAAACTATAGGGAAAAAATGGAAAAATATGAGCAGGGACTCAGGGAACTGAAAGACAATATGAAGCGCATGAATATACGTGTTGTGGGTATCCCAGAAGGAGAAGAGAAAGGAAAAGGAGGAGAAAAACTAATGAAGGAAATTATCATTGAAAATTTCCCAACTCTTATGAAAGACTTAAAATTACAGATCCAAGAAGTGCAGCGTACCCCAAAGAGAATAGATCCAAATAGACATACTCCAAGACATTTACTAATCACAGTGTCAGAGGTCAAAGAGAAAGAGAAAATCGTGAAAGCAGCAAGAGAAAAGCAATCCATCACATACAAGGGAAGCCCAATGAGACTATGCGCAGATCTCTCAGCAGAAACCATGGAGGCGAGAAGACAGTGGGATGATATATTTAAATTATTAAAAGAGAAAAACTGCCAACCAAGAATTCTATATCCAGCAAAACTGTCCTTCAAAAATGAGGGAGAAATTAAAACATTTTCAGACAAAAAAATCACTGAGAGAATTTGTGACCAAGAGACCAGCTCTGCAAGAAATACTAAAGGGAGCACTACAGACAGATATGAAAAGACAGAAGTGAGAGGTATGGAGAAGAGGGTAGAAAGGAAGACTATGAGTAAAGGTAAAAAGAAGGAAAATTAGATATGACGTATAAAATCCAGAAGGCAAAATAGTAGAAGAAAGTACTACCCGTGCAGTAATAACACTGAATGCTAATGAATTAAATTCCCCAATCAAAAAACATAGACGGGCAGAATGGATTAAAGAACAGGATCCATCTATATGCTGTCTCTACTCAAAGGACATGAGGGCAAGGACACAAATGGACATTTGCACACCAATGTTTATAGCAGCATTATTTACAATTACCAAGAGATGGAAACAGCCAAAATGTCCATCAACAGATGGGTGGCTAAACAAACTGTGACATATACATACGATGGAATATTATGCAGTTGTAAGACAGAAGAAAGTTATGAAATATGTAACAACATGGATGGACCTTAAGGACATTATGCTGAGTGAAATTAGCCAAAAAACCCAAAAGGACAGATACTGTATAGTCTCACTGATATGAACGGACATTAGTGAATAAACTTGGAATATTTCGTTGGTAACAGAGACCATCAGGAGATAGAAATAGGGTAAGATATTGGGTAATTGGAGCTGAAGGGATACAGATTGTGCAACAGGACTGAATATAAAAATTCATAAATGGACAGCACAATACTACCTAACAGTAATACAATTATGTTAAAATACTGAATGAAGCTGAATGTGAGAATGATAGAGGGAGGAGGGCTGGGGGGCATAAATGAAATCACAAAGAAAGATAGACGATAAAGATTGAGATGTTATAATCTAGGAATGCTTAGACTGAATAATGATAGTGACCAAATGTACAAATTTTAAAAATGTTTTTGCATGAGGAAGAACAAAGGTATGTCATTACTGCAGGGTGCTGAAAATAGATGGTAATTAGTATTTTAAAATTTAAACTTATGTCTAAGACTAAAGCAAAAAATGTTTATCTTGTACAAAATTTATATTTTGACGAGTGCATGTCCTAATATAACTTATGTAGATAGTAAGTTGGGCAGCATGAGTACATGGAACCTTGAGTAGGACATGAGATTCTGTTGGTTTGTCCAGAGTGATGCCCCAATGAATCCCAGAGTGATTTGATCAGTGAGTGGAAAAGTGTTTGTGAAGTTCCCTTCGGGGAATGGTGAGAACAGGGGAAAATTCAACCTCCACAAGTTGAATTCTTGATATTCTCACAAGCAGTGTGGACAACCAAAGCTATAGGCTGAGCCCCCAGTCTTGGGGTTTGTTCAGATGAAACTTAACCCCACAAAGGATAGGTCAAGCCTACTTAAAATTAGGCCTAAGAGTCACCCCCAAGAGAACCTCTTTCATTGCTCAGATTTGGCCTCTCTCTCCAGCCAACACAACAAGCAAATTCACCACCCTCCCCCTGTCTATGTGGGACATGACTCCCAGGGGTGTGGACCTTCCTGGCAACATGGGACATAAATCCTAGAATGAGCTGAGACTCAGCATCAAAGGATTGAGAAAAACTCTAGAATGAGCTGAGACCCAGCATCAAGGGATTGAGAAAACTTTCTAGACCAAAAGGGGGAAGAGTGAAATGAGACCAAGTGTCAATGGCTGAGAGACTCCAAACAGAGTCAAGAGGTTATCCTGGAGGCTATTCTTACGCATTAAACAGATATCACCTTGTTATCCAAGATGTAATGGAGAGGCTGGAGGGAACTGCCTGAAAATGGAGAACTGTGTTCAGTAGCCATGTTTCTTGATGATGATTGTATAATGATATAGCTTTCACAATGTGACTGTGTGATTGTGAAAACCTTGTGTCTGATGCTCCTTTTATCTACCTTGTCAACAGACGAGTAGAACATATGGAATAAAAATAAATAATAGGGGGAACAAATGTTAACATAAATTTAGTTTGAAATGCTAGTGATCAATCAATGAAAGGGAGAGGTAAGGGGTATGGTATGTATAATTTTTTTTCTGTTTTCGTTTTATTTTTCTGTTGTCCTTTTGTTTCTTTTTCTGAATTGATGCAAATGTTCTAAGAAATGATCGTGATGATGAATATGCAACTATGTGATGATATTGTGAATTACTGATTATATATGTAGAACGGAATGAGCATATGTTAAGAATGTTTGTGTTTCTTTCATGTAATATATTTTTTTAATTAAAAAAAAAAGAAAGGCTGGTTGCATTTGGGTTCCTCTGTCATGGGGGAAGGCACATGGTGATATCTGCTGGTCCTCTCTCTCAGCTTCTGGTTTCAAATGGCTCTCTCAGTTCTTGTTTCCAGTGGCTTTCTCTCTAAGCATCTGTAGATCCTCACTTAGCTTCTCACAGCAAACTCTGGATTTCATTTTGTAGTTTAGCATCTCCAAATGTCTGTGTTATGGTTTCATTTTCTGCTTTCTGTGTCAGCTCTCAGCTTTCTCATAAAGGGCTCCAGGAAAGGATTAAGACCCATTTTGAATAGATGGGGTCACATATACATCTAATCAAAAAGTCCTACCCACAATTGGGTGGGTCACATCTCCATGGAAACAACCTAATCAAAAGGCCCCACTCAATAATAGGTCTGGCCCTGCAAGATTGAATTAGAAAAGCATGGCTTTTGAGGGTACATAGCAGCTTCAAATCAGTACAGATTTAAATGCAGCGCTCTTAGAAGAATAAAGAAGTTCATTATACATTAATAAAGGGGAAATCCACAAAGAAGAAATTGCAATCTTAAATATTTATGCATCTAACCAGGGAATCCAAAAATACATGAAGCAAAACTGAAAGGAGAAATAGACACTGTTCTAGTTTGCTAGCTGCAGGAATGCAACACACCAGAGATGGATTGGCTTTTAATAAAAGGGGATTTATTTCATTAAAATAAAAACTTTTCATAAAAAATTCTTCAGAGGAAAGGCAGCTAACTTTCAACTGAGGTTCTTTCTTACATGGGAAGGCACAGGGTGGTCTCTGTTGGCCTTCTCTCTTGGCCTCTGTGTTCCAACAAGTTTCCCTGGGGTGTTTTCTTTCTGCATCTCCAAAGGTCTGGGCTGAGCCACGAGTGCTGAGGTGAGGTATGCTGAGCTGCTTGATCGAGCATTCTCATATAAGTGCCAGCCAATTAAATCAAATATCATTCATTACAGCAGGCATGCCTCTTAGCTGTTTGCAGATGTAATGAGCGACAGATGAGGTTCACGTACCATTGGCTCATGTCCACAGCAACAGAACTAGGTACATTCACCTGGCCAAGTTGACAACTGAATCTAACTACCACAGACACCACGATGAAAATAGCTGGAGACTTCAATACTCTGTTCTCATGAATAGATAGAACATCTAGACAGAGGCTCAATAAGGAAACAGAGAACTTGAGTAATATAATAAATGAACTAATGGATATATACAGAATATTGTATTCCAAAACAGCAGGATATACATTTTTTTCAAGTGCTTATGGGTAATTCTCCAAGATAGGTCATATGTTGGGTTATAGGACAGGTCTCAATATATGAAAAAAAAATGAAATTATAGAAAGCACTTTCTCTGATCATAATGGAATGCAGCTGGAAATAAAAAACTGGCAGAGATCTGGAAAATTGCAAATATACAACTGGTAAACAATACACTCTTAAACAATCAGTGGGTCAAAGAAGTATTTACATGGGAAATAAGTAAATACTTTGAGATAAATTAAAATGGGAATACAACATCAAAACTTATGAGATGCAGTGAAGGAAGTGCTGAGAGGGAAATTTCTAGCCCTGAATGCCTACATTAAAAAAGGAGAACCAAAATCAAAGACCTAACTGCACACCTGCAGGAAGTAGAACAGCAAACTAATCCCAAAGCAAGAAGAAAGAAGTAACAAATACTAAGCATCAATAAATGAAATTGAGAATAAAAGAGATAATGAGAATTAACAAAACCAAAAGTCGGTTCTTTGAAAAGATCAATGAAATTTACAAACTCTTAGATAGACTGACAAAGACCAAAAGAGAGAAGATGTAAAGAAAATGAAAAATGAGAAGGGGACATTAGTACTGACCCTACAGAAATAAAAAGGATCATAAAGGATACTGTGAATTACTGTATGACAACAAACTAGACACCTGAGATGAAATGGACGAATTCCTAGAAACACACAAACAACCAATATTGACTCTATAATAAATAGAAGACTCAAACAGACCAATTACAAGTAAAGAAATTGAATTAGTAATCAAAAACCTCCCAACAAAGATAAGCCCAGAACCAAATGACTTTACTTTTACTATTGGTAGATGAATTATTACCAATCATTCTAAGAAGAATTAATATAATACTGCTCAAATGCTTCCAAGAAATTGAAGAGGAGTGGCCTCATTCCAGGAGGCCAGTGTCACCCTAACACCAAGCCAAAGAAAGATACTACAAGAAAATAAAATTACAGACCAATTCTCTAATGAATACGGATGCAAAAATCCTCAACAAAATGCCAGCAAATAGATTCTAACAGTATTTTAAATGAATTATACACCATGATGAATTGTGTTTTCTCACAGGTAATGCATGTGTGGTTCAATCCAAGAAAATCAAATAATGTAAGTTCATTCATTGGAACAGAACATTCTCTTCAACAAATCTTGCTGGGAGAGCTGGATATCCACATCTAAAAGAATGAAAGAGTACACCCATCTCACACCATACACAAATATTGACTCAAAATGGAACAAAGACCTAAATGTTATTACTAGAAAAAATTCCCAGAAGAAAATGTATGGAAGCATTGTCAAGCTCTTGTGTTGGACAATGTTTTCTCAGATTTACACCAGAGCACAAGCAATAAAAGTTTTAAGAAAATAGACAAATGGGACATTCTCAACGTTAAAAATTTTAGTGCATCAAAGGACTTTGTCAAGAAAGTGAGATGAGAGAAAATATTTGGAAACCACATATCCAATAAGCATTTAATATCCAGAATATATAAAGAAATCCTACAACTCAACAATAAAAAGACAAATAACCCAATTAAAAAACAGGCAAAAGACTCTAAAGAGGAAATCCAAATGGCTAAGAAGCACATGAAAAGATGCTCAACATCCCAATCTATTAGGGAAATGCAAGTCAAAACCACAAAAATATATCATTTCACACCTAGTAGAATGGCCACTATAAAAAAACAACAACACAGAAAACTACAAGTGTTGGAGAGGATGTGGAGAAATAGGAACACTCATTCATTGCTTAGATTGTACAAAATTTCTATTTACATTGATGGTAAAGGTTTGGAAATGGATGGTGGTGATGGTAGTACATTATTGTGAATGTAATCAACAGTACTGATTGTGTAGGAGAATGTGGTTAAAAGAGGAAACTTTAGGATGTATATATTATTAGAATAAAAATTAAAAGATAAATCATGGGACTGTGCAGCACTGTGACCCCTATTGTAGATGAGGGACAATAGTTAATATAAGTATAAGAATGTTCTTTCATAAGATACAGCAAATGTATGACACTAATACAGTGGTAGGTGGGGAAATGGTAGATGGGGAAAAATACACCTACTGTAAATTATGGAAGTAGATAGAATTACTTTATTAATTCTAAGAAAGTAATAATCTTTCATCAATTATAATGAAAGTAAGTACTGTTAAAAAAATTGTACAATTATATAGAAAGTGCTATCATGAATAGTGACAGCAACCCAAGTGTCCATCAATAGATAAATGACTGAAAAAAAATGGGTTATATGCATACAATGGAATATTATTTGGCTGTAAAAAGGGATGAAGTTCTGTTGCATGCTACAACAAGAACATCTTGTTGAGTGAAATAAGCCAGAGACAAAATGGCAAACATTGTACTATTCTGCTTATATGAAATACCTAAGATAAGCAAATTTACAGAGACAGAAAGTAGATTAGAGGTTACCAGGACCTGGGAAGGGGGTAATAGGGACACTAATTAATTGCCAGTTGTAATGTTAAATGGTGCAGTTGCTGTGCAAAGCAGTTTGTTGGTTCCTCAGAAATGTAAATAGGGAATTACCATGTGACTTGACAAACCCTCTTAGTAGGTATATACCCAAAATAATTGAAAGCAGGGACTCAAACATTTTTGCACACTGATTTCCATAGCTGTATTCACAATTGCCAAAGAAGCAAGCAACCCAACTTTCCATCAACCAATGAATGGATAAGCAAAGAGCATATACATACAGTGGAATATTGTTTGGCTATAAAAAGCAATGAAGTAGTGAAATGAGACAAAGTGTCAATGGCTGAAAGATTTCAAACAGAGTCGAGAGGTTATCCTGGGTGTTATTCTTACGCATTGAGTAGATATCACCTTGTTATTCAAGATGTAATGGAGAGGCTGGAGGGAACTGCCTGAAAATGTGGAGCTGTGTTCCAGTAGCCATGTTTCTTGATGCTGATTGAATAATGATAAGGCTTTCACAATGTGACTGTGTGATTGTGAAAACCTTGTGTCTGATGCTTCTTTTATCTACCTTGTCAATAAACGAGTAGAATATATGGAATAAAAACAAATAACAGGAGGAACAAATGTTAAAATAAATTTAGTTTGAAATGCTAATGATCAACAAAAGCGAGGGGTAAAGGGAATGGTAGGGATAATCTTTTTTTTTCCTGTTTTTGTTTTATTTCTTTTTCTATTGTCTTTTTATTTCTTTTTCTGAATGGATGCAAATATTCTAAGAAATGATAAATATGCAACTAAGTGATGATAATGTGAATTACTGATTATCTATGTTAATATTTTATTATTTGTTAAATTTTTTTAATTAATAAATAAATTTTTTAAAAAGAAAAAAAGCAATGAAGTTCTGATGCACGCGGCAACACAGATGAACCTCGAAGACATTATGCTGAGTGAAATAAGCAAAAACAAACAAAAAAATAGGACAGATACTGTATGATCTTACTTACATGAGATAATTAGAATAAGCAAGTTCATAGTCAGAAACTAGAATACAGGTTACCAGGGGATGGATAGAGGCAGGGAATGGGGCGTTAATGCTTAATTGATCCCTGAGAGAGAGTGTTGTCCGTACTGAGTCACTTACACAGACGCAGAGCACATAGCACACGACTCAGGAGACAACCCTCAGGGGAAAATGGAAGGCGTCTGCTTTATTCAGGAAGTGCACAGGCTTATATAGGCGGGGAAGCATGCAGAGACACGTGTTGGGCTGGGATTGGTGGTCGTTGTTGCTAGGCTGGAGGGCAGATTACCAAGATTGGTCACCATTGTTGCTAGGGTAGAGGGCAGATTTCTGGGATTGGTCACCGTTGTTGCTAAAGGCAGAGGGCAGATTTCTGGGATTGGTCACTGTTGTAGCTAAGGCAGAGGGCAGATTTCGGGTCAGCCATTTCGTGTTGCTTTGCATCAGCCACAGCAGCCATGTTAGCAATATTTTATGGCTTCTCCAACAATAGCGCTCTCCAACAGAGAGGAATGTGAACCCTATGATTGCCTTATCTTACCACCTTTAAATAGTAAAGTACCTTTACCTCCAGCTCCCCAGGAGGCATTTTCTTTCTTCATCTTCAAAAGTCACTGAAGCAGAAGAATTCTCTGCTTCATAGTGCTGCAGCATTCTCTGCTCTGTGTGATTCTCATGGCTTTCTCTCTTGTTGTTCTCTAGCTTTTTCCAAAGTGCATCTTCTTTTAAAGGATTCCAGTAAAATCAATCAGGACCCACCTGGAATGGGTGGAGACCCATCTCCACCCACACATGATTGAGTCACATCTCCATGGAGATAAACTAATTAAAGTTTCTAATATACAGTACTGAATAGGGATTAGAAGAAACGGCTGCCCTTAAAGAATGGGATTAGGATTAAAATATGGCTTTTCTAGGGTACATACAGAATTTCAAACCAGCATACATACCTTTAGACTTCTTATTATCATGGTGATCCTACAACACTGTTTCCCTTCCAACACACACTCTTTCACATACATTCTTTTTCTCCTCCATTTCTCCCTATATGATTATGTTATTACATAGCTTTGGCTAGTTCAATATAACCACAGACTGTACAATGATTCCTTTCTTGTGTGACTTTTTGTTTTTCTGGAAATAATAATTATCTCTAATGTTTGCTTAGTTTTCTATGTACCTATTGCCAATTCATCTTCAAACATTCCTCCAGAGTTATGTACTTTCAAAGCATTAAAATACATCGAGTTGTTTCTTATTTTTATTCTTTTCTTGCCAACATCCTTCATGGAGCCCCCTATCTTCCTGCCCCACCATGGACAGACTGTTCTCTAGACATGTGGTTCTGTAGAAAACCCTGTGTTAATTCCCCTATTTTCTGGATCTTATACCTTTCTTTCTTGTTTTGCACTCTTGTTTAATGAAGCACATTCTCCAGAAGTTTCTGAGAAAGGGTACCTATGTTTAAGAACATGAACATCTGCTAAATTCCTTATTGACTGAACAAGTTCAGTTGAATACATAATTCTAGGTTGAAATTACAAAGAAATTACTTTCCTTGTAATTCCGAAGGTATTGTTCCATTGTCTTCTTAAATAGAAGACCTTCTTGTTATTGAAGAATCAATTCTTTTCTAATTCTAGCTCTTTTACTTGTGGCTTCTTTTTTCTCCTCTGGAATTGTTTAGAGATTTCTTTTCTTCCCAGCTAAATAAAATTTCCCATGAGATGACTTCAGTATGGGATTTTTTACTTTATTGTGAGGAGCTGATGGTGGGCCCTCTCACTCTGGAAAGTTATATTTTTCATTATGGAAAATTTTCTTGAATTATTATTTCCATAATTTTCTCCCCACTGTTTTGCCTATTCTTTCTTTCTAAACTTTTCTCATTTGAATGCTGAACTAAGTTTTTCATTTTCTTATCTTTTCTATTTCCCATTCTTATTTTTATTTATCTGGAGGGGTTTTTATTATCTCAGAGATTTCCTCTAATTTTGTTTTCCAATTATTCCAATTCCTAAGCATTTTGGGGATTTCACAGCATGATCAGCTTGCATATTAGCTTCTCCCTCTACAAGTTTAGAGCTTTCCCTAGATGGGTGTATTCGTTCTCACTCATTCATCTGGTCCATGCTTCAAACTATGCTATGTGGTCTGCTCTCCCATTGCTTTGGTCCGTGTTGTTTATTCCTTTTCTTTTTATCACTTTACTGGGATTTCAGAAGGGATTTGGAGTAGATACATATGTGCAATCCAGCATATATAATAAGGCCCTTTATTTTTTGCTATTTTCATTCCTACTATATTTCTTTTCAAGGCAACATAGATACATCTGAATTACCAGGAAAAGATTAATTTTAAGAAAGTGGGGGAAAAAATAACAAAATATTAATATTTCAAGATATTATCTGAGAAGATAATTTCCAACAATGCTGGAATCAGCTCATACATGTTCATAAAAACAGATGGTTATATTTTTAGGAATTTTGTCATTATTAAAAATTAAATTATACAGACTACCTATAGGCATGCTTAAGAGTTACTTCTGGAGAACCTCTTTTGTTGCTCAGATGTGGCCTCAGTTTCTCTAAGCCCAACTTTGCAAGTGAAATCATTGCCCTCCCCCCTACATGGGACATGACTTGCCGGGATTAAAAGCCTCCCTGGCAACGTGGAAGAGAATGCCGAGGGATGAATCCAGACCAGGCACCGTGGGATCAACAATTAAATCCTGATCAAAAGGAGGAAAAGAAGTGTAACTAATAAAGTATCAATGGCAGAGAGAGTTCAAATAGAGTTGAGAGGTGACTCTGGAGGTTGCTCTCATGCAAACTTCAGTTAGATCTTGCTACCTGTTGTAACCTGCCAACCTCCAACCAGAACCATTCCAGCCAATCCTAAAGAACACCTAGGGCAATTTATAAGATTCCACAAGGGTTCCAGGCACTACAGTAACTTTCCAAAAATACAACCTCCAGATGGGTCCCTGGTCCAGATAAATCCTGAAACCTAGCCCAGCCTCTCCAGAACATCAGATAATTCCATCTCCTTACCCCATATTAGTGACAGACCCTTCCAATATGAAAAATTTAGAATGGCCATAGCTGAAACACCCTCAAAGAGAGAAATGGAAAGATCAAAGGTGATGGTGGAGTTATACAGGGAAGACGGGATTTAACAAATGAATATGAATGCTGAATCATTAAATTGGTATCTCTTTTAGTTTCCAGTTTTTAGAGCAACTGGAAGTAAAAACCTAAAATTGTGAAATTGTAACCCATGTCAAACTCTGAAATATATTCTACAACTAACTGTGGTGCTGTGCTTTGAAATTTATAGTTTTTTTGTATATATGTTATTTTTCACAAAAAAAGAAGGAAAAAAATGTCGATTGTGATGATAAAAATACTTTAAAAAATTAAATTATAGAAACTTATAATGTAATAAACTATAGTAAAAAATGATAATAAATACTCAAAACTCATAACTTGTTAATTATTTTAGCATATCCATGTTCTTGAGTCTATTTTGATTTGCCACATCTCTATGGTAGAAATACTATAGAATGATGGGCTACTGAAATCTCTTCCCAGCCCCATTTTCAGTGACATCCCATTAGCAGTGTGGCCATAGTGGGGATATTTACACTATGGAAATTGGAAATGTAGCAAATCAGGGCTTGATATAGTTCTTTCTACTGTCTCGATGAGAAAATGATAAAGAAAAATGGTAATTGTGAAAATTAAACTTAAAACATGCACTATCTCTACTGCTGTTACATTGTGAATACCACCCAAAATTTAGGAAATAGTCTTCTGGTATTTGTAAACCATTATCTCATCCAGTGAAGAAATTGCTCAGTCATTAATATACAGGTGAAGTTCTAACATACCTCTCATTACATTTTCTCTTACTCCTTAACTTAAATGAAAATAAAAACCAACATTCAGATTAAAACCACATTTGCTTGTCAATTACAAGCATAGTTCAGCCATGGATACAAGGGTTGACAAAAAATGAGAGCACTCTATAAGAATCAATTGGTTATGTTGATTTTACAAAAAAAAAAAAGAGAGAGTATTTTATGTTATTATTTGTAAATTGTGTTACACATGCTTTATGTTAGTAAAATCTAACATATATATTTATATTTTTCTTTTTGTTTGTGCTTTGGTGAGCTAATTGCTAATCATTTATCAACATATTATGGTCTGTAGCTTTCCCTATAATGTAAATTCCTCAATAAATGGGGCTGGGAGAATTGGATTTCCATAGCCAAAGGAATGAAATAAGACATCTATTTCACTCCCAACAAAAAAATGAACTTATTCTTATGCATTATATAGATATCCTTCTTTAGTTTATGGTATAGGAGTGGATGGAGAGAAGTATCTGAAACTGTTGAGTTGTGTTCTAGTAGTCTTGATTCTTGAAGATGATTGTATAATATAGCTTTTATGACCCAGCTCATGATAAGCAACTCATGTCTCATAGTAATTTGGTGGGCCGTGGTTAAGTGTTTAGACTCTACTAAGGCCTATTAGCAGGCCAAAAGCTGTTTCTTGAAAGAAGAGTATTTACTTGCAGAGAATGGTAAGGCTTTACTCCAAAATGCCAAGGGTCTGCGCTGTAATTCTCCTATGGGGGCCTGGCAATGGCCCCAGACAGCATCTCTACTTGCCACTGACATTTCCAGCACAACTAGGTCTGCTGGATCATATGGCATAAGTGGCAGAACAGCTTCAACAGGAGCCTGGACTTGTCATAGAGCCTCCTCTTGTTCTGTCTCCACTTAAAACTAGCAGCTTTACCAGTCACTTGATAAATGAGCCAGAGTGGTACACCCAGGAATATGTTGTCTCCTAAGTCCAAAGAGGCCAACTAGGCACTGTGCCTCATTTTGGGTTATAGAAGGAACCAGATGCAACCACTTTGGTTTCATCTTAGGGGGTTATCTGACATATTCCACACCACTGCGATGGAAGGCTCCTGTTGGATTTATGCCCCATCCTCTGACACGCAAATGCCTTAAAAATAAGTCTAGTAGTAGTTACTACTTTTTACTCACTAGGTCTAATCAACATGATATCAATATAATGGACCAGTGTGATATCTTGTGAGAGGGAGAACTGAGCAAGTTCACTGTGGGCAAGATTATGACATAGGGCTGGAGAGTTGATATACCTCTGAGGTAGGACAGTGAAGGTGTACTGCTGGACTTGCCAGCTGAATGCAAACTGTTTCTAGTGGTCCTAACAACTATTGAAAAAAAGCATTTGCCAGATCAATAGCTGCATACCAAGAACCAGGTGATGTGATTTGCTCAAGAAACAATACTACATTTGGAACGACAGCAACAATTGGAGTCAACACCTGGTTCAGTTTATGATAATCCACTGTCATCCTCCAAGTCCCATCTGTTTTCTGCACAGGCAAATAGGAGAGTTGAATGGGGATGTAGTGGGAATCACCACCCTTGCAAACTCCAAGTCCTTAGAGTGGCACTAATCTCTGCAATCCCTCCAGGAACCCAGTATTGCTTCTGATTTACTATTTTGCTAGGTAGGGGCTGTTCTAGTGGCTTCCATTTGGCCTTTCCTTCCATATTAGCCCACGAGTCAGGGAACAAACGTGGGGATTGTACCAGTTGCTGAGTATGTTGATTTCAATTATGCATTCTGGGGAATAACCTCAAAATGAGTCCAGGGACCCACTGGACCCACTGTGAGATGGACCTGAGCTAAATCTCCATCGATTACCTTAACTCCATAAGCCCCTACTCTGATTGGTGGTCCAGAGTGATGTTTTGGGTCCTCTGGAATTAATGTGACTTCTGAACCAGTGTCTAACAACCCCAAAATATCTGATCATTTCCTTTTCTGCAATGCACAGTTACCCTGGTAAAAGGAAGTAGGTTTCCTTGGAGAAAGCTGAGAGGAAGTTTAACTGCATAAATTTTTGGCAGTGTAACAAAGTCCTTCTCCAAAGGTACTAGCCATCCCCTCATTCAAGGGGATCTGAGTCTGTCATGGGCTCAAATTGGGGAAATGATCAAGGCCATGACTCTCTTTCTGTAATTCAAGTTAGACTTCTATTCACTTGGCCAGGAAGTCTTCTGCTGATACAGTGCAAACAAGAACTTAGTAGACTGCCCATCTATTTTTTCTTCGAGGTACAACATGAAGAGGTACTTAGTACTTAGTAGACTGCCATAAGTCTCTGCAAGTCAGATTATTTTGACTGCTGCTTTGGGTTGCTGTCCATTATGGTAAACATGACTGCCTTGTTTATGGCAATTAATTTGCCACATGGCTTCAGCCAACTCAGGGTCTAATCATCCCACTGTGTTTAAGGATTTCAGCTCAGTGACAGCAGTTCCCACAGTAATATCTGACCTACAGAGAAAAGCGACTACAGAGTTCCTCAGGGACAATGGAATTAGTCTCACAAATTTATTCCGCAAAGTCCTGGTATATGAATAGGTCTTCCATGATAAATTCATTCTAAAATTCCAGTCTCTCTAAGCTTTTAGATCCCCTCATCCCCTCATGTACCAGAGCAGTTCTGGCATTTTTACCTCAGGTAATATCAGCCACCTTTTGATTCACATTTTAGCCAACCACCCAAACAAACCGTTAACATCCTTTTAAACCCCTCAAGCTACAACATCAAAGGCAGAATCTCTGCTTAGTGGGCTCATATCAATAAAGTCAGCTTGATTCAACCTTATATTCTTTCCACCATTATCCCACACCCTTAAATATCCATTCCCACACGTATTCCCCTGATTTATGTCTATATAAATTGGAAAACTCTTACAGTTCTTTTGGAGTATAGCGTACCTCCTCATGGGTCACACCTTTTATCTCACCTTTAGGGGCTTGTTGGGACTTTAGTCTAGTTTTAGGCCTGGAAAATAGAGGGGTGGTGGGGATAGGTCATGAAAAGAATTCGAAGTGTCTTTCAAGCCAAGTACCTCAGGGCATTCCATTGCAGTTTCATCTGGAGAAACAGGATTGATAGCTCTAGACAGAGGAATAAGGGCTTTTTCCTTGGGGGTGGGGGGTGGCATTGAAGGGCTAATCTCTAGATTCTGCAATGCTGTGCTCTGTGTGTTTCACAAGCTAGGCTCCAGTTTTCCCTGGACCGTTGGATACCTCTAACACCCAATACTCAGAGCCAGAAATCACTGAGCCACCACTGCCTGTCAGAGGCAGAAATCCAGAACTCTGAAAGTCAGAATTGCTATGAACAGCAATTGTTTAAAAAAAAAGAGAGAGAGTGAGCGAGTAATCGGGCTTTAATTAGAGATAAAAATGAAGCTGATTTGGTTAGGACTAAGATAAATCAGAATAGAGGCAAAGGATGATAGTGCATGTATTCTAGAGCTTCACCTACTGTATGAGACCAAAGACAGAGGTTTATTGTGTCTAGAACTTAATTTAATGTAACACACAATATAAACTAACTTGCCTAGATAGCACAGAACCCAGAATGGGAACAAGACTTTGTAATTCTCTATGGCTTAATGTAATACCCAGATATATCCCAGACTATGGTAGGGTGATAATTGAAAAGTATTGGTAGAGTCCATTGTGGGACTGGGAAAAAAAATAGAGATCTATTAGATTTACCTTTCTGGTAAACCCTTGCTAGTCTCTCAAACATTAGAGACTCCCAAGTGAATAGGCCAAGAACTTGAATTTTAGGATTGCCCATACAAAACTCACTTCTGTAGCAGAGAAGCTACTACTTATAATAATGCTTAAGAACTGCTCAGATGTGGCCTTTCTCTAAGCACCTCTGCAAAGAAAAGTATTACTCTCCCCCTACATGGAACAGGACAGGCGGGGTGAAAGTCTTCCTGAAAGTGTGGGACATGATTCCCAGGGATGAGACTAGCCGTGGCACCATAGGATCAACAATGTCTTCTGGATCAGAAGAGACAAAAGAAATGTAACAAAATAAGGTATCAGTGACTAGGAGAGTTCAAATGGAGCTGAGAGGCTATTCTGGAGGTTACTGTTATGTGAGCTTCAGCTAGATATTGCTAATTGCCATGGTTTGCCAAGCCCCAACCACCATCATTTCTGCTAACCCTGAAGAACACCTAGGGCGCTGAGACTCTGCAAATTTCATGCACTAAGTTTACTTTGCTGAAACTTACAAGCTTCAGAGAGTTCCTAGGACAGAGACTTCTTGAAACCCGGAAGGGCCAGCCTCTCCAAGAATATCAACTAATTCAATCCCCCTATACTATATTGTCAATATCTCTTTTCAACTTGAAAAAGTTCGACTGGGCATACCCCAAAGAATCCTATGGATTGGGAGTAGGATCAAAGGATAGTGAGGAGCTGTAATAGAGAAGATAGGATTTAACAGACGGGTGTGACTACTGAATCACTCTAATGATATTTCTTTGGGCCTCTGGTGTTTTGGAGCAGCTAGACAGTAAAATCTGAAGTTATGGAATGGTAACTCATGCCAAACTTTGAAATCTGTTCTGTAACTACTTGTTAAAATGTACTCTGAAAATCATTGCTCCTTAAAATTTTTTTTTCACTTTTTGTATACAAATTATATTTCACAATAAAAAATGTTTAAAAAAAGGAATAAGTTATGTACAAGGGAATCCAAGAAAGATTAAGTTTCTAATTCTCACCAGAAACCATGGAGACAAGAATGCAGTGTTATGAAATATTTAAAGGGCTGTAAGAAAACAATTGTCAACCCAAATCTTTACATTTAGCAAGACTTTCTTTCAAAAATGAGGGAGATTACCCCCTTTCTATGTGGGACGTGACTCCCAGTGGTATGGACCTTCCTGGCAATGTGGGACAGAAATCCTAAAATGAACTGGGACTCAGCACCAAGGGATTGAGAAAAACTTCTCCACCAAAAGGGGGAAGAGAGAAATGAGACAAAAGAAAGTTTCAATGGTTGAGAGATTCCAAACAGAGTCAAGAGGTTATCCTGGAGGGCAGGCCACGGTGGCTCAGCAGGCAAGAATGCTTGCCTGCCATGCCAGAGGACCCGGATTCGATTCCCGGTGCCTGCCCATGTTAAAAAAAAAAAAGAGGTTATCCTGGAGGTTATTCTTAGGCATTATATAGATATCACCTTGTTAGTCAATATGTTATGGAGAGGCTGGAGGGACCTGCCTGAAAATGTAGAGCTGTGTTCCAGTAGCCATGTTTCTTGAAAATGATTGTATAATGATATAGCTTTCATAAATGTGATTGTGTGATTGTGAAAACCTTGTGTCTGATGCTCCTTTTATCTACCTTATTGACAGACAAGTAAAACATCTGGATTAAAGATAAATAAATAAGACACAGAACTATCAAACTCCTAGAAGAAAACAAAGGAAGCATCTTCATAACCTAGGGTTAGGCAATGTTTTTTTAGACTTTACACCCAAAGCACAAGCAACAAAAGAAAAAATAGATAAATGAGACCTTATCAAATTCCTCAAAGGATTTAATCATGAAAGTAAAAAGGCAACCTATACAATGGGAGAAAATATTTGGAAACCACGTATCTGATACAGGATTAATATCCAGTATATAAAGAAATCCTTCAACTTAAAGAGTCAAACAGGGTGGGCAATTGTGGCACAGTGGCAAAGTTCTCACTTGCCATCCGGAGACCCAGGTTCGATTCCCATTGCCTACACTATGCGAAAAAAAAAAAAAAAAAAAGTCAAACAACCCAACTGAAAAATGGACAAGACATGACGAACCCTCTCTTCAAAGCAGATATACAAATGGCCAGTAAGCACATGAAAAAATGCTCAGCACCATTTGCCATTAGGGAAATGTGATATCATGTCACACTCGCTAGAATGGCTACTATCAAAAAGATGGAAAATAAGTGTTGGAAAAGATGCAGAGAAATAGGTACTCTCATTGTTGAAGGAAATGTAAAATGGTGCAGCTGCTGTGGAAAACACTAGCAGTTCCTCAAAAATTTAAGTTTAGAATTACCACATGTGGCAATTCCACTTCTAGAATTGTACCCAACAGAATTCAGAGACTTGGACACACATTTATTCACCAATGGTCGCAGCAGCATCACTCACAGTAGTCAACAGGTGGAAGCAACCTAAATGTCCATTAACAGATGAATGGATAAGTTAAATACGGTGTGTATATGTACAATGGACTAAACTAAGCCTTAAAAGGAATTAAGTCCTGATACACACTACTACATGCATAAATCTTGAACATATGTTGAGTGAAATAAGCCAGACACAAAGGGGCAGATATTGTATGATTCCACGTAAATTAAAAGGCTAGAACATGCAAATGCAGAGACAAGTAGAGTGCAGATTACCAGGGGTGGGGGAATTGGAATTGAATGCATCATAGGTGCAGGGCTTGTTTGGAGTTATGGGAAAGTTCTGGTGATAGATGGTGAGGGTAGCACAACATTGTGAATATGACTGATTCCACCAAACGTTATGCTTGGGTGAGTGGTACAGATGGTAAAGTTTATTTTGTATACATTTCTACAATTTTTTAAGAAAGCAACTAAAAAACATGGCAATAAAATGCAATACATGACCCTGGATTGGACCTAATGGAGGAGAAAGCCTGCGTTAGGGTTCTCGAGCTAAACAGAACCAACAGGAGAGATCTGTAAATATGAGATTTCTGAAGGTGTTTCACACAACCGTGTGAATGGAAGAGCCCAAAACCCACAGGGCAGGCTGTGAAGCTGGCAGCTCCGATGAAGTCTGGACAAACCACAGGAAAGGCCAGCTGGCTGAAGGAGTGAAAATGTCTCTTCTTCCTTAAAAGCTTTCACCTGCTTATCTTGTTGTGGGAGGCATGCCTTAGTTGATCACAGATGTAATCAGCCACAGATGCAATTAACCAATGATTTAATACACCAGCCTTCTGGTTAATCATCCAGCCACGAAATATCCTTGCAGCCACGGTCAGGCCAGTGCTTGCCTGTCCAAAAACTGGGCATCATCACTTGGCCAAGTTGACACCAGAACCTAACCATCACAGGGCCCAACAGAAATTACTGGAATATTAAAAAAAAATGGGATATATACTGAAAGCTTTGTATAAAAGCTCTTGATCTTGATCATTGCAAGTAAGCTGGTTATGTAAGTGAATACCCTTGTTCTGAGGAAAAGTAGATGGAAGGAATATGTGTACAAGGAGCATCATGCAGACAACCTGTTCTCAAATGCTCAGAAAATTGAGGAGAGAAATGGATGGATGAAGATACACTAAATGTGGCAAAATGTTAAAATTGCTGGATCTGGGTTATCTGGGATGGGCAGTATGTTGGAGTTCTGTTTTGGATTTCATATCATTTTTTTGCAACTGTACTGTAAATTCAAAATAAAAAGCTTAAGAAAAAAGTGTTAGATGCAACTGAGACACACAAATATAGTATGACTAGCAAGTATTATTTGTTTCCCAAAATAAACTGAAACCATTTTATTTTTAAAAATGTGTTCCAGAAGCATCTTGAGAACAGAAGCACTCTCATTACTATTATTAGCACACATGGAATTAATAGCACCCAACATGACTTTACCAAACACAAGTCATGCCAACCTCATTTCCCTTTCTCTTTCTAATCGTCCAAGGAAAGGTCACTAGGGTAGGGAAGCTCTACTTTTCTCATTACAGAGCAAGTGAAATATCACCAGTCCAGAAATACATTTTGTCATAAAAGTCTGATTATTTCTTAATCCCATGGAGGTAAAGATGTTCTACATGTGGTGAATGTTCTAAGATGTTGGAATATAAAATAACATAATAATTTAGTTTATAAAATACTATGCTTTTATAGTATCAGATGATATTACCACAAATACAACTGGAAATAAAGTTCATGTTCCTTCTGAGTTTTAAGAGTAAAATTTCTACTCCTTATCACTTATTATTCCTTTCACACACAAGCAGTAAAAATGAAAAAGCATGTAAGATAACTCATGTTTTGACACACACATAATGCAGACCGCTTTTAATGATTAATAGATTTTTTTTATTAATACTCAAAACTACATCATTATCAGAGGAAAATAACTGTTTCTTTAATGACTAATTACACAAAAACTACCCAGGGCTTTATAGGATTTTTGGTGTACGAGGTTTGATGCATATCTTAGAGACAGAACATTAGCTTGCTGGATCATCAGGACATGACTAATAATGAGAAAGTAATTTCTAAAACATTCTCTGAAGAACTTTCTCAAACAGTAATTTCACCATGAAATTAAAACAAAATAAAACATATTTATCCCTAATTTTAGCTATAAATCACGATACACAAAAATATCACTTGAAATTTTATGGTTTTGATGTCACTCTTCAAGAACTGCTTAAAAGAAACTCAAAGCTTATTTTCAAAATCAAGAATTTGAGTATTTCGTTTGCAATAACATTTTAATCCCTTAGCTTCAAAGTTTATTACATAACAATCAAGCAACAGAGACTGTTTCAAAAATGGTGTTAGTTTTGCTTCCTTGCTTCTTTCCAGCACTGGTCATTGGAAGGTGGGAGTGCATCCAGGGGTAGCAGAGGGTGCTGATTTGGTCACCAAGATCCCTTGTGGAGGAGGAGCACTTTTCCTTTATGGAAGAAACTGCAACTTTATTTTCTATTATGAAAACAGGGCTAAAGAGAATCTTAAAGTCTTGTTTTCTGCTGAGTTTTTTAAAGTATTTTAGTCTCTTAAAAACTATTTGACACGGAGGGAAAAACAAACTGAAATATGCTTTTCCCCATTCTCTCCGCCATTCTCTCAATATGAAGTCAAAGCAAAAATAGAGCCTCAAAGAAATTTCAACTTTTTTAGACTCTTAAAGGTAGGTAGGAGTCAAAAAGCTTTATATAAATCAGTAGTGCCTGCATATATGTCAGCTTAGTAGACAGAAACTATGCTCCATGCTCCAACGACTATCTGTATTCAAAAGCCCATCTTTCAAAAAGGTCCTAGTTTTCTAGAAGTCTGTTTAGACAGAGTTCCCTACCTTGTTTATATAGGCAAGTGTCAAGCAGATGACGCCCATCTGAGCTTCATGAAAGTCACTTTACTGTGGTTTATGAAGGATGAACATCAGAATCTCAAAAGTTTTTTCAATCCATAAGCACACACACAAACATATAGTTACCAATACTCTCATCAATACTTTTGACAATTCAAAAAGCTTACTATCTTAATTGAATTCTAAGAGAAAAAAAAGTACCTTGAATTTAATATTTTTAAAAACTTCAGTCTTCAATATTGAAACTGTTAGGTTACTCCATTTTTCCATGAAAAAAATAGAAAAATAAAATTTGGGGCATAAATGAAAAATAAAAAAATAAACTGGAAAACATCCTTCCAAAACAGATTTAAGAGAAACCTTACATGGAAAAACACATAGGGAATATTCCAACTGAAGGAAAAGCCTGTGTGCATGGAGTTGCTCATTAAAGCATTTTCGACAATAAAAAGTAATTGAGATCAAATGAAATATCCAGTAATACAGCTTTAAAATAGATTAGGAAATGTCCAATTGATAAAATATACAGCAATTAAAACTCATTAGAACAATGATTAAACAACATGGGAAAATGCATGACAATGTTAAACCAAATACAAAAAATATCCCTGCTACATTTAAATAATCTCTAGCTCCATTTTCAAAAACTATACAGGAACACGATTTGACATGCTGTCTCGCTGTATTATGAATACACCTTTTCCTTTACTGAAAAAACAAAACAATGTGAAGTTTTTATTGTGGCTGTACATTAAAAAATAAAGGAAAATAATTTCTGTTCCTGAGAGAGCCACACAGCTAGCCTTGTCCAGAGCAGCCAGTTCCCCTGAGAGGGGTGCTCATGAGTAGGACCAAAAGAACAATGGGGGGGAGGGCAGCTGGCGACCCAGATAAACTCTGGTTTAATTCCTGTCACTGATTTCATAAACTAGGCACTAATCTGTCCATTTTAACACTTCTATATTATATATATATATATATATATATATATATATATATATATATATATTTCTATATCTATGTTTGAAGACAAAATGTCACTTGTCTTTATATTTCTGCCTTCAAACAAATTTAAATATATAACTACCTCTTCTTAATAAAGCAGTTCTCAATTAACAAATTATGCTTTTTAAAATTGATAAAATTGTATTAACAGTGACCATCAATAATTAGAGACCACTGGGTGAGATCTATCAGAAATGATACTATACAGAGGATTACTTACCAAAAAAAAAAAAATTTTTTTTTTCAATTGAAAGTTGAATATTTTCATTGGGTTTTACAGTTAAGTAACTGGGCAAAAGACTGGACTTCCTATAAATGCAATAAAACAATTATAAAAGCCTTTCTACGGGCTCCCAGAGTACAGGGATGGGATATTTTTTACGGCTTTCATGATGAAAATTATAACCTCCTAGGCTATTTTAGCTCTCTAAAAAAAAAAAATTCATCAAAAGACTAAATCAAAGCACTCAATATTTTCAAACAGTTGCCCAAACTTTTAAAATGTGAAATTATATCACTGAATTCTGTTTGTGAAATATCTCAATAAGCAATACTCAGAAATGCTACAATAGAGAGGCATATTACCATGCTACAGATTCTACAGTTACAAAAATACTCATAAAGAGCTTTACATGTAAATAGTTAACATTTCATTTTTTGCAAGTTGCATATCTTTCCATTACATTCTCCCAATTGATTACATTCCAAATAGCTTTTAGATAATCAGGTCTGACATTTTTATACTGAAGGTAATAAGCATGCTCCCATACATCAATTCCCAGCAGTGGAATAAGACCTGTTGGGAAGAAAGGAAAAAAATAAAGCAGAAGCTATGAATTTCAACCTAAAAAGTCACATAAAGTTACATCTTCTCACTTCACATGTTATTTTTTCCTAGGCACACAAAATTATTCTTTACTACATTCTCATTCATGTTTTTCAGTTTTTATATATACAGAACCTTTGCCTAAGAATAAATATTCCCTATCAAAAAGATTTTAAAGTTAATTCTTGGAAAGCAAATGTGATAAATAGCAAAAAAATTAAAAAAAAATTAAAATAGACTTGGAAAATCAACTAACCACAGTATTCTAACAGTCATTCTTAAAATACCAAGAGGGTTATCATAGAGTCAATTCTCCTAGACTTCCTCACTGGGGTCTAAGGGCCTCAGTAAAGGTGTTAAGATTATGGGATGAATGATGACCTCAAGCTTCTCTTCCAAAGGACCTGAGCACTCACAGAGGGGTATAAAAAAATCTGTTCTGTTCCCCAAAGCTAATTTCACTCTTAGGGAATAAAGGTCTTTACTAAAAATTAACAGAGTAAGTTAACAAGTAAAATGGATTAAGAAGTAAGGAAAAAGATTCACTGTTTTTAGAAATTAAATAATGTAAATGAAGAACTCTCACAGCTATAAAACATTCATTTTTAAAACTTTCAAACTAAATCATAGCTCCCCCTAGGAAATAAATTCACAGCCAGTAAGTCTTGATCAAAGGATCTGAGCAAGCCCCACCTGGAGGTTCCAAGTTAAATATTTTCTATAACTGTAGGCCAAAATCTGGAAACCTAACTTTTAGTTTCACAAAAACAAGTCATAAAAGGCAGTGCTTAGCAGAGAGGGGTAAGAGTCAAGGTCTCAAGTCAGACTGAGCTTCTATTTTTTCCCTCCTTATTATTAACGAAATTCCAGTTTTTGTTTTAGCGTACATAATTATGATACTAATTCTCTGCAGAATGAAGCAGGATTTATGTTTAAGTCATTTATATTAATAGCTTATAAGATAGTTAAAATCTTGTGCAAAATGTCAAGGGCTTTTAAAGCATTTTTGCTTACATAAGAGACTCTACTCTGGGTATCATCTGTCAAGATTTACTCAAATTGTATGTTCATGGTAAGTTTAACACAGCTAGTTTTCCTTATTTCTAGCTAAATTTCTTATAGTAAACCATCTCTCCTAAAGAAATACATAACAATCTCAAATCTAACCTGTTGTTCCTTGCAACGGATCCTGATTAGAACAAGCAGCAATCTGTAAGTGTCCCTGTTCCTTATTGAAGCCAAGCCAACCCCAACCTGAACCTTGAACACCAACAGATACAGCCGTCAACTTTTCCTTAAATTTGCCAAAGGAACCAAAATCACGCTTGATGGCTTCCAGCAACTCCCCTACAAAAAAATCCAAAAACACCCATACATGAACAAATTTAACAGTTAAAATAGACAATTTTATTAGATATATTAAAATACTGTCATCCTAAAATACATAGACATTATCATGGATATCATCATATAGAAGACATAATGTAACCCAGTGAGACTACTTGTTACCAGGGTTACTTTTCCCCCTCCAGTAGAAAATTTTACTTTAACTTCTACCCTATTTAGTCTATGTCCCAATTAAAGTTATAGCTATTTGTTTCACTGTAATGTTAACTACATTGTTTTAAAAAGAGTCATTCTTCTGTTACTGAATTAAGGGTACACTTTAAGAGCTACAGTCCTTTTATTCTGTAGTAAAATGGAATAAAATACTAGATTGTACATACCAACTAAGACAACTAGGCCAAAAATAATATAGCTTCTCTCATTCCATTGGTTTAAAAGTAATCATCTATTATAAACATAAATGATGGAATAAAGTGGTATAAGAAATACAAAATGTCAGAGCACGAAAACTTTTTGGATGCTTATGGGTGTATCTAATATTCTGGTAACTCACAAAAGTATTAAGGTTGAAGACCTAACTCAGAAAATATAAACTGTCCTTCTTTGCATACTTACTCCCCGCCCTCCCCCATTCATCTTTACCTCAAGTGAAATTGGTTGTTTCTGGTGCACAAGACAGACAGTTCTCTATAACACTGATTTAAAACAAACCACAGAAACTGAAGGCACATGCAAGGAGCCAAGAAACAAGTGAGGAGAGCTAGAGTTATATCCCCAAACTTTCTCGGGGTGAGGAAGATAAGTAAGTGGTCTGGGATCCACAAGCTACGTGAGATGTCAAGTGATCGACAACAAACAAGACCATCCAGCTTTGCACTTTCTCATACTTAGTTTTAAATATATATGGTATCTGGGAAAAAAAAAAGTTTTCTGGGACAACTGACTTTTTATCAGTTAAGGAAGAATAATAAAATAATACCAAAAGGCCCTATTCTAAACCCTTTAACTTACGCAATTCTCAAAACAGCCCTGTTAATTAGATGAAGAAAGCAAGGTACTGAATGGTTAGATCTCAGTCCAGGTTCTAGAGCTAGTAAGGAGAAAGTTCATCTTTTCTAAAAACTAAGTTTCCTTTAACTTGAAATACAGCACATTTAAGCCAAGAGTTGACACTCTGTGATATTATGTGTGCATGTGTATAAAATCTGATGGTTTAATTCCTTGAATGCATTATCCATTCTTACTTATGTCCCTTTGCAGGTTATAACTTTGTTGTACTCCCTGCTATAAAAAACACATCAGAGAGTATTAAGGTAAATTAAGAAAATCAACAATCATTCTTACTGGGCATAAAACATAGATAATGCTGTACTATTATATACCAACCTTTGGGTTCTCCACCACCATTAGGGCTCAGGTTTGTCCAGAAAATGGTATGATTGATATGACCTCCACCATTGAACTTCAGCGCAGGCTGAAGAGCTACCTGAGTTGTAACATCACCTGAAATGTTAAAAACATATTTTTAACATTTTTACTTTTTCAACTATACTATGTGAGGTAAGTGGACCAGCTTATAGAGATAACATCTTTATTAGTTCTGAAATTCCACAATTTCTGGATTGTTAAAAAAAAAAAAAAAGACCCTCCCCAAATTATTTGTCCTAGTGGATTTTCAGTTCAATTAATAATGTGCTGAGCAATTAGTGAGAGGTTCAACAAGGGTTGGAAAGGTAGTTGAAAATTCACTCCTGACCTCAAAGGAGCTCAGGGTTTTCTCAGATAGAAAAGATTTCAGCAGGTGAAATAATTAATAGAACAATGAATGATAGAAAAAGGAGGAACGCTAAAACATATGGCTCAATACACTGACTATACAGAGAATTTTCAACTCTCATATTCAAGAATAGACAACTACTCGTTGGAAAATATTTGAATGTTACATTGATAAGAAACTCAACGCAGTCTAAACTGAACTCCTGATCTTTCCTCCCAAATTTACTCCCCCATGGCCGTCACCATTTCAGTAAATGTGCCTGTTCCTCAGGGCATTCTCGATTCCTGGAGGTTATTCTGACTCCTCTCCTCTCACACCCCACATCCACTCCATCAGCAAAGCCAGCTCTACCTACAAAACAGATTGGAATTCAATCACACCCTCCTCTGCTCTGGGCCAGACCACTGGCATCTCCTGCCTGCATTACTGCCAGTCTCCCCCCTGGTCCCTGCTTCCACATTTGCCCTCTATGGGCTATTCTCAACACAGCAGCCATGGGAGGACATCACCAAACCCTCTGCACCCACTCTGACTGCGTTTCCACCCCACGCTCACCCAGCCCAGCCATGGCACTGGCCTCTCTGCACTGACATGAAAAACTAAGGATGCTCACAGCTCATGGCTTTGCCTGAAATATTCTTTTCCAATAGCCTCATGGTTCATTTCTTCATTCTTCCTTTAGGACTTACTGAGCTCTTTTCCACACTACTGCGGGAATGAAGGCTATTCTCAGGAACCAGACTGCTGACATTTCAGAAAATATCACCATCACGCTGAAGGGGAGCAGTTATTGTGAAGAGCCCTAGAGGAACCCTACAGGGACTTCAATCACACCAGTGCAGAACTCGGTCTCCTTGAGAAGAAAAAGAAGCTTTGGGCGGACAAATGGGGTTGGGTGGGGGGGCGGACAGACAGAAGTGGCTACAGATTGCACTCTTATATAATCATGTACAGAACATGACCAAGGGCGTTACCCTGAGCTCCCCTTATGAGATGAGGTAGGTGCATGCTCACTTTCTCATTAACATGTTATTCAGGAGTGTGGGTCTCTTTTGCAACCTGAATATCTTGGG
This sequence comes from Tamandua tetradactyla, assembly GCF_023851605.1. Lineage (NCBI taxonomy): Eukaryota > Metazoa > Chordata > Mammalia > Pilosa > Myrmecophagidae > Tamandua > Tamandua tetradactyla. The sequence goes on from NC_135337.1 coordinate 63,473,313, forward strand.
GAAAAAATACAACTGCAGGGTTTAAATAAGGCCAAATGTTGTTCGTTCAGTATCCCAAGCCCAGATTTAATTCTTAAAGGAAATGACTTTGAACTTATCAAATTCAGCTACTCTGATTCAGCAAGCCACAATAATTAAAACAAAGAGCTGAGAAAATTTGAGAATGGTATTTATGTCTCTGAAAAAGGAACAGTTCAACAGGCTGACAAATTAGATCTGAGAGCTGTCCAGTAACAGAAACAACAAGATGCCAGACCTATTTGTGATACTTTAAAGATCAAATAAAACTCATATGTTCAAAAAAAAGACTGTACTGAAAGATCACACTATATAAATAAGCAATTCTACACTACCTCCAAACTAGATCTCTCACCCTATTTTATTTTTCTCACTAGCAGATCAGCAGTGCTAAACATCTAGCACACTATAAATCTACTCGTTTATCTGTTCCCTCCTACAAGTCAAGACTTCTGTTCACTGCTGTATCTACAATGCCTTGTACATTGTAGGCACTCAATAAATGCTTGGTGATTGATCAAATTGAATATAGTTTCCAAGGGGGAAAAAACGCAATTTTCTGGTCTCTGTAATAAAAATAATAAGAAGAAGTAATTTATCATGTTTGAAATATTTGACTTAATTCCCAAAACACTGGGAAAGTAAATGGAAACCAAAAACTTTTCTATCCTGCTAAACAAATAGGTGAAATAAAATATTTTTGTTCCATGCCATCAAGAAACTACAGATTATGTGACTATCAGGAAAAATGGAAATTCTTTGGTTCAATAAACACTGAGTATTTATTTTTCACAAGATACCAGAAGAGACAAAATGAAGGCCAGAAACTCACCTCAAAAAGCTTACATAAAGGGAACAGTTTTCTACTTCTATTCTGAAAGCACATAATAACAACACATGTAAGTGGATCATTCTCAAAAATAGATCATATGTTGGGTCACAAAGCAAGTCTCAATACACTTAAAAAGACTAAAACTATACAAATCACTTTCTTGGGTCATAATGGAATGAAGGTGGAAATCAGTAACAGGTGGAGAGCTGGAAGATAAATATATGGAGGCTAAACAACACATTCTTAAACAGCCAATGGGACAAAAAAGAAATTACAGGAGAAATCAGTAAATGTCTCAAAAAATAAAAATGAAAATACAGCACAGAAAACTTATGGGATGCGGCAAAGGCAGTGCTGAGAGGGAAATTTATTGCCCTAAATGCCTATATTAAAAAAGAAATACAAGAATGTGAGAATGATAGAGGGAGGAGGCCTGGGGGCACAAATGAAATCAGAAGGAAAGATATACAATAAAGACTGAGATGGTATAATCTAGAAATACCTAGAGTGTACAATGATAGTGACTAAATGTACAAATTTAAAAAAGGTTTGCATGAGGAAGAACAAAGGAATGCCAATACTACAGGGTGTTGAAAAGAGATGGTAATTATATTTTAAAACTTTAACTTATGTGTGAGACTAAAGCAAAAAATGCTTATTTGATACAAAATTTATATTTTGACTAGTGCATTTTCTAATATAACTTATGTGGACAGTTTAACTGAACACCGTAAGTACATGGAATCTTGAGTAGGGCATGAGATTTTGTAGGTTTATCCAGAGTAATGCCTCAATAAATTCCAGAAGGATCTGAACAGTGAATAAAAGTATTTGCAAAGTCCCCTTGGGGGAATGGTGAGAAAGAAGGAAAACTCAATTTCCCCAAGTGGAGAATTCTCGACACTCTCACAAGCTGTGGGGACAACCAAAGCAATATGCTGAACCCCCAATCTTGGGGGTTGCTCATATGAAACTTAACCCCACAAAGGATAGGCTAAGCCTACTTAAAATTAGGCCTAAGAGTCACCCCCATGAAAACCTTGCTTGTTGTTCAGATGTGACCTCTCTCTCTCAGCCAACACGATAAGCAAACTCACTGCCCTCCCCCATCTCTACATGAGATATGACTCCCAGGGATCTTCCTGGCAATGATGGACAGAAACCTTAGAATAAGCTGGGACTCAGCACCAAGGGATTGAGAAAATCTTCTTGACCAAAAGGGGGAAGAGTAAAATGAGACAAAGTGTCAATGGCTGAAATATTCAAAACAAACTCGAGAGGTTATCCTGTAGGTTATTCTTACGCATTAACTAGATATCACCTTTTTAGTCAAGGCGTAACAGAGAGGCTGGAGGGAACTGCCTGAAAATGTAGAGCTGTGTTTCAGTAGCCATGCTTCTTGAAAATGATTGAATAATGACATAGCTTTCAAAATGTGACTGTGATTGTGAAAACCTTGCATTTGATGCTCCTTTTATCTACCTTATGGACAGATGAGTAAAACATATGGATTAAAAATAAATAAATAAATAATGGGGGAACAAATGTTAAAATAAATTTAGTAGATTGAAATGCTAGTGATCAGTGAAAGGGAGGGGTAAGGGGTATGGTATGCATAAATTTTTTTATGTTTTCTTTTTATTTCTTTTTCTGAATTGATGCAAATGTTCTAAGAAATGATCATGATGATGAATATACAACTATGTGATGAAAAAAAGAAAGCTCATATTGTATGTTGATTGGCTTTATTAACTGAAAAAAAAAAGAAAAGCAAAAATGAAGGAATTAACTGTTCACCTGACAAACTAGAGAAAGAACAGCAAACTAACGCCACAGTAAACAAAAGGAAAGAAATAACAAAGATTAGAGCAGAAATAAATTAAATTGAAAATGAGAAAATCAACAAAACCCAAAGTCGCTTCTTTGAGAAAGTCAATAAAAATCAATGGGGGAAAAAATCGGCTAATAAAAAAGAAAAAAGATGCAAATAAATAAAATTAAAAATGGGAGAAGGGACATAACTATTGGCCAGGCAGAAATAAAGGCGATAATGAGAGGATACTATGAGCAGCCATATGCTAATAAACTAGACAACGCAGACAAAATGGGCAACTTCCGAGAAAAGCAAGACCAACACTAACTTGAGAAGAAACCTACGACCTCAACAAACCAATCACAAGTAAACAGAATATATTAGTCATTAAGAAGCTCCCAAAAAACAAAAGTCCAGGACCACAAAGCTTCACTTACGAATTCTACCAAGCATTCAAGAATTAGTACCAATCCTTCATAAACTCTTCAAAAAAATTGAAGAGGAGGAAAAGCTACCTTATTCTGTGACACCAACATCACTCTAATACCAAAGACAGACAAGGAAACTACAAGAAAACACAATTACAGACCAATCTCTTTAATGAATATAGATGCAAAAATCCTCAACAAAATACTTGCAAATTGAATCCAGCAGCACATTAAAAGACTTAGATACCACAATCAAGTGGGATTTATTCCAGGAATGCAAGGCTGGTTCAACACAAGAAAATTAATGTAATATACCATATCAATAAACCAAAGGTGGAAAACCCACATGATCATCTCAATTGATGCAGAAAAAGGCATTTGACAAAAATTCAACATCCTTTCTCGATGAAAACACTTCAAAGGATAGGAATAGAAGGAAACTTCCTCAATATGATAAAGGGAATACGTGAAAAACCCACAACTAACATTATACTCAATGGGGAAAGACTGAAAGTTTTCCATCTAAGATCAGAAACAAGACAAGGCTGCCCACTGACACACTGTTGTTCAACATTGTGCTGGAAACTCTAGCTAGAGCAATTACATAAGGAAAAAAAAACACATCCAAATGGAAAACTCTATTTGCAGATGACCTGGTATCATTTGCTGAAAATTCCAAAAATTCTACAGTGAAGCTACTACAGCTAATAAATGAATACAGCAAAGTGGTAGGGTACAAGATCAACACCCCAAAATCAGAAGTGTTTCCATACAATAGTAATGAGCAATCTGAGAACGAAATCAAGAAAAAAGTTCCATTTACAACAGCAACCAAAAGAAACAAATATTTAGGAACAAATTTAACCAAGGCCTCAAAAGACCCATATACAGAAAACTATAAGAAATTGCTAAAGAAATCATAGAAGACCTAAATAAATAGAAGGGCATATAATATTGATGGAATAGAAGACTAAATATAGTAAGATGGCAATTTGACCCAAATTGCTTCATAGAATCAATGCAATACCAATTAAAATCCCAACAACTTACTTGGCAGAAATAGAAAAAACAATAAAATTTGGAAGGGTAGGGTGCCACGACAGCTAAAAATATCTTGAGAAAGAAAAACGAAGTGGATTATAACTTATGTGGAAAGCTTAACTAAACACCATAAGTACATGGAACCTTGAGTAGGGCATGAGATTTTGTAGGTTTGTCCAGAGTGGTGCCTTGATAAATCCCAGGATTTGAAAAGCGAATAAAAAAGTATCTGCAAAGTCCCCTTGGGGAATGGTGAGAAAGGGGGAAAATTCATCTTCCCCAAGTAGAGAATTCTTGATATTCTCACAAGCAGTGGGGACAACCAAAGCAATAGGCTGAGCCCCCAATCTCAGGGTTTGTTCGTATGAAACTTAACCCTGCAAAGGATAGGCTAAGGTTACTTAAAATTAGGCCTAAGAGTCACCCCCACGAGAATTTCTTTTGTTGCTCAGATGTGACCTCTCTCTTTCAGCCAACTCGACAAGCAAACTCACTGCCCTCCCCCTCTCTACGTGGGACATGACTCCCAGGGGTGTGGACCTTCTTGGCAATGTGGGACAGAAAACCTAGAATGAGCTGGGACTCAGTACCAAAGGATGGAGAAAACCTTCTTGACCTAAAGGGGGAAGAGAAAAATGAGACAAAATAAAGCATCGGTGACTGAGAGATTCCAAACAGAGTCAAGAGGTTATCTTGAAGGTTATTCTTATGTGTTAAATAGATATCACCTTTTTAGTGAAGACATAACAGAGAAGCTGGAGGCAACTGCCTGAAAATGTACAGCTGTGTTCCAGTAGACATGTTTCTTGAAGATGACATGATATAATGATAAAGCTTTTGCAGCGTGACTGTGTGATTGTAAAAACCTTGCGTCTGATGCTTCCTTTTTCTACCTTAAGGACAGATGAGTAAAACATATGGATTAAAAATAAGTAAATAATAGGGGGAACAAATGTCCAAATAAATTTAGTAGATTGAAAAAAAGAAAAATGAAGTGGGAGGTCTCACACTACCTAACTTTAAAGCATATTATGAAGCTACAGTGGTCAAAACAGGATGGTATTGCATAAATATAGATATACTGACCAATGGAATAAAATTAAGTGTTCAAAATAGACCCCCTCATCTAAGGACAACTGATCTTTGATAAAGCAGTCAAGCCAACCCAACTGGGACAGAGCAGTATCTTCAATAAATGGTGTATGGAGAACTGGATATCCATATGCAAAAGAATGAAAGAGAACTCATACCTCATACCCTATACAAAAATTAACTCAAAATGGACCAAAGACCTAAACATTAGAGCTAAGACCATAAATCTTTTAGAAGAAAATATAGAGAAATATCTTATAAATCTTGTAATAAGAGGTGGTTTCATAGATCTTCTACCCAAAGCATGAGCAATGAAAAAAGAAATAGATAAATGAGTCAAAATTATCAAATAACTTTGTCAGGAAAGTAAAAAGGCAGCCTACACAATGGGAGAAAATATTTGGAAATATATATATATATATATATATATATATATATATATATATATACCAATGAAAGTAAAAAGAAAGTAAAAGTAAAAGAAAGCCTCCACAATGGAAGAATATATTTGGACTCCACAATTAATATCCAGTATAAAGAAATCCTTTAACCTAACAATAAAAGGACAAAAACCCAATTAAAAAATGGGCAAAGGACAAATAGACATGTTTCCAAAAAGGACATACAAATGTCCAGAAAGCACATATAAAGATGCTCAACATCATTAGCTATCAGGGAAATGCAAACCAAAACCATAAAATGAATACTATTTCACACCCAATAGAATGGCTGCTATTTAAAAAAAAAAAAAAGGAAAATAAGTGTTGGAGAGGATGTGAGAAAAAAGAATACTCAATTCATTACTGTGGGGATGCAAAATGGTGAGGCCACTATGGAAGTCAGGTTGGCAGTTCCTCAGAAAACTAAGAAAACGACCGTATGACCTGTTAATCCCACTACTAGGTATATCCAAAAGAACTGAAAGCAGGGGCTTAAACAGATTTTTCCACACCGATGTTCACAGCGGCATTATTCACAACTACCAAAAACTGGAAGGAACCCCCAGTGCCCATCAACCAATGAATGGATGACAAAGTGTGGTATATACATACAATGGAATATTATTCAGCCATAAAATGGATTAAGTCCTAACAGCTGCAACAACATGGATGAAGAGATCATCATGAGCGAAATAAGCCAGACACAAAAGGACAAGTACTGTATAATCTCACTGATCTGAAAAAATTAGAATAAACAAACTTGCAGAGTCAGAATCTAGAATATAAATTACCAGGGGGTGGAGTAGGGATAGGAAATGGGAAGTTAAGGATTAAAATGTACAGGATTCCTATTTGAAATGATGGAAATGTTTTGGTAATGGATGGTAGTGATGGTAACACAACATTGTGAACCCAATTAACAGCAGTGGAATATATATATATATATATATATATATACACATATATATGTAAATGATTAAAAGAGGAAATAAATGGTAGATTGTATATATGACAAGAGAAAAAATTTTTTTTAATTTTTAAAAAAGTCCATGGAACCATACTACAGAAAGTGTGAACCCTAAGTAAAACTATGGATTTTAACAGTACAATTACAATAGTACTATCATCAATTGTAACAAATGTTCCACACTAATGCAAGGTATTGGTAGTGGGATGGTATCAGGAATCCTGTATTTTATGCATGATTGTTCTGTAAATGTACTTATTAACATACTGGTAATAAAGTATAACAACATAAAGCTCTTCTTGCGGTAGCTTTCATTAAGTAAGTACAACCTTGACTCTACAAGGACTGAAATTAAGCTGTTTTTAAAATACTGAGGAGAAAGGTTCACGGGTATCAGATGTTGCCATGCAGGAAATACTTTCACAACCGTGGTATTCCCCAGCCCTCCTATGATTAACGCTTCCTTCACCCATTTATGATTTCCTAAATCACAGAACCTTTTCCCGTATGTCCTCTGATTGCCACAAGTAAATCTTCCAGAATGTGGCAATCTCTTCTTTTTGTCTCACTGTTTACTATAATACAAGCAGACTGAAATACTAGACTTTTCCACTAGATGCCACAAGCCAACCAAATGTCCCTGTCTAAATATTGCTCAATACATTTTGTAAGCCTGGAAGTTCAATAAAAAAAAAGCATATTAAAGAGTAAATAGATTTTTAACTTTGTAGCTTATCAAACTATATATATATATACATCTAGTCTGGAAACACAATTGTCATAACTCCTTGTACAAACCACTGACAGTACTATTTTTGTATAGAAACGTTAAAACACAGTATTCGCAAACAACTCCAGACACAAATACAAAACCTTCATAAGCACGGTTTTGTCAACTGAGCTCTGGGGGGGTGGGGGTGGGGGACAGAATCCCTATTATATTTTAACTGAATTATAAATGTTAGTAAATTGATTCAAGCCTGTTTCAGTTTCTTCATGAATTTTGACCCCTGAGTTGATTCCAGGAAAGGATCTGAACTGTTTCAGCTGGGAAACTGCTTTTGGCAATGAACATCACAATGCTAACTCCTGCCTCTTTCTCTCCCACAGAATGGAAAACAAGTGGACCACAAACTTTCTTAGCGCAGGAAGCAGCTCAGAATATATGGAGAGCACAGGGGCTATGGACTCTCCAAGTCCTAGACCGAACTCCCAGTTCCATAAATGCTGGGCAATGACAAAGAATGCAGTTTCTATTGCAAAGCAGACAGTCCCCTACTATCAGTGTGACCACTGCCTGAAACTGTTGGCTCAACAATTACAAAGAATTTGCAAAAGCAGGCAGTAAGGCTGTCAATCTCCTCCCACCATGTTGTCCAGACAATGTGGTTCAGAATGACAAACTTTGGTTGCAGTCAACAAAAGCTCCGTTTCCTACTTCTATCAGGAGGATTGGTGGAGGAAGCCGGTTTTGGTCATGAGTGTTACACTGACAAAGAATGGCGCTTGTGTCCTGGACCGTGCCTAGTGGAAAGGCACTTTCAGTCCTCCTACAAAGGCTGGCAGAACTTCACAGAGACCAAACACTTCCCAAACGTATCTAGAACTAACTTCAACTGCTAAAATGCAAAAATGAGCTACAGATCAGAGCTTTCTTTAAAAACATCTACAATTCATCAATGCTAGCAATACGTGTAACAAAATCGGGACTTTTAAACTTAGTAAAATTCATGTTCTTGGGTTCATTCATGGAATTCTCAGTTTCCTGAGGCCATAAAAGAAGTTTATGAACAAATCAACCAAGACAGTAATTCTATAAGGATATGTCATAAAAAAAAGAAGAGCCTTTCATGCCTGAAAAACTAACAACTGGTAGAAACGTAGAGTGGATCCACCTCCAGGGAGACACCCCTCACGACCACATTTGGTCAGATTCTCAATCCTTTCAGCAGAATCCCACATACCCTTTGCCAGCGCCTCTTTATACTTCTCCTCGGTAACGTTCAAGTTATTCACGTATGCGGCGTGGTGTTTGCTGTGGTGCAGCTCCATGATCTGCGCGTTGATGTGGGGCTCCAGGGCGCCATAATCATATGGCAAGTCGGGGAGACTGTGCTTTTGCCTGGAACCCCAAATTCCCAAAGCCGGTACCAGCTTCCTGCTACCGCTGGAAAGACACAAAAAAAATGATACAGGTTCACTGGACCCGAGTTTCCTTCCCAGCGCGTGCCCGCCAGGGTGGATGAACTTGTACAAGGACCAATGCACTCGGCGTCCTTTACAAATCCCTTTCTCTCTCGCTGGTTGCGCTTTTGGGAACACTGAAACGTTCGTTTTCCATTAAACAAACTTCACTGTCCTGAACGGAGCCCGGACGTGTGCTTTTGGAAGAACGGACGTGCCACGTTCGGCCGCATCCCCCAGGATCGTGTACTCCCCGTCCGAGCGCAACGTGAGGCGAGGAAAAGGGGAGATCCTCGGATCCGTCCCCGCGCAGACCCCAATGCTCCCGGACCAGAGAATCCGAAAACCGCGCTCCACGCTCCGCCCCGCCGGCTCGAGATACCCACGAACCCGCCCAGTCCCGCGCGCGCAAGGGAGGGAGCGGAGGGAACAGCGCGCGGGGCCGAGGCCACCAACCGGCCCGCTGGGGGAGAGGGCGCCGTACTGAGCGCACCTGCCCGGCCCACCCCCGAGCCCCTCTGCCTGTGGGGGCCAAGGCCGCAACCCCGGCGGGCGCCTCTCACCTGAAGGCCGCTCGGGACAGCATGGTGCAGGCGCCCAGGACGCTCTCGCAGTTCCTACGCACTACAGAAGCTTGGGTCAAAAGCGAGCGGAGCAGCCGGCGTCCCGGCTAACGCCGCAAGGACAGCCACCACCGCCCCTCGGGAGCTCCGCCTCCCGCGCCCGCAGGCCCTAACCCGGGAGGGGAGGACACCGGGAGTCCCGGGTGTCTGCGCCGCCTGCACTCAGCCGCTCGCCCCGCGGCAAGAGGCACTGAGGAAACAGAATTTTAACTCCCCGATAGGCTGCGAAAAACTGCGGTGCCCCTTCGCTATGAGTGTATAGTGTAGCGTTAAGCAAAGGTCTCCCCTCTATGCATTTGCCAGTTGGTACGGCCCGCACCCTGTCGCCCCCCCCCCCGTCGGTGGGCGTGTGCGCCCGAGGCCGCCGTGCGTGTCCCCGCCCCCGCCGCCCTGCTCGAGTGCGCCGGCGTTGGCTGCGGAGCGGGCTTGGGAGGGAGGAGCGTCGTTACTGCCTGGATCGGCAGGTGCGCTGCGTTAGGCTGGGAGGTGCCCACGGGTCCTCAGGCAGGCAGGTCTGCCTGAGCGGGTTAGCTGAGAGTGTAGGGCCAGTTCCCCCTCCACCGGGATTTGGACCTTGCCCCACCACGGCTCCAAATGACCTTTCTTGACTAAAGTAAAACTGACCTTGGGATCTTTCCAGGCCGACTTTGTCCCCAACAGCTGCCCGATACTCGGGTAATTGAATACCTACCGTGTGCCGGGGACTGCACTGAAGGATTTACATACGTTTATCTTATTTTACCCCTCCGATTGACGGTTAATGACCAGTAACCCTGGCCAGCAGATAATAAGCAAGCGAATCAGGATTAAAACCCAAAGTTCATTCTTTCTTTTTTTTTAATTTTTTTTTTAAATACCAAAAAAACACTTAACAAACGCAAACATTCTTATTTTGATCATTCCGTTCTACATGTATAATCAGTAATTCACAACACATAGTTGCATATTCATCATCATGATCATTTCTTTGAACATTTGCATCAGGTCAGAAAAAGAAATAAAATGGAAACAGAAAAAAAAATTATATATACCATACCCCTTACCCCTCCCTTTCATTGATCACTAGCATTTCAATCTAAATTTATTTTAACATTTGTTCCCCCATTATTTATTTTTGTTCCATATGTTCTACTCCTCTGTTGACAAGTAGATAAAAGGAGCAACAGACACAAGGTTTTCACAATCACACAGTCACACTGTGAAAGCTATATCATTATACAATCATCTTCAAGAAACATGGCTACTGGAACACAGCTCTACATTTTCAGGCAGTTCCCTCTAGCCTCTCCATTACATCTTGAATAACAAGGTGATAGCTACTTAATGCTTAAGAATAACCTCCAGGATAACGTCTCTTTGGAATCTCTCAGCCGTTTACACTTTGTATCATTTCACTCTTTCCCCTTTTGGTTGAGAAGGTTTTCTCAAGCCCTTGATGCTGAGTCTCAGCTCATTCTAGGATTCCTGTCCCACATTGCCAGGAAGGTCCACACCCCAGGGAGTCATGTCCCATGTACACAGGGGGAGGGTGGTGAGTTTACTTGTTGTGTTGGCTGGAGAGAGAGGCCACATCTGAGCAACAAAAGAGGTTCTCTTGGGAGTGACTCTTAGGCTTAATTTTAAGTAGGCTTGACCTATCCTGTGTGGGGTTAAGTTTCATAACTTCATTCTTTCTTGACTACTCAGCTCTGTCAAGTTTTGTGTGTGTGTTTAGAGTAGCTTCTGTGAGCCAGTTGCTCTGGACAATTTTCAACAGAGGATTCTTTCCTATGGTGTCTTATCGTCCAGGAAGCTGTAAGCATCAAATACTTTCTCAACACTTGTAGAAGAAAAGGTTACTGGATTGTGTGAGTCTTCCCAGTATGCAGAAGTTAGAAAAGTTTTATACTGTTAATGACACAAGCTGGGCCTTTACTGAATAGAGTAATATGGAAGGAAGCATGCAGTATGGAAGTCCTGCCTGGGTGGAGGTCGGAGAGACAGGGCAGAGACAGAGACAGGGCACCAGCAGTGTGGGAAGGAAGGTTTATTAGCAGAGGAGCAGTTAGGAGAGTTGACTCAAGAAATCAGCTCCTCCCTGCCTGGATTCGAGTAGGGGTGTTTTCAAGAGATTTGAGGGTAGAGTTAGGCGGGTTTCTCACAAGCAGGCCATTGGGAGTTTGGTGGCCTTCCATTGGTGAAAACTTGCTTTAATTCTGCAAGGTTGTAACTAGGAGAGGGAGAAGTTTGGGCAAGGGAGTTGTGTCAAAAGAATGCTGCAAGGTTGCAACTGCCCGAGGGCAGATGTTTGTGTACAAGCATTTATTACCAGGTGGGGGCCTGAAAGCCTGGAGATGTTGATTCTTTTTGTTTCTCAGGTTCAGCTCTCACGTGCTTGGTGCTTCATAGAGAATTTGGGTTACTCTCTTCCACCCCCTTTGGAACCCTCCCAAGGATAACTAGGCTTTGGGTAAATGAAATAGGAAGACTGGCTTACAGGCAAAGAGGAACCACATGAGCATGGCTTCACCACAGGAAGGGACTGCCTTGTTTACAGACAATCAGGAGAATGTGACAAAGAGCATTTGTTGGGGTGAAGGAGGACATTGCAATTGGGACCAGTTTACAGAGGTCCTTAAAACTCAGGGAAAAAAAGTAGGAGCTTGATATGGTTGGGAACAGAAAGTTGAGAAACTGCTCAGGAGAGGCATGTGTAAAATGTTTTTCAAGCAAAATGTCTGTCATTGATATGAGGGAGGGGCAGGCTATTTAGAAAGGTGTTGTAATAGCTTGAGGAACTATGCGCCAGTTTTAGGGTTCTAGGTATGGGAAGAGAAGGACAGAAGAATAAACAACAGGATTCAGAGATGGATCGTCACTGTAATGAAAGGGCTTGATCTAGTAAGAACAAAATGTCACTTAAGGATTTATGATCATTTGCCCTTTAGATCACATTTGCTTCTTAGTCTCAGTGTAGACCCGTCTTCCTGGAGCTTCCCTGGGCACTGGCCCACCTGACAGACTCTCCCAGCTTAAGGTATGAACAGAATCAGACTGGCAGAGCACAGACCCCTGAGATGAGAACAGAATGCACAGGCTGAAGAGAATGCTTTCCCATGTTTAAAGTCCAGCAGATCCTCCATAAAACCCCTCTGTAAAAACTGTGCAATAGGGTAGGCCACGGTGGCTTGCTGGCAGAGTTCTCGCCTGCCATGCTGGAGACGTCGGTTCAATTCCCAATGCCTGCCCATATTAAAAAAGAAAAAGAAAACAAAACAAAACAAAACTGTGCAATATCCCACCGCCTGTAGGGGAATGAACAACCTACCATTGACATACTCTAGGTATTCCATGCAAACGGTGGGAGAAATCTGTCACTGTAGCACCAAATCCCAGTTCATATCCCAGGGTTGGTCACAGAGTGAAACTGAGTTTGTTGGCACAGTTCTAAGAATAACTCTCGAGAGCTGCACAAGATGAATTGACCCAAATCACTGAGGATGGTGACCAAGCATAAGAATCTTGGGCTGGCTACATCCTCTGGCCAGCATAATCCATCGTATCTACTCTGGAAGCAAGATATGTGTGCAGAAGGTCTGGCCTCAAGTATTACTCAGTTTCATGCCAGAGGACATAGGACACTTGTGGGAACTTGTGTCCGATCTCAGGCATGTCCCAGAACTCTACCCATCCCAGCTCCTGTCATCCTACTCTAGTGCAGGCTTATTCTGTACTGGCCTTTTGGTGGGAGATTCACACAATTGCATAAAATAAGCCTGTAAATAAGTGTTTTCACCCTAAAGATATTAATTTAAGGAACTGGCCAGCTCTGTGTTGGTACAAGATCCACTTGTTAATTATTAAAGAAAGCTACCAGTTAACTCTCATATTGGGTTTGAAGTGTTTCTTCTTAGTGATGTACAAACAGGAGGCTCTCTTTAGTCCCGAAACTTAGTTTCCTAGGGCTGTTGTTACAGAGTCCTACCAATTGGACAGTTTAAAACAATAACGTATTGATGCACAATTCTGGAAGCCAGGAGCCTGACATCTGTAAGGGAGGCTCTTCCCTTCTTCCCCCTTCTAGCTGCTGGTGGTTGCTGGCAATCCTGGGTTTCAATCTCTGCCTTGATCATATAGCATTTTCCCCTGAGAACGTTCTCTCTCCGTGTCCAATTCTCCCTTCTTATAAGGACACCAGTCACATGGAATTGAAGCCCATCCTAATCCAGTTTGGCCTCATTTTAACTAATCACAAGATCAAAGATCTTATTTCCAAATGATCTCACATCACAAAACCAGGGATTAAGATTTAAACATTTCTTTTAAGGGGATACCATTTAACCCATGACACTGACCCTGAACATCCAAATCCCTGTTGAGCAGAAATCTTAGTTTATTCCCAGATCAGTTTAAGACTTAGTCCAACTCAGTGATTTCTGTAATCCAATCTGGTTTCCAAAATTTCAGCCTCTGTTTAGTTTGTAATTGCAATCATAAGACTTCCTTCCACCTGGGAAGTAGCTTTCCTACTACACACCTAGTAATAAATTCTCTCTTTGAAAAAAAAAAATGAAAAAAGAAAAGTAGGCCACAGTATCCAAGTGTTCTAGTTTGCTAGCTGCTGGAATGCAATATACCAGAAATGGAATGGCTTTTAACAAGGGGAATTTAATGAGTTGCTAGTTTACAGTTCTAAGGCCGAGAAAATGTCCCAATTAAAACAAGTCTATAGAAATGTCCAAAGGCATCCAGGGAAAGATACCTTGGTTCAAGAAGGCTGATGAAGTTCAGGGTTTGTCTCTCAGCTGGAAGGGCACATGGTGAACACAGCATCATCTGCTAGCTTTCTCTCCTGGCTTCCGGTTTCATGAAGCTCCCCGGGAGGCGTTTTCCTTCTTCATCTCCAAAGGTCACTGGCTCGTGGACTCTCTGCTTCGTGGTGCTGCAGCATTCTCTGCTCTCTCTGAATCTCTCTGAATCTCTCATTCTCCAAATTGTTTACTCTTTTATAGGACTTCAGAAACTAATCAAGACCCACTCAAATGGGTGGAGACATGTCATCCCCTAATCCAGTTTAACAACCATTCTTAACTAAATCACATCAACCAGGGAGATGATCTCATTACAGGTTCAAATATACAGTATTGAATAGGGATTATTCTACCTTTAAGAAATGAGATTTATATTAAAACATGGCTTTTCTTAGGGGGCATACTTCCTTTCAAACCAGCACACCAAGTTTACCCCCAATGCCCAGTGGACATAGGTTCCATAACCTTCTTTCTCCAGCTACATGGAGGAAAGTGACAAGCATGGGAAAGGATCAAACCCAACACTCTTTTAAAGTCTAAAACATCTCTTATTTCTCACTGAGTTTCTTTACTGTATTTCCTGATGGGAAATGCTGCCGGTCCAGAACACGAACCTCTCCACCACTGACCCAGGCTTTGGGGAATTTAGTAACCTTGCTTTTAGTAGCAGCTGAGTTGGTATTAGGGTGGAGTAGAAAAAAATATATATGGATGAGGACTTTATCTTTCATGTTTTACTGTTATTCATAAATAACCGGGCATCCACTCTGCTCAGTGCAAAGCACCATCCTGAGTTACGAGAATCGGCCGGCCATCGTCCTGATCCTCAGGAACTTTGTTACCATTCTGGGTAGTGGTCACCCAGGAGGAACAGTGGCATCAGGGGGTGCCAGGAGCACTAAGCTAACAAGAAGGTCTGAGGATACACTATGATGGGGTCTGGGGTCACAGGCCAGAGCCATGGAGCAGGGAGTTCTCAACCTCAGCCTTATTGACATTTAGGACCAGGGAATTCTTTGTTGTGAGGGACCGTCGTGCACATTGTAGAATGTCTGTCCACCTCCCTAGCTTACCTACTAGATACCAGTAGCTCCCACCCACCCCCCGTTGTGATGACAAAGCATGTCTTCAGAAACTGTCAAATGCCCGCCGGGAGACAAAGTCACCCCTGATAGAGGTAAAACTACTGTAAAAACCTCAACTCAAGTGAATCAATCAGCAAAGGATGCCCGACCATGGAAGGCAAGTTTGAGGGGTAAGATCAGGGTCCACGAAGGGTTCAGATGAGGATCTGAAATTTTAGGCTCCTTCCTAAGGGATCGGGGCGGGTGATGCGTGGCCACAACTTGTCACTGTGTTTGATGACACCTCAGCCCCCATGACCAAGCCTTATCTGTCTCAGAGCAGCTGCAGCTGAAGCCTGGTGTGACAGACGTAACGGTCATTAGGAAGGTCACCTCTAGGGGAGAAAAAAATACACATTCAGATTTCTGTTTGGGGTGATGAAAAGATTTTGGAAATAGTGGTGGTGATGGTAGCACAACATTTTAAATGTAATATCACCAAACTTTACTCTTAAAAATAGTTAAAATGGCAAATGTTACAGTCTATGTATTTTGCCACAATGAAAATTTTTTTAAATGCAGTTGTGGAAAATTACTAATGTAATTTAGCAAGGGTTATTTGAGCACTTAGTTTATGCAAAACACGGGTATTGCTAAACAATGAGGGGAAACTAGACAGTGAGTCAGATTTTCTATCGGGAAGACTAACTTGTAAACAACCCCACAAAAAAATTTTAAATAATAACAGCTATCATTTATTTAGCACCTATGAACCAGAATCTTTACTAACTCATTGTATTTAATCCTTATGATTACTTTAGCAAGTTTTACAAATGAAGGAATTTAGATTTGGAAAGAGTCAGTCATATTCCCCAAGTCACTGTGCTGGGACTAAATAATTCAGGATTTGAGTGGTATGCTTATCAAGAGTCTGTTCTCAAAACTTATGCCTGTGTTGGCTTATTATTTTTGAAATTATGTTATTTAGGTAATGTGTAAACTGATAAAATGTATGATAAGAAAGGAAGTGACTTTAATGAAAAATAAATTGAATGCTTTGTAAAGACACTAAATATAATGGCTGCTCAATTGGATGTGGGCAAGACAAATACAGAAGGTAAGGAAAATCACTAAGCAATGGAGAGGATGAGAATGCTGTACGGGAATCTTTTATTTCCTACGCCAGTCTAAAGAATTAAAAATGGAAATCAGGCAAAGCATTATTAGTGCAGTGAGGGATAATTCCGATAATCTTCTGGCTCTTTATCAGAAAATTACTGAGTGAATATGCATGTACATGTTTTATTGTACAATCATATAGATTGTTTAAGGTATATATGTGTCATTTTATTCTGACTGCTACGTTTTTTTTCAGGTCACTTTGTAAGTGCTCAATGAAGGATAAATATCTCAGGGAACACCAGAAGTTGTGTGTAAATGTCTGGGCTTTGGAACATAATGTCTATTTTTGTTAAAATTTGACTTTCCGATAGAGGTTAAAGATCGAGATGGTATAATCTAGGAATGCCTAGAGTGTATAATAATAGTGAAATGTACAATGTACAAATTTTAAAAATGTTTTTGCATGAGGAAGAACAAAGGAATGTTATTATTGCAGGGTGCTGAAAATAGATGATAATTAATACTTTAAAATGTCACCTTATATGTGAGACTAAAGCAAAAAATGTTTATTTGTTACAAAATTTTTATTTTGACTAGATCATTTCCTAATATAACTCATGTAGATAGTTTGATTGAGTGTCATAAGCACTTGGAATCTCAGGTAGGACATGAGATTTTGTTGGTTTGTTCAGAGTGATGCCCCGATGAATCCCAGAGTGATTCGATCAGTGAGTGGAAAAGTATTTGCAAGCCCCCTTCAGAGAACGGTGAGAACGGGGAGAAATGCAACTTCCCCAAGTTGAATTCTTGATATTCTCACAAGCAGTGTGGACAACCAAAGCTATAGGCTGAGCCCCCAGTCTTGGGGTTTGTTCATATGAAACTTAACCCCACAAAGGATAGGTTAAGTTTCATATGAACAAACCCCAAGACTGGGGGCTCAGCCTATAGCTTTGGTCTACTTAAAATTTAGGCCTAAGAGTCACCCCCAAGAGAGCCTCTTTTGTTGCTCAAATGTGGCCTCTCTCTCCAGCCAACATGACGAGCAGTCTCACCACCCTCCCCCTCTCTGCGTGGGACATGGCTCCCAGGGGTGTGGACCTTCCTGGCAACATGGGACAGAGATCCTGGAATGAGCTGAGACTCAGCATCAAGGGACTGAGAAAAACCCTAGAATGAGCTGAGAATTAACATCAAGGGATTGAGAAAACCTTCTCGACCAAAGGGGGAAGAGTGAAATGAGACTAAGTGTCAATGGCTGAGAGATTCCAAACAGAGTCAAGAGGTTATCCTGGAGGTTATTCTTACACATTAAGTAGATATCACCTTGTTGTTCAAGATGTAGTGGAGAGGCTGGAGGGAACTGCCTGAAAATGTAGAGCTGTGTTCCAGTAGCCATGTTTCTTGATGATGATTGAACAATGATATAGCTTTCACAATGAGACTCTTTGAATGTGAAAACCTTGTGTCTGATGCTCCTTTTAGCTACTATATCAACAGAACAGTAGAACATATGGAATAAAAATAAATAATAGGGGGGAACAAATGTTAAAATAAATTTAGTTTGAAATGCTAGTGGTAAACGAAAGCGAGGGGTAAGGGGTATGGTATGCATAATCTTTTTTTCTCTATTATGGTTTTATTTCTTTTTCTGTTGTCTTTTTATTTCTTTTTCTAAATTGATGCAAATGTTCTAAGAAATGATGAATATGCAACTATGTGATGATATTAAGAATTACTGATTGTATATGTAGAATGGAATGATATCTTAATGTTTTGTTTGTTAATTTTTTTTAATTAAAAAAAATTTTTTGACTTTCCATTGGCCCAATTTTCTTTAGGTTCAGCCTAAGCTTTTCAAGTCCTAAGCGGAAGTTTCATTTTCTTTTCTTAAATTTCTCTGGAACATAATGTAACCTCTTGACTTTTAGACTGAACTGTAGGTGGGAAATCCTCAGTAATGGGGTGGTCCCCCCCAAAAAAAAAAACATGAAAGAAAGAGTCAGCTTTAAACAACAGCCAAGCAAAATAATCCTAATCAAGAAAGATCTTGGCGGGCCGCGGTGGCTCAGCGGGCAAGAGTGCTTGCCTGCCATGCCGGAGGACCTCGGTTCGATTCCCGGCCCCAGCCCATGTAAAAAACAAACAAACAAACAAAATATAATAAAACAAGAAAATGTTTAAAGATGTTTCCCTTTCTTCCTCCCTTCCTTCCTTCCATCCTTCCTTCCTTCTCTGTCTTTCCTTCCCTTCCTCCCTTTCAAAAAAAAAAAAAAAAAGAAAGATCTTCCCAGACACACTCAGCCACTTGCCACCACCCAAATAATTATCTACATCTCCTCCCTCCTCCAGCCTAACTCCTGGAGAATCAGAATTCATGGTTAGGATGCTAAAAGAGGAGGAATAAAAGAGCAGGAAGGAAACTCAAGAAGACTCTAACCAGCTTCCTGCCCCTCCCCCACTGTCGCCTTCTAGTCTACTATAGACCTGAGCTGAAGAAGTCTCAAATTTAAATCAAATTCAGAGTTCTCATTATTGCACGGCACTGGGCATTTTAGGTTGACTTGAAATACCAAATTCTGACTTAAAGTGACTATACGATTTTTTTTTTTTTAACATGGGCAGGCACCGGGAATCAAACCCAGGTCTCCAGCACAGCAGGCAAGAACTCTGCCACTATGCCACCATTGCCTGCCCACTACATGACTTTTCATTACCTCAGAACTACCTTACCACCAGCACAAAAAACAAAGTATAGGATCAGCAATTTCATGGAAGAGCGAAGAGAGAACAATTCCACCAAGCCAATGTAATGACTTACAAAGCAAAAGGTAGGTCACTTTATGATCACATCCCATGTTACTCAGCCTGATGGTAACACATCAATACTATGTCTAGCAGAAATTCTCCCATGTTTCTGGTATTGGAATGGTATCTCAGATTTCTACCACTAATGTGGATTTTTTTCCTCCATGAATATATTCTGTGGGCCATTGCACTGGGGATTTTAGAAGAGAACTGTTGCTTGTGCCACCATCTTGTCTAGAAGCATCCACCCCTAAAGCACACATGATCTTTATATTTAGAAAGTGGCATGCAAGGTTATAACTTGGGTTCTTCTAGACTTATTTATGGTTTCCTCAGATTCCATTAGAAAGCATCAGTTTAGAGCAGCACTAGTTGCTCTGACAGACAAACTCCCGGTTCTCCATGGTTTACATTCACACCATAGCCCTGTGTGAATGGTCCTGGAGCTCCATTTGTGGGTCTACTCTCCTGAGCTTCCTCTCCAGCCCACTGGGAGATGGGGAAGATGATGGGAAAAGTTGTGGGCCAGGTCTGGGAATGGCATATGGCACTTTTGCCCGCATACTGTTATCTTGCACCCAGCCACATGGCCACATCTGGCAGCAAGGGAAACTAGGACAAGCAATCCACCTGCATGGCCAGGAAAAGGAAATGGGTTTGGTGAGTATTTAACAAGGCTCCATCACAAAAAGTAAATTGAGGGTTCAGTAACTGACTATTGTAATAAATACTAAGACATAAATTAACAGTCAAAGAATACTCATAAATGTTAAGCCACAATTCTACTAGCTACATCCTAAACAATATAAAAGTGTGACAAATGCACACTTTAGCCAAATGCCTAGTGGTCAATTGTTACACTCAGTATGTGGGCAAAGCCAACAGTCCCAATCACAGAATGAACTTCTGAAATGCCAGAATTAATCTGAAATTGTATTCATAATAAATAAAATTGTTACCTTACAGAAATATTTGGTTATAGTCTAGCTTTACATTTCAATGAATTAATTGTGAATGTTTGACATTATTGTAATTTCTCAGTATGCAAGCTGCTCGATTGTTTCTCAGGCCATTATTGCACGATGAGTCAGTTGAAGTATAAAGGTATATTTATTATTTGAAAGATGAAGTTGCATAATATTTAATGGTGATCATGAAAGTTAATTTTAATAACTAATTTTATGCTCAACGATTATTATAAAGAAACTTAAAAGAGTTAAGTACATTTGAAGATAGTTTAAAAGTTAATGAAAATATTAATAAAGAATGTATCTGCCAGATAACTTTAGGAAGACCATTATATTGAGTCAACAGATGTTCATAAGAATTCAAATCATGATCTCACACAGAATAAAAGAGTTGTACTTAGCTCTTTTAAAGTTCTTACAATATTAAATATATTTTTATAGTTCAACTGGCTGACAGAATTTCAGTGAATACAGATCACAAGAAGATTTTCACTCCAAGCTAAATCTAGACACTATCCAGATGTTGAAGATAATCTGAATGGCATATTTTATTCATTTGACAGATGTTGATGCCCTGTTTGAATATGATTGTAACCTGTGCTGTTACAAAATCACTAATCTTGCACAATGTCAGGGATGGCCAAAACAACACTGAAATGAGTCCACGACTGTGGCTTTCCAACAGCCAACACTGAAGCCACATGGTGAATTTTGGTAAAATACCTTGGGCAATCCTATCATGGTTGATCCTTAAAATATCCATTAAATATATATTATCTTTTTCATGCCTTCTAATAGGACTCATGGACAGAACAGGCATATCTGTCGGCTGGTACTTGCCCTGTCTAACTTTCTCATTGTCCTATGTTTAGTGTTGGAGATCTCTGATACCTCCTAGTCCTCGCCAGTCCCTTCTTCGAGGGGCTGGATCCCAATCTCTGCATCCTGGGCTTCTGCTGGAGGTCCTACTTGGACTAGCGCACAGCTCCAACTCTGTCCTGAATCACCTGCCCCCTCTGGACTCCCCCTGCTGAGCCCTGCTTAGCGAATGATCGCTGAAAAACATCTGATCACCTGAAACACCTTCTAGATATGACCTCCCACAGCTAGTTTTCCTTATGAAGGAAGACTCTGAGTTCCTGATTATTTCTGCAGCTGTTGCACCTATGTTGCCTCCTACCCAACCTGCTCTCATCACCATTCAGCCATCGGTCCCTCTGTCAGGAGGCAGTGCTAAGCAACTCACTGAATCATTTGGCCAGAGTAGACATTTTCCTCTCCCATTTTTCTCCCTAGGGAACAAGAACATTTCCCTACATGGGACATGACATCCAGGGGTGAAAGTCTCCCTGGCGACGTGGGAGATGACTCCTAGGGATGAATCCAGACCTGGAACATGGGATCAACAATTCCATCCTGACCAAATGGGGGAAAATAGGTTTAACTAATAAAGTATCAGTGGCAGAGAGAGTTCAAATAGAGTCGAGAGGCGACTCTGGAGGTTGCTCTTACACAAGCTTCAGGTAAACCTTGCGACCTATCATAACCTGCTAACCCCCAACCAGGACCATTCCAATATATAAGATTCCATAAGGGTTCCATCCACTAGAGTCACCTTCCAGAAACCTACAATCTCCAGATGGGTCCCTGGTCCAAATAAGTCCTGCAACTTAGCCCAGCCTCTCCAGAACATCAGATAGTTCCATCTCCCTACCCCATATTAGTGACAGACCCTTCCGATATGAAAAATCTAGAATTGCCATAGTCCAGACCTGCCAACCCCCATCCCTAAAGAGAGGGTAGTAAAGATCAAAGGTGATGGTGGAGTTACACAGAGAAGATAGGATTTAACAAATGAATATGAATGCTGAATCATTAAATTGATATCTCTTTTAGTCTCCTGTATTTTACTTATTTATTTGGGTGCATGGGCCAGGAATCGATCCCAGGTCTCCTGCATGAAAGGCGAGCATTCTACCACTGAACCACCCGTGCACCCTCCAATATTTTAGAGCAGCTAGAAGTAAAAACCTAAAATTCTGAAATTGTAACCCTTGTCAAACTCTGAAATATGTGGTGCTGTGCTTTCAAATTTATAGCTTTTTTGTATATATGTTATTTTTCACAAAAATAAAAGGAAAAACGTTTATTGCGATGATTTAAAAAAAAAGCCCTCTAGCCTCCTAAATTCTGGAGCTTCTAGAAGGAAAAATATGAAAGTATCATATGGTAGCCCATGACAAACTCTGGGATCTGTCCTGTAGATCTTGTTGAAGAATGCTTTGAAACTGCTGCTTTTTTATTTCTTTGCTTTGTATATATATTATAGTATGCAATAAAAAAATGTTAAAAATAAAACAACAACAACACACACACACAAAAAAAACAGCACCCTCACAATTGAGTGCACCACAACTCCATGGAAACAACTTAATCAAACAAACTAAACAAAATTTTTATCAAAATTAAGATAAAGAATATGGCTTTTCTGGGGTACATAGCAGTTTCCAAACAGCACAGACATAAAATAAGGATACCCCAAGTGTGTATAATTAGCTTTTATCGAAGTGTCAGGCTGATGAGGTTGACTATGCTTTAATCACATGTTCTTCCACAGTTATGTCATTCTTCTGTTTATTAAGGTTTCTCTTTTTCCATGTGTCCGTATGGGAGGCCTGTTTTATATAAATAAATGAGTGGCCTCTGAAATCAGCTTAACTTCTTAGAAGCACAACCCCTCTCCCTCATCATCTGTATTGTTTTAAGAAGCTTATTAAGCTTCGCTGTGCTTCAGTTGTCCCATCTGTCATATGGACTGGCCCAAGCCCTTACCCATCCGTCTAAGATTCAATGAACGATGCATGTAGAGCACTCAGCAAAGCGTTAGCCGTCAGTTCTCCATCTCTCTCCTTTCCCACCTGTTCTTCTCTTCAGAAACCCAGCAACCCGGGGTCACCCTGAGCCTTCCCCGGGGGACACACTGACTTTCTTTTTCTTTTCTTTATTAGAGAAGTTGTAAGTTTACAGAAAAATCATGCAGATAAAACGATTTCCCATATACCCACCACCACTCATGGATTTTCTCCTCAAGATAGATGAGCCAGGCTTGGATCTGTAACATTCCACTGGGGCTTCATCAGCCGTGTCTCCTGCTTGCACAACCTTGGCATCTCCCCGGTGGCTGGGCCTAGGCAGGGCTGTCCTGAGGATCTCCAGTGACTTGGCTTTGGCTAGCAGGCTCCACCGCACAGCATTGAGAATGTTTCTTTTGTTTCACCACCAGGTGGCGCTCTTCCCCAGAGTACGAGAAACCGCTTCCTCTTTTACAGTCGGTTGAAGATGTGCAACTACTGCCTCCGAAGCCTGTGTCCTGGTGGAGCAATCCTACCCTACTGTCTTCCGGGACTCGGCACAACACCTGGTGCTCTCTCTCTCTTAGCAGAAGGCTTTGCTGGCGTGGATGGGGGTGGGGCCAGAAATGTTTTCACGTGGTTTTGCTGCAGTGGGACTGTTGTCTCCTACCTTGCGAGGGTTGCCCGCTTCCGGGTCCTCCGGCTGGAGGGGATAGGCTTTTCCGGGCGGGCGCTGGAGGGTTCTTTGCGCCTAATGGTGTTTCCAGGTTGCCGGATTCCGGGAGACAGGAGACAGGCTCATCACCATTACTCACCACCGAGCTGGTCCTCAGAGCGGGAGGTCCCTGACCAGTCTGCCTTCTTCTCTCTGCCTTTCACAATCTTATGTTTGTTTAATAGATAATGTCCAGGGTTTTCAGTTTTACTTAGCAAGAGGAATACGGAAAAATATGTCTGCCCCATTTTCCCAGGAGTGGAAGTCTCTGTTGTGTATTTAGAAAGGAACTGCCAGGCAGCATATGTTTGATGAGAAGCAAAGGGGGCTAGCAGGAACTGCCAGCTGTTAGGCTTTGTATCAAGTAAAATACATATGCCCTTTTATTTTAAACCGCTGTCCATCAGAGCACCAGTTAGGAGGCCACTGCAGCAGTCCACGAGAAATGATGAGGACCTAGATTTGTATGGTAGCTTGGGGCAGAGATGAGTGGGATTGAATGAAATATTCAGGAGGTTAAAAGAGGCAAGAAAGAGCAATGAAAGCAAATCTTGTGGGCTTTTTTGTTTGTTTGCAATAAGCGTTCAGTGTGGTCAATTGTAGATTAGAACTACTTCACATCAGATTTTTTTGTCTGGTAGGAGTGCATATTTGTGGTTTATCAAGGATGAAACAGGCACATATTTTGGGGGCTGGACTGTATCCTGAACTAGTGGGTCTGTAATTTGTGGAGAATAGAGAACTGTCTTTTTAAAAATAAGAAGTGGTTTCACTGAGGGCCCAGCCAAAACGGACCTTACCTATTAATTGCATAAAAAAGGTACCAGCAAGCATCAGAGGCAAGTAGGATAACATTACAAAATATTCTGAAAATAAAATTCCTCGAACCCCTTACATTTTTAATTTAGTTAGATCCGTGTATTATAAGAGTTTGGTTTTCTGGAAGTGAATAAGGATATTTTGATTTTGCTTTATTGCATAGTTAAACAACGAGGGCTGTGCATGTCATAACGTAATGTAAAAACAACAAAAAAGTGAAATGTCACAAGAACAATTTTATGTGTGGTTTCAGTAAAGGAAACACAATTCACATCCTGAGACTTTAACTATTCAACACTCTGCAGGTGAATTGATTTATTACTTTTTTTTCTGAAAAAATCTTGCTTTGTTGGCACCTTTCAATTTCTTTTGTTTATCAAGTCAAATAAACTTCCTCTCTAATTGTGTCAATTAGGAAGTCTTCAGTTACAAGTTACAGAAATCCTGATGGACAGTGGTTTATTATAAAAGAGCACGTATATATTACTCCATAAAAAAGCCTAACATAAGATTTTGTTAATTTGTCCAGAGTGATGCCCCAAAAAACCCCAGAGTGATTTGAACAGTGAATAAAAAAGTACTTGCAAAGTCCCGGTGGGGGAATGGTGAGAAAGTTCAACTTCCCCAAGCTGAATTCTTAATATTCTTACAAGCAGTGTGGACAATCAAAGCAATAGGCTGAGCCCCCAATCTTGGGGTTTGTTCATATGAAACTTAACCCCACAAAGGATAGGTCAAGCCTACTTAAAATTAGGCCTAAGAGTCACCCCCAAGAGGACCTCATTTGTTGCTCAGATGTGGCCTCTCTTTCTCAGCCAACACAACAAGCAAACTCACTGCCCTCCCCCTCTCTATGTGGGACATGACTCCCAGGGGTGTGGACCTTCCTGGCAACGTGAGACAGAAAACCTAGAATGAGCTGGGACTCAGCATCAAGGGACTGAGAAAATCTTCTCAATCAAAAGGGGAAAGAGTGAAATGAGACAAAATAAAGTATCAATGGCTGAGAGATTCCAAACAGAGTTGAGAGGTCATCCTGGAGGTTATTCTTAGGTATTAAATAGATATCACCTTCTTAGTCAAGATGTAATGGAGAGGTTGGAGGGAACTGCCTGAAAATGTAGAGCTGTGTTCCAGAGCAATGTTTCTTGAAGATGATTGTATAATGATATAGCTTTCACAATGTGATGTGTGATTGTGAAAACCTTGTGTCTGATGCTTCTTCTATCTACCTTATCAACAGATGAGTAAAACAAATGGAATAAAAATAAATAATAGGGGGAGCAAATGTTAAAATAAAATAGATTGAAATGCTATTGATCAATTAAAGGGAGGGGTAAGTTGTATGGTATGTATGAATTTTTTTCTGTTGCCTTTCTATTTCTTTTTCTGAACTGATGCAAATGTTCTAGGAAATGATCATGATGACGAATATGCAACTATGTGATGATATTACGAATTACTGAATATATATGTAAAACGGAATGATCATAATAAAAAAAAAATTTTAATAAAAAAAAAGCCTAACATGGGCAGTTCCTGGGTTAGTGTGGAAACTGAATGACATCATCTGGGATTCTGGGACTTTCCATTCTCTGCCATTCTTAGCAGGTTGTTTTCTCATGGTTACAAGATGGTTTTCATCAGTGCAAACATCGTAGCCTTTCCTGGCCAGTAAAAAGACAAGAAAGAAGGGAGGGAAAAAAGGACTTATTGTCATGTGCTTTTTTCTCACCAGAGAGAAGCGCTCTCGAAGGTCCCAGAGGACATCTCCTGGTCCCTGCAAGAACTGGTCAACTGGCCAACTTTGCCTGCAAGTCGACAAGGGCGTCACTGTTTGGTAAAGACCACATGATCCCAGGCTAACTTAGACCAGGGGTTCTCATCAGGGTCATACTGCCCACCCAGGGAATGCTGGAAAGGGAGGGGGGCACTTTCAGTTGTCACATACCTAGAGAGATGCCATTGGCATTTTGTGGGTTGGTCTGAGAATGCTGACTGTCCTAAAATGAATAGAATATTTTTACACACACAAAAAGATTTGTCCTTGAAACTAAAGCAAAAGATGTTTGTTACAAAATTTATATTTTGACTAGTGCATTTCCTAATATAACTTATGTAGATAGTTTGATTGAACACTATAAGTACTTGGAATCTCTGGTAGGACATGAGATTTTCTTGGTTTGTCCAGAGTGATGCCCTGATGAATCCCAGAGTGATTCGATCAGTGAGTGGAAAAGTATTTGCAAAGCCCCCTTTGGGGAATGTTGAGAACGGGGAGAAACACAACTTCCCCAAGTTGAATTCTTGATATTCTCACAAGCAGTGTGGACAACCAAAGCTATAGGCTGAGCCCCCAGTCTTGGGGTTTGTTCATATGAAACTTAACCCCACAAAGGATAGGTCAAATCTACTTAAAATTTAGGCCTAAGAGTCACCCCCAAGAGAGCCTCTTTTGTTGCTCAGATGTGGCCTCTCTCTCCAGCCAACATGACAAGCAGTCTCACCACCCTTCCCCTCTCTGCGTGGGACATGACTCCCAGGGGTGTGGACCTTCCTGGCAACATCTGACAGAAATCCTAGAATGAGCTGAGACTCAGCATCAAGGGATTGAGAAAACCTTCTCAACCAAAAGGGGGAAGAGTGAAATGAGACTAAGTGTCAATGGCTGAGAGATTCCAAATAGAGTAGAGAGGTTGTCCTGGAGGTTATTCTTATGCATTAAGTAGATATCATCTTGTTATTCAATATGTAATGGAAAGGCTGGAGGGAACTCCCTGAGAATGTAGAGCTGTGTAGCCATGTTTCTTGAGGATGATTGAATAATGATATAGCTTTCACAATGTGACTGTGTGATTGTGAAAACCTTGTGTCTGATGCTCCTTTTATCTACCCTGTCAACAGATGAGTAGAACATATGGAATAAAAATAAATAATAGGGGGAACAAATGTTAAAATAAATTCAGTTTGAAATGCTTGTGATAAATGAAAGTGAGGGGTAAGGGGTTTGGTAAGTATAATCTTTTTTTTCTGTTATTGTTTTACTTCTTTTTCTGTTGTCTTTTTATTTCTTTTTCTGAATTGATGCAAATGTTCTAAGAAATGATGAATATGCAACTATGTGATGATATTGAGAATTACTGAATATATATGTAGAATGGAATTATATGTTAATGTTTTTGTTTGTTCTTAATTTTTTTAATTAATAATAATAAAAAAAGATTTGTCCTACCCCAAATACCAACAACCTCTTGTTAAAAAACATTGGCTTATCTCAGCCGTAATTCATCCTCTGGCTGCTGCTATTATAATTCAAAAAAACCAAGGGGCTATTAGTAAGGAAGAAGAGGAACGGGGCTGTTGGGTTGGCTCTCATCAGGGTCTGCCACAGGGAGGGTTGGCACGAGTGCAGCAAGGCTTTGTCATACTGGCACACTGAGTCCTTTTCAGAAAGCTGCTATTATTTTCACTGAATGGATTGCTGGGGTGGGGGGGGGGAATTACAGGGATCAGGATTGGGAAATTTTCTTCAAAGGCGTCCTTTATTTTTCCTAAGGAAGGGATTTCCAAGGAACCGGACAAGCCTGTTTCCAAGAACAAATGACCCTGAGATAGCTGTACCTCTGGTATCTCTGCTGACTAATGGATGCTCTCTGCCTCCACCAAGGAATGGGGGATGTTTAAAGCCCCAGCTATACAGCCACAATTTGGGGCATTAAAATCTCCTTTGTTGACCCTATTCTTGATACAATGTGGCTGGTATTTAGTAAATGTTTCTTGGGTATATAATGGATATATTGATTTAAAACAAAATGTCTAGAAATGTGTTCATCATTATGGTTCAAGGAGATGAACTATATTTAATGAAGTAACATATTTAAAATTATAACTACTAGTTAAAATTACGATAGTAATCTAAATTTAAAAAGAAATTGTAGCATGCCAGTGCTAGTGGAGTTCCTTGTGATCCACAAAGAAAATGGAGACTAAATATTGCTAGCTTTTATTATGGTTAAAATATCTAGATGTTAGTTAAATCTGAAAGTTTTGTGCACATTGGGTTGGCATGTGAGTAGGGAACAGTCTGAAAGTAAAAAGGAAATGAGACTGAGCTAAATAATAATGGTGTCTCTAGGCTAATTGCTAAAGATGACCTTTGTTAACATGGTAAGGACGAGTGGGAAGAAGATTCCAGACAAAAAGGATGGAATGAGCGGAGGTACTGTCTTGTGAAACAATGATGTATGCAGAGTCATAATCGCACATAATTAACCCACTGAATACAGCTGAGGATTCTTTTCCAGCTCTTTTTCATCCTTACGATAAATCCAACCCAAGAAATCTCACAGCTCTGAGCTCTGGGAAGTCACCACAAACTTCTTCAGCCACCAATTCTGGACATCTCCAGGATCCCCAAACTTCTTGGGTGCCACGTGATGAAGACCAGCCTCACTGCAAATGTCTTTTCTTTTTATTTCTGGCCTCCCTCTTCTCAGTATTTTAGTAGGTGATTCCTAAATCAAAGTAGTAGGAATATAGGTTACAGGCTAAGTAGAAGGTTTATTGGGAAAGAAGTGGCCAATTTA
Organism: Tamandua tetradactyla; assembly: GCF_023851605.1. Taxonomy (NCBI): domain Eukaryota; kingdom Metazoa; phylum Chordata; class Mammalia; order Pilosa; family Myrmecophagidae; genus Tamandua; species Tamandua tetradactyla. The sequence continues at coordinate 63,502,475 of NC_135337.1, forward strand.
TTTAATATCAGTCTAAGTCAACCGTATGTACTATTTAAAACAGTAAATATTGCTATTATTGAGGATTGTACCAACTCGGGTGATCAGTAAAAACTTTTTGCTCATAGTTTCATAACATTTTTTTCTGAATAATGACTTTTCCTACTATTTTGATAGACTTGCACTAGTACTGTTTCTCTTTTTCCTATATTTTCTGTAAACTGGAGGTATATTACCAGGTTGTCCCACAAAACTGATACCAAATTTGACCACTTAGTTCAGCTGGGGACCACCAGATGGCTCCACCGTACAGGTGTTTTTCTTCTTTATCATTAGATAAGTAAGATATGGGGGTGATACATGGGCGCCATGTGAATTTTCCACTTACCAGTAACCTTTTACCTAAAAGCTTTAAAGTTCATTGAAAATCCTTGTTTGAATCAATTATTTCACTGGAGTGTGCATGATGGCTATTTTCAAATTCTACCATTTATTCTAAATGTATTAGCTGGCATCCTATAAAGAAGAATTTTTCCACATCGACTGGGGATGAACCAGTTATCCTTTTTAAAAGGCAGGGTAAATCCTATTCTTTTATCAACCCATTTTCAGAGTATGAAGTTAGCGTAATAGGCACCTCCAATGATGGAAGAGTTTTTCTTCCCTCTCTCTGAGTATAACATATGAAGTCACATATTTTTCATTCAGTGTTTGTAATTTATTATAGCCATTTTCTTTTTGAGGCTCAAATTGCCCTAACTTTGGCCTGTGAGAGACCTTTCAAGTAGGCTCCTAAGTATTTTAAAAATTTACTAAACTGAGGTATAATTTGCACATACACTAAAATGCAACCATTTTAATGGGACACTTTGATGGAAATTTGAAAAATGTACATATTTGGGTATCTAGCACCCTAAGTATGACTCAGAACATTTTCATCACATCTGAAAGTGCCTTTATACCCATTTCAGGTCTATTCTTTTCCCTTCCCATCCGAGACAACCACTGATCTGATTTCTATCACTGTACATAGGTTTTGCCTGTTCTCCTATGTCCTATTTACATACCCCCCAATAGCCTAAGGGATTCCTTAGCAATCCAGAATAAATATCTCAGACTCATCTTGAACTTTCCGTGCCCCCAAACTAGAATCAGCCCATTCTCTAGAGAGCTCTGGATCTTTTTTAGAGGGAAATGGAAACTAGAAACCAAGATCTGGGTGCTAGGTGTGCTCTTGTTACTGTAGGGTGACCAACTACCCTGGTTTGCCCGGCACAGCTGGTGGCCTTACTGCTTCCAGGCCCTGAAGTGCACTGAGCTAGGAAATCTATTTTAATTATACGTTCAAGTTTATATTTCCAATTTAAATTTAATATACACACGGATCTTCTGATCTTTGATTTTGTACTTGGATATCATTTTAACTCGGAAATTCTTTACACACAATAACATCAATATATTTGTGTTATTCTACCATGGAGTTTCAAAATATTTAGTTATAAACCACTGAATACAGTTCAGGATTCTTTTCCAGTTCTTCTTCATCCTTAGGATAAACCCCACCCAAGAAATACTGTGAGAGTGAGTATGGTTGAAAGGGGAAGTCTAGGGTCGTGTATGCCACTAGAAGAAAAGCTAGAGGATCAGACATGGAATTTATAACATAACATTGTGGATGATGATTGTGCTTAACTTTACAGTTTTACATGAAAAAAAAAAAAAAGATAGCACTGCCCTGGGCATGCTTGCTGGTGGCAGTGCTTCTCTGGGGTGGGGGGTGGGGGGGGTGGGGAGAGATAAACTGCAACAGTATTGTGGCCAAAAGATGTAGGGAATAATTCTTATTTCCCTGTGACATAATGTTACCAATTTGATTCAGAGTTAGGTTCCTTTGCTTCAATTTGCTTTGTACTTTGAGGTTTACTTTGTTTCCTTTTTTATTTACTTATTGGCTATGTAAAACTTTAAGTATTCACAGAGAAGTCTTCCTACTAATTCTGTCCCCTCCACTCTCTATTGGAAATTACTTAGTTTCTAACATACCCTTCCAGTGTTATTCCCCCACCCCCACCCCTACCCCAAGTAAGTATGCCCCGAAGATCACTTTAAATCACTTACTATACCCTGGGACTCACTTCAAAGCAAGACATAAATACCATCCTCATTCTTTTATATGGCTGCATCGAATTCCACAATACGGATCTATCATATCCAATCAGTTCCTACTAATGGGTATTTGTGTTATTTCCAAACATTTACTATGGAAAACAGCTCTACAATGAATAGGCTTGCGTATACTTTGTTTGTATTTGTGGAAGTGCATGTTCTGAATAAGGTTAGGGTTAGAAATGGAATTGCAAGGTATAAGGATAAATGCATATGTAATTTTGGTACTCCGTAGAGCTTGAATCGCTTTCCATTCCCACCAGAAAATTTACGAGCACGTTTCCCCACAACCTTGCCAACTATGTGATTTCAACGTGTGGTTTTTGCCAATCTGATCATTGTAACTTCACTGTGTCCTATTCTGTGAGGTTGAGCAACTTTTTATGTTTAAGGACCACTGATATATTTTTTTTTCCTTCTGAACTGTCTGTTCATGTCCTTGCCCATTTTGCTTTTAGGATTTTGGTCTCTTCCGTTTTTTAAGAGTTTCTGTAATACAAGTTGCAATATTTTCTCCAGATTGATCTGATTTACTGGGACTGGACCTTTGAAGATCTCTAGTATACTTAAACCTTATCTTTACAGATCACCTCATCTCAGGACACCTTCCTTGGGGATAAAGTTTTGGTAAGGCTGACCGAGCCAAAAAATTACCTGCCCTCTCCTACAAGGGGAAGATGCTGTTTTCATGCAGACCAGGTAAAAAACCATCTTTCTTATTGAAACCGGTCCAGACGACATCATGTCTTAAGGGAATATATTCAAGTTACAAAGTTTATTTTATTGGATTCATGAAAACTTCACCGGGTTCGCCTTCGCTTCCTTTCTGAACTAACAAGGTGCACTGAGAGCCGCTGGCGAGGCACAACCTTCCATCTGCCGCACAACAATGGCTGATTTCGCCTTCGGAGATGCCAGGGCAGGGACGAACCAAGAGGTCGTGCGCCTGCATCGCACGACGGCCGCGGTGTACCACTTTCTCAGCTCTCACTAACAAAGTGAAGTTCAGCGAAGCGAACAAACCTGCCCGGCCTGACATCACACCTGGCCCGCCCGCTCGCGGAAGCATCGTCAAAACGGGCACACCAGTCACCACGTGGCCACGCCACGCACCGCCCTCGTCGGGATCCCTCCGCCAGGGCACGCGCCCCAGCCGCAGCTGGCAACGGGGAGAGCTCCCACCCTCCCCGGCGAAGACCGCGACCCGCCACTCTTCCCGTGATGCCCCGCGGCTGAACCCCGACCTCCTCCGCGCCCGATCTCCTCACCCACCCCCCGCCACTACTTCGCGTCCGTGCCCCTCCCCCCCGCTCCTGTCAGATCCCGAGGCCGAGGGCGCGCGCCCAGACCCGGGGAAGGGGCCCGGCCGTGGTACGGAGAGAAATCGCCTCCACTGGTGCCTCGGGGCTCTGCGTTGGGGCACCGCCACTCCCGTCTCTTTTCGTCCCCGGGCAGGGCCCGGCGGCGGGCGGACGACCGCGGCGGCATCCGGTAGACGACCTCTCGGTGAGTGGCCGAGGCGCAAACATGGCGGAGCGGCGGTAGCGCCCCAGCTCCCGGCTGAGGGGCCGCGGGGCGGGGCAGGCGGCGGGGCGGGGCGCGAGCGCAGGAGGGTGGGGATGGGGGACGGAACCTCATTTCCTCCCTCGGCGCCATTTTGTGGCAGCGAGACCCGCAAATAAAGGGGAGAGCCGGGGCTGCGGCGTGAGGAGCAGCGCGGTCGGGGACGGCGAGTTGGGCCCAACGGGCCGCGGGCGGGGAGCGCGGCCTCGGCCTATATGACCTGAAGGCGCCAGCGCGGCCTCGGCCCGAAGAGGTAGGTGTGGGCCCGGCCGGCGGCAGCGCCGCGGAAAGGCATCGCGTTCACCCCTAAGGCCGGCCGACTGAGGCACGCCCGGCCTGTCGGTCCCGGGAGGGGCGGCAGAACCCACGGGCCAATCGGGCTGCCGACCTCCGGGTCGCGCCAGCCTCCCGTTAGTCGCCCCGCTACCCGGCTGCGGAGACGCTTCCGCCGCCCCGAGGCCATTTTCCCTCCGTGCCGCGTCCCCGGGGCCCGGGAGCGAGGCGGGTCCCTCGGGTGGGCCGGAAGGCCAGCCCCTCGCGGAGGCCGGGCCGGCTCGCCCTGCTCGCCTTCTCTCCGCCTCTGTTTCGCCCCCTCTCCCTCCTCTGTCTGGATCTGGAGGACCCAGCGGCACGAATGAGTTCAGTAAGGGGAAGAAATGAGCCTCCTTTTCCTAAATTTCTCGTCACGCAGTAAGCTATCGCTGCAGGTAGTCTCCTGTAGACTTCCATTTTTAAACGCTTGTCATGCTTTCTGAGTCAGAAAATAGTTCATTGAATTTTTTCGAGATTTTCATGAGATTTAAAAGTCTGACCTGGATGCTTGTAAGAATAAGTCAGTAGGGAAAACAAAGTGGGAAAGTCAAAGTTCTTGTTTTGATTATGAAGAAAGTCAATTGGCTGTATGAGCCTAAAGAGCTATGTTAAAATTCGAATTAACGTTGTCATTAAAGTAAATAACTGTTCTTTTTCATGTTAAAGTCTTGAGTTGTGTTTATTCCCATTTTATCTAGTTTTCTCTCACTTTGAATTTAATTTCGTTGGGGTGAAGGTAAGTGGAAGTCGTGAGTCTATTACCTCGAAGTTCTATCCGTTTCTTTTTTTAATTTTGGCCATCAAATGTTCTACATTGTAGGCACACTTTTACTTTTTGTAGCTCAGTCCCATTTTTTTTTTTAATCTGAGAATCTTTTCAAAGTGGCAAATTGTTATTTATTTACACATGTCATTGTCTAGCATTTTTTATCAGGCCATTTGGGTAAAAAAAAAAAAAATTGCAGTCCACGAGGTGGCGTGCTGATACGGTTAGATTAAAATTTAAGGGTTTGAGTAGGCGTTGTTTCTGGAGTCTTTTTAGATCTTTTCTGAGGAGATAGCGAAGTGATCGGTGTTTTTTACACACATGATAGTGTGGAGACTTGGGCAAAATAGCTATAATTTGCAGAGTCTAAAGGAAGAAAGGAGTAATAATGGTGGGTCCTAGGCACTGCTGATTATTACCTACCTCATCTAGTTTAAAGAAATCCATAGTATCTAGCTTTTCCAATTTCAAGTCGTTTGCGCAAAATGTTTTTGTGCCTTGTTTGTCAAAAATGAGTTTGTTTATATGATACAGAAAATCTGTGGTAGTCTTAAGATACAGAGGTGAGAGTTGTAATAATTTTGTTTTTGTAGTGCATTACAGCATTCATAGCTCCTTAGGTCTTCTATGTATGTATTATAGAATTTTCTTCAGCGTATTGTTTACCTAGCAGTGTTGTTTACCTAGTGATCTTGATCATTTTTCTTTGGTGTATTTGTTATTTTGGTATTCAGCATTTTGTGTTGGCGAGTTCTTTAACAAAACAAGACTTAAGAGAGTTTCTTAATTTTATTCTTCTTTTTAAAAATTATCCCCCCTTTTTCTGCCTCTAAATTTTTTTATATATATTTTTTGTATTTTTTATTTGTATTTTTTCTCTATATTATCATTTTGTTTCTTTTTCTGTTGTCTTGCTATTTCTTTTTCTAAATCGATGCAAATGTACTAAGAAATGATGCCTCTAAATATTTTGTTTCATTCGGTTACTAAGCTTATCAGAGAAAAGCTCTGTAATATTCCCCAAATAGTACAGTGCATTGTATATAATAAGGTGCTCCATAAGGCTAGAACTCTGTGCTGTACATTAAGTGTCCTCTACCCTTGAAAATATAGTTGGTGGAATTTAATCTTTATTAAATACACGATGAAGTCCTCTTTTATGTTCATGTTAGTATTTTGTTTCAAAAATTCTTTGTTTTGTAGCACTTTATGTCATTGAAAGCCTTGAAATTTGCAGCAACTTGTGAGGTAGGCAAAATTGGTAGCCTCTCTTTGCTGATTTAGAAACTGAAGCCTAGAGAATTAGATGACTTGCTCAAAATCACATGGCTGGTAGCTAGAAGAGTCAGGGAAAGATGGTCTTCCAGTTTGTGATTTTTCTACTACAGTGCTTAGGCTAGTCTGATGTCAGATTATTGATTTCTTATATTCAGTTGTGATTACTTTCATCAGCCTTGGCTGGGACCTGCGTCTTTGTTCAGAGGAAGCTAAATTGCATAACTTAGGATCATAATGCAAAAAGCCAAGGAAAATGGAACTGGGATGCTAGGCATCCAGCCAACCAAAATGGAATAATTAGCTGTTTCTCAGTATCAAGTCATCAAGAAGTAGATGGTGATTCTGACATTACCTCTGAATTAGCCATATAAGTAACTGAAATCCTCACATAATTTTAAAACCATGAAATCTGCTCAATAGTAGCCAAATTGGCCAGTTTTGAATTTTTTCTAATTGACATTACTTCTGCATTCTTAACTTTAGCTAGCTAAACTTAATCACCTTTTGGGGTGGAGAGAGTGGGGGAAATTATTATCGTTATCACTTACCAACTTTTTTTTTTTTTTTTAGCTCTGCTGAAGTAGAGCCTCCAAAAATTTGATCCAAGAATGTATGTTTGTCAGGATTTACAATAATCAGTTACCAACTTTTGAGAGATACTTAAGTTTGGGGTCCTAACTCCTCATTTATTAATAGCTGTTTTAACTTGAACTAATAATCAAATGGCTAACACTCATTGTCTTTTCTGGAAGATGGGTGTTAATATTGCCTTTGAAAAATTGTGAATATTAAGTAAGTGTGCTAATACCACTGAGTACATAATCTTCATTTTTTTCCTTCAAGTTTGTGGATTCAGTTTGTTTCAGGTACTATTTAGAAATTTTATTTACAGTTATTTCATTTTTCTGAGACAAAAATATCCATTGTCTGTATGCTATGTGAATCTAGAATTGACTTGAGATGGTTATTGTGCTGGTCAGTTGTGCTAAAAAAAAAAATTGCCTTGGGAAACAAACCTTAGCATATTTGTGCAAGTTACAAATTGAGAATTAGGTTCTATTCTGTCTAAGCAGTTGTAGGTAAATTTAAATTTTATATCTGTTTAAGTTTGCCTTAACCTTTTGTCAGACTGCATTTAACTATCGTGGCATATCATGGATTCGCAAGAAAAAATTGCCCTTTCTTCAACTAAAGAGAGGATTATCTTTCTGAATTTCCTAAGAGAGATGGCTATTGACATGGTAGAATGTCTTGTGACTGAGAGTTGACCTATGAAGTGCATACATTTCTTATATTTATCATGAACTTGCATCACATAATTAGAAATTTATTCCTGTTAAAAAAAAATGTGGGGTGGGCCACGGTGGCTCAGCAGGTAAGAATGCTTGCCTGCCAAGCCCGAGGACCCGGGTTCGATTCCTGGTGCCTGCCCATGTTAAAAAAAAAAAAAATGTGGATATCTTCTCAGCAACAGTAATTAAAATCTACCCAACATCAAACTTTTTAAAGGAAATAGAATATAAGCTGTTGTTGAAATTTAAATAACTCACTCTGTAGAATCCTGAAAATTGGAATCACCAAGAATTCTGCAGTAGGACTTAGAAACAAAGATAAATGGATGTTTTATCTTTGAAGATTGTTAACCTTCAACCTGTGAATTCTCCCTTCAGGTTCTTCAATAAGCAGTGATTGAGTCTTTATATATGTGTGTGTGTATATATATATTTTTTCTTTTTAATTGAGATGTCCTCACACACCATACAGTCTTTCCAAAATATACAATGTGGCTCACAGTATCGTCACATATTTATCATGTATTTATCAGTATGATAATTTTTAGAACATTTGCATCACTCCAGAAGAAATAACAAGAAAAAAAACATCCCATACCCTTTACCCCCCTCTAATTGACCACTAGTATTGTAATGTACGCATTTTTTTTTACCCTTTGTCTCCCCATATTATTTAATTTTTGTCCTTATTTTTTTACTCATTTGTCTATACCCTGGATAAAGGGAGTATCAGTCACAAGGTTTTCCTAATCACGCTGTCAAATTGTAAAGGCAGTATTATACAGTCATCTTTAAGAATCAAGGCTACTGGAATACAGTTCAACAGTTTCACATACTTCCCTCTAACCACTCCAATACACCATAAACTAAAAAGGGATATCTATATAATGCATAAGAATAACCTCCAGGATAACCCAACAATTTGGTTTGAAATTTAAAGTCTTTGTTTTTATTTTTTATTTTTTGAGTCTTTGTTTATTGATGGGGAGTAAAAAACATAAAATGCCTGATTTGTGCCAGCTACTATGCTAAAGATTAATGATTATCTTTAAAAAATACCACAATAATTTGGGGCCTTTGGAGTGTTTCTTGTTTTTGTGATAGAGAAACTGAGGCTTAGAGGTTTTGCTACTTTTTTCTTTTCAAGGTTTTTCTTCTAGAAAATCATGATTATCAGTACTTCCATCATGTGTTTCCCAGTCTTAAAAAGAAGTTGGCATCACCTTCATTACTAAGAAATTTGCAGTTACTTTTAACAGAATAAGACTCATGATTCTGATATTTAGATATACTAAGAAAAGTATCAGATTACAAAAGCATGTACTGAAGTTTATAAACTGTAATTTAATCTGTATATTGACTAACACCCATGAAACTTAAGCTTATAATGAGAATTCCTCATATTGAGTAAGCAGTGTGCCCAGTAACTAGATAATAAATAGAATACCTAGGCTTGATGATAAATTTAGCTGTTTTCAAACTCTCATAGATCTGTTTCTATCGTAGTATCTGTTATATGAAGTTCCATGTTTATTCTTAAATATTTTAATAGCAGTATGATATCCTTGGTTGATTCTAGAAAAAGTTCAATTTTTTTCAGCTTATGATTTTTCTAGTAACTGCAGTTCATTTGTTTATACTTTCTTTTAACATGTTTTTTAGTACCTCCTATGTACTATGCAGGGAGTTGTCAACCTTGAACAAAACATTCCCCCATGATACCTGCCTGTGTTTATAAATGTGTATGTCACTATTCTGATTAAATCCTTCCAAAGTCTTCCTATTTCACTGAAAATAGCATGTAGCCTACCCTTAATATCCCGTTATCTGGTTATATTTTTCTTCATAGGTCTTACCACAGTCTGACGTTTTGTAAACTTAATTGTTTGCTTATTGCCTAGCCCCCTTCCTAATATACACAAATACTTATGTACTAGCTAAAGATGTACAGTTCAAATGGCTAAAATTGTTTTATAGTTTTTAATGCAATTTTATTGAGATATATTCACACACCATATAATCCATCCAAGTTTTTTGTTTGTTTTTATCTAGTTTTAAACTATATAAAAATATATATATGTGTGTGTGTATTTTACTATATTGTGATTTCTTCAATACAGTGTACCTAATCTTTAATGACATTGTGATTAAACTCCAACTAAGGTACAGTTGGTGTTTATGTAGTATGAGGAAAGGTATGAAAGATCATCTTCTGAGGAATATCAGATATTTAAGTTTTCACAAAACTTTATTTAATGCTATAATTAAATTTCTAATAGTTTAAAATTTGTAGTAAGTAGAGGAAAGGCAAATAAACTAGAGAAATGAATATAAAGAAACATTCATGAATATGCTATTAGAAATAATGATACCTAGAAAAAACATTAAACCAACTATTTAATTTTGCTTGTCTCCATGTTAAGTTTGAATATTGGGAAGTAGAGATATTTTCAGTAAAGACTAATTTTTTAAATTTGTATGAATTATATTGTTATTTCAGAACAAAATATGAATGCTTCCTTAAAAACAGTACTGGTTATGCCTAAGAGTCACCCCCCAGAGAACCTCTTTTGTTGCTCAGATGTGGTTTCTGTCTCTAAGCCATCTGGGCAGGGGAATTCACCGCCCTCCCCCTTACAAGTGACATGACTCCCAGGGGTGTAAATCTCCCTGGCTGCATGAGACAAAGCTCCTGGGATGAGCTGGGACCTGGCATCATGGAATTGAGAAAGTCTTCTTGACCAAAAGGGGAAAGAGAGAAATGAAGCAAAGTAAAGTTTCAGTGGCTGAGAGGTTTCATACACAGTCAAGAGGTTATCCTGGAGGTTATTCTTATACATTATATAGATAGCCCTTTTTAGTTTATGGTGTATTGGAGTGGCTGAAGGGAAGTACCCACCTGATGAACTGTGTTCCAATGGCCTTGATCCTAGAATGAAGGTTGTATAATGATAATAGCTTTTACATTGTGACTGTATGGTTGTGGAAACCTTGTGTTTGATGCTTCATTTATCCAGGGTATGGACAGATGAGTAAAAAATATGGATAATAAACAAATAATGGGGATAAATTGGGTAGATCGAAATACTAGTGGTCAGTGAGAGGGAGGTGTAAGGGGTATGGGATGTCTGAGTTTTTTTGTTTTTTTCTTTGTTTCTTTTTCTGGAGTGATGCAAATGTTTCTAAAAATGATCATGGTGATGAGTACATAACTATGTGGTAAAATTGTGAGCCATTGATTGTATGCTGTATATGGACTGTGTGTGTGAAGATTTGCCAGTAAAAATATTAAACGGTACTGGTACACAACACTGATTCAAATATTTTAGTGCTCATAAAATATTTTGTGTATCAGGTTAGCTATGCTTTTGTATTGTATCAATTTTTTTCAATCTTGTGTATTAAATATATTATTACTTGGGGCATGTGACAGTTTTTTCTTTTTATCATTTTGCATGTGTGAATTTATAGCTTAATATATAAAAAACTGCTATTGGCATTTGTAATAAAGGATGGTATGCATATAATGTGGCTCTCAATTTGAATTTATTAACTTATTTTTTGCAAAAGGGTTAAATGGTTTTTTATACATTTCTATAAAGAAGTTATAGTGTCTTATTTTTAGAAATTAGTCTGTGGTGTGAAATTATATAGTGGAGGTATTTTCATTAAGGTATAATAACATAACTGTTATCATTGGACAGCAGAGAATTTATTCCACCTTACTATTACAACATAATGCTATAAAAGGAAAGACTTCCTAACTGGTATTACCATTCTATATCCATTTAGTAAGATGACCGGGATCCTGCCTGAGGTCAATATCTGGCTTCAACACAAAACTGTCACTTCTGCAAGATTTGTCTTTCATAGGAGGGTTATAAGAATGCTTTGAAAATTTAAGTTTTTTTTGCCCTTTATCTCCAAAACTAATTAATTAATGTATAAAAGAGTGGCAACATCAGAAAGAGTCAACTTTTTCAGAAGAGAACTTTTAAGTCACCTAATGACCATAGTAATACAAAATGTTAAAGGGAAAATTGTTTCAGGGTATGCAGGAACTCGTACTATATTGCAACTTTTCTATTAATCTAAAAACTGTTCTAAAATTAAAAGCTTGTTTAAATAAAAAAAAAACTTAACTGTGACTTAGTTCATTAATAAATAACTTTGAAAGAGTGGAGTATTTTTTGTTCAGTTTAAATGGAACCTCTTCTCTTTGCCCCTTTCCCACCTCTCTCTCTCTCTCTTTCTCTCTTTAGGATTCAAGATGACCAACGAAGAACCTCTTCCCAAAAAGGTATGTTTCTTTGGCAGTTTTTATTCTTTTTTTTGGAAGTGTTATAGAATTGAAGGGATTATCTTCATTGTTTATTGTTCGCTTCCTTGCCTTAATTATAGTAATAGAATTACAGTGGTACGGTGTGTGAGATACTGTACCTTACAATGCAGTATATTTTTAGAGTATTTTCAGTTCTTGGAAAACTTTTCCTGTAATGATATTCCCATCGTCTACTCTTGACCTTTATTAATACAAATCTTTCCACCTACATATGCACATATTATGTTTTAAAAAGATTGCTTCACAAGTTGCAGTTACTTATTTTTTGACCCTTTGGTTATAATTTAAGTCTGTCTCCACATTTTTCAAGGAATTACTTTAGATTCGCCCATTTCTACCTTTGTTTTCTAATCTCATTTTGCTCCTGTTCTACATCCCTACCTAAATTCACTTTTGTCACTGTTACGTATATATATCTGTCTCTGAATATGAACAAAAGGGTTTACAAAAGAAGTAACATAATTTCTAGGGAAATTTGTAATTTGGTTGGGAAAGTAGGGCGAGAATTATTAAACACTAATAGTAAAAGTGAAAATTTAAGTGAACATTTTAGATAATAAATGCTGTTGAAATTTCTCTTAAATTTACAATCAAATTATAAGTGAATAAAGAATTATACTATGCTTTGGTAATCTGAGAGTTACTCTGTGCTTCCTCTGTTAGTCTTTTAATATGTATCTGGTATAGTGGTTTCCCTTCATTCACTTTACAATAGTACTGTGTTACTTATTTTTATTGCAATTTGAAATGTTTATAAGGAAAGTTTTTCAAGTATCTTGTAAGGGAAACTAACAAAGCCTTAATTTTATACTAAGAATTTCACTTTTCAGTCTTCATTTGTATAGAGAAAACACTTAATATTTCTCAATTTATCAAGCAGTTTCAGCTACATAAAGTATTATGTACATTATACTTTTTATATTGAAATAATTAAGAATTCACAGAAAATTGCAAAGAAATGTTCAGAGACCCATGCATCCTTAACCTAGCCTCCCCCGATATTAATATCTTGCATAACTATCAACATCTTGCACAACAATATCGAAACCAGGAAATTAACATTGGTGAAATTCACAGAGCTTATTCAGATTTTACCAGTTACACTTGTAGTCATTGTGTGTGTGTGCAGTTTAACCTAACTCTCACCGCAGTCAAAATGCTTAACTGAGTCATCACTAACAGACTCCTTTATTCCACACTTTTTAAAGTCATACCTACTTTCCCATCCATCTCTGTTACACCTGACAACCACCAGTCTGTTCTCTATCTCTTCAGTTTTGTTATTTCATCACTAGTATATAAATGAGATCATGTATACATATTCTTTTGAGATTGGCTTTTTCCACTTAAATTTCCATGAGGTTTATCTGAGTCATTGCATGTTTCAATAGTCCATTTCTTTTTGTTGAATAGTATTTCCTGGTATAGATATACCATTGTCTCTGTAAACCATTCACCTGTAAAGGGTATTTGAGTAATTTCCAGCTTGGGGCTATTGTGAATAAAATTGCTGTGAACATTTATATAATAGTTTGTGTGAAGATAGGCTTTTTTTTTTTTTGGAATAAGTGCCCAAGAGTGCAGTTGCTGGGTCATATGGTGCATCCTATTTTAGTTTTAAAAGAAACTGCTAGACTATTTTCCTGAGTGGCTGTACCATACATATTACATCCCTACCTGCAGCATATGAGAGTTTCTTTACATGCTTACCAGCATTTAGTGTTAGTGCTATTTTTTAACTTAGCTATTCTAGTAAAATGTGTAATGATATCTCATTGTGGTTTTAATGTGCGTTTCCCTAATGATGACAGTCATTTTTAGGATACCAAAGAGGTTCACCTTTTAAAAATTTTGCAGAAAAAAAAGATTTCCCTCAAAATCATAATATGAAAAAAAAGTCATAATATGCAATGAGCCATTAAGTCACAGACTTTGGGGGCCATTTGTCTCAAACACAGACCTTTTTGGGGAGAAGGGCTTTACGTGTCTTTGAAGTAATAAGGGGTTTCCTTGATGACAACAGCCAGCAATAGAGAGATTAAAAGTGATGATCCTGGGTGACAGTGGCTCAGCAGGCAGAGTTCTTGCCTGCCATGCTGGAGACCCATTCTCTTCCCAGTGTCTGCCCATGCAAAAAATAAATAAAAGTGATGATCCTGACTATCTAAAAATATAGAGTATAAGTACCAGTGGTATTTAATACTTGAAATTTTTAAGAAAAACACTAAGTTCATATTTTAATTCTCTACAGGTTCGACTGAGTGAGACAGATTTCAAAGTTATGGCACGAGATGAGTTAATTCTAAGGTAAAATTTTCTTTTATCAAAAATATAAAAATCTTCATGCCTGACTCTAATAAAAAAAAAACTGTGAAACATACTCTGACTCTAGTGTTTGTCTTTATGTCAGAAATTGGGTTTGGTTTGGTATTTTGTTTTTTTCATTAACATGTCCTCGAATCATTTAATATTCTTTTGAATTTCTGTGATTATCTTATGAATGTCTTACAAAAGCAGGTTGTCAAGTATATTACAGTTTTCATTTTTTAAATGTAAGGAATGAGAATTTGGGATAGCACATATGCTTTGTGTTTTACAACTTAAATGTCTTTCTGTATTTTATTACTGTGATTGGGAAGTTTCTTCATAACTTTTAGATAAAAATAAAATAAATATTTTTAAAGTCTAGGAATTCCCCACCATCATTCGTACTTAACTACTCTATTGTGCACATGTTCTTCATCTTTTTTTTGCCATAATTTCATGAATAGGACAGTATAAAATCCTCTCCTGCTGAGGAATGCACATACTTGTGATCTGTTACCCCACGCATGTTCTTTTTATACTGTTCACATGGTACACGCCTTGTCTTTTATCCCTTCTTAGATAATTCCTCTGGTTAGTCTCTGTCTTTTTCTTGATATAACTGCATAGAAAATAATAATATAATCTTACTGAAGAATCCCAGTAGTTTAAAAAATTTTTCAGTTGCCTTTAAGGGTTCTCAGTCACATACAATTTATGTCTTTGAAGCCAGTTTAGCTTCTTTCTTTAGGAAATTCTCATTTAAGACTTCTAGGTGATTTTGTTTTTTTCTGCTTATGTAATTCCCTTGGTGATTTTAAATCAACTGCTATCTGTGCTACTTATTTAGCTAATGTGTGTTTTCCATCCATTTAATGTGGATATTATTGGTTGAGCTTTTACATTTTTCTCTTTCTTTAAAACGGTTCTCATGTAGCCTCCACAAAAGGCCTTTATTCATCACCAACCATTTAATGAACCTGTATGTCTTAAGCCATGCCCTTGGTTGAATAGTAGTCTTTATATAAAATGTAGATTATCTTGGTGCTATGAAATATTTTCTTCTGTTCATTAAATTGTAATATTAATAAATCTCTTAATAGACCTGTCAACATTTTAAAGATTTTAAGATTATAAAATGTTTTTCTAAAATCAGTTAATTTTGATTAGCTGTAACTGATGAGAGCCAGATGTACATATTCTCAGTCTAGGACACTTTTTTCTATATACTGTCTTTTACCTGTATCTCCTGTAAGTTGAGAAGGAATAAAGGTGTATTCTAGTTTATTACTGATTTAATTGGATTTATAATAATCATTTCAGAATTGGGAGAGACATTAAAAACCACCCAGTGAAATTATCAGCATTAAATTTAGAAGTTTATGGATATGATTGTCTAGTATATCTAATAGAAACAATTTCAATTTAACAACTATTATATGAATTTATTTTTGTACTAGATGGAAACAGTATGAAGCATATGTGCAAGCTTTGGAGGGCAAGTACACAGATCTTAACTGTAAGTTTATCTGAGTTTTAGTCTCCTAAAGAACATATATACACCTCTTCTAGATTCTTATAAACACAGGGTAATGGTTTTACTGAAGCAATTTTTTTTTTTTTTTTTTGCCTTTTATTGAAGAACTGTGGCTGGGCTCTGTTTTGGGTACTGGGAAATATAAAGATGAATGAGACATGTCATCTTGACAAGTTCCAAGTCTGTGGAGAAGAGAGATATGCAATGGTCATTAATGGGGTAACTGCTTTAGCAGAATTATGTACAAGATCATGAGAAAACGAAGTTAAGGAAACTCACAACTACTTGTAGCTTTTTTGTCTACCCCTGCCTATCTCCAATAGCAATTTGAACTGAAGCATGAGTTAGAAGTCTGGTAGTGCAAACAGTGATAAATTCATGAGAGCTTAAATCCTAACATTGGGCTAAATGATTTTTTTCAAAATCTCTTAAAATAATGTCCATGAAGTTTATAACTTCAAGCCACTGTTGTTGTTTTTCCCCGAATTAGGATAACATATTTGTGAGTGTAAAAAGCATTGTGGTTTCCCAAACTTCTGAAATTTCAGTAATTATATGCCTATATCATAATCTTTGGAAGATATGAATGTTATAAAATGTTAGGGTAGTATTTGTTGGTGCAGTTATTGTCATACCTATATATTGTAAGTTAAAGTAATCTGGATTTTTATGAAGATTTTATAGTATAAAATTGCAGATCATATAGTTTCTTATTATAAACATAGTTCAATCTGTTATTAGGTAAGTGTAGAACACTATAACACCATTACCTCCTAAAGTAGCTCCTACAGTTCGGGACAATTTCCCTCTTATAAAAGTAGTTACGGTATAAACTTAAAGGCTGGATGAAATATTTTACCATTTTTTTTATTATACTTGACTGTGACAATTAGAACATTCTCATGGCTTTTGTTTAGTTCACTTTTATCTTGACATTAAATTTCATAATTTTTTTTTCCCTTTAATCATCAGCTAATGATGTAACTGGCTTAAGGGAATCTGAAGAAAAATTAAAGCAACAACAGCAAGAGTCTGCACGCAGAGAAAACATCCTTGTAATGAGACTAGCAACCAAGGAACAAGAGATGCAAGAGTGTACTGTAAGTATTTCACATTGTAAAGGTCTTTAGTTGAGAACTGTTTTGTTTTGTTTTTTCCCCCAGTCCACATCAGGGTCACTGTCATCATTATCAGTATCAAACTGTCATCAGTAGCATAGTATTTATTTTACCAGCACTTACAAAACTAGAGTATTTCTTCAAATGGAGACCTAAGAAGTCTTGAAATGACTTCCTATGAACTCATTTGTCCTACAAATAAATTCCAAAATTCCTTAGGGGTTTTCTTACATATGTTTAACATTAGCCTCATAGATACCACTTAGTGTCTGTCACTTTCTCTACCCCATTTCAAACAACTGTAGCAATGGCTGCTGGAAAAATGGGAGAATCAATGAGCACTAGCCAAACCAATGCCATGAACAATTCTAGAGCATCAGGTCTCTCCACTTCTCCAGGTCAAACCCAGGCTGGTTTAGCTCATACTTCAGTGTTCCAACAGGGCCAGCGGTACTGTCAGATAGAGAAGAGAACAACAACAGAAAACCCTCACCACTTCTTAGCTGTCCTCCTGTAAAACTTTCATGTTCAAAACATCTTAAGCTACTAGAGTGAAACAACTCTCTTTTTAAAGACAATGGTTTGTGAGAAATTAGAAGGCAATTTTGTTGTGTTCTTCCAGCCTTTACATTTTTTAAACTTTTTTTGTGTACTATAATATATATACAAAGCAAAGAAATAAAAAAACAATAGTTTTCAAAGCACTCTTCAACAAGTAGTTACAGGACAGATCCCAGAGTTTGTCATGGGCTACCATATGATCCTTTCATATTTTTCCTTCTACCTGCTCCAGAATATAGGAAGCTAGAGGGCTTAAATACTTTATCATCACATTAGATTTTTTTTCCCTTCTTTTCTTTGAGAACAATAACACATATCCAAAAAAGCTATAAATTTTAAAGCACAGCACCACAATTAGTTGTAGAACGTATATCAGACTTTGACATGTGTTACAGTTTTACAATTTTAGGTTTTTACTTCTAGCTGCTCTAAAATGCTGGAGACTAAAAGAGATATCAGTTTAATGATTCAGCATTCATATTCGTTAGGTCCTATCTTCTATGTATAATTCGTCCATCACCTTTGATCTTTCCGTACCTCTCTTTGGGGTTATTTGGGCTATGGCAATTCTAAATTTTTGATATTGGAAGGGTTTGTCACTAATATGGGTTGGAAGATGAAACTATCTGATGTTCTGGAGAACAGGTTTCAGGACTTATGTGGACCAGAGACCCATGTGGAGGTTGTAGGTGTCTGGCAAGTTACTCGAGTGCCTGGAACCCTTGTGAGATCTTAATATATTGCCCTAGGTGTTCTTTAGGATTAACTGGAATGGTCCTGGTTGGGGGTTGGTAGGTTCTGATAGGTAGCAGGGTCTACCTGAAGCTTGCATAAGAGCGCTCTCCAGAGTCGCCTCTCAACTCTATTTGAACTCTCTCTGCTACTGATACTTTATTAATTACACTTCTTTTCCCCCTTTTGGTCAGGATGTAATTGTTGATCCCATGGTTCCAGGTCTGGATTCATCCCTGGGAGTCCTCTCCCACGTTGCCAGGGAGACTTTCACCCCTGGATGTCCTGTCCTACGTAGGGGAGAGGACAATGACAATGATTTCACTTACAAAGTTGGGCTTAGAGAGACTGGTCACATCTGAGCAACAACAGAGGTCCTCCTCTGTTGAGAAGTAACTCTTAGGCATGCCTATAGGTAGTCTAAACTTTTCTATTGCCTACATAAGCTTTACAAGATTAAGCCTCATGATCGAGGTATCCCTTAAAGTTTGACACAGTATAAGGAACTGGTTTTTATAAACATTATTACATGCTAATTATACTTGATGCTAATTGTAAGTGCATATTTGTTAAGTAGGATAAACTCTGAGCTATATATGTTCTAAATGTGAAATTTTGATAGCTAACATCTCATCATTTGGGTTAAAAAATTTTTTTTCGTGTGGCCAAGAAGGCAAAAGTTTTATTTTGCCGTCTATTTCTATACTTTATAAGAATTAGTATGTTGATTCCACGTGTTTTTCGGATAGCTTGATATCTGAGGGTATAACCAGTAGCATTTACTATTTGCTGTTCTTCTACTGTCTAGGCAAGCCCTCTGATAAATTTCTCTTCTACTCCTTTTACTCCTCTGTTATGGCACTATTTTTCATTCTATCAGCAACTTCTGGCATGTCTTCTTTATAATTATACCTCTCATTTGTACTGTTTGCTATGTCTACATAGCTCTGAAATCTAGTAGCATATTTGATGGCCTAGCTCTGGTTGAATTTAGACACAGTTTTATGCTGTCTTTGGCACTTTTATTCTTTCCTCTTTATTTAGTGTGTGTATATAAAGTATACCCTCCAAAATAAGAGGCATCTCTATCCTTGTTATTTTCAGATCTGAATTTTTCTTTGTGTCTTTAATGTAGTCTATCCTGCATTCACTTAATACATATTTATTAGAATCTTGTGATGTGTAAGACATTCTTCTGGTAACTGGAGGCATATAACAGTATGTGGTTTGACACAGTCCTAGCCCTATTTCTCCCTCACCAATAGGTTGTTTTAAGAACTTGCGTATAGTCCTTTTATTCCATGTCCACAGATTGTCCATGCTTTAATACTCTTCCTTCATTCTAAAAGAATGTACACTACTTTTCAAGCTCTTAGTCTCAGAACCTTTTGATTCTTTTCTCGCTTTACTAACATTCAAGATTCTAGATTCTCCCATTTATTCTAAAAGCTTTAGCTCTCACTGTTTGCATGGCCCTGTGCCAGATATTTAAGACATGACTCTTACCTTCAGTATGCTAACATTCATAAAAGGTGAATAACTTTCATATGGATGGTGGCAATGGTCATATCTGATAACACCAGAGTGTTTCTTGTATTCTTTTTTTTTTTTTTTAATTTTTTTTTCTTGTATTCTTTCTCTCTCCTTGATTCCTACTCTTAACATCCTCATTCAGGTACTTTTACCGTTTGCCTAAATAACATGTGACTATTGACAGATGAGTCAGCTCATATTATACATGTTAGGTACATGTTATGTATACACTGGCGGATTTGATCATAACATGCCAGAGCTACAATCCAAATATTACACAGTAGATTGACATAAACAGTAGGCATTTATTAGCTCATGGTTTTGAGTCTAGAAGAAGTAAAAAATCTAAATATTGGTAAGGCTTTTTTTTCCCCCCTGAACTCTATAGTGTCCCATTGCTGGCTTCCAGAAATCCTTGGGGTTCCTTGGTTTTCCCATGGTAATGTCCTCTCCGTTTTTTATCTGCTGTTTCACTTTCTGCCAACTTCCTACTTCTTCCTGTAGCCTTCTGACTCTGGCTTTTCGTTCTTCTCTTTATAAAGCCTCTGGTGTTATAGGTTAAGGCCTATAATGTTTCATTTGGCCACACCTTAATTAAGCATAACATCTTCAAAAGATTCTATTTACAATGGGATCATACCCATAGGGATGTGGATTACAATTAAGGACATACTTTTGTTGAGGTAAATAATTCCACCTACCACAGATGGTTTTACGGACAGGGAGAGCAGCAGCAGGTTCAAAAAACACAAGTAAAGGGCAAGATTATATGTGGCAGATGAAGGCAGTTCAGTTTAGAGTCTGAAGTTTCAAGTGAGGAATACAGCATAGTGCTGGGGGCAGGAGTCCTGACTCCTAGAGAGACTAGGTTCTTGAATATTGTTCTGTAGTTAAGAGGGTGCTTCTGAAGAACTTTTACTCAGGAGCTTTATTGGCCATTCAGATTTGATTTTAGGTAAATCACTGGCTGGAGTGATGAACAGGGAGGACAAGAAAATCAGTTGAGACTGAGGTAGAACAGATAAGATGATAGAGCCTTAGGCCACTGGCAGTGAGGAGGAAAAATGGGGATGATTTTCAGAATATTTTGGAAGCACATTCAACTGAACTTGATCAGCTGGATGCTGCTGGGAAAGGGTTGAGGAAATTTAGGGAGGAAATCACAGATGAATCTTAGGTTTCCCTTTTGGGATGAGTCATGGTGCCACTGATACAGAGCCTACAAAGGAGATGAAATTAAGAGAGAACAGAGTATAGTTTTAGGAAAACTGAGAAAATACAACCCCCCAGTCCACTAACCCCCCCCCCAAAAGGTAAAACTTGCGAAAGGCTCAGTAAAATAGCAATTTTTAGTTGTTCATTGAATTTGGCAATTAAGAGGCTATTGACTTTATTGAAACCTGCTTCAGTTTAGAGTTGGAGCAGAAGCAAGACTTCAGTGATTTGTGTAGTGAGTGATAAATCAATAGAGAGGTGATTAAGAATACTTATTTAATAAGGTTTAGTTAACACTGGAGTTGACTAGACAGTGAATGAGAGTTGTTTTAAGTTGTGATGCTGAAAAATCTATAGGTTGTAAAGGAACCATCAAAAGGAAGAGATAGGATTTAAAGGGTAAATAAAAATGGGAGTAAGTACCAGAGAAGATAGGAGTGGTTAATTTGCAGTGTAACAGGCATAAGTTAACCAAAGAAATCATTCTTGTTCTTGGCTCATTAAGATAATTGTTTAGCTGTTTGCTTTCCTCAGTGGTATTCCTGGTTTCCACTTAGTCGTTAGTCAATTCACAATAGCTTTCAGAATAAAATGGACTTTTAAAACCCTTTACTCAACATTCTGTTCACTAGCAGAAGAAATTTATCATGGTCAGATTTGCCTCTCTTTTCATAACTGAGGTATTTCCTATTTACGATAGCTTCAGCTACCTATTTGTCAAACCTGTCTTTCATTCAAATTCTGTCATGTCCTACAGTATATTCTTTATATATGGAAGTTGATAAGTACTATTATTTAAACAAATAATTCCTGCCACATCCTGCTTCTTTCTTAAGATGTTAGTAAGCCACCTAGGAAACATTGTATGATCTTATAACCAACTCCTTTTACTATACCAGGAGATACAGTCATATTATTTTTTGAAATTTGTTCCTCTTACCTAGTGACAGTGAAGATAGTATCAATAATGTTTACTAACTGCTTACAGCATCAGGAACTTGAAAGGAATGATTATATAGATCATGTCAGATATTTTTATATTTTCACTAAGAACTACAGAACATTAATTGAATTGAGAAAAAATGATTTGATGCCTTTAAAAAATTTTTTCCATTTTGATACTTTGTTGCCAAAAGACTGAACTAAACTCTTTAGATATAGCTAACTAAATACTGCCTCTGAATCTTTACATCCTCAAGCATGTACTTACCTGGATATACATTCCCAGTATATCCTTTTTCATATAGATGATAAGTATCAGAAATTAAGATTTAATCATATTTTACTAAAAGTAATTAATCTCTCACATCTTAACTGTTGGGACTTTGTAAACCTAAATGGTTAACTGAATCAGTGTTCCACAGGTAGTGCTTTAATTAATGATTTGAATACATAGTGTGCACTATATGACATACTTTGTTTATTTATTTTTTTTTACATGGGCAGGCACCGGGACTCGAACCCGGGTCCTCTGGCATGGCAGGCGAACATTCTTGCCTGCTAAGCCACCGTGGCCCACCCTGACATACTTTATTATTGTTAAATTATTTTAACACCTGGCTTTACATTGAATAAGCAGTTGTTTGTCTTTGCTTAAAATGAATTACTTTTAATAGAAATTTTGTCTGTAGAAAATGAATTACTTTTTAAAAATCTCCTAAATTAAAGATTATTTTTCTTTGTCCAATGAAAGAATTGTTAAATATATTCTGAATACTTAGTATATTTATATCTTTTACTAAATTTGATCAGATGCTTATGAAATTTAACATTAATCCTATTTAAGCCTTAGTGTGGAACAGGATCTTGAACCAGATCTCCGTTCATGTGTAGAAAATGATGAAGTTAATCCTAATAAATTGTATTTCATATTTTAGAAATGTATTTTTAGTGTGCTAGTTAATGTGACAACTGAAGCCGAAATTGAAGGTTTAATATGTAAGTAGAGGGGTTCTGTATGGTTGAAAAGCCCTAGACTGGGAATCAGGGTGTTGGAGAACAGGAATGCCGTCCCAGTGTTGCTATTGAATTCAGTCGTTGAACAATGAGCAGTTTGGGCTAGGTCAGTCACCTTTCAGTTGTATAATCCTCCAATTCAAATCTACTCAGAGAAGATTATACTGTAGTTAGCTTAAGGTGCTTGTTTTGCTGTTTTATACAGCTGTAATGCTAGCTCCTGTAAATATACAGTAACATATTTTTATAATTTAGAAATGCAAGTGTATTTTTTAAATTTAATCTTGTACCTGCTGTAGTTTTAGGGGCCATTTATATAGCATTATATCTACTTAATATGTTAGAACTAGTAAACTAAAACTGAAAGACTCCACTCTATTCTTATATCATTAATATTTCAGCTTACAGTGTTAAGATTTGGAAATGATCCATAATTTTAGCATTATATACTGTCGTAGTTTATAGTCTTATTGTGAAAATTTGTTGTGATACAGCTTTTTAACTGAACCCTCTAGTCCACTCATTTTAGCCCTTTTACTATAAGTAGAGAACTAAACCATGTCTTTAAAATTAAACTTGGCGTTTTTCCCTGTAGGCTTCAGCATTTGTTGTGTGTGTGTGTGTGTGTGTGTGTGTGTGTGTGTGAATATAGTACTGATTTTTATTTTTGGTACTGTTTTGGTTGCAAAATCAGAAGTACCCACTTCATTTAAAGTTCTGAAATATAAAAATGTAGTCATATGGCCTTAATCATTATACAGATAAGCTTAAACCGTTTTAAATTTGTGCTTTTTTAGTAAGTTTTTTTTTTTTAATCAAAGGAACAGTGAAAGGGATTTTACCCCCCTTCCTTATGTATGTTTCCTTTGATTTGATAGTAATTGTTTCTTTTGTTTTGCACAGACTCAAATCCAGTACCTGAAGCAAGTCCAGCAGCCTAGCGTTGCCCAACTGAGATCAACAATGGTAGACCCAGCGATCAACTTGTTTTTCCTAAAAATGAAAGGTGAACTGGAACAGACTAAAGACAAACTGGAACAAGCCCAAAATGAACTGAGTGCCTGGAAGTTTACGCCTGATAGGTAAACAAATCATACTCCCCAGTCAAGACTTCCCTGACAGTCCCACTACGAGAAAGCTGTGGTGGGACAGCCAAGTACTCGTTTCCACACCAAGACTCAGACTTTTTTTGAGCCAAAAAAGCCACATTCTTATACTGTCCAGCTTGTAATGGTTAATGTAAAACTTACCAGATGAACCTTGTGTTTCAGCTTTTTTCTCTTCCCCCTCCCCTTGCTTCAGAGGCCTGATGGAGTCGGACTATTCCGAAGAAGTGACCTCCTCCGAAAATTCCCTTCTAGAACATGTAGACACTGAGAAATGTTTCTGTTTGAAGAAAATAGAGGGAGAAACAGAAGTCTTAAGTCTGTGACACGTTGTGTCTTCAGACAGTTTGGAGGAATGAAAACCTAGAGATTTTAAATCATGAATTGAACATGTAAAATTCCAGTAAAATGTAAAAATGGAATATGCATCGCTCTTAACCTTGAGCATAGTGACTTAGAGACACTGTATATCAGTTTTGCCAATAAGACTGTGGACTTCATGCTTGTTGTTTGAACTTCTGGGTCAAAACTCAAATGAGGTGAATTTTGCCTTTAAAGGGTTTTATTTGCCAAGAACCAACTTTTAATAGTCATGAGTGAATCAAATAATAGATGTCAGTACAAGTAGTTTATACATTTAACCATTTAGCTTGGGGCTCTATATTACTTGATTGAGCCTTAAATGGATGTGCTTTTAACCAATGGTTTGTTCTTTGAATCGTTGCTCATACTACAGATTATCTCACTGAGGACTGTACAAACATGGTGTGGTAACAAACTGCAGGTTTAAACTGTTTGAAGCATTATAAACATTCATTTCACAACTAGATTGTATCAGGATATTGGCTGTGATGAGACTCACTGCGTTACTTTTTCAGTAGTGAAATTTATTATATTCCCATTCATTTAACAGGCACATGTTGAAAGAGCATTGTCGTTGGTATTAATGGGGGAATGTGTTCCTTCATTGTATTTGGGCCTTTTGTATTCCACTCTTGATATTAAATTAAATGTGCCTTGAAATAGTTGTTTCTAAAAAGCTCAAGGAATACTATGATGATTTTGTTGTATTAACATTTTAATTTGAGGGGTGGGGGACTATGGAGAGCCGGTTGATTTTGGGAAAATTGTTGCTGTGCTCTTCAAAGTGAAAAGAAAAGGAGCTCTGTATCTTATATTTTTAAAGACCTACTTTTTTTTCCAGCTGGTATCATAACAGACAAGGAGATTTGACACTTGTTACTTTTTGATACTTTGTCCCAAGATATTCCAGTAGAAATTAATGTGGGACAACCTCACAGGGTTCCTGCCAGAAGATTGGTGAAATAATGTGTTGAAACTTTGGGCTGGCCTAAGCAGACATTTTATGAATTGAAAATGGTATAGTGATCATTTGTAGCAAATTCATTTGATCATTTAGATATATGAGGCATTATTTTCTTCATGCTTCCATCCAATCCTGGAGGTGAATTTTTTTCGTCAGATCATTCTGTAAGTCAGCAATTCGAATTTTCACTTGGTGATAATGGAGTCTAAGATGAGTGGAAGATAAATGTTCCAGCTTGTCCCAACGTTTAAGTGCAGTTTTTTTTCAAGGGTGACTTAAGTTCTCTCTTAATCATTCAAATCAATTGTAAGTATCTTATGTGTTTGTGCTTTAGGGAACTGATTTGTGGGCAGAGGGTGGGTTGGAGACGTGGTTTGTGTGACTTTTCAGCAAGAAATCTTTCTCTAAAATTCTCACTGTTTGTGGGGGTTGGAGGGTAAGTAATCAGATCTCTTTGAAATGAGCTTTTGCCAGCAATAAGGCTTTTGTATATATGTTATATCATTTAAAATCACAATAGAAATGGCCTAAGTATTATTAGTAAGTCAAGAAGTAATTCATAAAGTTTATTATTAATGTATTCAATTAGGCCAGCATCTTTTTGTTTTTGCCATTTAGATGACAGTTACTTTGAAGTCTGTTTTTTCTTTAATGTAAGTTTTAAAAATTAGATGATACATGCTTATATATAAAATTGAAACAGTGTGGAGAAAGAGATGAATATTGAGTCAGTCCTGGATGTGACCATAGCCTTCCCCCATTCTCTTTTCCGTGATCAGTAACAACATTTATTGGGTTTCATCAAAATAATTTTTGTGTGTTTATACAGTCATTTTATGTATTAAACAGGTTTGATCATACCATATATACACATGATTTGCAGCGTGTTCCTTTTTTTTTTTAGCCTTATCCTTTGGTCTTTCCATTTTTTTTTAATAAATCCAGATTTTGTTTTCATGCTTGCATACTATTTCCATTGTATTGATAAGTCATGATTCACTATTAATGGATTTTTGTTCGGTATAGCTTATGTCAGATCATATCAAGATACTATAAATATATGATTAATTTGAAATAGTAATCAATACTGTCTGAAATAATTCAGATAGAATTGCTTTCTTTTGCTTATCCTCAGTTTAAATTTTGAGACCGGTAACTCCAAATTTTCGTATTCACTTTAGTTAAAATATTTAATTCATGTGACAATCCATAAGTTTTCGAGTGTTTCAAAGGCTATGTTTCAGTATTTTGACAGTTTTCATTTAATCATTTAGGTAATGTTGTACATCTCTCCAAAATATCCTGGCTCCCTTACCTTGGATAACTAAAGCAATGAATATTGTCTGTTCTTATTAATAAATTCTTCTCTTTAAGGAGTTCCTATTATATCTGCTTTGTAGGTTATTTGGTTTTAGGATTGGGTTGGATTTGTTGTTTGTAATTTTAAAAATTATTCTAAAGACAGTTGCTTTTTAGTGAATTCTCATCATTTTTATGCGATATAATGAGCATAATGCAAATTTTATTGGCAGTTAATAAAATAACGTAAAATTATGGAATGTTTAAAGAATACCATTGGGTTTGTAAAAGATTTTAGTAAGCACTAGTATAGAAATAATAGGATTATCTTAGAGTAAGCATTTATAAAAAGGAATGAGTTTTTATAAATAAATAAAACATTTGTGATACTTTATGGGGTTAGGTTACTTCACAAATGAATTTATTAATGTTACTGTTGTCGTTTTTTCCTAATCTTTATTACATTCACATAAAAGGAGAGATTTTCAAGTTAATTGGAAAACATTGATGCTCTCTATACTGTGCATGAAAAAAGTTGTGGGCACATAGGCAGTAAACTGGGAGGAACACTGCAGTCTTTGGCATGAACATCGATTTCATATTTCCTGTTTACTTGGAAGCTCTTATTCAGGGGAGGTTTTAAGTTTGGGGGAAACTAATGGGGAAATGGGGTAAATGCAGAGCTTTAGTAGCAGTGAACAAGAACACCAATTAATAAACTCATATGATAAAATAAAACCCTTACTAGTCATGGTTTCATCTTAGGCTCCTGTGAACAAAAGTAACCCAGGTTCTAACTACCGTAGAATTTTGGATAGAAACTTAAATTACAAAACTTTTGTTTGAATTATATTAGAACATATTCTAGGTAAAAAACATTCAAAGAATGGCAATTTATAAAACCCATTTTTAACATTCTAAGGCTTGATAGGATCAGATGCATTCTTGAAGTAATATCAGAATCAGAGAAATGAAAGCCCCATTGAAAAAATTGGAAATGTTTGCAATAAAAATTATTTTGACCAACAAGGTCATTCTAGACTTAACCCTGTGACAGTATCTCACTGTCCCAATCCAAGTCTCAAAGTTAATAAATAGCACAATTAAATACTTAGATCCCTTTAAAAAGGCATAATAATAAACGATTATTGCTAATGTGAAAGAAAAGCAGTAAAGTTGTATTGAAAGGCTTTATTACTACTGGGGCTTTTGATTACAGTTTTGTGATTGCTGTTTTTATGCATATTGGATCCAATAGTATATTGCATTAGCACTTGAAATCTTAAAATCTGTTGGAATTTGTTAAAAGTATGAGATTCTAATTTGGCAAATATTTACATATTTGCATTATTTGTGATAAGTAACAATGCAGTCTGCTAAAAACGGCCATTCTATTTTTGCTGCTATATTGGCAAAACACTGAAATACAGAAGATGGAAGCTTTCCAGAAAAGAAGATGGTAATTATAGGGAGGCATTCTACTGTGACATAGTTTTCTGTAATCTTGCCTTTTTTGTGTGTCCCTAGGATCTTTTATAATATGGATAAAATCTTACATGTCAATATTAAATAGGGGAAAAATATGTTGCAACTTATGTCTCAGCTTAAGACATCTCAAAAATATAAACAAGTTAAAAAAGGATTGATGAGTAAGAAAACATGCCTCGCTAAATGTATTGTTTGAGAGGTATGAAAGATGACTGTACTAGAGAACTACCTATTTAGAAAAATCCTTTTCTAGAAAAAGTAAATACACTCTGTCATTCATGTATATTTTTATGTACTGCTTTTTTGTGTATTAGGTGTTGATATAAAGAAGTGCACAGTTATGATTGTTGTTGCATGTGCGCTTTCTAGAGCTTTTATGTTAGATAAAACTAAATGTTTTAGTGGTATATACAAGGTGTGAACTACCTGTTTCTGTTTCAAGTGATAATTTGGGGTGGAAATAGGTGTCAAGATCAGTTATTAATGCAATAAAAACAAAAAACGGACATTCTATTTCTGCTGCTATATTGGCAAAATACTGAAATATAGAAGATGGAAGCGTTCCAGAAAAGAAGATGGTAATTATAGGGAGGCATTCTACTGTGACATATTTTCTGTATGTGTTACATCTATCACTGTGATAATTGTAAGCAAAGGTTATAGAGAGTTTTGTCTTCATTTTGTGATGGATGGCTCTTTCCTTTGCAGTCAAACAGGCAAAAAGTTAATGGCGAAGTGTCGAATGCTTATCCAGGAGAATCAAGAGCTTGGAAGGCAGCTGTCCCAGGGACGTATTGCACAACTTGAAGCAGAGTTGGCTTTACAGAAGAAATATAGTGAGGAGCTTAAAAGCAGTCAGGATGGTAAGGGATTTTTTTTTGGAAAGTTTGTTTAATTTTGCACTGGCTTTAAAAATACCGCCAGGCATGAATATTGTAGGTTAGATTCTATACATGCTAAATTCTACCTATGGTTATCTGAAATTATGAGTGAAGCATTGCTAGTTGAGGAAAAAAAAAAAAGAGTTGGCAAACAAAGCTATTTAACTTTAATAGCGTGCTGCCCCATCCCTCACCCCATTGTTCTATGTGTAGACTTCAAAGATTTTGGTTTAGGGAGTTTCTGGGTGAAAAGGCAGGCCATTGTATTAATAAAGCATTAAGTAAAATGTACTGATTTATATTCAGTACTTAAAAGGAGGTGATCTTCATTTACCCAATTTCTTTATAACTTTTGGAAACGTTTAGCTTATCTCAGGAGTCTGAAAATATAAATTGATTGTACCTATTAAGGTGCTGTTTAGTTAATGAGAGACTTAATATTTAAATTTGTTAAACCAAACTTGGCAACATTCATGTCATCCTTTTTTTGTGTGTGTGAAGGTAGCTGCTTCTATGCTACCTCCTTGTGTGTGAGGAAGATTAATAGTATGGAAAGATTCTAAATTCTTTGAAAATTTAAAGGCAAGTACTGTCTTTAAAACTACTTTTTCAAAGTGATAATTCTTAATTTTTACTATTTGTAAACCAAGTTAATAGGAGGTTGTATAGCAGCGAGGGACTTTTTTTTTTTTTCCCAAAGTCTGTTTAGAGTTTGATGGACATGTATATTTTTGCTAATGGTCTTCAAGAATTATTTCCTGTGATTTTTGTTCTCAGATGTGGCACAGTCCTTGTTTACAGCATGGTCTGTAACCAGCTAGGCCTCTTTGTTGCACCATTTGGAGTAGAATACCATACTGTTTCCTTAAGGGCTAATCCTGATGTGGAATTTGGACACTGGCTGGGAGCAGTGTGGGGAATAAGGGACTAGGACATTGTGGGCCAATTTGGGTCAGATTTTGCTGACTGTAATCATTTGCATGTGGCTAAATGGTTTAGATCAATTTAAATTTTGTTTATATATAAAGCGTCTGTCTTCCTCTTGAAACTCATTCTTAAATTGCTGTTTAATTTCTAAGCAAAATTTTTACACATACTGTTGGCAATTTAAAAATTGTTTTTGTTCACTTAACAAACACTATTGACTGCCTGGCTTTGTGGCAGGCACAAAGAAATATTCTAAAATATAAGCGATATTAAAGCAGGTTTGACTCTCCTTTGCACAGAACTCAATGACTTCATCATTCAACTTGACGAAGAAGTAGAGGGTATGCAGAGTACCATTCTAGTTCTTCAGCAACAACTGAAGGAGACACGCCAGCAGTTGGCTCAGTACCAACAGCAGCAGTCACAAGCCTCAGCCCCAAGTACCAGCAGGACTACATCTTCTGAACCTGTAGAACAGGCAGAGGCCACAAATAAAGATTGTAGCCGACTGGCTAATGGACCAAGTAATGGCAGCTCCTCCCATCAGAGGACGTCTGGGTCTGGATTTCATAGGGAGGGGAATGCAACTGAAGATGACTTTCCTTCTTCTCCAGGAAATGGTAATAAGGTCTCCAACAGCTCTGAAGAGAGAACTGGCAGAGGAGGTAGTAGTTACATAAACCAACTCAGTGCGGGGTATGAAAGTGTAGACTCTCCCACGGGCAGTGAAAACTCTCTCACACACCACTCAAATGACACAGACTCCAATCATGACCCTCAAGAGGAAAAAGCAGTGAGTGGGAAAGGTAACCGAACTGTGGGTTCCCGCCACATTCAGAATGGCTTGGACTCAAATGTAAATATACAGGGTTCAGTTTTGTAATATTTTTCCAGCATATTTTTATACAGTGTCATTTAATTTGGGAGAGGATACTGTCCAGAAAATTAACACATACTTTTTGTCACAATTTGCCTTTTTTTGTGGGTGTGTTTTTTTTCCTTTTTTTTTGCTTCAATACCTCTGCCACTTTGGAATTGTAACAGTTAGTTACTTTGAATGTTGCTAAAAGGACATTTTGTGTAGGGTCAAGTTATTTTTATATATGAGTTAATGTGAAGTTGTAAATGGAGATCTTTCCTTAAAGTATAACACAATGATGTCTGTATAAATCTGTGTATATTTAGAACCTGTGCTGTGTAAGGGCATTCTTATTCATTGTTATTACACTTATGCAACATTCAGATCTGTTATAGTAGATGTGGGTTTATGACTGCCAAGTTTGCCCAGTACAGTAGTTTTATCACTAAAAGTTGGACTTTTTGATGGAGTCCTATAGTAGTTTCAGTGTTAGATACAGTTTTTTCCACCATACACATGTGCATTTTCTCTTTAGGTGACTGAATGTTTAAAAAAATTTGTATGCATAGTTACTCAGTTTTTATGAACTGTTGTATCCTGTTAATGCATATTGCTCTGTGACTCCAATATATCTTACCTGTACTGACCAAACCTAAATAAAGATTTTTATTGTAACTCCTTCATTAGTTCTTGTTTTGGTGTACAGCAGTTATTTTCATTAAATTGCTGAATTTCTAGTCAGTATCTTTTGGCATACCAGAAAGTTGGAATTTAAGTTTGTGCATCAGTTTTGATTTTGCACTTAAGTTTTTAAAATTTATGTCTTGTTTTACAAAATAAACTCGGAGTTTTAAGATTATGCTGTTAATAATGTTAAAAGTAGAAGAAAATAGTCACCTCTGAGTATTCATTAGTTTCTTCTTTTTTTTTTTTTTAAGAGTAAGTTTATAAAAAATCATGTATAAAACAGAGTTCCCATGTGCCACCCTGTGAGGTTTTAACTAAAAAGTAGAATTTGTTCTTATGATTTCAGGTAATTAGGGTATCAAGTAGTTAAATGTTTGTTTTAAAACATTGACCAGTGCTACTGATTTTTATGAATACCACCATAGCTGCTGATATTATGTAGTAAACCTGTGGAATATTAGAATGTGTATAGTCTGTAGAATCTAGGAGAAAATATTTCTGAAATGCAAGGCTCAAAATTTATTTTTGCTGTCTTATTTAAACAATGAAGTATCAAGGTGGATAGTAATGAATGACTTTAGAAGCTAACACTTCATATACATGGTTAAGATGAAGTAATTTTTGCTAAAAGCAAAATTTTATTTCAAACAATACTTGTAATATAATTAAGGAACATCAGCAATGGAATGATTAACACTTGAAACTGAGAAACTATATTTAAAAATAATTTGTGTTTCTGTTAATTTAGCTGGTATGCAAATATATTGTCTTTTGTGGTGTATTAAAAACGCTGCACTTCGTTTCTTTAATACGATTAACCTTTGTGCAGTCTGCTAAAGTGAATAAAAATCCTATGCAGTTTTAAGTAAATTTCTTGTAATAAACATTTTGGTTTGTACTGAAGTACATACTAAATACTTGAGTAAACTGAGCTTTGGGTGTGCGGTTTTTTGTTATGTATGTCCTTTGAACTTGCCCATGCCCAACTTAAGCAAAAATGGAATTCATCTTTCCTGTTGGTGTTACATAATCATTGGTGTGTAAGGAAATTCAACTAGTGTTACAATTTTATGACACATACAGACCTGTTATGTGTGACTTTACCAATGTTCATGTTTGTTTGATTTGCATTAACGAATACTGGAACAGAGAACTTGTGATTGTGTATAGAGTAAACATTCCTTATTTCTGGAATTGCATTGCTTTCTTAGCTGGTAAGGCTATTAGAGTAAAAAGAGGTGCTCGATCATATAGAGATTGACAAACGTCTAAAGCTAATGGGTCTGTATACTGACTTTATTGCCTTCCTGTTACCTGAGTTAGGCATATTGCTTAACTTCTCTGAGGCTCAGCTGTTTTTTCCTTTAAAAGAACATTAAATGACTTGGGCTTTGCAATGGTGGCTCAGTGGCAGAATTCTTGCCTGGCATGTCGGAGACCCAGGTTCAATTCCCAGAGCCTGCCCATGCCAAAAAAAAAAAAAAATTAAATGACTTAATACAAGTGCTTGCAGGAGTGCCAAGTACATAGTGATCACTTAGTACGTTAACCATTACGGACTTGTCTCAAAGTGAGGTTCCAATCCTGATGACCTCCCTTTGTCAAATATATCCAAATATACATTTTATTGTTTGGATAGTTAAGAGAGAAAAGATAGTGGGTTTAATTAAATGGATTGTGAGATCTTTGATGTAAAAAGTGAAAAGCTGCCTGGTTTTACTTCCCTCTGCTAAAAGTGCATTCCTTCTCCCTGAAAGGAACAAATGGGAGTGCCCATTCATCCTTTCGTTGGACGAATCTTCATGAGTACTTCCAAACATTCATTTTAAGGAACCCAGGCTCTTTCATTGCTGTGTCTCCCTTCATCTCTTGAATAGGAGGAAGAAATGTATCTGTTTCTGGGGCTACTTATCTCACAAGTCTTATTCCAAATATTTAGAATTGGAAATAACAATCACATAAAATGGCAATGCAATGATAGAAAGTGCAGATTATATAGATAGTATAAATTCGAAGGCTGGAATAATCTAAGAGGGTTTAGTTAAGTGTAGTTTTAGAAATGTTTAATTTGATTCCTGAAGGAAATCATGGATATCAAATTGAGGACAAGGGGAAGAGAACAAAAGTCTGGCATTGGAGGATGGACTGGTTATATTTTCACAGAAGGTTTTGTGAATACTAGTGTTGGTAAGATTTCACTGAGAACATACAGGTGGTTTTTTGTGTGTGTTTGGGGAGAAGAGGTGGGGGGAGTTGTTGCATGGGCTGAGTATTGAGCCTGGGTCTCCCACTTGGCAGGCAAGCATTCTACCACTGAACCACCTGGGTACCCCTAAAAACGGGTGAAAGTGCTTGTTACATAGAGCTCAATAAATGTTAGTTCCCTTGGCCTGACTTGGGCATATTAAGCTCTCCTGGTTTCACTGTTAGTATTTAAGGCAACTGACTGCTTGCCATAGTTTTTTAGACTTAAAAAAACAATGCACACCATTCTATTTTCTCTCCTTAAATGTCCCTTACTAAGTACCGTTTGTCTCCTGTACTCGATGGTTGCCTACTGCTCTTATCTGATGACACTTTTGGGGGGAGCTCATTTATTCCTATGGTTATTGCCATATCTTACATCCCTGGATGATGTCATTACCTTTGCTCTTGGATCATGATGAGGGAGTGTGCTGATTGGGATCCTTGAGCTGCCCCTATTGGGAAGCAGTGCACTGCTAACCTTCAGCATGTGGCAGGGCCCCTTTGGTGATTTCACTGCTGCTCCCTCAGACCGAAGAAGGAGTTTGCCATGAAAGGTTAGCAAGTTCTGCCTTTTGGCCACAACCTGGCCTAGATTACTGCAACTCTGAAACTTAACCAAGAATAGCTGTCTGGCAAGGTCCCTAGAGGATAAATGGGCTCACACATAGTAGCAACACTGCCTTCTCTCTGCTCCTCATAGGCAGTTGGAGATTATGGTGTCTACGTGTCCATTCACTCCTGTATATAAACTTAGAGTAACATGATTCTAGGTCTAGAATTAAAAAAAAATTCCTTCCTCTTCACCCATTTGATTTTCTTAGTTACTATCTGGCCCATGAGTAGGGTTGAAGCCCTACTATATTAATGAGCAGCTATAATGACTCCCCAGAGGACAAGTGCTATGTGGCCACTTAACATAAGCATAAAACAAAATTAACTTTCTCAAGGTTTGCTCCAAGTTGGTTCTAGATAGAGCTTCCAATTGTAGGTAGGAAATATTTGAATATGTTCCTTGGATCCAGAAGAATATGTTGATATTCAAATATGCTAGGCATTGCATAAAGTATACCTGTATTCATATTTTATACCTGTAATGTGCCAGGAATTGTGCATAAAGCAGTTTAACAAGATCATCTTGCAAAGTTCATAGTCCAGGAGAGGAAATAGATGAAACTAAGAATTACAGTATATAGTAATAATATAGTAGTAATGGGTTTAATATGCTGTGGGGGCACCAATGGCAGGAGATAGGAAGGCTTGCTGGAGGAAGTGATGTCTCACTAAAGAAAGATTTCTGGCTTGGTTAACAGAAGATACCATACTGCTCACTGGGATATTGAGGAGAGAAGGAATGATAAAGTTGGAAGGGGTAGATATAATGAGTTTGGTATAGATATGTTAAATGTGATGTGCTTATGGGAAAGTGGAATGGAGAGGGCCAATCTGCTGAGTAGGCAAGCTAGAGATTTTTGAGTGTTCAGTATATAGGTGATAATGCCATGGGAGTGCATGGTTTTACCCGGAAAGCCGGTGAAAAGTGGGAACCTTGAGGGATATATTCAGGGGTTCAGGGACAGTCAGAATAAGTCCACGAAGGAGACTAAGCAGTGGCCAGAGGGGAAACCAGGACTACATAGAGCACAAGGCCAAGGAAAGAGTCAACTTGAATTCCTCGGACTCATATGTTTAGGAACAGAATAAATTCCAGACTAAGTATATTGTTGATTTCTTAGGGAGGACAGCTGGCTCTGTAACTGTCCCAGTCCCTATGTGTTTCCCCAACAAGGAGACACTGCTAACCAATCTTTTCTGTCTCTACTGCCCTAGCTTTAGTTTTGGCGTTGCCTACTTGTGTTCTCCTTGCTCAAATTATCTTCTCTGGTTTGGCCAATCCACATATCTCTGCAAATTCTTAATGTAGGTTCCCAGGACCTACCAATTTTTCAATCTGCTTCAAAGTTCGTCAGCAGGATTCCCCAGCCATGTCAACAGTTTTCCCCTCCACAACCTCATGACAAAGTTATCTTGCTCCACTCTGCAGGTTCCCAACAAGTGCTTCTTTGCCTAGAAACTCTTTCATTCCTACCATATATCAGCTTGTTTTGCTGTGATTTACTGAATGCCTACAAAAAAAATCTTAACTTCCTACCAGAAAACATGCCTGGATATTTCAGGATATTTTTCAGCCTCATGTAACAGAATATTTTACCTAACACAGACTGCCTCAGACAATAAGGAAATTTTTTCTCACATAATTAGAGGATAGTTTCATGGATTCTGGGTTGGCCTCAAAGATGTCTCAAAAGCTTTAGTTCTTTCCAACCTGCTCTGCTGTCCTTAGGTGCTGTCCTTACAGTCATGCGGGCTTCTCTCATGGTCAAAAAAGATGGCTACATCAAATATCCAAGAAAAAAGGATTCTTGTCTTCTTTGCATGTCTTAAAAGTGAGAATACCTTTTCCAAAGCCTATTGGCAACCCTCTATTCACTTTTTGGTGGCCAAGATTGATTAACATGTCCACTGTTAAGCCAATCATGGGTCAAGGCTCAGTCTAATTATTTGGCATAAAATGTATGTTGGGAATCAGTCATCATTACTGGATTCATGGAAGGAGGTGAAGTTATTGAGCTCATTCCAAATGCACATGAAATTCCAGCCTTATTGACTATCTCTCCTAAACCCTTATCCTTGATCCAAACATACCTTATTAATACTGGCATATACATTGATGATTACTCAATGTTAATTGTTACTCAAATGTTTATTAGTCTCCATATCTGTGATTGGCTGTAACATCTATATGGAACCTTAAGCAGCCCTTGGGAGTCGTTAGGGGTAGCTTATGGATAACAATCATGAAAATCCATTACCACTCATTTGACAGGCATTTACCACACCACTACTGTGTGTTAAATACCGCGCTAGAGAGAATAAGAGCGCTAGAGAGAATAAGATAAATGCAAGACCTCTCTCTCTTTCTGGGAATGATGGGCTCATACTATGTGTTATTGTGATATAAAAAGTAGTACAACAGAGTCATATATTACTGTTTTCCACTCTGGGAAGAGGGGAGAAGGGGAAGTTTTCACATAGGACAGGGCTGTTAGAGGATTTCACTTTCCATCGGGAAGTTAAGTGGAGTACTTAAAAATTGTTTTAATTGTGGCAAAATATACATAAAATCATTTTAACCATTTTTTTAAGTGGATAGTTCTTTGACATCAAGTACATTGACAATATTGTGTAACTTTCAGTACTACCTATTTCCAGAATATTTTCATCATCTTAAAAGCAAAACTCATACTTAGCAATAATTACCCATTCCCCCCTCCCAACACCCCTACAAACCTTTGCTTTCTGTCTCATAAATTTCCATTTTATAAGTATTTCATATGAGAGAAATCATACAATGTTTGTCCTTTTGTTGTCTGGCTTATTTCAATCAATATGATGTTTTCAAGATTCATCCATCTTGTAGCATGTATCAGTACTTCATTTTATAGCTGAATAATATTCCATTGTATAGATATACTGTGTTTTGTTTATCCATTCATCTGTTGATTGACACTTAGGTTGCTCCTACCTTTTGGCGATTGTGAATAATGCTGTGATATCATTGGTGTACAAATATCTGTCTGAGTCCCTCTATGCTCTTCTTTTGGGTATATATCTAGGAGTGGAATTGCTGGGTCATTTGGTAAATTTCTTTAACTTCCTGAGGAATTGCCAAACTTTTCCACAGTGGCTGCACCATTATACATTCCCACCAACAACGTATGAGGGTTCCTATTTCTCCATATCCTTGACAACACTTATTATTTTCACTTTGTTTTTTTTTAAGTGCATGGTCCAGGAATCAAACCCGGGCCTCCTGCATGGCAGGCAGGCATTCTACCACTGAACTACCCGTGCATCCTATTTTCACTTTTTTAAAAATAAGAGCCATCCTAGTGGGTATTATCTCACTGCAGTTTTAATTTGCATTTCTTTAATGGCTAGTGGTGTTGAGCATGCTTTCATATATTTATTAGCAAGTTGAATATCATATTTGTCTCATTTTTAAATTGAAATGTCTTTTTTTTTGAGGGGGGTGCAGTGCATGGCCCAGAAATTGAAAGGTAGGCATTCTAACCACTGAACCACCTGTGTACCCTGAGTTGTCTTTTTGATGTTGAATTTAGGAGTTCTTTATATATTTTGGGTATGAAACCCTTACCAGATAAATGGTTTCCAAATATTTTCTACCATTGGGTAGGTTGTCTTTTCACTTTCTTGCTAATGTCTTTTGATGCACACAAGTTTTTAATTTTGATGAACTCCCACTTATCTATGTTTTTCTTTTGTTACTCATGCATCTGGTGTAAATCTAAATATCCACTGCCTACTACATGGTCCTGAAGATATTTCCCAATGTTTTCCTGTAAGAGTTTTATAGTTTTAGCTCATATTTAGGCCTTTGTTCCATTTTGAATTATGTTTTGTATATGGTGAGGAGTAGCAGTTCACATTCATTCTTTCACATGTAGATTGCTAGTTGCCCCAGCACCATTCGTTGAAGAGACTCTTCTTTTCCCATTTAGTGGACTTGGCACTCTTGTCAAAACTCAACTGACCATAGATGTGTGAATGTAACTCTGCTCTCAATTCTATTCCATTAGTCTATATGTCTATTCTTATGCCAGTACCATAATATTTTAATTACTGTAGTTTGTAGTAAGTTTGACATCAGGAAATGTGAGTCTTCCAACTTTATTCTTTTTCAAGGTTGTTTTGGCTCTTCAGGGCCCCTTGCATTTCTACATGAATTTGAGGATCAGTTTTTGCATTCTCAAAAAAAAAAAAAAAAGCTGGCTAGAATTCTGATACTGAATTGAATTTATAGATCATGTTAGGCAGAAATGACATCTTAACAATACTAAATCTTCCAGTCTATGAACACATTTATTTCCATTTATTTATGTCTTCTTTAATTTCTTTCAGTATTTTTTTGGCATATAGGTCTTTCACTTCCTTGGTTAAATTTATTCACAGGACTCAGTAACAGAGTGAGAAATATTCACAAATATGTGGAAATTAAACAATATGCTCTTAAACAACAAAGGAGTCAAAGAAGAAACAAGGGAAATTAGGAAATCTTTTGAGGCTGATGAAAATGAAACCACAGGATGCCAAACGCAGGTGATGTAGCAATGGCAGGGTGAGAGGGAAATTTAGAACTCTAAATATTTACATTAAAAAGGAAAAAAGATCTCAACTCAGAGACCTAATCTCAAAGTTGGATGATCTAGAAAAAGAAGAGCAAACTAAACCCTAAGTGAGCAGAAGGAAGGAAATAACTAAGATTAGAGTGGAGATAAATGAAACAGAGAATAGAAAAACAATTGAGAGAAGCAACAAAACCAGAAGTTTGTTCTTTGAAAAGATTAATAAAATTGAGACACTTTTAACTAGACTGACAAAGAGAAAAAGAGAAACGACACAAATAACTGAAACCACAGGTGAAAAGGAGGACATCACTACTGACCCCATAGGAAAAAAAAAGGACTATAAGAGGATACTATGAACAACTGTACACCATCAAATTAGATGATCTAGATGAAATGGACAAATTTCTTGAAACATACTGACTAAAGAAGAAATAGAAAATCTCAAAAAACTAATAACTAGTCAAGAGATTGAATTAGTAATCAAAATCTCCTAGCAAAGAAAAGTCCAACACAGGGGAATTTTATCAAACATTCCAAGAAGAATGAACACAAATCTTGCTAAAATTCTTCCAAAAAACTGAAGGAAGAGAGAACATTACCTCATTCATTCTATAAGGCCAACATTACCTTCATATCAACCCAGAAAAGGCTACAACAAGAAAAAAAATTACAGACCAATACATCTTCTGAACATGCATACAAAAATCTTCAACTAAATATTTGCAAACCGAATTCAACAGCATATTTAAAAAGTATTTTTAATTGTAAAATATAGCATATATACAAAGCAAAGAAAGAAAAAAGCAATAATTTTCAAAGCACACTCTGGGCTACCACTCCACCATCTCTGATTTTTTTCCTTCTCGCTGTTCGAAAACACTAAGGCTAGGCTAGAAGGAATAGTAATGTAGTGATTCAGCATCCATACTCATTTGTTAAATCCCATATTCTCTTCAACAGCATAATAAAAGAATTATATATCATGATCAAGTGGGATTTATCCCAGGTATGCTAGGATGAGTGAACATAAGAAAATCAGTTAATGTAGTACACCATATTAACAAAATGAAGGGGAAAAATAAAAACATGAACATCTCAGTTGATACAGAAAAGGCATTGGACAAAATCTAGCACCTCTTCTTGATAAAAACATTTGGAAAACTGGGACTAGACGGAAACTTTCTCAGCATGACAAATGGCATATATGAACAACCCATAACTAAAATCATACTTAATGGCGAAAGACTGAAAGCTTTTCCTCTAAGATCTGGAACAAGACAAGTATGCCCACTGTCACCACTGTTATTTAACATTGTACTGAGATGTTCTTGCCAGAGCAATTAGGCAAGGAAAAGAAAGAAGAAGTGAAACTTTCTCTATTTGGGGATGACAAAATCCTATATTCAAAAAAATCGTCAAAGAAATCTACTAAGTTCAATAGTTGTTTTAGTGGAGTTGCCTATCCTGGGATATTGAGCCCTTTCTAAACAGATAAAGTTGCATGAGTCACAGGCACAGGAAAGAGGATGGCATTCTTCTACAACAGTAGGACCTCAGGACTGCCGTGTGTGGGCGTGCCCAGGGGATAAATAGCCAGAACGGAGGCTGGAAAAACGTTAGGGACCAGATGTTGAGGATTCTAGGAGGCCCTGAAAGATCCTGAACTTTGCACAATAGGTGACAGGAAGTCATGGAAGGTTTTCAACAGAGGAGTGACCGGACTTCTTATTAGCCAGGCTCCTGG
The DNA here is from genome assembly GCF_023851605.1 of Tamandua tetradactyla. Taxonomy (NCBI): domain Eukaryota; kingdom Metazoa; phylum Chordata; class Mammalia; order Pilosa; family Myrmecophagidae; genus Tamandua; species Tamandua tetradactyla. Next base: position 63,542,901 of record NC_135337.1, read on the forward strand.
CTTTTCCGATGACCCAAACTCAACCACAGGAAATTCTTTTAGATTCGTGGGGCATTAGGACACTGATTTCACTACCAGAGCTCTTTCGGGATAAGAGAGGCTAGAGGTAAAGATGCATAGCAGATGCACTTAAACCGTCCGCAGGGTATAGCAGAGAACTCTTTTCCAACGTGAATGAATGAACACTGGCGACCAGGCAAAGTGTACAGGCAATTTTTGAGCCGTGAGAGCAAAACTGAACTTCAGAACCGCCCCGAGGCCTGCATATGGTAGGCTTCCAATCGATGACTCCCACCCCTATGACTCAAGTCCTGGGTTGAACACGAGATATTCTTTGGTCATCCTCACTCTTTTTGACTCGAAAAGGCCCTAAATAAACCAAAAATCAAAAACATTCGGACGTCCGGACGTGGGCCTGAGAAGTAAAGCAGGTCCCCGGAGGAGGGAGGGCGGAGAGGACCAGGGTCCGAGGCCCGCACCCACCTCTTCCAGAGCCGCGGTCGGTCGAGGCCCCCCGGCGGGGTGGGGGGGTGGGTGGTCTGCCCTCCGCGCCTGCGCACTGAGGGCTGAGCAAAGGAAACGGGCGCCGCGGGGGCGCGAGGGGGGCGGTCCCGCCGCCTCAGTCTCCGCCTACCAGCGCGACCTGTGGGCGGGCCGGGAGATAGGTCGCGGACGCAGCCAGTGCTGGTGCCACGCGGCAGCGGGAGCGTCAGGATGAGCGCGGGCTCCAACCCCGTGGTGATCGTCTCGGCTGCACGCACCGCCATAGGTGAGTCGCCTGTGACCCGGCGCGGACGGCATGCGAGCTGCCCGCCACACTGACAGGCTCGCCGCCGGCGGCCGACCGGGCCCAGAGCCGCAGCCTCTGGGGTGCGGAGGAAGGGCGTGTGGGAAAGGACGCGGGCCTCGCCGCTGGCCGCCCGCGCAACGCGGGCCGGACCTGGCGACCTAGGTGCTCGCTCCTCTGGGCGGCCCAGCCCCTCTCCTCTCCCGGGACCTCCCCCCACCCCCTCCCGCCCCATCTCTGCTGCTGCTCTGATTGGCTACCCGAGTAGAGCCACCACACAACCCATCCCTGCCATTGGCTGGCGGGTGATCGGCCGAAGTGTGGTCGCAGGGGCGGGGCACCTTAAGTCTCCGAGGTGGGGAGCCTGGGATAAGGAGTCTGAGATGGGGGTTTGGGGTGTGGAGTCTGGGATGTGGAATCTGAGATGTGGAATCTGAGATGTGGAGTTTGAGATGGGGGTCTGGGATGTGGGGTCTGGGGTATGAAGTGTGGGATGTGAAGTCTGAGATGAGGGTCTGGGATGTGGGGTCTCTGATCGGGAGTCTGGGCTGGGCCCTCGAGCTGGGGAGCTGAATGGGGCCGTGAGGGGTTGAGCTGGGAGTCCTGGGCTAGGAGTCCTGGGCTGGGGGTCCGAGATGGGGGTCCGAGAAAGAGGTCTCAGTTAGGGGTGGGGGGTGCGTTTTGAGTTCGGACTCAGGCTGGTTAAGTAGTGAGGGGCGACAACTGCTTGTAGTACCTTACCGCTTTAGCATTTTCATAGCCCTCTGAAGCGTGCCATCTCTCGGCTTCTTTTGTTCCGGAAGCATGGAGAGGTTTCCATCTGTGGGTTCTTTGGAAGTAGGTGAGAACGTTTTCTCCCGGAACCTTGGCCAGGAGTTGCACACACCATTCTGGCTGTTGCAGTGTTTGACTCATGCCCTGGCCTTTCACCTTTGGCGGGAAGAGGCCACTGCCTCCTCTCTGATGTTCCCAAACAGTTCTTTCTCACCAGCTCCTGGGGCGAGAGGGTGGATGGGGCTTCTTCACCGCCCTCAGGTCTTATTTGCCCTCTTTCTTCACCACTGTGTTTTAGGCTCCTTTAATGGTGCCCTATCTACTGTTCGTGTCCATGACCTGGGCTCAGTCGTCATCAAAGAAGTCCTGAAGAGGGCCAAAGTGGCCCCAGAAGAGGTGTCTGAGGTGATATTTGGACATGTGTTGGCGGCAGGTAACTCATTAGTGATCCAGGCAGAAGTCAGGTTTGATAGAAACAGCCAGTCCACACCCGCTCCACACACCGACTTGATATCCTTAACTGTTTACACTTCCTTATGGAGTTCCTACTGCCGCGCCCTGTCTGTATTGGCAGCCTAGTTTAAGACTCAACTTCTTCAGTATGCTTTATGTGAATGAACCTAGACCATTCTCCTGTATTCGCAGCGGAGTGTACATGCCTTTACATATTCTCCTAAAATGTCAGGCAAAATGTATTCTGTTCTTTCTGAGTGCTGAGCACTACTAAATGCTGAGGCTATAGCTTAAGTAGTGCAGATAAGGGCCTTCCCATAGGATTCATCTCTGAGCTGGATTAGAAGGACAGTAATGAAGGAATTGGCTGATAGTTGGGGATAAAATATAAAGGTAAAGGTCAGTGATTTGCAGTGATTTTTTTTGTCTTTATTTTATTATTCATCTACCCATATGCTGGATAAAGGGGATGCCAGTGGGAAGGTTTTTACAGTTACATAGTCACACGATAGAAGCTGTTTAGTTATACAGTCATTATCAAAGATCAAGGCTACTGGATTACAGTTCGGCACTTTCAGGCCTTTCCTTCTAACTATTGTAATACACTAGAAACTAAAAAAGAAATATGTATATAATGACTCAGTAGCCATAATCATTTGTTAGAACCTTATTTCTGAGTTATACCTTCTCCCCCTCATTTGATCACTCAATCTTCAGGCAATGACCATTTCAACTTCTTCATGCTGGAAAGGGGTGTTTACCTTTTGGGGTAGAGGAATGAAACTGGTTGATGTTTTTGGATAGATTGGTACATCTGTGTTTCAGGGCTTATCTGGCATAAGAACAATCTGGAGACCTTAAGTTTCTTGCAGGGTTTTTGAAACCTTTTGTACAGTTTCAGGTGATGACGAGATCTAGTGGGGGAGCTGAGATGGAAGAGAGGACAGGAAGAGGCCAAGAAATTGGGTAGTCTGTAGGGTTGCTGGAGTTACCTGGCATGAGGGGGAGGGAAAAGGATGTTGCCTGTAGGCGTGAGCTGCAGAGGAACGGGGTTTTATGATAGCTCAGCGGAGTAATTGTCTGGAAGGTACACTGAGGAGCACCGGCAGGGCCACTTTCATACTCTCGTCATCAGCTTTCAGAGCATGAACAGCCACCACCTTAGAGGGCTGCAGGGAAGATGACAGTGTCCTCAGGATAACCAGCTATGACTACAGAAAAAATATATAAAGGAATGTGCTGGGAAGAGGATGAGAAAAGCTGGGGGTGGTAGTTGAGACCACTGAGTGGGAATTCCAGAGGGTGCCAAAAGGACAGTGGGTAGAGGTTCAGGACCAGATCACCTGCATTCATATCCCAGTTGTACCACTGATTTTTGGTGATTTCGTTTGTTGTCTGACTTTTCTGTTCCTCATTTTCCTCAGGTATGAAGTGAAGTTACTCTGGGGTGCTTAGGATTTCTCTGAGGATTCAGTGAATGGCTGCACATAGAAGTAGCAGATAACTGTTGGCATTGAGATATTATTTTTAGGAAAATGAAATTCCTCCTCACAATTCATTTTTTTAAAAATATTTTTATTGACAAATCTTCACGCACATAGAGTTCATACATGGTGTATTATCAGTGGCTCACAATATCATCACATAGTTGTATTTTATTTTTCCGGGTATGTGGTTTGGGAATCAATCCTGGGTTCACATGGAAGACGAGCATTCTACCACTGAACCACCTAGCGATTTGTTTATTTTTTTGTATGCTGCATGGTGGGGTCACATTTCACTGTTTTTCCATGTATGTATCCCGTTATTGCAGCACCATTTGTTGAATTTTTGTTTGTTTGTTTGTTTGGCTTCTTTGTTTTTGGGCAGTGCATGGACCAGGAATTGAACCTGGGTCTCCTGCCTGGCAGGTGAGAATTCTACCACTGAACTACCCTTGCACCCCCTTAGCAATTTATTTTTGATGTCATGTGTTGCCCTCTTCCCAAACTATTTTTTTTTAACTTTTTTTATTAATTAAAAAAATTAACAAACAAAACATTAAGATATCATTCCGTTCTACATATACAATCAGTAATTCTTAATATCATCACATAGTTGCATATTCATCATTTCTTAGAACATTTGCATCGATTTAGAAAAAGAAATAAAAAGACAACAGAAAAAGAAATAAAACGATAACAGAGAAAAAAAATTATACATACCATACCCCTTACCCCTCGCTTTCATTTACCACTAGCATTTCAAACTAAATTTATTTTAACATTTATTCCCCCTTTTATTTATTTTTATTCCATATGTTCTACTCTTCTGTTGATATAGTAGCTAAAAGGAGCATCAGACACAAGGTTTTCACATTCAAAGAGTCTCATTGTGAAAGCTATATCATTGTTCAATCATCATCAAGAAACATGGCTACTGGAACACAGCTCCACATTTTCAGGCAGTTCCCTCCAGCCTCTCTGCTACATCTTGAACAACAAGGTGATATCTACTTAATGCATAAGAATAACCTCCAGGATAACCTCTCAACTCTGTTTGGAATCTCTCAGCCATTGACACTTAGTCTCCTTTCACTCTTCCCCCTTTGGTCGAGAAGGTTCTCTCAATCCCTTGATGTTAATTCTCAGCTCATTCTAGGGTTTTTCTCAGTCCCTTGCTGCTGAGTCTCAGCTCATTCCAGGATCTCTGTACCACGTTGCCAGGAAGGTTCACACCCCTGGGAGTCATGTCCCATGCAGAGAGGGGGAGGGTGGTGAGACTGCTCGTCATGTTGGCTGGAGAGAGAGGCCACATCTGAGCAACAAAAGAGGCTCTCTTGGGGGTGACTCTTAGGCCTAAATTTTAAGTAGACTTGAGATATCCTTTGTGGGGTTAAGTTTCATATGAACAACCCCCAAGACTGGGGGCTCAGCCACTAACTTTGGTTGTCCACACTGCTTGTGAGAATATCAGTTATTCAACTGGGGGAAGTTGAATTTCTCCCCACTCTCGCCATTCCTCGAAGGGGGCTTGCAAACACTTTTCTAGTCACTGATCAAATCACTCTGGGATTCATCGGGGCATCGCTTTGGACAAACTAACAAAATCTCGTCCTACCTGAGATTCCAAGTGCTTATGACATTCAATCAAACTATCTACATGAGTTATATTAGGAAATGCTCTAGTCAAAATATAAATTTTGTAACAAATAAACATTTTTTGCTTTAGTCTCACACATTAGTTGAAATTTTAAATTACTAAGTACCATCTATTTTCAGCACACTGCAGTAATGACATTCCTTTGTTCTTCCTCATGCAAAAATATTTTTAAAATTTGTACATTGTACATTTCACTATTATTATACATGCTAGGCATTCCTAGATTATACCATCTTGATCTTTACCATCTATCTTTCTTTCTGATTTCATTTATGTCCCCAGCCCTCCTCCCTCTATCATTCTCACATTCAGCTTCATTCAGTGTTTTAACATGATTACATTACAGTTAGGTAGTATTGTGCTGTCCATTTCTGAGTTTTTATATTCAGTCCTGTTGCACAATCTGTATCCCTTCAGCTCCAATTACCCAATATCTCACCCTATTTCTATCTCCTGATGGTCTCTGTTACCAAGGAAATATTCCAAGCTTATTCACTAATGTCAGTTCGTATCAGTGAGACCATACAGTATTTGTCCTTTTGTTCCTGGCTAATCACACTCAGCATAATGTCCTTAAGGTCCATTCATGTTGTTACATACTTCATAACTTTATTCTGTCTTACAGCTGCATAAATTCCATCTTATGTAAATGTCACAGATTGTTTAGTCAGCTGTCTGTTGATGGACATTTTGGCTGTTTCCATCTCTTGGCAATTGTTAATAATGCTGCTATAAACATTGATGTGTAAAATGTCTATTTGTGTCCTTGGCCTCGTGTCCTTTGAGTAGAGACAGCATATAGATGGGTCCTGTTTTTTAATCCATTCTGCCAGACTCTGTCTTTTGATTGGAGAGTTTAATCCATTAACATTCAGTGTTATTACTGCATGGGTAGTACTTTCTTCTGCTATTTTGCCTTCTGGATTTTATAAGTCATATCTAATTTTCCTTCTTTTTACCTTTACTCATAGTCTTCCTTTCTACACTCTTCTCCACATCTCTCTCTTCTGTCTTTGTATCTGTCTCTAGTGTTCCCTTTAGTATTTCTTGCAGAGTTGGTCTCTGGGTCACAAATTCTCTCAGTGATTTTTTGTCTGAAAATGTTTTAATTTCTCCCTCATTTTTGAAGGACAGTTTTGCTGGATATAGAATTCTTGGTTGGCAGTTTTTCTCTTTTAATAATTTAAATATATTATCCCACTGTCTTCTCGCCTCCATGGTTTCTGCTGAGAGATCTGCGCATAGTCTTATTGGGCTTCCCTTGTATGTGATGGATTGCTTTTCTCTTGCTGCTTTCAAGATCCTCTCTTTCTCTTTGACCTCTGACATTCTGATTATTAAATGTCTTGGAGTATGTCTATTTGGATCTATTCTCTTTGGGGTACGCTGCACTTCTTGGATTTGTAATTTTAAGTCTTTCATAAGAGTTGGGAAATTTTCAGTGATAATTTCCTTCATTAGTTTTCCTCCTCCTTTTCCCTTCTCTTCTCCTTCTGGGACACCCACAACACGTATATTCATGCGCTTCATATTGTCTTTCAATTCCCTGAGTCCCTGCTCATATTTTTCCATTGTTTTTCCTATAGTTTCTGTTTCTTGTCGGATTTCAGATGTTCCATCCTCCAGTTTTGAAATCCTATGTTCTGTCTCTCGAAATCTACCATTGTAGGTTTCCATTGTTTTTTTCATCTCTTCTACTGTGTCTTTCATTCCCATAAGTTCTGTGATTTGTTTTTTCAGACTTTCAGTTTCTTCTTTTTGTTCTTTCCTTGCCTTCTTTATATCCTCCCTCAATTCATTGATTTGGTTTTTGATGAGGTTTTCCATGTCTATTCGTACATTCCGAATTAATTGTTTCAGCTCCTGTATGTCATTTGAATTGCTGGTTTGTTCCTTTGACTGGGCCATATCTTCAATTTTCCTAGTGTGATTTATTTTTTGCTGGCGTCTAGGCATTTAATTACCTTAATTAATTTATTCTGGAGGTTGCTTTCACTTCTTTTATCTAGGGTTTTCTTGCTGGATGAATTTGCGTCTGTCTGTTCTTTGACATTCCGTTCAGCTTTATCTGGACCTTTAGCTTAAGTTTTGTTTAACAGAGGAGAATTTTCCAGTTCTTGTTTTCTTGTTTCTTGCCCTGCTTGTGTGGTGCCTTTCACCCACACACATTTAGGAGGGTCTACTTAGATATTATATACCCCAGTCAGATTTTCCCAGACCAAACTGGCCTCCTATCAGGAGGAAAGAGTCACCTGCGTCGGTTTTCCCTGAGGGTGAGACCCAGCAGGTTGAAAGACTTTCCTGTGAAGTCTCTGGACTCTGTTTTTCTTATCCTGCCCAGTATGTGGTGCTTGTCTGACTGCAGGTCCCACCAGCATAAGATGATGCAGTACCTTTAACTTTGGCAGACTCACCCTGCTGGGGGCGTGGTGGAGACTGAGGAGAGGTTGTAGGCTGGTTTTAATGGGTTCAAATTACCAAGCCCTGGTTTCTGAATTCCTTGATGGAGGGATTCCACCTGAGTTGAGCTTCACCCCCCCACCCCGGGGAAGGCACAGGCTCCAGACAAGCCCCCAAAAGAGCTCACTTCTGCCTATGCCTGGGGCAGTTGCAGCCTGAAAAGTCCTGCCACTGTATCCAGAGGCAGTCAAGCCTGTATAGATACACCGCCACAAAAACCTCTGTTTCCTTCTTTCCCCCCCCCCCCCCCCTTTTTCTGTCAGTCCTGCCCCCTTGGCGCCAGGGCAAAAATGAGCAACCTCCGCTTTGATCAGGTTCACCTAAGCTGGGGGCCTATTTTTAGTAGTCAGATTTAGTTAATTAGTTCCACAATTGATGTTTGATTGTGCCCAGTCTCTGCTGCTGGTAAAGTCCTTTCCTTTCCCCTCCGGAAAGCAGCCTGTGGGGGAGGGGCACTGGCTGCCACAGCTTTGGAACTCATGGTTGGGGAGGGTGCTCGCAGCCGGTCCAGCTGGTCCAGACTGGGGTACGCTGTGTGTCTGGTCGCTGACGTGGCCCCAGGAGCTGTTCTGTACTGTTTCCTGTTATTTAGTAGTTGTTCTGGAGGACGAACTAAAACACACACGTTGTTAAGCCACCATCTTGACCCCGAAGTCTCCCACAGTTGACCCAAACTATTTTTTAAACAGCAAATCTTGCAGGGACAGCTAACAACCTAACACCTTGATGCAATTGAGATTATGGCATTTATTTATTTTTATTTATTAACTAAAAAATTAACAACAAACAAAACATTAAGATATCATTCCATTCTACATATATAGTCAGTAATTCTTAATATCATCACATAGTTGCATATTCATCATTACTTAGAACATTTGCATCGATTTAGAAAAAGAAAAAAGACAACAGAAAAAGAAATAAAACGATAATAGAGAAAAAAAAAGATTATACATGCCATACCCCTTACCCCTCGCTTTCATTTATCACTAGCATTTCAAACTAAATTTATTTTAACATTTGTTCCCCCTATTATTTATTTTTATTCCATATGTTCTACTCTTCTGTTGATATGGTAGATAAAAGGAGCATCAGACCCAAGGTTTTCACAATCACAGAGTCACATTGTGAAAGCTTTATCATTGTTCAATCATCACCAAGAAACATGGTTACTGGAACACAGCTCTACGTTTTCAGGCAGTTCCCTCCAGTGTCTCCACTACATCTTGAACAACAAGGTGATATCTACTTAATGCATAAGAATAACCTCCAGGATAACCTCTTGACTCTGTTTGGAATCCCTCAGCCATTGACATTTAGTCTCATTTCACTCTTCCCCCTTTTGGTCGAGAAGTTTCTCTCAATCCCTTGATGTTAATTCTCAGCTCATTCTAGGGTTTTTCTCAGTCCCTTGACGCTGAATCTCAGCTCATTCCAGGATCTCTGTCCCACATTGCCAGGAAGGTTCACACCCCTGGGAGTCATGTCCCATGCAGAGAGGGGGAGGGTGGTGAGACTGCTCGTCATGTTGGCTGGAGAGAGAGGCCACATCTGAGTAACAAAAGAGGCTCTCTTGGGGGTGACTCTTAGGCCTAAATGTTAAGTAGACTTGAGATATCCTTTGTGGGGTTAAGTTTCATATGAACAAACCCCAAGATTGGGGGCTTAGCCTATAGCTTTGGTTGTCCACACTGCTTGTGAGAATATCAAGAATTCAACTTGGGAAAGTTAAATTTCTCCCCACTCTCACCGTTCCGTGAAGGGGACTTTGCAAATACTTTCCCACTCACTGATCGAATCACTCTGGGATTCATCGGGGCATCACTCTGGACAAACCAACAAAATCTCATGTCCTACCTGAGATTCCAAGTACTTATGGCATTCAAACTATCTACATAAGTTGTATTAGGAAATGCACTAGTCAAAATATAAATTTTGTAACAAATAAACATTTTTTGATTTAGTCTCACATATAAGGTGACATTTTAAGATATTATTTACCATCTATGTTCAGCACCCTGCAATAATGACATTCCTTTGTTCTTCCTCATGCGAAAACATTTTTAGAATTTGTACATTGTACGTTTCACTATTATTATACACTCTAGGCGTTCCTAGATTATACTGTCTCAATCTTTAACATCTATCTTTCTTTCTGATTTCATTTATGTCCTCAGCCCTCCTCCCTCTATCATTCTCACATGCAGCTTCATTTAGTGTTTTAACATAATTATATTACAGTTAGGTAGTATTGTGCTGTCCATTTCTGAGTTTTTGTATCCAGTCCTGTTGCACAGTCTGTATCCCTTCAGCTCCAATTACCCAATATCTTACCCTATTTCTGAGATTATGGCACTTCTTTCCTCTGGTGCAAGCTGGGGGCTGTGGTGAAAAGATGAGGAAAAGTATTGCAGATATTGAAGCTTGTTCACCTCAGTTCTGCTTGAGGTTATTTTGGTATTACATTTACTATGCTTGTCCTTACTTTATTGCTTTGGGCTTTGCTTGAATGTTGTTGGACTATAGGGCAGCGACCCAGGTGGGGAACCCAATAGGCCTAGTTCTCGGAGGGTCTAGTGTTCGCTAGCAGTGCTTCTAGACTTCAGGTAAGGACCATGGTACTTCACCTTGGTAGCTCCAGTGTGTACCTACTGAAGTGAATAATCCCCTGCAAAAATTCCTGGGGTCAGTGTATTGACTGACTTGAGAGACCTGTGATGCCTTTGCAACACGTGTTTCAGGTTGTCTGTAGCTGGTTTCCCTGCTGCACGGGGCTGCCAAGGGCTCAGAGGAGTTTCTGCTGAGGCTACTGCTCAGGGTTCAGCACAATGCATGGTGGAAAGACAGGTGTAGTGGTTGCCTGCTCCTCTCAGAGCAGAAGTGTGTCCCTTCCTGGGCTGGAGATTGAGTACTCACATCTCACTTCTGATTCCTGCTTGGAATCACCAATCCTAACCAGTTAGTTATTGGTACTTGTTTCATGCTCTCGTGCTCACTCAGCAGCATAAATTCTCATCAGTATTTTTTTTTTTTTATCATTTTTCTTATTGTGAAATATAACAAATATACAAAAAAACAATAAATTTCCAAGTACATTTTAACAAGCAGTTATAGAACAGATTTTAAAGTTTGGTATGGGTTACAGTTCCACGAGTTTTCTTTTTTCATCTAGCTGCTCCAAGACACTGGAGACCAATAGAAATATCAACATAGTTATTCAACAGTCATACCCATTTGTTAACTCTTGTCTTCTCTGTTATACTATATCAAGGACTTTTTTTTTTTACTTTTTATCATCACAATCAACTTTTTTTCCTTCTTTTTTTATGTGAACAATAACATAAATACAAGAAAGTTGTAAATTTCCAAGCATAGCACTGCAATTAGTTTTTGAACATATTTCAGACTTTGACATGGGTTACGATTTCACAGTTTTAGGTTTTTGCTTCTAGCTGCTCTAAAATACTGGAAACTGAAAGACATACCAATTTAATGATTCAGCATTTATATTCATTTGTGAAGTCCTATCTTGTATGTATAATTCCACCATCACCTTTGACCTTTCCATATCTCTCATTGGGGTTGTTTGGGCTATGGCCGTTCTAAATTTTTGATATTTTGGAAGGGTCTGTCACTAATATGGGTAGGGAGGTGGGACTATCTGATGTTCTAGAGAGGCTAGCTGGGTTTTAGGACTTATCTGAACCAGGAACCCATCTGGAGGTTGTAGGTTTCTGGCAAGTTACTGTAGTGCCTGGAACCCTTGTGGTATCTTATAAATTGCCCTAGGTGTTCTTTAGGATTTGCTGGACTGTTTGGGGCTTGGGGGTTGCAGGTTATGATAGGTAGCAAGGTCTACCTGAAGCTTGCGTAAGAGTAACCTCCAGAGTAGCCTCTCAACTCTATTTGAACTCTCTCTGCAACTGATACTTTATTAGTTACACTTCTTTTCCCCCATTTGGTCAGGATGGAATTTTTGATCCCATGGTGCCAGGTCTGGATTCATCCCTGGGAGTCCTCTCCCATGTCGCCAGGGAGAGTTTCATCCCTGGAAGTCATGTCCTGCATAGGAGGGAGGGCAATGATTTCACTTGCAGAGTTGGCTTAGAGAGACTGAGGCCATATCTGAACAACAACAGAGGTCTTTGAGAAGTAACTCTTAGGCATGCCTATAGGTAGTTTAAACTTCTGTGCTACCTATGAAAGCTTCACAAGAGTAAGCTCATGATCAAGGGCTTCTCATCACTATTAATGATAATTGGTAATGCTTACCCCAGACCACCTTTTGTCCCAGCCTCATCTGAGCTGGTCCATTTTTTCTGTCTTTTCTTTGGGATTTTTAAGCATTTTTATTATGAAATATAACATATGCAGCCAAGTGATAGATTTCAAAGTACATTTTAACAAGTAGTTATAGAACAAACTTCAAAGTACGGTATGGGTTACACTTCCACAATTTCAGATGTTTCCTATTAGCTGCTCTGAGACAATGGAGACTAAAAGAAAATACCAATATAATGATTCAAACTCATTTGTTAAATCCTATCTTCTCTGTTACAATTCCTCCCTTCATCTGATCCTTCTCTCAATTTGTGGTAATATTTGGGCAATGACCAAACTTCTTCATGCTGAGAAGGGGTGTTGACATTATGGGTTAAGGGGATGCAGGTGGTTGATGTTCTTGGGGAGACTGGTAACTTTGGGTTTCAGGGCTTCTCATGCATAAGAAAATATGGAGGTCTTAGGTTTCTGAAAGATAAACTGAATGAAACTATTATAATCTTAGATAGAGACCTGAATATTCTTTAAGGGTTTTCAGGAATACTGTTGGTTTGGGCTTGGCATACTGTGGCAATTTGCAAGTAACCTCCAAAATAGCCTCTTGATTCCATTTGAAGTCTCTTAGCCACTGCAACTTTATTTTGTTACATTTCTTTTCCCCTTTTTGGTTAAGAAGGCATTGTCAATCCCACCATGCCAGGGCCAGGCTCATCCCTTGGGGGTCATGTCTCATGTTGCCAGGGCAACTTACAGCCCTAGAAGTCATGTCCTTATAGGGGTAAGAGCAGTGCAATTATTTGCAGAGTTGGGTTTAGAGAGAGAGAGGTCCGCAGGAAGTGATTCTCAGGCATAATTCTAGGTAGGTTTAACTTCCCCGTTACAGAAATGAATTTCATAAGAGCTAGTTTCAAGACCGAGGTCTTGGTGTGTTAACTTGGCAGTTCCTAGTGTTTGAAAGAATATCAAGAATTTCACAGGTGGGGAAGTTTTGTAGTTGCGTATTTTTTCTTCTAATCCTCAAGGGACTTTGAAAATTTTCTGCCCAGCATATTCTGGAATGTATCAGGGTATTACATGAAGCTATACAGAATTACCAGATCTCATTTCCTATTCTAGGCTCCATGTATGTAGGTTGTTTAAGTGAACTGGCCAGACAGGTGAATTAAATTGTGTGCTACAGAAAATTTAAACTTTGGGCAAGATAAACATCTCTTCCTTCCATCTCACACAGAAGGTGAAGCTTTAGAATACAGACACTATCATCCTTTACCTTGTTTTCTGATTTACCTTACTCTCAATGAGATCAACTTTATTTGTATCTCTAATTGAAGGCTGATCTCTTTTTTGGCTTCTTTACCAGTTGCTGTATGGAGTAATGCTGACTTTCAGAGCTGCAGAACTTTAACTGTGGGTCTTAGTTGTCATGTAGGTACCTAAAGTTCCAGGGAACTACCACTTTATATACATTGAACAAGCATCTCAGAATCTAGAGATAACGCTTAAAACTCAGGAATAAATTTGACTGCTGTAAGTGTTTACAATTAATTTTTATTAATAAAACCAATCAACATACAACATGAACATTCTTTGTTTTCATCACATAATTGTATATTCATCATCATGATAATTTCTTAAGACATTTGCATCAGTTCAGAAAAAAAATAAAAAGAAAACAGAAAAAAAATTCATACATACCATACCCCCTCCCCCTCACTGATCACCAGCATTTTTATCTACTAAATTTATTTTAACATTTGTTCCCCCTATCATCTATCCATTTCCAATCCCTATGTTCTACTCCTCTGTCCATAAGGTAGACAAAAGAAGCATCAGACAACAAGGCTTTCACAACTATATTCACATTGCAAAAGCTATATTATACAATCATCTTCAAGAAACATGGCTAGTGGAACACAGCTCTACATTCTCAGGCAGTTCCCTACAGTTTCTCTGTCATGCCTTCACTAAAAAGGTGATATCTTTTTAAGCACGAGAATAACCTCCAGGATAACCTCTCTACTCTGTGTGCAGTCTTTTAGCCACTGACACTTTATTTTGTCTCATTTTTCTCTTCCCCCTTTCATTTGAGAAGGTCCTCTCAATCCCTTGGTGCTGAGTCCCAGCTCATTCTAGGATTTCTGCCCCACATTGCCAGGAAGTTCCACACCCCTGGGAGTCATGTCCCATGTAGAGAGGGGGATGGCAGTGAGTTTGCTTGTTGTGTTGGCTGAGAGAGAGAGGCCACATTTGAGCAACAAAAGAGGTTTTCTTGGGGGTGACTCTTAGGCTTAACCTATCCATTGCTGGGTTAGGTTTCATGTGAACAAATCCCAAGATTGGGGGCTCAGCCTATTGCTTTGGTTGTCCCCACTGCTTGTGAGAATATCAAGAATTCTTCACTTGGGGAAGTTGAATTTTCCCCCTTTCTCACCATTCCCCCAAGGGGACTTTGCAAATACTTTTTTATTCACTGTTCACATCCTTATGGGATTTATTGAGGCATCAGTCCAGACAGACCTACAAAATCTCCTGCCCTACTCAAGGTTCCATGTACTTATGGTGTTCAGTTAAGGTGTCCACATAAGTTATATTAGGAAATGCACTAGTGGAAATATAAATTTTGTACCACATAAACATTTTTGCTTTAGTCTCACATATAAGGTAAAGTTTTAAAATAAGAATTACCATCTATTTTCAATACCCTGCATTATTGACATTCCTTTGTTCTTCCACATGCAAAACATTTTTAAATTTGTACATTTAGTCACTATCATTATACACTGTAGGCATTCCTAGATTATACCATCTCAGTCTTTATCGCATATCTTTCCTTCTGATTTCATTTGTGAGTTTCTGGCTTATTTTGCTCAACATAATGTTCTCAAGGTTCATTCACCTCATTGCATGCCTCATGACTTCATTCCTGTCTATAGCTGCACGATATTGCATTGTAAATATACACCACAGTTCGTCTTTCCACTCCTCAGTTGATGTACCTTTTGGCTACCTCTATCTAGTGACTGTTGTGAATAATGCTGCCATAAACATTAGTGTGTAAATAATGTCTATTCGAGTCCCTGTTCTCAGTTCTTCAAAGTATGTTCCTAGTAACGGGATTGCCTAGTCATATGGCGATTATATGTTTAGCCTCCTGTAGTAGATTAATCTGCTACATTAATCTCTGGAGGGGCTGCACTGTTCTGCTACCCTACCAACATTGAATGGGTATACCTCTCTCTCCACATTTTCTCTAGCACTTGAATCTTTCTGTTTATTTATTTTAAATCTGCAGATTGTGTTGAAATATGTTCACATAGCATATATTCCTTCCAAAAGAAAGAATCATTGTCTCACAGTATTCTCACTTCGTTGTACAATCATTATCACTCTCAATTTTCAACAATTTTCATTGCTCCAAAGAGAAAAATAACAGACACATCCACGCCAAAGAAAAAGCCTAAAACCCCTCCTTTCGGATTTTGTAGTTCCTTCCCCTAACTCCTGTTTCTTAACTTGTCCTTAAAGGCAAGTCATGTATGACTTACAACTCTTCAAGGCTTTAAAACATAGGGTAGATGCCCTCACCCTAAGACTGGGTGCATTTAGCTACTCCTTTTCTACTTTCCCGGACAAGTGACTCGTCCTTTTTCAGTTGACCTGGGGTGCTCCACTGCTGGTGTCTCTGTTATCTCCGTCCTCATCTTGCTTTCTTCTGTAATACCTCCAAAATAGTCAAGGATAAAATAATTTTGTTTATTGCGGTCCCAAGTAAAATAGTTGTGCTAAATGCTTTGTGGGAATTACCTCGTGTATCCAGTCTTGCTAATGAATGCATTGGATACTTTTATCTTCATTGACAAATGGCAGCATGTCACCAGGCTGATTTTGAAATGGGATTAGCACTCAAACCCAGGTCTGTTCTACTTCTTAAGCATGGGCACCTCCTGCAATCACGTAACAACCATTTACTTAACACCTGCTAAATGCCAGGCACTACTGTAGTGGCTGGGGTGATAAGCCATGTCATTTCATATAGAAATCCCCTTTCTAGTGGAACTTAGTGCTTTGATATCCTGGCATTTTAAATTATGATCAGCACTCATCTCTTAAGTATAAGTACCTTTTGGTGGGGATTATGAATAAATATATATGTGTTCTTATAAAAGAGTTATTTATGTTATGTAATTCATTTTAGCTTTAAAAAGCAGGAATGTTAAATAACATTTGTTTAATTTTTTTAATGTTTTTTTTAATTGTGAAATATATATACAAAAAAGAAATAAATATCTAAGTAGACTTTAACAAGTAGTTCTAGAACAGATTTTAAAGGTTGGTGTGGGTTATAGTTCCACGATTTTTTGTTTTTTTCTTCTAGCTGTTCTGGAGACCAAAAGAAATCTCAATATAATGATTCAGCAGTCATACTCATTTGTTAAATCCTACCTTCTCTATTATACTCCTCCTTCTCTTTTTTTTTCTTTTTTGTGATAAGTAACATATACAAAAAAGCAATAAATTTGAAAGTACATCGCAACAGTTAGATGTAGAACAGATGTCAGAGTTTGGTATAAATTACAATTCCACAATTTTAGGTTTTTATTACCAGCTGTTCTGAGGTGCTGGAGACTAAAAGAAATATCAGTATGATGATTCAGCAATCATACACATTTGTTAAACCCTGCCTTATCTGTATAATACCACCATCACCTTTATCTTTCTGTCCCTCACTTTAGGGATGTTTGGGCTATGGCCATTCTAACTTTCTAATATGGTGTAGGGAGATGAAACTATCTGATGTTCTGGATAGGCTGTGCCCTCTAGGTTTCAGGACTTATCTGGTTCAGGGACCCATCTGGAGGTTGTAGATTTCTGGAAAATTACCCTAGTGCATGCAACCTTTGTAGAATTTTATATATTGTTCTAGGTGTTCTTTATGATTGGCTGGAGTGGTCCTGCCTGGGGTTTGGCAGGTCATGATAGGTAGCAATGTCTAACTGAAGCTTGCATAAGAGCAACCTCCAGAGTAGCCTCTGGACTCTATTTGAACTCTGCAGCCACTGATACCTTATTTGTTACACTTCTTGGTCAGGATGGCATTGTTGATCCCATGTAGCCAGGGAGGCTTTCATCCATGGATGTCATGTCCTATGAAGCAGGAGGATGCCCTCTTTATAAACTGGTGTCCTCTGTGAGTTCAATTCAGAGACTGTTTTAGTACTCTCTTTGTTATAATTTTCCCTGCATATATTTTCAGTCTCAAGTAACCTGTTTTTTAACTACCAGCATAATCCCAGGTTAATTCTGTGATACTTATAACCTCTCTGTGAGTTTTTGTCAACCCATTAGCTAGTTTTTTCCAACAAACTCACCAAGGGAAGGCGCTAGGTATGGGTGTGTTTGAAACCTGCACTAGAGCAGCCACTGTAGAAATATTTGCTGTTGACCCTTTGATAACAAGCAGCGGTGACTGACAACATTCGAAACTTTCAGTCCCCTTCTCTGCTACTTTGATTTAATTAAGCAGGTAATGCATTAAAATTTTTTTAAAAACTTTTTTGTTGTATAGTATAACATATATACAAAGCAAAGATATAAAAAAGCAATAGTTTTCAAAGTACTCTTCAGCAAGTAGTTACAGGACAGATCCCAGAGTTTGTCATGGGCTACCATATGATCCTCTCATATTTTTCCTTCTAGCTGCTCCAGAATATAAGAGGCTAGAAGGCTTAAATTTTTTTTTTATCATCACAGTTGACTTTTTCCTTCTTTTTTTTGTGTGAAAAATAACATACATACAAAAAAGCTACAAATTTCAAAGCACAGCACCACAATTAGTTGTAGAACATATTTCAGAGTTTGACATGGGTTACAATTCCTCAGTTTTAGGTTTTTACTTTTAGCTGCTCTAAAATACTGGAGACTAAAAGAGATACCAATTTAATGATTCATTTGTTAAATCTTATCTTCTCTGTATAACTCCACCATCACCTTTGATCTTTCCATACCTCTCATTGGGGTTGTTTGGGCTATGGCAATTCTAAATTTTTGATATTTTGGAAGGGTCTGTCATTAATATGGGGTAGGGAGATGTTACTATATGATATTCTGGAGAGGTTGGGCCCTCTAGGTTTCAGGACTTAACTGGTCCAGGGACCTATCTGGAGGTTGTAGGTTTCTGGCGAGTTACTCTAGTGTGTGGAGCCCTTGTGGAATCTTATATATTGCCCTAGGTGTTCTTCAGGATTGGCTGGAATGGTCCTGGTTGGGGTAGGCAGGTTATGATAGGTAGCAAGGTCTACCTGAAGCTTGCTTAAGAGTAACCTCCAGAGTAGCCTCTCAACTCTACTTGAACTCTCCCCGTCACTGATACTTTATTAGTTACACTTCTTTTCCCCTTTTTGGTCCAAATGCAGTTGTTGATCTCATGATGCTATGCCTCGTTTCATTCCTGGGAGTCATCTCCTGCGTCGCCAGGGAGACTTTCGGCCCTGGATGTCATGTCCCACATAGTGGGGAGGGCAATGATTGCACTTGCCGAGTTGGGCTTAGAGAGACAGGCCACGTCTGAGCAACAACAGAGATCCTCCAGAAGTAACTCTTGGGCATGCCTATAGGGAGTTTAAGCTTCTATAGGCTTCTACATAAGCTTCACAAGCATAAGCCTTCTGATTGAGGGCATAGCCTGTTGATTTGAGTGCCCCTAAAGTTTGACACAGTATCAGGGGATTCCTGATGGTAAGATTTAATAGTTCCATATTCTTTCTCCCATTGATCAGGGGACTTTGCCAATACTTTTTGATTATAAGCTTAATATATTCTAGGATTTATTCAGGCATTACAGTATTCTATACAGGATTAAAGGACCTCTCTTTTATTCTGTGCTCCTTGTGTTTCATTTGTTCAAATGAGCTATACAGATAGGTTGAGTTAGATTATGCACTGTAGAAAATTTCAGTTCCAGACCAAATAAACCTTTCTTCCATTGGTCTCACAGAGTATGTGTGGTTCTAAAAGATAGGCACTGTCTTCCTTGCCGCTGTGTTCTGAACAACTTTAACCCCAACCCGTTCGGCTTCATTCTATCTGTAAATATCAGATTATATATATATAAAAGCCTCTCAGAATCCAGAAATAATAATCACTATTCTGGGCATAATGTGTCTGTTCTAAAAGCTTTTAATCTAGTCTCCTCTTTTCTTATAAGCATTTTCTAAAGGCGACCATACCATTATTGTTCTTTTGTTTCTGGCTTATTTTGTCTCACCAAATATCCCACATGTTCATTCATATAGTTGCATGCCTCACGACTTTGCATGTAATGCTTTTTTAACCCCATTTCCTAAAGGAAGTTCCCACCGTTGAATTATAGAAAGGTATTTGTGAGTTTCGATTTTGTACATATCATGGGCCATCCAGTCATGATGTACTGAATAATAAGCAAGAAAGGGAGTGTTTCTTGGCCAGATATCATCTTCTTTAACAGTGCCTCTTATCTTCCCAGGTGTCTTATGAGGCCGTGATCCTGGTGCAGTAGCCCTAGTTAGAAACACCAGTTAGGTCTGAGTTCTCCCCTGAGTGTGTGCTTATTCAGGCCACATGAAAAGGTGAAAAAAAACAGTTCCTTCTTAAGGAATTAGTAACTTCTTTGGGAGAATCGGGAGAAAGCTTCTATCTATAAAATCAGCAGAGAGCAGCCGAAGCCAGTGTGTCTTCAAGGGTTAGACTGTGTAACGTATTGGCTATGTACAGGACTTTCTGCCTCTGTTGGGCACTGAGCTGGCCTCAGGAGATCCAGTTGGCAATCTCTTGATTTTGCATACATTTTCATTCTGACATTTTATCTTTCTGCTTGATTGCTAAGAGAACTTTGTTCCTTCTTCCAGGATGTGGGCAGAATCCAACGCGAAAAGCCAGCGTGGATGCAGGAATCCCCTATAGTGTTCCAGCATGGAGCTGCCAGATGATCTGCGGGTCTGGCCTAAAAGCTGTGTGCCTCGCAGCCCAGTCAGTAGGGTTAGGAGACTCCAGCATTGTGGTTGCAGGAGGCATGGAAAATATGAGCCAGGTAAGGCCTCTGAAGAGATGGCTCTCACTGACCTCTCACTGAACTCATTTCCATGCCATAACAGAGCAAATGTATCTCATGCTCGACTCAGACAGTAAACAAACATAAAGAACAAATTTACCCTTGATCCCGACCTGATTTTTTATTTTTGTATGCAGTATGTTGGGCTCATATTTCATTCTTTTTCTAGGTGATTGTTCCATTATTGTAGCACCGTTTTTTTTTTTTAATTATTTTTAAATTTTTCGCGGCAGGGAAGGGTTCATGGACTAGGACTCCAACCTGGTTCTCCTGCATGGCAGTTAAGAATTCTACCATTGAACTACCCTGGTACCTGCCCCCGTACCTGAATTTTAATAATCCTCAAATTGGTTGGGAGGCACAGGTCCGCCACCACAACTGAAGCAGATTATATTTTTTCTAAAATATTGTTACTGATGCATAAAATATTTACTGAATTAAAGCCATAGCATTAGTCAGTTACTGTCCTGTTTTTAAATTTCTTTCTCTCTGTGAGGAAAAGTCAGAAACATATATTGCCATTTACCCTGCTGCAAATGACCATCAGGATCCAAGGGCCAACTTTGTTGACAGATATTGGATGATGCCATGCCCTTCTGCAGGAGGTTTACCAGATGGGATTTGTTTTGCCAAGCTCCAGCTCTCAAATTGGAACTGCAGTGAAAAAACACTATATCTTCGGCTTCCCACCGAGGCAGCTCAATTTCTGACCTGGGGATCCTCTTGGCATAGGCTGATTCAACCCAGCCATGGCAGAGCCTCAGCAGGCTGGAGGTAGCAAACACCATCAGTGTGATTTTGATGGGAGATTGCTGGAGCATACAATGATCTGTGTAATGCTTTACCAGGTGCTTTTATACATGCAGTCTTGTTCAGTCTTGCTTCAGTAACCCTCACACTGTTGGTGGTTCTTAGTTTTCAGAAAAAAAGTAAGTGAGGCCTAGAGCTGGGATTAAAAAACAGCTCTTCTGGATCAATTCCAATGCTCTGTCTACTCTATTATAGTTCCTATTGAGTCAGTGGGAGTTAAGAGCAATCCCTACCCGGAAGTCCTTCCCTGCCAGTCAATCAGGCGACTTAGATACCCTCACTGTGGACATCATGTTTTTCATTAAAATATGTCGTACATTGTTAGCCTCTTTGAAGCCCTTAGATGAACTTTATTTGACAGATGACTAGTGGCCTCTTTGGAAATAATAAATGGAATTCTTTTTTTTAAAAATTAATTTTTGAATAAAAGAAATATAACAACAAACAAACACAAACGTTCTCAACATGCGATCATTCTGTTCTACATATATATATATGATCAGTAATTCACAATATTATCACATAGTTGCATATTCATCATCATGATCATTTCCTAGAACATTTGCATCAATTCAGAAAAAGAAATAAAAGACAACAGAAAAAAGCTCATACATACTGTTTCAACACCATACCCCTTGCCCTTCCCTTTCATTGATCACTAGCATTTCAATCTATTAAATTTATTTTAATATTTGTTGCCCCTATTATTTATTTTTATTCCATATGTTTTACTTGTCTGTTGATAACATAGATAAAAGGAGCATCAGACACAAGGTTTTCACAGTCACACAGTCACATTGGGAAAGCTACATCATTATACAATCATCTTCAAGAAACATGGCTACTGGAACACAGCTCTACATTTTCAGGAAGTTCCCTCCTGCCTCTTCATTACACCTTGACCAACAAGGTGATATTTATTTAATGTGTAAGAATAACCTACAGGATAACGTTTCTACTCTGTGTGCAATCTCTCAGCCATTGACACTTTATTTTGTCTCATTTCACTCTACCCCCTTTCAGTCGAGAAGGTTTTCTCAATCCCTTGATGCTGAGTCCCAGCTCATTCTAGGATTTCTCTCCCATGTTGCCAGGAAGGTCCACACCCCTGGGAGTCATGTCTCATGTAGACAGGGGGATGGCAGTGAGTTAGCTTGTTTTGTTGGCTGAGAGAGAGAGGCCACATCTGAGCAACAAAAAAATGTTCTCTTGGGGGTGAATCTTAGGCCTAATTTTAAGTAGACTTGACCTGTTCTTTGTGGGGTTAAGTTTCATGTGAACAAACCCCAAGACTGGGGGCTCAGCCTCTTGCTTTCGTTGTCCCCACTGTAGGCATTCCTAGATTGTACCATCTTGGTCTTTATCATCTATCTTTCTTTCTGATTTCAATAAATGGAGTTCTTAAGGAAATAATACATAGGATGGATAAATTTTGATACAGAAATGGAAATAGGTAGGTAAGAGAATAATGGGATCCCAAGAGTTGGCAGGGTATAGGAGTCTGCAGATTCCAGTGTCTTCATGCCCTGGGCCTCGGAGGAGGAGGAGAATGGGCAGGAAGAAGGGAGAAGAGTCACAGGGCAGCTGGGTAGACTGAGGACGCAATGAGGCAAACTTTAATCATTTTCATTTCTTGTTTCCAGGCTCCTCACTTGGTTCACTTGAGAACAGGAATAAAGATGGGTGAGACATCACTAAGTGATAGTATCCTCTGTGATGGTCTTACAGATGCATTTCATAACTATCACATGGGTGTTACAGGTGAGTTAGATATGGCCAAGAATATATGAACTGAAAAAGGTTAAAGAAATATATATTGATACTATAAATAGTACATGTGTATTGAGATATGTAATATGTATCATATGTGCTGGTTTGAAAAGGTTTATGTACCCTAGAAAAGCCAGATTTTAATCCTAATCAACCTTATGGGAGCAACAGTTTCTTCTAATCCCTATTCGGTACTGTATGTTGGAAACTTTAATTAGCTTATCTCCATGGAGATGTGACTCAATCAAGTGTGGGTATTAAACTTGATTAGGTGGAGACGTTTCTCCAGCCATTCCAGGTCTGATGGTTTTACTGGAATCCTTTAAAAGAAGAAGCACTTTGGAGAAAGCTAGAGAACAATAAGAGAGAAAGCCATGAGATTCTGAGAGCAGAGAATGCCACAGAACCATGAAACAGAGTCCACCAGCCAGCGACTTTTGGAGATGAAGGAAAACGCCTCCTGGGGAGCTTCATGAAACAAGAAGCTGAAAGAGAAAGCTAACAGACTTTGCTATGTGCCCTTCCGGCCTAGAGAGGAATCTTGAACGTCATCAGCCTTCTTGAACCAAGGAATTTTTTCCTGGATGCCTTAGATTGGACATTTCTATAGACTTGTTTTAATTGGGATGTTATCTTGACTTTAGAACTATAAACTGACAACATTTTAAAAAGCCTTCTGTTTCTGGTATATCATATTCTGGCAGCTAGCAAACTAGAACATCATATAATAATCTGTTTCTTAGATTCTTAAGAACAGAGACCATCCCCTAACTGCTTTTGTACCTTAGTGACAGGCATCATTCCTCTTTTATGAACTGAACTGTATGTAACAATATTCCCTTTCCACTTTGTGAGTTCTTAATTACCAAGAATGTTAGAAGTGGAGTATTTTGATTTACTAAAGGTGCTGAAATGCAATCTACTAGAAATGGGTTGGCTTTTATGAAGGGGATTTATTAGGTTACAAATTTACAGTTCTTAGGCCATGAAAATATCCAAATTAAGGCATCAACAGGGTTATACCTGTCCTCTGAAGAAAGGCCACCAGCATCTAGGATAACCCGGTCGCTAGGAAGGTATGTGGCTGGTATCTGCTGGTTCTTGCTTCTAACACTTAATGTAAAGCTGTGATCATTAAGACGGTATAGTTTTGACATAAGGATAAACAAGTTAACCAGTGGAACAGAGTAGAAAATTCAGAAATAGACTCAGATTTATATTGTCAGTTGATTTTCACCAAAAACACTAATGTAATGAAATGGGTAAGGTAAAGCCTTTCCAATGGATGGTGCTAGAACAACAGATTACTTTGTTCATCATTTGGAGAAGATGCACCTCAACCCTTACCTCACCACTATGCAAAAGAATTAATTAGTGATGGCTCAAGGACTTAAACATAAAGGTTAAAGCTATGAAACTTCTAGAAGAAAACATGAGAGAATAGCTTCCAAACTTGGAGCTAAGTAAAAATAAGATATAACCATAAAAAGCAATAACCATAAAATAAAATTTTGATTAAACTTCTTAAAAATTAAAAACCTCTGCTTATCAAAAGCACTGTTAAGAAAAGTAATAGAATCAAGCTCTTTTTTCCTTGAAGGCAGTTTTTAAGAATAGATATATATATAGGTATGACTTAGGGATTTTTAAATACACTTCTTTCAGTTCTCAGTTGTGCTCTCATAATCTTTATTAACTTTTAGTAATGCAAATTTTGTGAATCTCAGAGGTGTTTTTTAATCTTTGTATGATCAATATCTTTCAAATCTTAAGGCATGATAAAATTACCTTGTTATAATATTTAGGACATGAGAAAAAAATTAGTTCATTAGTTTAACTTTTTAATTTCAGGTAGAGGTGACCTCTGAATTATTTATATCGTTATCTATTTTTAAAGAAATGGGTATTTCTTAGTTTTTTCTTTAGTATCAGATTAACTCAGGTAGAATAAAAACATATTTTCTGCCAAATATGTACATAACTATATGTAATGGTTAACCTATATCATAGAGCAGCTGTAAAGATAAAATGAGTTAAAATATATAAATACCTTCGAACAGTACCTGCCATACACAAAGTGCAAAACACAAATACATATTAATGAAACACTTTTATGAAACTATATGTCAACTGAGAAGTTGATGTTGATAATTGTACTGTAAAAAATAAGGTACTATCTGAAATAAATTGTGCATCTTGTCAGTAAAGTCACTAAGTGGGATCTGGGTTGACATACATTGTAAATAAAGCACGAATTAAAAACAGAAAGAAAATGAATAATGAAGCCACAGATTGGGAGACAATATTTGCAGTATACATACTTGATGGAGGACTTGTATCAAGAATATATGAATAACTCCTACAATAATAATAATAAAAAGAAAAATAATCCGTTGAAAAGTGGGCTACAAATATTTCACAAAGGATGCTATATAATTGCCCAATAAGCATATGAAAAGGTGTTCAACATTACCAATAAGGGAAGTGCAAGTGCAAACTAAGATACAGCTGCACACCTGTAGAATGGTAAAATTACTGAAAACACCAAATGTTAGCAAGGATGTAGAGAAGTAAAAACTCTTAAATGTTGCAGCCAGGAGTGTAAAATGATACAACCACTTTGGAAGAAGATTTGATAGTTTCTTAAAATGTTAACCCTACTCCTACCCATAACCCCGCAACTCCACTCCATTTATTTACCAAAGAGAAATGAAAACACTCATCACAAAAAAACTTTGTACAAACAAGTCTTTAGCAGCTTTATTTATAATAGCCGAAAGCTGGAGACAGCCCTATTATGTACCAGCAGGAGAAGGCATATCAAATAGTGGTTTATTCATACCGTGAATACTACTTGGCAATTAAAAAAAACAAAAAACTTTTATACACAACGACATGGATGAAGCCTTCAAGCAATGCAGAGCAAAAGAAGCTGAATTGCATTTAAAATCTATGGTGAAGAGAGAAGACCATTATTTGCCTGAGGGAGAAGTAAATTGGGAAGGGGGTAATGGAAATATTATATATATGGGATATATGGTTTTATGGATTTGTCAAAACTCATTGAATTGAACACTAACTTTTTGCATTTCACTTTATATATTTTATTCTCATTTTTAAAAAAAGCTGTAAACAAATAATTGAGCTTTAGTTATTAAATTTGCTTTTCCCCAGGACATGGTTTAGCAAATGCTTCAATCATCTTTTGTATATACTTAAGCTTGAACAAATGAGTAAATATCTTGAGGATAATGGGAGCCAAGTTTCTCACTATTGTGGAAGGGAATTATAGGTATGGAAAGAGGGAAGAATGTTGCTTTTGTTGTTAGATTGCATTCAGAGATATCAATAAGAACCCAAGGTATCACATTCAGTGTATATCTATATATAAAGTATTGGTTGTATGTATATATAAAAATTCCTACTGAATAGGCCTAGGAACAATGACATAACCAGTAATAATAGTTTTAACACCCAGATCTTTGTTTCAGAATACCATTCTCCTCTAAAAGGAACCCTGGGTTCTTTCTAGAAATGGCCCATCCCAGGGCTGGGACAAAAGTGCCCAAGAGGAAGTGCTAAGCACCATGGGACATGTCAGAAGGACATGAGCCAGCTTTAAAGGGGCTCCCACTGCACAAATCTTAGACCATTCAATCATCAAAAATAGTTAATGATATTAATGGAATTTATCTTTCTTTTCAAAAAGCAGTTTTATTGAGGGCAGGCAATGGTGGTTCAGTGGCAGAGTTCTTATCTGCCATGCCTGAGACCCAGGTTCGATTCCTGGTGCCTGCCCATGCAAAAAAAAAAAAAAAGAAAGTTAGGAAAAACAGTTGTATTGAATATATTCACTTACCAAACAATACATTCAAAGTGTAGTTAGTGGCAGATTTTTTTTTTTTAATATTTTTATTGAGAAATCTTCATACACATACAGTCCACCCATGGTATACAGTCAGTGGCTCACAATATCATCACAGTTGTGTATTCATCACAGTTGTAATCATCATCAGGATCATTCTTAGAACATTGGCATCACTCCAGAAAAAAGAAATAAAATGAAATAAGAAAGGGCAGGCCATGGTGGCTCAGCAGGCAGAGTTCTTACCTGCCATGCTGGAGACCCAGGTTCGATTCCTGGTGCCTGCCCATGTAAAAAAAAAGAAAAAAGAAAAAATCTCATACGTCCCATACATCCCATACCCCTTGCCTCTCATTGACCACTAGTATTTCAGTGTACCCAATTTTTTACCCTTTATCCCCACCCATTATTTATTTATTGTTTATCTTTGTTTTTTTCTCATCTATCCATACTGCAGTCAGTAGTTTTTTTTTTTTTGCATTTGTTTTGTAATCCATATGTTTTACTCATCTGTCCATAAGGTAGATAAAAGGAGCATCAGACACAAGGTTTTCACAATCACAGAGTCACATTGCGAAAACCATGTCATTATACAGTCATCTTCAAGAAACATGACTACTGGAACACAGCTCTACATTTTCAGGCACTTCCCTGCAGCTTCTCCAATATACCTTAACTAAAAAGGTGTGATATCTATATAATGCGTAAGAATAACCTCCAGGCTAACCTCTCAACTCTGTTTGAAATCTCTCAGTCATCGACAGTTCATTTTGTCCCATTTTCTCTCTTCCTACTTTTGGTTGAGAAGGTTTTCTCAATCCCTTAATGCTGAGTCCCAGCTCATTCTAGGGTTTCTGTCCCATGTTGCCAGGAAGGTTTACATACCTGGGAGTCATGTCCCATATAGAGAGGGGGAGGGCAGTGAGTTTGTTTGTCATGTTGGCTAAGAGAGAGAGGCCACATCTGAGCAACAAAAAATGTTCTCTTGGGGGTGAGTCTTAGGCCTAATTTTAATTAGGCTTAGCCTGTCCTTTGTGGGGTTAAGCTTCATATGAACAAACCCCAAGATTGAGGGCTTGGCCTATTGCTTTGGTTGTCCCCACTGCTTGTGAGAATATCTGGAATTCTCCACATGGGGAAGTTGAATTTTCCCCCTTTCTTACCATTCCCCCAAGGGGACTTTGCAAATATTTTTATTCACTGTTCAAATCACTCTGGGATTTATTGGGGCATCATTCTGGACAAACCTACAAAATCTCATGCCCTACTCAAGGTTCCATGTACTTAGGGTGTTCAATTAAACTGTCCACATAAGTTATATTAGGAAATAATGCTAGTCAAAATATAAATTTTGTACCAAATAGACATTTTTTTTGCTTTAGTCTCATACATAAGTTAAAATTTTAAAATATGGATTACCATGTATTTTTAACACCCTGCAGTAATGACATTCCTTTGTTATTCCTCATGCAAAAACATTTTTAAATTTGTACATTTAGTCACTATCATTATACACTGTAGGCATTCCTAGATTATACCATCGTAGTCTTTATTGTATATCTTTCCTTCTGGTTTCATTTGTGCTGCCAGCCCTCCTCCCTCTATCATTCCCACGTTCAGCTTCATTCAGTGTACTAACATTTTTGTATTACAGTTAGGTAGTATCGTGCTATCCATTTCTGAATTTTTACAGTCAGTCCCTTTGCACAATCTGTATCCCTTCAGCTCTAGTTACCCAATATCTGTCCTATTTCTATCTCCTGATGGTCTCTGTTCTTAACTGAAATTCTCCAAGTTCATTCACTAATGTCAGTTTGTATCAGTGAGACCATGCAGTATTTATCCTTTTGTTTCTGGCTAATCTCACTCAGCATAATGTCCTTAAGGTCCATCCACGTTGTCGCATACTTCATAACTTTATTCTGTCTTACAGTTTTTTTTGCATAATATTCCATTGTATGTATATACCACAGCTTGTTTAGCCACTAGTCTGTTGATGGACATTTTGGCTGTTTCCATCTCTTGGCAATTGTAAACAATGTTGCTATAAACATTGATGTGCAAATGTCTGTTTGTGTCCTTGCCCTCATGTCCTCTGAGCAGACACCTAGCAATGGTATTACCAGGTCATATGGCAGTTAGCTTCCTGAGGAACCAACCGCCAAGCTGCCTTCCACTTCCACAAAGTGTGCCTCTTGCTCCACATCCTCTCCAGCACTTGTTGTTTTCTGTTTTATTGATAATGGCCATTCTAGTGGGTGTAGGATGATATCTCATTGTGGTTTTGATTTGCATTTCCCTAATAGCCAGGGAAGTTGAGCATCTTTTCATATGCCTTTTAGCCATTTGTGTTTCCTCTTCTGAGAGGTGTTCATGTCTTTTCCCCATTTTGTAATTGGGTTGTCTGTCATTTTTTTGTTGAATTGAATAATCTCTTTATATTTTCTGGATACTAGACCTTTATCTGATATATCGTTTCCAAATACTGTCTCCCATTGTGTAGGCTGTCTCGATGAAGTTCTTTGATGCACAAAAGTGTTTAATTTTGAGGGGTTCCCATTTCGTTCTTTCTTCAATGCTCATTCTTTGCATGTCAGGTCTAGGAAACCGCCTCCATTATTAGATGGATAATTTTTGTATAGGGTGTTAGATATAGATCTTCTTTCATTCTTTTGCATGTAGATAATCCAGTTTTCTAGGTACCATTTATTGAAGAGACTGTTCTGTCCCAGGTGAGTTGGCTTGGTTGCCTTATGAAAGATCAATTGTCCCTAATTGAAAGAGTCTGTATCTGAACACTCTACTTGATTCCATCGGTTAGTATATC
This sequence comes from Tamandua tetradactyla, assembly GCF_023851605.1. Taxonomy (NCBI): domain Eukaryota; kingdom Metazoa; phylum Chordata; class Mammalia; order Pilosa; family Myrmecophagidae; genus Tamandua; species Tamandua tetradactyla. The sequence continues at coordinate 63,572,155 of NC_135337.1, forward strand.
TATCTTTATGCCAGTACCATGCTGTTTTGACCAGTGTAGCTTCATAATATGCCTTTAAGTCAGGTGGTATGAGACCTCTGACTTCATTTTTCTTTCTCAGGATATTTTTAGCTATTCGGGGCACACCGCCCTTCCAGATAGATAAATTTGGCTATTGGTTTTTCTATTTCTGAAAAGTAAGTTTTTGGGATTTTAATTAGTATTGTATTTAATCTATAAATCAATTTAGTCTTCTAATCCATGAACATGGTATGCCCTTCCAGTTATTTAGGTCTTCTGTGATTTCTTTAGCAATTTTATAGTTTTCTTTGCATAGGTCTTTTGTATCCTTAGTTAAATTTATTCCTGAATATTTTATTCTTTTGGTTGCAATTGTAAGTGGAATTTTTTTCTTAATTTCCCCTCAGATTGTAGTTTTTAATATACTCATAGAGTTGTGCATTCATTACCATAATCAATTTTAGAACATTTTCATTACTCCAAAAAGAAAAGTCCCATATCCTTTAGCAGTCACCTCTTAGTACCACTGTCCTTCCCCAGCCCTACATAACCACTAAACTGCATCTGTCTCTAGATTTATTTATGTTTAAATTTTATGTAAATGGAAACATACAATATGTAGTACTTTTTGTCTGGTTTCTTTCACTTAGGATATTGTTTTTTTTTGTCATGGGCAGGCTCTGGGAATTGAACTCTGGTCTCTGGCATGAGGATATTGTTTTTTTAAATATATTTTTTCAATTGAAGAAGTTGTAAGTTTGCAGAAAAATCCTGTAAAAAATAGAGTTCTCATATATTCCCTTATTGCTGAACTTTTCATTAATCTGGTTCCTTTGCTTATACAGCTGATGGAAGAATATTAAAATATCACTATCAGCTATAGTTCTTAGTTTACAGTAGGTGCATTTGTTCTGCATATACCACCCTTATAAACACTTTGTATTAGTGTCTAACATTTGTCATAATTCATGAAATAACAATTTTGTACTACTCACTTCAGTTCATCATCCACAACAGGGGTCACTGTTTCAAACAATCTCATGTTTTATTTTCTAACTTCTGGAACATACATGACCCAAAACTTCACCTTTCAACCACATCCACATACATAATTCAGTGCTGTTAATTCCATTTGTAATGATGTGCTATCATCAACACCATCCATTCCAAACCTTTTATGATCAATCTAAATAGAAATTCTGTACAGATTAAGTATCAGCTCCCATCCTCTCCCCTTAGTTTATACCCTAGTAACCTGTATTCTAGATTCTGCCTCTCTGTGTTAGCTTAGTGTAATTAGTTCATATCAGTGAGATCATATCAGTTGAAACCTTTTGCATCTGGCTTTTTTTTACTCCGCATAATGTTCTCAAGGTCATTCATGCTTTCACATACATCAGGACTTCATTCTGTCTCACTACCGAATAATGTTTCATCATATGTATACACTACATTTTGTTTATCCATCCACCAATTGATAAATATTTGGGTTGCCTCCATCTTTTGGCAATTATGAATAATGCCGCTATGAACATTCGTTTGCAAATGTTTGTTCGCATCCCTGCTTTCAGTTCTCGGTATATACCTAGTAGCAGGATTGCTGGATCATATGGCAGTTCTATACTTAGCTTCCTGAGGAGCCAGCTGCTAAACTGTTTACCTCACACTGTTTGTGTCTTTCTAGGAAGTTTTCCATTTCATCCAATAAAATCAATAATAGGCAGAGAAATGGAATATTCACAAATATATGAAAGTTAAATATCACTCTAACACACAATCGGTGGGTCAAAGAAGAAAGTGCAAGGGAAATCAGTTAATATCTTGAAACAAATACAAACGAGGACATAACACATTGCAGGGAAGGCAGTACTGAGTGGGAAGTTTTTAGCCCTAAACACATTTAAAATAGAAGAAATAAAATAAAAGACCTAAATGTAAACCTGATGGCACTAGAAAAACCTGATGGCACTGCCTTCCCTGCAATATGTTATGTCCTCGTTTGTATTTGTTTCAAGATATTAACTGATTTCCCTTGCACTTTCTTCTTTGACCCACCGATTGTGTGTTAGAGTGATATTTAACTTTCATATATTTGTGAATATTCCATTTCTCTGCCTATTATTGATTTCCAGCTTCATTCCATTATGGTCAGAGTAGAGTAGATGGTTTGTTTAATTTCTGTTTTTCTAAATTTACAGAGACCAGTTTTGTGACCCGACATGTGTTCTGTCCTGGAGAATGATTTATGTATACTAGAGAAATGTACATCCTGCTGTTTTGGGGTACATTATTCAGTACATGTCTGTTAGGTCTAATTTACTTATCATATTATTCACATTCTCTGTTTCTTTTTCTTTTTTGGGGGGGGGGTGCATGGTCTGGGAATCGAACCCAGGTCTCCCGCATGGAAGGTGGGCATTCTAACCACGGAATTACCCGTGCACTCTGTTTCATTATTGATCTTTCGTTTAGATAATCTGTCATTGAAGAGAGTGGTTTATTGAAGTCTCCAACTATTATTGTAGAGGTGTCTATTTTTCCTTTCACTTTTTTTTTACTCTCTAAGAGATATTAAATGCTTTTATTTTCAATATTGAAAATCAGTATTTTTAATATTAAAACAGTGCCAATTTTAACAAAATGGAGGACAAGGAAATCCCAAGGTACAGTCTTCAGGGAAATCCATCCTGAGTGCCCCCAGGCCCTAACACGCAGCTGGGTGGGATCCTGTCCTTGGTGCCCAGTGCAGTGCCCAGTCAAGTGTATGCACACACACGTGTGCACCCATGCAAGGTGGGGGTTGTGGGCTGGGCCAGGAGTCAGTACCAAAATGGGTTTAGAAATTGACTGTCCAACCCATCCCTGGTGTTAAAAAAAAATACTCTTTACAAAGGGACATGGGAAGGTGGTGTGTGGGGCAGGAAGCAGCATGTGCTGCCAGCCCAGCTGTCTTCTCCCCTCGCGCCCGGCCTCAGGGCCAGTGACTGCCTGGAGGAAGGGGCTAGCCTGACACTGGGCTGCTCCGGGGCCTGCACGTTGTATTAACATATAGCATCCTTTTTTGTCTCTCATAACAGCATTTGACTTATCTGTTTACTCTGATATTAGTATAGCTAACCAGCTCTTTTTTGTTACTGTTTGCCTGGAAAATCTTTTTCCATCTGTTCACTTTCAACCTATTAGTGTCTGAGTTTAATTATGAATGGAAAAATGCTAATTTTACCATGGAAAAACCTTGTGGCCATCACTTCAGCCAAGTGGTAAGCTGAGGTAAGCTGATAAATACCATCACCATTGTGTGGCATACCTGACTTTTGGCATAATATTAATGTAATATTTAGGAAACATAAGACAAATCTAGTTTGGAGGACATTTGACAAAAGAACTGGCTCATGCTTTTTCAAAATACCATCAAGAAACACAAAGATAGTCTGAGGAACTGTTCCAGATAAATGGAAACTGAAGAGATTGACAATTAAATGAGTATTTGATCCTGCATTGAACATAAAATAGACATCATTGGAACAATAGATGAAACTTCAATGTGGAGCAAGGATTAGATAATAGTATTATATCTAAATTAATTTCCTGGTTTTGATTACTGTGGTTATATAAGAGAATATCCTTGTTTTTGTGAAATATATGCACAAGTGAAAATGTAAAGGAGCATACATGATGTGTCAAATTCCCAGGTGGTTCAGAGAGAAAAATATGAAGCAAATATGGTAAAATATCAATAGTTGGTGAATCTGAATAAAGGAAATTTCTGTAAGTTGAGAATTATATAAAAGTGAAGGAAGAAGAGAAAAGAAAAATAGAAGACAAGAAAGAAAATTGCTTCATTTGGCCATTTTCAGTCTGGCAACATTGATCAGAAGAAGGCAAGATGGCCAGATCCTGCCATTGTGTAAATGTGAATACTTTGAACAACCAAAAGGAATTTATGAAAGTGTTTTTTGTTTTGTTTCTTCCCTAGCTGAAAATGTAGCTAAAAAATGTCACGTGAGTAGAGAAGACCAAGACAAGTTCGCAGTTGTGTCCCAGAACAGGACAGAGAGTGCACAGAAAGCTGGCTATTTTGACCGAGAGATTGTACCAGTTTTGGTATCTTCCAGAAAAGGTGTGTATATATATATATAATAGTTTAAATGTCCACTTGGCTATTTAGAGATAGTATATAGGAATGTTTTGTAGGGCCCAAAATACAAATTGCATATTAGTTGTGTCTCTCAGGTTGCAAAGAAAAGATATATCTTGGATATGTCTGAATGGGGGGAGGGGTGGGCATGGCTGTGAGGATGTTAAAATTGTATGGAATGAAGAAACGTGGGAAACTATCAGCATTCAGGCATGATAGTGTCTACGGTTGATATGTGCATACAGCAGGTTTCTTGGAAAACTGGACCGTTGGCTTATGATTGTTAGCAGTCAGCAGCAGACCTGTTGTCCCTACAGGCCAAATCTCAGAAGTGTACATCCATTACTTCCTTTTATACCCTCCCTGATCAAGATGGCGGAGTGAATTAGCTTCAGAGCTTTTCCCCCACAGAAGTTTTGAAGACCCAGCAAGAACTGGTAGAAGCATCTTTCTCAGAGCTCAGAAAACAGACTGCAGGAAAAAAGGTTGCGCACTGAAGCAAGACAATGCATCTTTAAAGCAGTAGGATTCTGTGGTGCTTTGGCTGTCCCCATCCTCACCCCTCACTCACTGGGTGTGGAGCCAGCCCACACTCCAGTGCAGATCCATGGTGTAATCCTCGTCTACATAATGGGAGCTTGCATGTCTAACCCAGACTGTTTGGAGGTGGCCTGAGGGACTGAACCAGGACACTGGTCTATACTTTACATCCAGAACTTGCCCTGTGTGTAGAAGACAGCTCACAGAGGTCTACAGATCACTGTGGGAGGGTAGTCAGATGGCTTCCTGGGGAAGAGGATTGCTGGTGTATATAAAGTAGGGAAAACTCTGTTTACCCAAGAAAGCACCTGAGCCTCTGAGAAGTGGCCAAAATTTTATTGCCAGCAGACCCAGAGGACTCTTTGTCCAGTCAGAGCCCTGAATATTCTTGGTTTCCAGATTACATAGGCTAGTAAGTGAGGTGGGAGTCACCATGGGAATGGGCAGTAAACACTGGAAAGGTACGAAATTTCTTTTAAAGTCTGAGATGGGACACGCGCAGAGGTTCTGTTCTGCGGACGTGACCAGGGACAGGATCTGTGGACATGACCAGGGGCAGACAGATGCTGCAGACATTTTGTTTTACTTCCTGCTTTTTACATACTTTAGGAGTAGGTAATTTCATACCTAAATTCATAAGGTTGATATGCACAAATACACATAAATTCATAAAGTTATACAACAATACTGAGGTGGTACACATGAATTCATGAAGTTATACAATAATACTGAGGTTAAACTTGTAAACTATCGCAGTAGGATTTATAGTGCAGTGCTAGGAGCATAAGGAAACTGTTTCCTAGGGAAGAGGAGACATATAGAACTGTGTAAACAAGTGAATTCCTGGCTCCACTGCATATATCCAAGACAAGATATGTGTACAGAAAGCATCAGGAAGAATCAAGAGGGCCGCTGAACCTTGTTGGCTTGAGCTATTCTTCAAGTTCACTGCATGGATAAACCCTGAAGGAAACACTAGCACAGATTAATCTATAAAGACTGGGGAAGGTATTTTGTTGTGCCTGGCGTTCCAGGAAAGCTCTGTTATAACAGTAGTTGGGTACAAATTTAAGGAACAGATGTCTCAGAGTCTACGTTCTAGCAATAATGCATTAAAATATGAAAATGTCCAGATTTCAACAAAAGATTACAAAACATACAAAGAAACAGGAAGTGATAGGCCAGGCAAAGGGGAAAATTAAAGCTTAGAAACTATTGATGAGAAAGACCAGTCCTGAGATATACCAAAGACTTTTACAATACAGTCCTTAATATATTCAAAGAGCTAAAGAAAAGCATGGACAAAGAATTAAAGGGAATTAGGAAATCAGTAGATAAACACAAAGAAAATATGAATAGAGAGATGAGAATTGTGAAAAGGAAACAAAAAGAGCTGAGGACCACAGGAACAGAAATGAAAGATTCCCTTGAGGGATTCAACAGAAAACTGTAGTAGGCAAAAGAATTAGTGTACTTGAAGATATGAATTGAAATTGTGCAGTCTGAAGAGCAGAAAGAAGAAAGAATGAAGAAAAGTGAACAGAGCCTGAAGAACTACAGGATACCATCAAACATGCCAATGTACCCATTGTAGGAATCCCAGGAGAGAAGAGGGAGGAGAAGAGAGAATATTCAAAGAAGTAAAGTCTGAAAACTCCCCAAATTTAACAAAAGACATGAATATACATATCAAAGATTAAGGAACTCCGAACATAGATCCATGTTGTATTATAATCAAATTGTCAAATGCCACTGATAATAAAGAATTCTTAAAGCTGCAAGAGAAAAAATGTGTCACAAGGGAACACAAGGGAGCCTTGATAAAATTAAATGCTAATTTCTCTTCAGAAACCACGGAGGCAAGATAGTGGTAGGGTGACATATTTAAAGTGCTGACGACAAAAAATTGCCAACCAAGAATTCTATACACGCACACCTCCAGCGTGTGTCTTTTCGAGTTACTTTGCCATTGTCTAATGGTGCACTCCAGTTAAAGTCCCTTATTGATGACTGACATCTCTTATGTCCAGCCTTGATACTCCTTGGTCTGTTTAGTTCTAACCATCAATGTTCTATGACCCAAATCATAGTAACCTTTTGTACAAAGAACTCACTGTAACTACTTTCCTCAGATGGGGTTATGGATATGGAAAACACTCAAATGTCTCATGGACTTTTCACATACATTATGCAGTTTTATGTACACCAGAGAAAGACCAGGTGACTGTAAACCAGTTCATAAAGATGAGTGACTTGGAAATGAATTTTTGAAGGAACATTTAAGCAATACTTTAACAGAAATTAGTTTGTGAAGGGAAGCCTTAAAATAGACTTTGCATAGAATTGGGTGTTTGCATTTGTATACTAAACAGGCTTACCAGTGCATCTATAAATCCAGTGAATTCATTACTTTTTTTTTGGAGGGGGTGGGAGTGTATGGTCTGGGAATCAAACCCAGCTGTCCCACATGGAAGGTGAGAATTCTACAACAGAACCACCTGTGCACTTGTATTTGTTTTTGGACTCTGGTTTTTAGCTGTTTTTCAGAAGATGTTGGATCTTATGTTTGAAGCATGGAAACTGTAGGGGCACAAGATGTTAAACTTGTTTAATGGAGAAGTGGATGGATGCATCCTCCAAAATGCTCTCAAGCTTCATGGAAACTGGTTTCCTTATGACATACATGTTGCAGACACACTGATATTGATAGCATTGTGGTCTCAAATGCATCTCTTAGAAGAAGGCCATAGAAAAATTGTATTCCTAGGGAATTGCTCTTTTGTATATTATGGATTTTCAAAAAAAGTCATTTTCCTTGCTTGAATCCTAAGCCTGTGTTCGTCTTGTATTTAATGTTTTGTTATAGCATATATACAATATAAAATTTCCCATGTTAATCACATTCACATTTACAATTCCATGATACTACATTCACAGTGTTAATACCAAAACTTCTGTCACCCCAAACAGAAACTCTGCACCCATTAAGTAATAACTCTCCACCTACCCCCCTCCTATACCCTATGATCTACTTTGATTGAGGTCACTTTTGAGAACAGTAATTTTTATGATAGTGTGTACTTTCCTCCTGTTAGAATGAAAATAAATATCTGTGTTAGGAAACCTTTCCTCCAGAGACGAATTCTTATGTATCATGTCTGCGAAATCCAGCAGACATGATACTCAGTGCCATCACTGTACTCATGTTGGGATAATTGTCCTTTTTTTGCAGATCCTACTGAAATTAAAACAGATGAGTTTCCTCGCCACGGGAGCAACATAGAAGCTATGTCCAAGCTGAAGCCTTGCTTTCTTACAGATGGAACAGGAACAGTTACCCCAGCTAATGCTTCAGGTTAGATTTCCTGAATGGCAGTTAAGGCTGTACTATCTTCGGCAACGTCCACTACCAAGTTAATTTCTTTTTTCTAACTTTATTTCATTTGTTTAACCATTAATACCCAACATTTTCCCAAAAATTTGTTTTAGTTTCTCTAGGGAAAAATGTAATATTTGAAAATGGACTTAACCACATTCAAAGAATGGATTCAGGTTCCTGACATTCCAGCTAAACATTCAAGTGAAATACCTTTTATGAAGTCTGGGCTTTTTTTTCCCATTTCCTTTCATAAAACCCCACTCCCCAAACTTTCTTTCATTAGGATGTTTTGTGGTCAGTGATAGCAAATTGCCAAACTTTCCACTTCTAATGATACTGTAATGTATTCTGAATTACCAAGACTTTCCTAAGTTATTTTAAGAATAATTAACATGCTTTGAGGTGGAAGGAAAGTCAGATGTGATTGAGGTTAATGAGTATAATTATTTGAAAATCCCTGTATAAATAGGGCCAGTTTATTTTATGTGATGGTATTAGTTTTTAAAACATTTTTAGCAAATAAAGATGTAAAATATTGTGGTTTGCTTGGTGAATCTTAGTTGTGAAATTTCTTCTTTCAAAATTTCTTTCCTGCTGTATTTGCTGCTTTTTCAGCCATGATTGCTGAGAACTTCCTTTGGTTATTCCTTTTGAATTCAGAATCATCTGGTAGTTCTTCCACAATAGTTCTTTCCCTTTGCTTTGTGGGAATTTGTGAAAGATAGAAATCAGCTGGACTGTCAACCGTGGTTCGATCTAGAAATACTTAGGGAAGCTGTCTCTATCGTTTTTCTTATAAAATCTTTTTGGGTCTATGCTAGGTCTTAGTGCTTTGAGATCATTTTTAAGTTCATCTGTCAATTCTAGAGCTTTCATTATGTTGCTCTTTTTTGTGTTTTTCTGAAGTTGAAATTTGGATTCACTGTATGGTGGGACACAGTTTTTTGAAAATCAGATGTAATGATGGTTTTCTGCAGAAGCTCATTTTTCTCCTTCATTTGTGTTAGGGTTCTCTTGTTAGACTGTAGTTTGTTTGCACTGAAGTTAGAATACAAACCACCCAACTGCTTGATACTCAGACCAGAGTCTATGCTGCTGCTTGTCAGCTTCAGAAGTTTATTCTTACCTTATTTAGTAAGTCTTCATCACTGAGGTCACTATCTCTATTTTTGTCATTATCTGATGGATCTTCACTTTTTTCATCCTTCTTTCTCCTGCACTTCTTGGACCTCTATGACAACCTCTCTTGCCTTGTTTTCCTCTTCTAAAATTTCTATCAACACTAACTCCAGGAGTTGTGTCAATTACAAACAACACCTTGTCACATGACATATTTCCCAAGTCCCTATTTGATGACCCACTTTGATCACCATTTTCAACAAAACATACAAGTGTCCTCCTCATTCTCAATTTTCAGAGTGCTGCCTTTCATCACTGCTAAGAACTAATAAAACAATCATCCTTATCCTGAGATGTGTATAATTTGGTACCACATTCAAAATCTACATTCTCTTCATTGTTTGTGTCCTCACTAACACCTGAAATTCCAGTCTTCTATCATCATCACTATCACCACCATCAACCAACCTGTCAGGTCACTTTTTTTTTTCCATGGGCCGGCACCAGGAATTGAACTCGAGTCTCCAGCATGGCAGGTGAGAACTCTGCCACTGAGCCCAGGACACTTGTTTTTAAGGTGTGCTGTTTCTCTTCATCCCATCTGTCCACTTCCACAAGTGCAAATGCTCGAGCTAATGATTTCCTCATAGCCTCACAGTTCAGATTTGAGGACTTTAATGTGGTTTTATTAGTTTGGGGATTGAATGCCTCTGAGAAGTTATATATATATATTTTTTCTTTTTTTTTTTTTACATGGGCAGGCACCAGGAATCGAACCCGGGTCCTCTGGCATGGCAGGCACGCATTCTTGCCTGCTGAGCCACCGTGGCCCGCCCTCTGAGAAGTTGTTTTCAAATCCAGTCAGTGTCTTGAAGTTCAGAAAGACTCTTCAACTGAGAATTTTCCTCATTAATTTCTTTTACCTCATCTGTTACCCCTTTGGCTTCTTGCTCTAAACTCTTAAGAATTCTGCTTTGTTAAAAGAGGTGTAATATTGGTCCTTTCCTCCTCTCTTAAATTAAAACTTGGACATTTTTGCTCTGTATTTTTTCTGAATTTCTACAGAAGGAATCATCAAAGTCATCTCAAGTTTCATCCTTGCAGAAGTTTGTCTTGTTTATCTGAACAAGAGAACTTGCTACTGACTGAAAAGTTTGTTTGGTATCTGAATCCTCTAAATTCCTAGGTGTAGCCATGCTTTTCATTTTCTGGTACACTCTTAGAATCTTTCTCCTCAGTCTGTGCCTTTAATGTCCTCTGCACACTCCTGGTTGTTTTCCTATTACAATTCCTGAAAATGAAATGTCTGAGCATGATGACTAAGCATCAGAAATATCTTCTGCCTGTGATTCTTGGCTTGGGTCTGTTAGGAATTTAGCTTTACACTTTCTGGTTCTTACTATGAAAGGCACAATTCTAGAAATACCTAAAACATGAGATTCTGCTTCAGAGACTTCTTCAGTATGAGACTCGCTTATTGGAGTTATTTTCAGTCTTTTCCTAACATTTGGCACAGGCAGAGGTGTGTGCAATTAGTATCTACCTTCTCTTAGTTACTCTTAAAATGGGATCCTGAAGTGCAGACTGAACAATCTGATTGTTTCAGAGGTCTCCCCAACAGCAGATGGTTTAAAAACCATCTCTGGTAACAAGGCCTCAGTTCTGATTTTCCTTTTTCAAGTTTTAGGAGTTCTAGGGACTGGACTTTGTTTCTGGTTATGTAATTTAACAGTAGTATGGGCATCAGATTGGAATTTCTTCTTGCTTTCTGTATGCTCTTTATTTTTACTCCTGGTAATTCCACTACCAGCAGACTTCTGCAGTGACCTTTCAGCTGCTGAGGTTGGGATCCGGGCCTGAGGCCTTGCAGACCTGGATACCACCATCTTCACAGGTCCAGACTCCCTGTCACCCACTCAGTGTTTAGCAATAAAGACATTGCTATTTTACAGGAATAAATGATGGTGCCGCAGCGGTGGTTCTTATGACGAAGTCAGAAGCCAATAACCGAGGGCTTACACCTCTAGCACAGATTGTTTCCTGGTCACAAGTAGGTGTGGATCCTTCTGTGATGGGAATATCACCAATTCCAGCAATAAAGCAAGCTGTGAGTGTCACTGTGAATGCTAGATCCTGTTCCCTGTTTTGGTAATGTAACCTCTTGGACGAGACCAAAACCTGAAATTTATGTACCCTCCTGCCAACTCCCCTTATCTTCTACTCAAGACTCTTTCCATATCAAAATGCCAGCTTTGTTTGAATTTTTCATATTTACTATTAGGTTTCCTTTTTATGAGATACAACTTCAAAGCCTTCCTTTAGCTTTAAATAAGCTTTATTTTGTAGGTAGACTACTTCCTGTACCACAAAGACAGCCAAGAGTGTAAAGTTTGAATTAGATACTCTTTAGGGGAACCATTTCTGCTGTCTCCTCTCATGCACATAGCAGATGGTTTTGCCTCAAAACTTAACAGTTTTGGATTTTAAGGGAAACATATTACGAGTACTTCCTTAAGTCTATGAAATGACAAAATGTGTTCAGATCATTGGTCAAATACAGGAACAACCGTAGTTTTTAAAGTCCTTCAAAATGATAGTTTATGCTTCTGTATTTATTTCTACAATGAAGGATGGTTTAAACTTTGGAGTTTTTATACCTTTGTTCATCTTTCCTTTAGATTGCTAAAGCTGGCTGGTTACTGGAGGATGTTGATGTATTTGAAATCAATGAAGCCTTTGCAGCTTTCTCCATTGCAATAGCTAAAGAACTTGGCTTAAACCCAGAGAAGGTAAACATAAGCAAGTTTATCAGCAAAGCTGGCAAACAAACTTAACCATAATTATGTGCAGACACATAAATGTATACGTAATTTAATACTATTAAATATTATTTCTTAGGTACTGGCCATAATGGGTGCCAATATACTAGTGTGACTTGGACTCACCCATCTATTTATTGTTGCCTCCCAAGGTAAAACGCCTTGACTCTTAAATTTACTTCAGACATGTCAGGGCATTACATTTTTTGTATAAAAGTCAGTTTTTATACTGAGGAACAAAGGGAAGGTAGGAAAAGATGCTGCAGAGTGAGTTCCTAAGTAGTTAAGATGAAAATTGTGTTTTGAAGAATAGTTTGTTGGTTTAATAAGAAAAAACGATAATTTGGTATTCTGATTCTGACCCTAAGTCCACAGTAGAATAAATGGTCTAATCTCTTTTTCCCCTTTAGGTTAACATTCAAGGAGGGGCTATAGCTTTGGGCCATCCTCTTGGAGCATCTGGCTGTCGAATTCTTGTTACCCTGTTACACACAATGGAGAGGACTGGTGGAAAGCGTGGTGTTGCTGCCCTATGTATTGGGGGTGGGATGGGGATAGCAATGTGTGTCCAAAGAGGATGAAATTGTTCTACAATTATTCTTAAACTAAACTTGAATCTCATTTCCTTTAAACTGTACTAAGTTATAATGTGAAACATGTGAAAACAGGACCATTTCACAAGAAGGCTTGACAGCTTGCTGTACTTTATGTGTATACTAAAAGTACAACAAGATAATTGCATCTAACATTGTTATAAATAAAAATCACATCAGTCATCAAGGGCTCCTGAATGAACAGCATCTTCGTAACTTCCATGTTTATCATCTTTACTTTCTGGGTGTAATTTAATAAGATCATCAATTCGAAGAATAGTAATTGCAGCTTCTGTTGCAAACTTCAAACTCTTTACTTTAACTATGGTAGGCTCAAACACCCCTGCTTGTTTGTTGTCTCGAGGTTTACCATTGACCAAATCAAGACCAATCCTGTAATTGAGAAAAGAAACCACTAAGTGGCCTTACAAAACACATACCTATCCTATCCCATAAAAAGTTGACCACGCGGCCCATCATTCCAGCTGTTCAATTCAAATGTTAATCTTGGGAAATGTTAGAATTTGATGGACAGAGCTCTAAGTGCAAGACTATGAGTAAAAGTAGCACTGAGATAGGTGTAGGAAAGGTAAGGAACCCTGTTTCCAAATATTTACTATAAGGGGGTTGCTTCAAAGTACTTATGGGGAAACAAACATATTAAATAACCTCACTTATCCTTATGTGGGACTTCCCATAGGTAGACCTTACTTAAGAAGCAGGGAGAGGATAGGAATCAGAAGTGCTTGAGTAAGACACACCCTTGGTAACAGTCATTAGTCTGTCCTCATCTGAATTAGTAATGAGTGTTTGAACAAAAGTCAGCTGTGCTGTTCTTTTCTATGTTTTGTTTATCGCATGCTGGCCAAGGCTATTGTGGTCAACAATCTTTTTATGCTATTTTCCCAAAGGTCTAGGAAGAGCTAAAAAGAGACATATAATTTTGTTTGTGAATTTAAAACAGAACCAAGCCCATATAGATAGTATATAAATAACAATCAAGACATGCAAACTACATGCTCACCATTTTAGATTTTTACGTTCTGGGTTGACTTGAGCCTCATTATGAAATGCTCTTAATTTCGCAACCAGATCTGTGGAATCTTGGGCAGCATTAACTGCCAGTGTATTAGGAATAACAAGAAGAGATCTTGCGAACTCTGCAATAGCAAGCTGTTCTCGAGACCCCTAGGGAAAAAAGACAATTAGGTGTCTCTTCACAAAAGGAAAATAATGAAAACTCACAGCAGCTCTTAGGGCATCAGACAGAATACATTTTAAAATGACAGTAATTACCCCTTTTGCTGTTGATAATAAAGCAAATTTTAAAATCATTCTTACCATGCTGGTCGCATAGTTTTCAAGGTATATGGAAAGGGCTGCTTCCACAGCGCCCCCACCTGGAACCACAGATTTTGATTCCAAAACTCTCTTCACCACACAAAGAGCATCATGTAAGGAGCGCTCCATCTCATCACACATGAAATCATTTGCTCCACGTAAGATAATTGATGCAGATGTACGAGCCTTAGTGCTATTATAGACAAAAATAAGTGAAATAATAGGTTCATACAGGTCCACACATGGTAATTCACTGCAAACATCGTTTTTTAAATCCTGCTTACATAGGACATTTAGACCTAGTGTACCAAAAGCAATGTCTAGACCATGCAGAAGAGATGAAATTATTATAATTTCATCAATTTACAATAGCCCAGTATTATTTTATCCCATGCGTATAACTGCTCATATCACTGAGAGACAACAGCAGCAAATAAATGGGAAGGTGATCTAACTTTACTTAATGATGACAAAATCTGTACAGCTTTACCATTTAGAAACTAGCTCTTACTTTTTAATTAAAATCAGTTCATCATCACAAATCCTCTCTTGCACCACCTCTTCTGCTTGTCCCAGCATTGCCACTTCAAAAGTTTCTTCACCTTCCAGATTGGCCAGAGTTGAAAGAATAGTCGCTATTGAGAGAATTATAAAGATTGTAAGGAACTGTAAACATTGTTCTTTCATACTATTTCTCCTGAGGGCTTTAATATTTTGTCTTAAGTTCAGAAGCATCTACAAAAGTTATATAAATGCAAGTTTAAGGTTCCAGGTAGGCATCAGATAAAGTCCTTTTATTTTAAGATGGCACTACCTCATTTTTGAAATGAATGCAAACTCAGTTCATGAATTTTCAACGAATTCAGCAAGTTAAATTAATTTTTTCTAGTTATATGAAAAGTGGATTCATTCATCCATCCATCCATCTGCCCATCAAGCATACAGAACATTAAGGGAATAAAAAAGTAAGTTCTAAAAGCAGCTTAGCATTAATACAATGTAAGACTTTTCACACGGTCTTCTGAAGTATGACATTTGAGAGCTGAGAGAAAACACACACCTCCAGAAGCTTTAGCAATGCGTTTAAGGTCCCTTTTTAAAACTCTTCTAACTGCCATAGCACCAGACTCCACAAAATACTTAAGACACATATCATCAATTCCACCAGTGGTTAGAATAACATTGGCACCAGTTGCCAGGATCTTCTGAATTCTCTCCTTGGTGATATCTGATTCCCTACAGGGATAAAGAAGTTGGGTATTAACCCATAGTTACCTTGTGTTTTTGTATAATACCGTTATAACACCCATTAAATACTTCCCGACAAAACTGCATATTACATTAACAATTCTTTCTCATCTACCATCAGAATTTCAGTTAGTTCAAGTTGGAATAAATGGTTTTGATTTTTTGCTTCATTATCTATGAGACCTAGCACTCATTCTTTTCTGTTCACTATCAGGATAGGCCTAATTGGGGCAACCGGTGAGCAAGCTGCTTAAACTAACACCCCTTTCAAAAGCTCCAAATAATCTCTTGACATACCTCTGTCTAATTTGGTCCAGTTTTTCAGGGTCAGTAATAACCACCTGTACACCAAGTTTCATTTTTGTTTTCTGCAGGCTGAAGTCAAGACAAGCAATTTTTGCATTAACTATTCTCTTGGGCATGCCTATAAGTGAACATAATATTAATTCATTGAAGAGTACTGTTCATTTGAAGACGTACCATATGCAGATTACAATGTGTAGTAATGTCATTATTGCTACCAAATTCCTGAACCTTACCCTGCGATCCCACCACACAGTTGAGTGCATAGCCGTTGATCAGCATACTTTCCATCTGACTTCTCCCATGGGCTTTCAGAACATTCACAGAATTGACAGGATAGCGAGGCTGGCCTCTTATATCTGTGTATTTAATGGCAAGTACTGCATCTACTACCATATTAGCAAAGAAATCACCATCACTAAGCCAACGGTTAAGGCTAAACATCAAACAATTTTATACTTGTGAAAATAAAGGGTTATTCAAAGTGTCTTCTATTTCCTTTTAGCAATTCCATTAATCCATCAAACAAGCATTATTCATGGCATTAAAATACTAGAGTACTACTTAATATGTACAATTTAATTTTTACACACACTTTATGTTCAGCTTTTCTCCCTAGAAAGGCAGGGAAGGCATCAGGCAATCTCAGTATATGATCTGTAGTACAATTAATAGTTTA
Organism: Tamandua tetradactyla; assembly: GCF_023851605.1. Classification (NCBI taxonomy): domain Eukaryota; kingdom Metazoa; phylum Chordata; class Mammalia; order Pilosa; family Myrmecophagidae; genus Tamandua; species Tamandua tetradactyla. The sequence goes on from NC_135337.1 coordinate 63,588,314, forward strand.
AGCATAAAAACTAACACAGGATCTTTCTTTTTAAATTAGCCCAAGCGTTACTGGCCCATCACAAGGATACATTCCAATAATTTTGGAAGACATAGATGTCTTAGCAGCATTAATCAGGCAATCTCTTCCAAGTTCATCTGTATTAATAATTAGGTTTTCACTGATATACCGCACTGCTTCCCTGTTTGAAGTGTGGGGGAGAAAAACACTTATAAATTTACTGTTCATTCTTCTGGTTTTATCAAGTTTAGTACATAGTACTAAAATGTCACAGGCACTAGTTTTCTGTTCAGCCATTTCATATAGAAGAAGGACACACAAAAAAATAATCCTCCCTCTTCAGATCATGGCAACTTTCATCTATCCCATAAGCATAGCCACTAAAATCTATTATTAAGAGAAAAAGTGGTAGTCAAATGGGAACCAAAAAAGTTATTAGCCATACTCCTTACTTCAAATATTATACTTAACCATAAAACTTTAATTTGAAAAAGTAATATTTAAATCAATCAAAACATTTATGAGAACACAGAATATAACTATTACAACAAACAGCAAAAATTTTGTCTCTGAATGCAAATCTCACTTGCAAGCAAGTCGATAGCCACTGATAACTGATGTGGGATGAATTTTCTGTTTGACTAGTTCATCTGCATTTTTCAGAAGTTCTGCTGCAATAATAACCTGTTGAGAAAACATTCATTGCTCTAAATGTAGCCTGGCATTCAGTATATGCAATGCATACATAAAATCAACACTATCTGATAAGAGCCAGAAAAATATTCTGCTAAGAAGCTCTTTCAGCAATATAGTAAAAGACTACACAGTCCTCTTAGGTTAAGTGGTTAACAGAGACTAACGTTTACTCAAACAACTTATACTAATTTAAGTTATTCTTGGTTTATTTTAACAATCTAATGAACACTAAAAATAGTTTTAATTAAAAAAATTTTTTAAATCCTGGGAGCTTTTCCCACCCTGGAAATTTTGTTAAATTACATTATGATAAATCAGTTACCGAGACAGACTACTATTATGACCTTAGAAGAGATAGAGTTCATTTTCTCATGGCTGAAGTGAAACATATTTCTTTCCCAAGATATTATTGCTTGTTTGGCTAGCTAACTTCAAACTTTAACAAACCCAAGTATACAGGATAATCTTTGAAAATTTAAGTCACCTTGTTAATCATGTTTACTGACTTGTCAAAATCTTTACATTGTCATACTGTAAATTTCTCACTTCCATTTTGACCCAGGAGTCTGCCAATCCTTAAAAAATATATATTTTAATTAAAAATGAAACAAAGCAAAGCAAAACTGGCAACATTTTCCCTCTAGATCATTACAAAGTAAAGGTCTTAGAACTTTCCACGGGTGGGGGAAGTGGCAAACTTTTTAGAAAAACAAAAATCTTAAGTACAATTAACCATGCTTAGCCAAAACCTCACGTCACATATCTGTAATACTATCTGTATTGTGGGGCAAAAAAAAAAATCTCAAAACTTCCAAAGGTCAAGATTTAAAATGAGTATATCAAATTATCTCAAGTTTCTTTTCTACTCAAATTGAAACAAACTAGGGTGATTAAGGTATTGGTGATGAAGGTAAGGGATGTTGGTATTGGTAACATTACGTGAATTTAATTAAGATCACTAAATTGTACACATACAGCAGGTAAAATGCGAAATTTGGTGTTGTGTGTTATCATAACAACAAAAAAACTGTATAAACTAGCTATAACCATCATTTTTCAAATGTATTTGAATCAGTACCCAAGAAATCTAATTTCTTCCTATTAAATATGTAACTTATTTCTCACTCAGAAGCAAATGATTCACTTATGCTCTCTCTCACTTTGAAAGCTTTGAGGAAAACAACTAGCCTTTAGCTACTCTATCAGGTGGCTTACATACCACTGAGGTAGTTCCATCTCCAACTTCTTTGTCTTGCAGATCAGCCAGCTCACAAAGAACTTTAGCTGCAGGATGCTCTACCTCTAGTAACTTCAAGATGGTTGCACCATCATTGGTAATGGTTACATCCTGAGAAATTTTGCAGGGGTGAAAAAAAAAAAAAAGGACAATGTAAATTACCCTCAGAAATGGAATAGATAACCCCATAAAATAACACAGTTTCATTATGACCACGACTCGATAAATACATCGAATTTACATAGCTAAAATTTAAGAACCATCCCTTTTATTTAACTTATACACAAGAGTTAAGTGTACTTACACCAATATCATCCACCAACATTTTATCCAAGCCAACAGGACCAAGAGAACTTTTTACAATATTAGCAATAGAAGCTGCAGCCATAACTGTGGATAATTAGTGAAAAAAGAAAATGAGAAATACTAGTCCAAAGGAGAACACTTTCTGTCTAAAAAATAAACAACATCCAGTAGCTTCCGAATTTCCCAAACTTACATATATATTCCATCAAAGGCTTTGCTCATAATTCGTATTAGCATTTACTAAGGTAAATTCATTTTGCGGTGTGTGTGCATGGTCCGGGAATCGAACCCGGGTCTCCTGCATGGAAGGCGAGCATTCTACCAATGAAACTACCCGTGCACCCTAAGGTAAACTCATTTAAAGGGGAGCTTTCCCGGATCTTAAATCAAAGGACGCTAACATTCAACCAACATTTCGTCAGCTAATTTTATCATGAGATGCCGTCAACAATAGGAATAAGAAACGGATCTAGACATTGGGACAACCGATGATCCAGCCACCTAAAAATTCTGTTTGCTCGTCGGTAAACTAAGTCCTGTGCTAAAGTCAATGGTCCTGAAACGAAGACCAGAGGTTCAGCAAGATGTTCTACCTGGTTGGGATCGAAACAAAAGACAACTATGGGGGACGCGAGCCGCGGCCGACATATTTCAGCGCAGATGGCTCGCTTTCCAGGCGGGGTGCTCGCCATCCACCCCCAACCCACACGCACGCGGTGCAGCTCTCAAAAACGTGCTGCGCTCTAAGGGAGCGGCCCTTCCTGGGACTGGGGCGCAGTCGCCCCGCCCCAAGAGGCCACCCGGCGGCTCTTCTAGGGACTGGAAAAGAGAGAGAAGCGTACGGAAGGCAGCCACAGGCCTCCCGGGGCGCGGTGGGGCTGCTCGGGCCCCCTCAGGCCTAGCCGTCTCTTACCGTTCTGGGAGCGGATCGCCTCCCCAGTGCTGCGGTCCCCGAACACGGACAAAGGCCCCTCCATCTTCGCGGTAGGGGGCTCGTCAAGAATCACTGACACGAAACCAGCGTTTCTCCCCCAGACACGGCGGCGGCCACCGCAACGGCGAAAACGCGAGGCAAGGCGAGAGGGAGAGGAGGAGAGATCGGTGCGTAGGCAGGAAGTGAGCGAGCGGCAGGGGGCGGGCACAGAGGCGGGTCAGCATCCTCGTCCAATTGGAAGCCCGATGAGAAGGGCGCGAAAGCAGGAGAACGGAAGTCCAGTTCCTGGGCGTCCGGAGGAAGGAGGTGATAGTTTGAGCATTCACCCGGGCAGTATTGCGCATGCCAATCTGGGGCATTCTAGTGACTTCTAGAAAAGGCGGCTGCAGGGTGGGGCTTGGGGTGCAGGGTGGGCACCTCTGTAATTTAGAACTGGGGGGCTGGGCAAGTTTGGGGTTTCAGCTTTATTCTCTTACTTTTTTGCCCTAAACAGGGATGTTTCCTCAGGGAACGTCAGGCTTTTCCCTAATGCACGTAAGCTTCTAGGGTGCCCGAGCCTGTGGGGCGTGGCAGGAAGTCAGCCAAAGTTTTCCAATGGGCTCAACGTGAAAATTTTTCACTGGAGGAAGACCCGTTTTCAAGAGTCAATCGTGCATCTTGCTCATTCCCATTTCTTCCCGTGCCCAACTGGGGTTTGCGTGGATCCTACAATTGGTCTAAGTCTTGGAATAGAGGGCCAAGATACGGTAACCTGAGGTTGTGGATGCCCTTAGACAGTTAACTCCTCGCCCGCTAGGAGAGTTAGCTTTCGACAGCAGCGCACGCCACCTGCAACACAAGCTTGCGAACCCTCCCGGCAGGACTCGCGCAAATAAGGCTTGCTCTAAGCCAAGGGGATCCCGCCCCGTCCACCACGCGTGTTACTGAGTGGTGATTGGTCAGCTCAAAGGCTTGCGTGCTCCTAAGCGTAGGTGATGATTGGAGAAGCGGAGATAACAACTTGCCTTCTCCGCCACTCGGCTGCAGGGGGTTTGCTGGTTCCGGGTCGAGAGTGTCCCACGTGTTGAGGATTTGATGACGCTCCCGACCCTGTGGCGTTGTCCCTAAGTTAATATGGCTGCGCCCGTGGAGACTGTGAAACACCCTTGAGGAAGAGGAGGCCAGACTTTATCGAGGCTTTGCCTGTGGTCTCCTGGTTATGGCGCTTCGTTCGCGGCCCTGGGAGTTATTGTCCGTTTGCAGAAATCCAGGTAATTAACCTTCCCCACTTTCCTTACGTTAAGTCGAGGGCTTGGAAAATAAATGAATATGCGAATTGCATTTTATTTTCCGCATGCAACATCGAAAAGTCAATGAGCTCACGGTATTGGGATGACAGTAGTAGGAAACTAAGGACCTGGGTCTGTCATTACTACACCCTGTGCCCAAACATACATATCATGCCCCTTCCAGGGCGGGAAGATTGGGGGAGTGGATAGGGAAAAAAGTAAAATCATATTCCTGTTTTGTCCGTATTACTCATCTTTTTTTAAATTGCTTTAAAATTGTGAAATATAACATGTATACAAAAAAGCAAGAAGTTTCCAGGTACATTTTAGCAAGTAGTTACAGAGCAGCTTCTAAAGTTTGATATGGGTTACAGTTCCGCGATTTTTCGTTTTTTCTTCTAGCTGCTCCCAGACATTGGAGACCATAAGAAATATCAATATAATTCAACAGTCATGCTCATTTGTTAAATCCTGTCATTTCTGTTATACTCCTCCTCCTTTTTAACATTGTGTGTGTGTGTGGAAAAACATATGCAAAAAAGCAAGAAATTTCAAAGCACCTTGCAACAATTAGTCGTAGCACAGATTTCAGAGTTTGGTATGGATTTCAATTCCACAATTTTAGATTTTTACTTCTAGCTGCTGTAAGATACTGGAGTCTAAAAGAAATATCAATATAGTGATTCAGTGCTCATACTCATTTGTTAAACCCTACCTTCTCTATATAACTCCACTATCACCTTTGATCTTTCTTCCACTCTTTAGAGCCATGCCCAGTGCCCATTATAGTTTTTCATGTTTGAAGGGGCTGTCAATAATATCGGATAGGGGATGGAACTAGTTGATGTTCTGGAAAGGCTGGCCCTTCTGGGTTTCAGGTCTTATCTAGTCCAGGGACCCATTTGGAGGTTGTAGGTTTCCGGAAAGTTACCCTAGTGCAGGAACTTCTGTAGAATCTTATGTAACAGCCTAGGTATTCTTTAGGATTGACAGAAATGGTTTTGATTGGGGGTTGGTAAATTATGATACGTAGCAATGTCTAACTGAAGCTTGCATAAGGGTGACCTCCAGATTAGCCTCTCAACTTTACTTGAACTCTCTCAGCCACTGATGCCTTATTTGTTACACTTCTTTTCCCCCTTTTGGTCAGAATGGCATAGATTATCCCATTGTGCCAGGGCCAGACTTATATTTGGGAGTCATTCTCCCATGCTGCCAGGGAGACTTTCATCCCTGGATGTCATGTCCCACGTAGGGGTGAGGGCAATGGTTTCACTTGAAGAGTTGGGCTGAGAGAGAGAGAGGCACATCTGAGCAACAAAAGAGGTCCTCTGCAGGTGACTCTTAAGCATGCCTATAGGAGGCTAAGCTTCTCTACTACGTACATAAACTTCACAAGAGTAAGCCTTAAGATCAAGGTCTTGTTCTGTTGATTTGGGTGTCCCTAATGTTTGGCACAGTATCAAGGGTTTCCCCAGTGGTAAAGTTTATTAGATCCATATGTTTTCTCCTATCCCTGAAGGGACTTTGCCAATACGTTTTGATTATCTGCTTAATATTCTCTGGGATGTATCCAGACATTATATTAAGCTATACAGGATAGGCTCTATTCTTATTCTGGGCTCCCTGTGTTTGAATTATTTAAATAGTCTATCCAGACAGGTTGAGTTAGATTATATGCTACAGAAAATTTAGATTCTGAATCAAATAAACCTTTCTTCCTTTGGTCTCAAAGAGTGCATGAGGTTCTAAAATATAGACAATGCTTTCCTTACCCCTGTATTCTGAATTACCTTATTCCTAACTTGGTTGGCTTCATTCTTATCTCTAAATACCAGATTATACATATATTAAACACCCTCTCATAATCCAGAAATAACAGTTACCACTCTGGGCTAAATGTGACTGCTATAATAGTTTACAATATAGGCCCCAGTTTTCTTCTAAGTATTTTCTAAATGAGATCATATAATACTTGTTCTTTTGTTTCTGGTTTATTTTGCCTTAACAAATGTCCCAGGTTCATTCACATTGTTGCATGTCTCATAACTTCATTCCTTTTTGTAGCAGCAGCACAGTGTGCGATCATATGTATACACCATCATTCGCCAGTCTACATCTCAGTCAGTGCATCCTTCAGCCATCTCCATCTACTGGGCCTCATACGTATAACATCCAACGTCAACAGTCCATCAAATTCTAAATTTTAGATAATTTCATTGTTCCCAAGAGAAAGATAACCAGTAAACATACCCTCACCAAATAGAAAATCCAAATTTCCCCATAACTTTTGCCCCCCCCCAACCATGGTACAATTGATGTTTTCCTGTTACACATAGCTTATGGCATACACATATTACTCATCTTTTAAGATAAGTGTGGTGGTTTCCATTTCTTAGAGTTTGGGTTTGCAGCCCTCTCAACTGGTCCCAAACCAGCGGTGACGCCTGAAGTGGACCCTCTGGAAAATGAAGCTGTTGCCCCAGAATTTACCAACCGAAATCCCCGGAATCTGGAACTCTTAGCTGTAGCCAGGAAGGAGCGGGGTTGGCGGACGGTGTGGCCCTCCCGTGAGTTCTGGCACAGGTAAATAAAGCTATTTGTTGTTGACCTAAAGGCAGAGTGGTGCATGGTACCCTGCAAGCTGCTTTCATCCATTCATTCAGCAAATATTTATCCAGCCCTTACTATGTGCCAAATACTGCTGGGGACTCTGCCCTTAGGAAGTTGACATGGGTGGGGAAAGGGGTTGGCAGCTGAATGGGGCAAATAGCACCTGTCTTGGAGAAAACTTGAAGAGGATGACTTAAGAGTGGGTGATTGGGTACCTTTGTATGACCTTTCTAAGGGAGTGATATTTAAAAAGCTGAAATCTGAAAGGAAGAACTCAGGCCATCTCGGAAATGCCAGGAAGAGCATTCCTAGCAGACCAAACAGCAATGGTGGGAATGAGCTTGTCATGTTAGAGGAACAGAAAGAAAGCCTGTGTGCCTGGAGCTCAATAGGCAAAAGGGTGCATGATGTAAGATGAGACTGGAGGGCTAGTGAGGGGACAGATTATTAGCTTTACAAGACAAGTTAAGCAGTTCAGACTTTATTCTCGCTGTAGAGGGGAGCTATGAGAGGTTTATAATTTTGAACCTGAATGACCTGATATTTAAATATCATTCTGGTTACTCTGGGATGGATAGATTCTTTTTTTTCCTCTCTCTCTCTTTTTTTTTTCGCATGGGCAGGCTCCGGAAATTGAATCTAGGTCTCCAGCATGGCAGGCAAGAACGCTGCCTGCCGAGCCACCATGGCCTGCCCCGGGACGGATAGATTTTTAAGGGAACTAGAGTAGAAGCAGGGAGAACAGTTAGGAATCTGCTATTCCTGTCATTTTGTCACAAGAATGGTTGTTTATTGAACACTTTCTTTTTGCCAAGAACTATGGTTGCTGGTTTATGCACATTTTCTCATTTACTACTTAAAACTACTTTGTAAAGCAGAAACAATTACTTTCTCCATTTTATAAGAGCAGGGGGAATTAGGGGTGAAGAAGTGCTAGGGTGAAGATTCAAAAATATTCTCAGAACTAGGCACTAAATTTTCTGTAACCTGCAACATGTGGCTGTTTATCTGCTGCCCATCTACTTGGTAAGAATTTTTTTTAAAAAGAATTTTTCTTAAGGACCCCGTAGAGTTACGAAACAAGTTAGAAATTATAACTATGATGTATTTACTCATTCAGCAAGCATTGGACCTCTATTACCTGCCAGGCAATATGCTGGATGCAGAGGATTCAGAGAGAGAGTAGATGCATTCCTGTCCTCTGGTCTTAACAGTTTTATAGTGAAAGATGGAATAGGGATAAAAAAGTGTTTCAGTTGTTAGGATACATCCTTAAGATTTTTTTACTCCTTACACTGAGGAGTAAAAGAAAGGGAGTATTAGGCAGCTTAAATTTGAAGCAATTGGACCTTAAGTGTAAAAATCTTCTGAAACATTCAACCTTTTACTTTCAGCTGATTTTGTTTTTTTTTTTTCATTTTATGTTATTTTTCACTTAGTTTTGGATTATTTAAATAACTAGAGGTCTATTCTGTTCTCTGTTTTTCCCTGTCTGCCCGATTCACAATATTATCGATATAGAATTGTGGGCTATTGTAGTAGTAAGTGGCCTTAGAGATGGTGAGTCTTACCTCTTTATTGAACAAATGGTTCAAAGTGAGTCAGCTAACTATGGCCTGCAGGTCAAAGCTGGTCAATGCCTGTGTTGTTTTTTTTCAATGGGACTTTTAAAAAAATATGTTTTCATTGAGCTTTCTTCACGCATCATACAGTCCATCCAAAGGTATACAGTCAGTGGCTCATATCATCACATAATTGTATATTCATCACCATGTTTATTTTTAGAACATTTGCATCACTCCAGAAAAATAGAAAGAAAAAGCTCATACATCCCAGCCCTCTCCCCTCCCTCTCATTAATCACTAGCATTGCAATCTGCCAAATTTTATTTTTACCCCTTATCTCCCCTATTGTTTATTTATTTTTATCCATATTTTTCTACTCATCTGTTCATACTCTGGATAAAGGGAGCATCACCCACAAGGTTTTCACAATCACATCATCACATTGTAAAAGCTATATAGTTAATATTATTGTCTTCAAGAATCAAGGCTGTTGGAACATAGTTCAACAGTTGCAGGTACTTTTCTCCAGCCTCTCCAGCCACTGCAGTATACCATAAACTAAAAAGGGTATATCTATGTAATGCATAAGAATAACCTCCAAGGTAACCTGTCAGCTCTGTTTGAAATCTCTCATTCATTGAAACCTTATTTGTCTCATTTCTCTTTTCCCCCTTTTGGTCAAGAAGACTTCCTTACTTCCATGATTCCGGGTCCCGGCCCATCCTGGGAGTTCTGTTGCACTTTGCCAGGGAGATTTATATTCCTGGGAGTCATGTCCTATGTAATGGGGGAGGGCAGTGAGTTCACCTGCCGAGTTGGTTTAGAGAGAGAGACCACATCTGAGCAACAAAAGAAGTATTCTGGGGGGACTTTTGGGCATAATTATAAGTAGGCTTAGCCTGTCTTTGCAGGATTAAGTTTCATAGGGGCGGGTCCCAAGATTGAGGCCTGGCCTGTTGATTTGGTTGTCCCCACTGCTTGCAAGAATATCAAGAATTCTCCAAATGGGGAAGTTGAATATTTTCTCCTTTCTCTTCAGACAACTTTTTTTAAATTTTATTTTATTTCTATTTTTTATTTTTTAATTTTTTATTGTATAATATGACATATATACAAAGAAAAGAAAGAAAAAGCAATAGTTTTCAAAGCACACTTCAATAAGTAGTTACAGGACAGATACCAGACTTTGTCATGGGTTACCATACTATCCTCTCAGATTTTTCCTTCTAGTTGCTCCAGAATATAGAAGGCTAGAAGGAATAAATATTTTTACCATCACATTCAAGTTTTTTTTCTTTTTTGTGAAAAATAACTTATACACAAAGCAATCAGTTTCAAAGCACAGCACCACAGTTAGTTGTAGAACATATTTCAGAGTTCGGCAAGGTTACAATTGCACAATTTTAAGTTTTTACTTCTGGCTGCTCTAAGATACTTGAGATTAAAAGAGACATCAATTTAATGATCCAGCAATCATATTCAGTTGTTAAATCCTATCTTCTCTGAATGTCTCCACCATCACCTTTAATCTCTCTATCCCTCTCTTTCAGCATATTTGACCCATGGTCGTTCTAACATTTTCATGTTGGAAGGGGTGTCAGTAATATGGGGTAGGGAGATGGAACTAGCTGATGTTCTGGAAAGGCTGGGTCCTTTAAGTTTCAGAATTTATCAGGGGTCCATCTGGAGGTTGTAGGTTTTTGAAAAGTTACTGTAGTGCATGGACATTTGTAGAGTCTTATATATTGCCCTAGGTATTCTTTAGGATTGGATGGAATGGTTTTGGTTGGCATTTGGCAAGTTATGATAGGTAACATTGTCTAAGTGAAGTTTGCATAAAAGCAACTTCCAGAGTAGCCTCTCAACTCTATTTGAACTCCCTCTTCCACTGATACTTTATTAGTTACACTTCTTTTCCCCCTTTTGGTCAGGATGGAATTCTTGGTTCCACAGCACCAGGGCTAGACTCATCCTTGGTAGTTATTTCCCACACTGCAAGGGAGACTTTCAACCCTGGATGTCATGTCCCATATAGGGGGGAGTTCAGTGATTTCACTTGCAGCATTGGGCTTGGAGAAAGAGATGCCACATCTGAACAACAAAAGGTCCTCCAGAAGTAACTCTTAGGCATGCCTATAGGTAGGTTAAGCTTCTCTACTACCTACATAAGATTCACAAGAGTAACCCTCAAGATCAAGGGCTTGGCCTATTGATTTGGGTGTCTTTAAAGTTTGATACAGTATTAGGGAATTCCCTAAAGGTAAATTTTAATAGTTCCATATTTTTTCTCCCATCCCTCAAGGGACTTTGCCAGTACTTTTTGATAATCTGCTTAATATATTCTAGGATGTATCCAGGCATTACATTAAGCTATAAAGGATTAAAGGTCCTCTTTCTTATTCTGGGTTCCGTGTTTCAGTTGTTAAAATGATCTATACAGGTAGGTTGAGTTAGATTATGTGCTGCAGAAAACTTAGCTTCCAGCTTAGTCAACTTTTTTTAACAGTTACTTTAAACTTTTTCAACTTTTTAAACAGTTGCTGTATGGGTAATGCTGACTTTCGTAGTTTCAGAGCTCTATCTCTGAGTCTCAGGTGTCACATAATTACCCAAAGTTTCTAGAAACAACCAGATTATATACAAACAGCTCAGTATCTTAGAATTTAGAAATAATGGTTACAACTCCTGAATATATATGACTGCTATAAGAGCTTACAATCTAGGACCCTTTACAATAGGTCCCAACCTGATAACCTATGCTTTTAATTTCAATTTACCATGTTTGTTTATTATAGTTAGTCCATATGAGTGAGGCATGATAATATTTGTCTTTTTTGTTTCTGACATTTCATTCAACATACGTTCCTTAAGATTCATTCACCTAGTTGCATGCCTCACAAAATGCGACTTTTTAAAAAATATGTTTTTATTGATAAACAACATAGCATTCTTAATATACAAACATTCCAGCCGTGGAATACAATCAGTGGCTCACAGTATCATCACATAGTTGTGTATTCATCACCATGATAATTTCTTAGAATATCTGCATCACTCCAGAAAAAGAAATAAAAAGAAAAAAGAAAAAAACTCATACATACCATACCCCTTACCCCTCCCTCTCATTGACTGCTAGTATTTCCATCTACCCAATTTCTTTTAATATTTGTTCCCCCATTATTTATTTATTTTAAGTCCATATTTTTTTACTCAGCTGTCCATACCTTAGATAAAAGCATCAGACACAAGGTTTTCACAGTCACACAGTCACATTGTGAAAGCTGTATCATTATACAATCATCTTCAAGAAACATGGCTATTGGAAGACAGCTCTACAGTTTCAGGCACTTACCTCTAGCCTCTCTAATACACCTTAAACTAAAAAGGGGATTTCTATAAAATGTGTAAGAGTAACCTCCAGGATAACTTCTTGACTCTGTTTGGAATCTCTCAGCCACTGACATTTTATTTTGTCTCATTTCTTCCCTCTTTCTGTTGAGAAGATTTCCTCTGTCCCTTGATGCTGAGTCCCAGCTTATTCTAGGATTTCTGTCCCATGTTGCCAGGGAGGTTTATACCCCGGGAGTCATGTCCCACATAGAGAGAGGAAGGGCAGTAAGTTTGCTTGCTGTGTTGGCTGAGAGAAAGAAAGGCCACATCTGAGCAACAAGAGAGATTCTCTGGGGGTGACTCTTAGGCCTAATTTTAAGTAGGCTTAGTTCATACTTTGCGGGGATAAGTTTCATATGAACAAACCCCAAGATTGAGGGAGGGCTTGGCCTATTGATTTGGTTGTCCCGACAGCTTGTGAGAATATCAGGAATTCTCCAAATGGGGAAGTTGAATTTTTCCCCTTTCTTGCTGTTTCCCCAAGGGGACTTTACAAATACTTCTTTATTCACTATTCACATCATTCATCTATCTTTCCTTCTGGTTTCCTATGCCCGTTTTGTATAGCTTGAGAGCTAACAAAAAAAGGTTGAAAAAAATCAAAAGAATAATATTTTGTGACTTGAAAATAAAGGTTTTATTGGAATAAATACTGCTTATTCATTTATTTATTGTCAGTAGCTGTCCTTATGCTATAATGGCTGAGTTGAGTAGGTGCAACAGATGGTGTGGTCTTCAAATCCTAAAAATATTTACTATCTGGCCAGCTGCAGAAAAAAGTTGCTGATCCTTGGTTTAAAAGATTGTGATTTTTACCGGGGTCACTCGGCAAAACCAGGAGCAGAAGCCATATTTCCAAATGTAGTGGTTTTTCTGGTATTTCACATTAAGAATCCTAAGGAGACTCTTCTAATTGGTGTGTTTTCTTTAATTTGGGCATATTTAAAAAATGTATTATACATACATATGGTATAAAATAAAAAAGGAATACAGTATCCTTCCAAAGGTAGTCTACACATTCAACCATATGTTTGAATTTTTTTCAACATAAATCTTAGCACGCCATATACTCTGTTATGCACCTTTCTCCCCCCTCCTACTTACACACACACACACATGCACACACAAATACATTTCATAGATCCTTCACAGTGGTTAAATCTGGGCTCCAATACTTGCTAGTAAAAATTTTGTTGTAGTTGGTTAATCTTTTTGTTTCAGCATCCCAAAAAAAGGACTGAGGATAATAATGGAATTGTTTTGAGGTATGGATTGTACCTGCACAACAATTAGGACAATGCCTGGCACATAGTAAATGCCCAGTAAATGTTTCTATTCTTTTTATGAAGAATTTACCTCATTTTTGTTTTAGTAATTGTGCAGGATTCCATTGTGTGAGTGTTTTATTTAACTGACTTCCTGTTGATGATGGCCTTTTTTGGTTACACGTAGTATTGAATTAATTGTCTTGTCCATGTACTTTATGAATGGGATTAGGCATATTTCCTTGGGTTGAAGAGTTAACTCCCTTTTCTACGAATGATCAGATCCTTTGCTTTGTATTGTTATTTTCTTATTAATAATAGGAGGCTTTTTGCATATTATTGAAGCCAGCCATTTGAACGATATATGAGTTTAAAATATTGTGCCTTTTAACTTCATTTCACTTTTTTTTTTTTTACCTGCAGACAGTTTTCATTGTTATATGGTCAGAGTTATTGCTCTTTTATGGTTTATGGCATTTGGTCTGATGTCACTTTTTTTTTTTTAATTAATTAAAAAATTCTTTTTTAAAATACCAAAAACCACCAAACAAATGCAAACATTCGTAGATTTTGATCATTCCGTTCTACATATATAATCTGATATATTTAAAAGGCTTGCCTTACTTTGAAGTTATTAAAAAATGCTCCCATATTTCCTAGTATTTTTATGATTTACGTTTTTATATCTAATTCTTTGCTGTCTCACATTTGTGTTGAAATCATGCACTAATTATATCTTTATCCATGTTGGATTAGCAAGTTAGCTTTTTAAAGTTAGCCTTTTTAAATCCTTTTTTTAAAATAGATGCTGTGTAAATAAATAAAACTCAGTTCTTCAGAAATATCAAATTTCTCCTTGATAATTGAGGTTAAGTGAACATACTTGGTTTATTATTATTGAGCATGTCCTCATAAAGACAGAGAATAACACCTTTCCCAAGTAAAATCCCCAGTTAAGTAATGTTGAAGTAAATAAGCCAAACTTTATACAATTATTTTTTTGAAATATATTTGGACATTAATTCACCCAATAAGTCAAACTTTGTACAAATATTTTTTGAGAAATATTTGGACTTTAATTCACCCCAAATAATTTAACTTTAGGATCAATAGATTCTTTATGATTTTATCTTCTTACCCCATTTAGGTTACGAGTTATACGGACTCAACATCATATTGAAGCATTTGTTGAACATCGAAATGGCCAGGTTGTGGTTTCAGCTTCCACTCGTGAATGGGCTATTAAAAAGCATCTTTATAGGACCAGAAATGTTGTGGCTTGTGAGAATATAGGGAGAGTGCTGGCAGAGAGATGCTTAGAGGCAGGCATCAACTTCATGGTCTACCAGCCAACTCCTTGGGAGGCATCCTCAGACTCGGTATTTGTTTGTTTCCATGTACTTAATTAAAAGGTATTATGGGGTGGGTGGAGAAGGTATTGTGTTAATTTTTGACAATATTAGCTAATTATTTAATAATATAGGAGTTTCCATTTACCGAGTGCTTTCTGTGTGTCAGACCCGTGGGGAGTACTCTGACATATGCTACCTCATTTAATCCTTACCGCAGAGTCAGTGAGTGGTGGGTTTCAAATTCAGGGTGAATGATTTGGTAGTCCGCAGTGCTAACCACTGTGCTTTCCTGTTCAGATAGTAACATTTTATCCATATATTTTAAAATGCTGCTGATATTGACATTTCTGTATTCTCTTTTTTCTTATCTGTGTCATTAAGAAAACTTTCTGAAAAACCAGCAGAAGCTGGGAAATTAGCAAGGAGCACATCAGTTTTGTGGTTACTTCTGTCTTTTGGGAATTGAACTATTTATTTTCAGCCTTAACTTGTGATTCTAACTTAATCTTTTTCCTTTTATTCTGATCTTCAAAACCAGATGAAACGACTACAAAGTGCTCTGACAGAAGGTGGTGTGGTACTACAGGAACCTCGGCGAATCTATGAATAAAATAGAAATATTAATTGTTTTGAACTTGTATAAAATTTCCAGCCATTACATTCATCAAAAGAGAGCAACTCAGGGCGGGTAACGGTGGCTCAGGAGGCAGAGTTCTCACCTGCCATGCCCAAGACCTGGATTGGATTCCTGTGCCTGCTCATGCAAAAAGGAAAAAAAGAGAGAGAGAGAGCGAGCAACTGGAAGAACCATCAGCTTGCACGTTTTACGTCTATACCGAAACAGTGGGATATTGTTTGTAGTAACGTTTGTGTGCCCCTCCCCCTTTGTGTTATTTTTGTTTTAATCAAGGGCTCTTCTCTTGGACCTGAGAAATATATTTCAGCTAAGTAGTCACCAATCATAATTAGCTTTTGACAGACACATTGACAGTTGTTTATAAACTTAAAATAAAGGCCTATTATGAACTTGGTTGTTATGAAATTTTTTCTGCCTTTGAGCTCACTGTGGCAAGAATACATATATGAGGTGTCTGGTTCATAGTGGGTCATCTCATAACTGATGGTTTGCTGCTAAGACTGCAAACAGTCTTGATGATATGAAGAAAAAGGGAACAAATGTGAACCTTAAGCGAGCATTGCTGGTGGGCGCTAAGGATCCTACCAGGCAGAAAGAACCATATTTGAAAGAAGAAAGGAGTGCAATGAGGAACTGAAAAGTGGAGTGAAAGCAAGGTTAGTGCATGCTAAATTTACCATGAAGTTCATGCAAATTTATGTAAAATCGAAGCTTGGGTAGATGAAAGTAGTTTTCTGAAAAGAGTTGATTAAATCAAAGTAAGGTATCAGCTGTGTCTGGCCCTTTCAGATAAATTTGAGGAGAAAGAACCTGGAAGCAAATTTTACTGGGGTGCTTTCCAAATTTTTAAATGTGTACTTCAATTATAAGTGAAGTACATCACTTCTGTCAATACGTTGTTAAAAAAATAATACCAGCATCAAAAGTGCGATTGATTCTCAGAGACCTTCAGAATTCAATGGCTTAATCTATCTTTTTAAAACAAATATCCCAGAGGAGATGTTTAAAAACATGTATAGTGTTGCCTTCCGTTGCTTAAGAGATTGATTTGAGCGTCTCACCTTGAAGACCACTGTTCTAGGAGGTTTAAACAGAAACCTAGAATTGAGGGAGATTATAGGGAAGACTGAATCGGACTAGTGGCTCGAAAGTGACGTTGATGAAAGGTTCACCTGTAAGTGATGCTATGGGTAGGGATTTCCTCGGCAACGAATATGATTGTACTAACTAATCTCTGTGCCAACTAAGGAATCCTCCAATTTAGTGTGCAAAATCTGGAATGATACGGTAAGGACTGGTGACGCGATCAGAGCGGAGCGAGGGAGGAATGTGTAGAGGCTGGCGTCGACCTGACGGAGACGCTGGGAAGGGGCGAGGAGACGCTGGGAAGCAGACGCGTTCACCTGCGACTCGGCGAGGCAGCGGGGCGCGGGCCCTTTTAAGCCGGGGGCGGGCGGAGTCGCGTGGGCGGCACGTGGGCGGCGCCTGGCCCCACTGGGCGTCCGGGAAACTAGGGAAACTACGTGGCCATGGATGTAAGCGCCGACGAGTTCGAGCAGACCCTGCCTCTGCTGCAGGAGCTGGTCCAGGGCGCGGACTTCGTGGGTACGACACCCGGAGCTCGGCGCCTGCCCCCCGGCCCACTGCACTTGGGGGTTGCTGTGGGGGGCGGCGGCCTGGGGGGTCGTCGGGGGCTGGGGAGGCCCGGCCGAGGGTGGGCTGGCCAAGGCCGCAGTCCACAGGGGCTCCAGGGCCCCGCTGGGGACTTCTGCCCGCCAGGGAGGACACCCCTGCCCTGCTTTGCTGCAAAGTGTGATCGCGCCCCTCACCCGGCCTGCCTCGTTGGCCGGATCCCTGCTGTGGGTGGACCGAGGCGCCCAGGGCGTTCCTTTCTCCGTTTCCCCTCTTGACCTTCCCTGGCTTATGGAGCACCCAGAACGGGGCCTGAGTACCTTCGCCACCCAAGCCATTTAGGGCGGGAAGAGGGGTGGCCCTAGTCTTCTCGCGCGGACTCCTGCTTCTTTGCCTCCCCGTCAGGTCTGGACATCGAGTTTACTGGCCTCCGATCTAACGTGTCTGGGCCCCAGCAGATCAGGTAAAGTCAACCCCGTCCCAGAGTTGAGCCAAAGGGGTGGCCGACCCATGTGGCCTCCGTGTAGCATCCTGGAGAGACTGACAGTGGGGGAGGACAACATTTTGTATGGGGTGACCCGCGTGCATGGGTCTGCACCCTCTAAATGCTAGCAGTGCCCCCTAGTTGGTCAGGGAAGAGGCTGGTCTCTGGGGGGAGGACTCGGCCTCTGCACCGTCTCTCACAGCCTGTGGGATGACCTGCCTGCTTTCCCACAGCCTTTTTGACTTGCCATCAGAGTGGTATCTAAAGACCCGTCAGAGTGTGCAGCAGTTTACAATCTGTCAGATCGGTGAGTTTAATATTCAGCTGTTTGTTCCGAGTTATTGGGGAAGATATTGTCATTGACTTTGTCTCCTGCTGATGTTTTTCAGGGATATTAGTTATCATTTTGTACGCTTGCTTGGTTTTTTGACTGTACCATGCCAATGGAATCTAACACTTTGGAACAAGTGGAAACGTTAATTAGCAGCATGGTTTACCTGCTTAAATAAATCAGCCCTAAGGAATAATCACTGCTACTGTCCATATTTGAAGGAAAAACGTATATACATGACTTATGTAAAAAAAAAAAAACAACAACAGCGAAATCACCACACACACACACACACACACACAAGATTGTGCTATAAACATTTTGTGCCACATCTTGGTTGTTCTCACATAATGTAGTTTGGAGATCTTTCTCAGTCAGCACATACAGATTTCCTGTTTGTTTTTTTTTTAACAATTGCGTATATTCCAAACTACAAAGGTGTCTATGGCCTCAGTCTCCTAATAATGCTTATTTCTGTTGCCGTTTATTGGGTGTAACCAAACAAGATTGCATTGACTACCTTGGTATTTATATATTACTATGCTTTTTAATGCTACATCCGGTGGACTTCTGGCAGTGGAACTGCAGAGTTAAAGAGGATGTGCCTTAAAGTATAACTTCCAATCGGCCACAAAATTCACAACGATTTACCCTAACAGCAGCAGTGAATGTGTGCTCCACTCCCTAACACTGGCTGTTATCAGTCTTACAACTTCTGCCCACCCGATAGAGGAAAAATTATCTCAATTGCTGTTTTGATTTATATTTTGATCTTTGTGTGTTGATTTACACGGGTCAGCAAACTTTTTCTGTAAAGGAACAGGTAGTGTGTATTCTAGGCTTTTTAGGGTTGTGCAGTCTGTTACAGCCACCGATTCTGCCATTGTAGTACAAAATCAGTTATAGGTACTGTGTAAATGAATGAGTGGTTGTAGTCCAATAAAATTTTATCTATAAAAACAGGCTGTGGGCTGCACTTTGCTGGCCCCTGTTTTTCATAGGAGTAAAGATGAATATCTGTGCGTGTGTTCCTCCGAATTGTCTCTCCTTGTCCAACAATTTTGGTATTGTTGTTTTTCTTAAATTTAAACCTCTTTGCAAAGTATGGGGAAACAGCCCTTAGTTCATAAATATTTAGTTATATTTCCACCCCCACTCAAGCTCCCAACCCCCCACTTTGAAGTCTTTCATTTTGTGTATGATCTTTTAACAATATAGACATTTTGAAGCAATTAAGTTTGTAAATCTTTCACCCTATGAAAGATTTCACCCTATGAAAGATTTCACCTTATGAAAGTGCAGAAATCTTTCAGGTTTCCTTCAGGTAGTTTTTTTTTGTGTTTGTATGCTGTATGGTGGAGGTTGCATTTCATTGTTTTTCCATGTGATGGCCCTTTATTGCAGCACCATTTTTTGAAAAAAATTTTTTTTGGGGAGGGGGATGTGCACGGGCTGGGATTTGAACCCAGGTCTCCTGCATGGCAGGTGAGAATTCTACCACTGAACTGCTCTTGCACCCCCACCTTTGGTTAGTTTTGAAAGTAATATTTTCTTCTGTGTTTGAAGAACTGTCACAATTATATTTTTTATTTTTATTTTATTTTATTTTTTTATTTATGGAACATATCCACATACAAACACAAACATTCCTACTATATGATCATTCCATTCTTGTTATATAATCAGTAACTCACAATATCATCACATAGTTGTATATTCACCATCATGATAATTTCTTAGAACGTTTGCATCAATTCAGAAAAAGAAATAAAAAGAAAACAGAAAAAAATTCATACATACCATACCCCTTACCCCTCCCTTTCATTGATCACTAGGATTTCAGTCTACTAAATTTATTTTAACATTTGTTCCCCCTCTTATTTATTTATTTTTAATCCATATGTTTTACTCGTCTGTTGATAAGGTAGATAAAAGGAGCATCAGACACAAGGTTTTCACAATCACACAGTCACATTGTGAAAGCTATATCATTATTCAGTCATCGTCAAGAAACATGGCTACTGGAACACAGCTCTACATTTTCAGGCAGTTCTCTCCAGAGCCTCTCTATTACACCTTAACTAAAAAGGTGATATCTATCTAATGCACAAGAATAACCTCCAGGATAACCTCTTGCCTCTGTTTGAAATATCTCAGCCATTGACACTTTGTCTCATTTCTCTCTTCCCCCTTTTGGTTGAGGTTTTCTCAGTCCCTTGATGCTGAGTCCCAGCTCATCCTAGGATTTCTGTCCCTTGTTGCCAGAAGGTCCACACCCCCTGGGGGTCATGTCCCACATAGAGAGGAGGAGGGCAGTGAGTTTGCTTGTCATGTTGGCTGAGAGAGAGAGGCCACATCTGAGCAACAAAAGAGGTTCTCTTGGGGGTGACTACAATTATATTTTAGTAATGTCAGTGTGAATTTTGCTTTGACAGTTCTCTTGTTTCAAATGTGTCTTTACTCAGTCTTTCTTCTTTTCTGGATTCAGAAGATTGACTCCTCCCCACCCCCCCCCCAAGTAAGCTTTGTGTAGTTGTCAATTTTTGCTTTCCCACCAAACGTATTGTTTGTAAATTAGTGTCGTGGAAAATAATGAACTTTTTCTGACCATTAGGGCTGCATTGATTTCTAAAACCCATATGAGCTTTTTGTTCACACCCCACCCTATATGGACATTAAGGCTTAACTGTTCTGGACTTTCCCCTGGATCCTACTGCTGGTGTGAGTTGACAGGAGCTTCATTAAGGTTTACCCAAAACAAGGATGTGTCTAAAGATTGGCCTTCTAATTTTCTTAATTGTCTTGTGTTTTTTTGTTTTTTTTTAATAAAGGTATTATCCTTTGCTAAAGTCCACAACAGTGTCTTTGGATGTAATTTCTTGTTCAAAATGCTTTGTCGTTGTAGTTAACTCTAGGTAGCTTTTTTTATTTTGGTATTCATTCCCTCTGTTATCACTCTTCTAGGATTGTCTGTGTTTTCCAGTGTTAAAGGAGAGTCAAACAAGTATGTATAAAGACCTTTTGTAAAGCATATGGCTCTTGCTCATTTACTCATTTATCTTCTATAACTGCTACCCTTCAAATTCTGCCTCAGGCATCTGGACTACTTATACTTCAAACCCATTCTCTCCTGTCTCTATGCCCTTGCACTTGTGCTCTCCTCTCAAATTCCAGCTTATACTTTAGGCCTCCCTTCTAGCAGTATCTGTGCTGTGGTGTGTTTCTCAACACCCCTGCCCTCCATTTTTTTTTTGCATGGGCATGCACTGGGAATTGAACCCGGGCCTCTGGCATGGCAGATGAGAACTCTGCTTGCTGAGCCACCATGGCCCACCCTGCCCTCTAATTTTAAATGCTTCTTTCCCTGTTTCCATTGTCTTGTCCGTATACCTTCACTCTAGCAATTAACTCAGTGTGTTATAGTGTGTGTGTGTGTGTGTGTGTGTGGGGGGGGGGGTGTTTAAAAAATCCTTACCTGGTAGATCACAGGTGCCAGCCAGTCAGAAAGGATCTATGAGAGTGGAGCCCAGCTATAAACAGATGCGTGCCCACCTCTACCACCACCTGAATGGCAGTCCCGAGGCAGGACTGCTGTCTTTTTCCTTTGGTCCCCAGTACCAATTAAAGGGCTTGAAGCTTTCAGGTACTTCTTTAATGAAAGAAAGAGCCCACTCTGAAGCCTGTTCTATGAGCCAGCATTTTAGAAATGGTTTTGGCATTTTCTCTCTCTCTTTTTAAATAGGTATATAGCCCATTCGTGTAACTTCTTTCTCTTCCCTACAACGTTCGGGATTTTGGATTCAGAATTCTCTTTCCAGGCTTCTAGTGTTCAGTTTTTGAACCAGTATGGCTTCGACTATAACAAGGTATGGCAATGGAGGAGGGAAACATGACCATTTTAAATTTGTCTGGTCTAACTGGCTGGTGCCCCATTTTCTTTCCCCTGCCTTCCTTGTCCAAGTGAAACCCCAAAGCTCTCTTTACACTCTGCTGTCTGCCACAGAGGATACCTCTGGCTAGTCTCCTTGTTTTGTTCCTGGCTTTAGTTTCTCAAAACTGGAATCCCATATATGAATGAAGAACAAGAGAAGAAAATAAAGCACAATATCCTAACCAGGAACTGGAGAGTTCGCAGGTAAAGCCAATTTCTAGGCGGTGTGAGGTTTTTGTTGTCCTGCTTTTTGCATTTCCTGTCGGTAGGTTTCCAGGAGTGTGGCAATGTCACATCCCACACACGTGACTAAATGGCTTTCACCCCATGTTTGTGGGGCTGGTGATTCTATCCTGAGCTGGAGAGGAGAAGAGGCCTTCCCCTCTCATCTCCATCACTTTCACCTCCCATGAAAACCTCTCACTGCATTGAGTGAGTTTTTAGTGTTGAAAAATGAAGGCAGAAAAGAAATCTGGTTCTTAGTTTTGAGCTCAAGTAAAGAAACGGGAAGTCCATTCCAGTGTTGGAGGGAAAAAACGGCTCCATGGAACTTGCTGTGAAATAGTGCATGCTCTTTTAAGGGGGGTTTTGAAGGGTAAATCATGGGTGACTTTGACTAGGCCTGTCTTGTGCTGTGCTCCGACTTTGGAACCTGGGCCTTGCCTCAGATGCCTGGGCTCGGGTTTATTTAACTCTGCTGTGTGCGACCATCTGATTCCCGAGAGCGCAGTCTCTGGTCCCCAGTGCCAATCATGGTATTGAAACACTGCTGTGGTGTCAGAATAAGGAGAGACTAGAGGGAAAAAGCAGCTCTGGGTAGTAGAACAAGCAAGCAACCTGGGTTCTGGTCTGGGCACGGCTGAGTCATTGAAGTTATATGGGCTTTAGATTATTCTACCTTCATCATGAAGGGGGTTAAATTAGATAACTTTAACTCTGAAATGTTATGATTGATTATCTGGTCTAGTCCAGATAATTATCTTAGGTGTTATTGGAGTTTTTAAAATCCTACTTGGCAGTTCTCATAAAAAAATGTAACTTTCTAGAGAACGCATGGGAGGTTCAGTGGTAGACTTCCCGCCTGCCATGTAGGAAACCTGGGTTCCATTCCTGGCCCCTGCACTCAAAATAAATAAGTAAATAAATAAAAATAAGGTAACTTTTTATATGGAAAAACACAATTTGAATCTTTAACTTTCTCTAGTTTTCCAAGGTTGGAGCCAGGACTTCCTTATCTCAAAATAACGTTATGTTCTTATGTTTCTAACACAAGAGCCATTTTAACCAAAGTCCTTGTCTTTTCCTCATGTTACCAGATAGTGCTTTTATCACCTCTGAAAGCTGGGTAAGGAATGATAGTAATGCTTAGTGTTGGCCAAATCCCAATAACATTTCCTACATACCTCCTAATGAAGCAGAGATCAGACATATCCCTGTGAAACTGTGTGAGCATTCAGGCCAGATATTTGCCTTCCTGTTACGTAAAAAGACTTGGAAAACAGTGGTCTTTTGGGGGTCCATTTTCTTCATCAGATCACATTAAACTGGAGACCTCAGAAACCCCTCTCATTTAAAAATTGCCCTGTAGTTCCGACATGGTTTGGTGCAGCATTTCCACTGACACGTGCCCCATTTTCAGTTCTGTGGATAAAGACCAAATCAAGGTGGTGATTGATGAAGTGACACGGTGGCTGGACCTGGCGGAGGAGGGCGACTGGATGACTCTTGATGGCATCACAGGTGGGCATGAGGGCTGGTCTCCTCTCGACCTTGATGTGTTGGGACAGGGCACTTGGTAGAAACTTGCCCTCCCTCTCCCAGGGACCCCAGGCCCGAAAACCTGACAACTGAGTCTGATGCCAGTCAATTTTCAGTAGATAAGCAGCCCCTATCTCAGTAGATAAGGCAGCCCCTATCTCAGTAGATAAGGCAGTAGATAAGTTCAGCCCTGACTTGAACTCACAAGTTGAAGGCTTTCTCTGCCATCGAATTTTAAGGCTAAGGAGATAAAGTCCCACTCAGGACATCCTTTTCATCACAAGCCCAAGCACTCGATTTATTATTTTTCTTTCTTTTTTTAACGTGTTTTTTTAATTGTGAAATATGACATATATACAAAACAAACAAACAAACAATAAATTTCCAAGTACATTTTAACAGGTAGTAATAGAACACATTTTAAAGTTCGATATGGGTTACAGTTCCACGATTTTTCATTTTTTCTTCTAGCTGCTCCAAGACATGGGAAACCAAGAGAAGTATCAGCATAATGATTCAGCAGTTGTACTCATTTGTCAAATCCTATCTTCTCTGTTTTACTCCTCCTTCTCTTTAAATAACATATATACATAGAACAATGAATTTCAAAGCACATCGCAACGATTTGTTGTAGAACAGATTTCAGAGTTTGGTGTAGGTTACAATTCCTGCTGATTTTTTTCGATTTACTCTTATTTACTTTTGTTAACTCTCCCCTTCCCCACCCCAATGAAATGTGGAATCACAGAGAACATACCCTAGAGTATTAGTTCTTAAAACTTGGTCTCTAGATCCCTGGGGTCTCTGAGACCTTTTCTGGGGACGTACGAGGTCAGACTATTTTCAGGATATCACTTGCCATTATCATTACCAGTGACACAGCAGTGGCTTGGCCTACCGCTACCTTGGCACAAATCAAGGCAGTCGCGTCAGACTGTACCAGCAGTCAATGTTCTTCATTACTGCTTACGCTCAGTTAAAAAAATTTTTTTAATTACTTAAGAACCTCATTGGTAAACAAGTAATAATTATTTTATTAAATCTTACGTTACTTATCCTGAATATTTTGTGTGTCAAAATAATACATAAAACGTTGCTACTGCGTATCAGTATATGTCAGTACAATGGTTGTCTTGGGGAAAAGCGCTTCTCCAGCTTGTTGAGTTGAGAGCTGAACTAGCCACTTTTTTCCTTCCAAGAAACGTTTTTACTTTAAGTAACTGACTGATTATTTAGACTTGGGTATTTTTTTTATTATGAACAACAAGCAAACATACAAACATTCTTGACATGGTTACAATCAGTGGCTCACAATATCATTACATAGTTGTGTATTCACCACCATGATCATTTTTTTTGAACATTTGCACCTCTCCAGCAAAAGAAAGAAAAAAGAAAAATCTCATACATGCCATACCCCTTACCCCTCCCTCTCATTGATCACTAATATTTCAATGTATTCAATATATTTTAACCTTTGTTCCCCTATTGTTTATTTCTTATCCTTATTTTTTACTCATCTGTCCATACTGTAGATAAAAGGAGCATCAGACACAAGGTTTTCACTATCACACATAGACTTGGATGTTTTGTGGCCATTTCCTTGAATGAGAAGAACAGGCCTGTCATGTCAAGGAAAATAATGGTGGTACTATTTGCTCATAATAAAATTCAAACTTTCAATCAAAAACTGGAATTTTGGAAAACATGCATTTGCCACTAAAACTTGACAGTGGTTGTATTTACAAAAGTCTTTTGTTTGTATCATATAATGAGATGCATGACCATTTGGAAGATCTGCATAACTCAGCAAGCCAGTGTTTTCTAAATAACCAATGCGTGGTTTTATAAACTCATGGTGAAGATCCATTCAAAGTGCAAGAAAGACCAGTGGGTTGTCGTGAAATAGTGTGGGAAGTTCATTGGTAATGGTTTCAATTCCATATTGTGACTAATCTTTGAGGAACTACCACTTGTTGGAGTTTGGTGTAGCGTTTGAAGAAGATGTTCCCAAATCACGTGATAAGGCTCTCCCTTTCCACCTACATTATCTGTTTGAAGCTGGATTTTCTTCACATGCTTCAGCAATAACAATGTATCACAACAGATTGAATGCAGAAGCGAATATAAGATTCCAGCCAGACATTAAAGAGACTTGCAAATATGTCAAACAGTGCCACCTTAATCACTAAGTTTTTTTTTTTTTTTTTTTGGAAAGTGGTTATTTTTCATTTAAAAATATTGTTTAGGTTAATGTATAATGGGCTTGTTATTTTCAAAGAAAACCTCAAAATATGAGTTTGAACTTCTAATGTGGATCCCGTCAATAGTTCTAACCCACATGAACAAAACTCTTTGGGGTCCTTGCTAACTTAAGAGTGGCCCTAGACCTAGAACTTTGAGAATGCTGTCCTGGCTTACATTGTGCCCCTGTAAAGTTGCTCTCAGGCTTTAGGCAAACTTTAAAGCAGCCTTTCTGTTGGCTTCATCCATCTTTTAGATTCTTTTCCTCTTGGGCTTCTCCTCCAGAGAAAAGTTGAATTCTGTTGCAGATTCTTTGGGGGGTACTGTGTGAACATCGTGTTTCCTGCTGCAGGGTTCCAGGCCTTTGAAGTCCAGTTAGTGCTGAGGCAAGCCCTCCCCAACATCTGGACAGTGCTGGAAGATCAAGGAGTGAGTTCTTACTTGGAAGTGGGGAGTCCTTAGCAGCGACTTCTTTTCTCTCTTGTGGCTGCATCTGACCTGCCCTACCCCCTCCCCTATTCCACTTGCCTCCATCTCCTTCAATTATTTTGAGATGAAGAACAATTTCTCTTGACTTTATCAGTAACCAGGCTTCAGGGACCATGTCTTTACTTTCAGGTGATAGTGAAGAAAGTGAGTAAACAATATCACTGGTACCTTGAGAACACCTCAAGTGATAGGGAGAGCTGCTGGAAGGAGAAGATTCTTCTCTCTGCAAGAGGTTTTTCTGTCTTTTTCCAGATGCTGGCAAAAGCCCAGAAGGTAGGAAAAAAAGTATTTTCTTGACCGTTAACAGTTATTGTATTTCTGGCTGTAGATACTGATACCCAGATCCTTCAATGATAAAATAAGATTCCTTAAGTGATTCCTTTCACTGGTAGCTGGCTTTTTAGATCTGATCTTGCTTTCACCAAATCATGATAGATTAATTTGGGAAAAGACTGTCCTGTCACTATATCTTGTTCTTTTCAGGCACACAGGCATTTCAATCCTTTTTTTTTTTTTTGATATGCTGTGCATTGGGAGGGGGTCACCTTTCATTCTTTTCCATGTGACTATCCTGTTATTGCAGTACTTTTTTTTAAATTTTATTTTTTTAAATACAAAAACCCCACCAAATAAACACAAACATTCCTATTTTGATGATTCCATTATACATATATGATCAGTAATTCACAATATCATCACATGGTTGCATATTCATCATGATCATTTCTTGGAACAGTTGCATCTATTCAGAAAGAGAAATAAAACGAAAACAGAAAAAAAAATTGTACACACCATACCCCTTACCCCTCCCTTTCATTGATCACTAGCATCTGAAACTAAATTTATTTTAACATTTGTTCCCCTTATTATTTAATTTTATTCCATATGTTCTACTCATCTGTTGAGAAGGTAGATAAAAGGAGCGTAAGACACAAGGTTTTCATAATCACACAGTCACATTGTGAAAGCTATATCATTATACAGTCATCATCAAGAAACATGGCTACTGGAACACAGCTCTATGTTTTCAGGCAGTTCCCTCCAGTTGCTCCATTACATCTTCAATAACAAGGTGATATCTACTTAATGCATAAGAATAACCTCCAGGATAGCCTCTCGACTCTGTTTGGAATCTCTCAGCCATTGACACTTTGTCTCCTTTCACTCTTCCCCCTTTTGGTCGAGAAGGTTTTCTCAATCCCTTGATGCTGAGTCTCAGCTCATTCTAGGGTTTTTCTCAATCCCTTTATGCTGAGTCTCCACTCATTCCGGGATTTCTGTCCCATGTTGCCAGGAAGGTTCACACTCCTGGGAGTCATGTCCCACGTAGACAGGGGGAGGGTGGTGAGTTTGCTTGTTGTGTTGGCTGGAGAGAGAGGCCACATCTGAGCAACAAAAGAGGTTCTCTTGGGGGTGACTCTTAGGCCTAATTTTAAGTAGGCTTGACCTATCCTTTGTGGGGTTAAGTTTCATATGAACAAACCCCAAGATTGGGGGCTCAGCCTATAGCTTTGGTTGTCCCCACTGCTTGTGAGAATATCAAGAATTCTCACTTGGGGAAGTTGAATTTTCCCTCTTTCCCACCATTCCCCCAAGGGGATTTTGCAAATACTTTTTTATTCACTGTTCAAATCCTTCTGGGATTTATCAAGGCATCACTCTGGACAAACCAACAAAATCTCATGTCCTACTCAAGGTTCCATGTACTTATGTTGTTCAGCCAACTATCTACATAAGTTATATTAGGACATGCACTAGTCAAAATATAAATTTTGTACCAAATAAACATTTTTGCTTTAGTCTCACACATAAGTTGAAATTTTAAAACATTAACTACCATCCATTTTCAGCACTCTGCAGTAATGACATTCCTTTGTTCTTCCTCATGCAAAAACATTTTTAAAATTTGTATATTTAGTCACTATCATTATACACTCTAGGCATTTCTAGATTATATACCATCTCAATGTTTATCATCTATTTTTCTTTGTGATTTCACTTATGCCTCCAGCCCTCCTCCCTCTATCATTCTCACATTCAGCTTCATTCAGTGTCTTTTTTTTTTTTTTCACATGGGCAGGCACCAGGAATTGAACCTGGGTCCTCTGGCATGGCAGGCAAGCATTCTTGCCTGCTGAGCCACCGTGGCCCACCCTTCATTCAATGTTTTAACATAATTGTATTATAGTTAGGTAGTATTGTGCTGTCCATTTCTGAGTTTTTATATTCAATCCTGTTGCCCAATCTGTATCCCTTCAGCTCCAATTACCCAATATCTTACCGTATTTCTATCTCCTGATGGTCTCTGTCACCAACGAAATATTCCAAGTTTGTTCACTAATATCAGTTCATATCAGTGAGACCATACAGTATTTGTCCTTTTGTTTTTGGCAAATCTCACTCAGCATAATGTCCTTAAGGTCCATTCATGTTGTTACATACTTCATGACTTTATTCTGTCTTACAGCTGCATAATATTCCATTGTATGTATATGCCACAGTTTGTTTAGCCATCCATCTGTTGATGGATATTTTGGCTGTTTCCATCTCTTGGTAATTGTTAATAATGCTGCTATAAACATTGGTGTGTAACTGTCCATTTGTGTCCTTGCCCTCATGTCCTTTGAGTAGAGCCCGCATAAAGATGGGTCCTGTTTTTTAATCCATTCTGCCAGTCTATGTCTTTTGATTGGGGAGTTTAATCCATTAACATTCAGTGTTATTACTGCATGGGTAGTACTTTCTTCTACCATTTTGCCTTTTGGATTTTATATGTCATATCTAATTTTCCTTCTTTTTACCTTTACTCATAGTCTTCCTTTCTACACTGTTCTCCACACCTCTCTCTTCTGTCTTTTCATATCTGTCTCTAGTGTTCCCTTTAGTATTTCTTGCAGAGCTGGTCTCTTGGTCACAAATTCTCTCAGTGATTATTTGTCTGAAAATGTTTTAATTTCTCCCTCATTTTTGAAGGACAATTTTGCTGGATATAGAGTTCTTGGTTGGCAGTTTTTCTCTTTTAATAATTTAAATATATCATCCCACTGTCTTCTCACCTCCATGGTTTCTGCTGAGAAATCTATGGATATTCTTATTGGGCTTCCCTTTTGTGTGATGGATTGCTTTTCTCTTGCTGCTTTCAAGATCCTCCCTTTCTCTTTGACCTCTGACATTCTGATTAATAAATGTCTTGGAGTACATCTTTTTGGATCTGTTCTCTTTGGGGTACGCTGCACTCCTTGGATCTGTAATTTTAGGTCTTTCATAAGAGTTGGGAAATTTTCAGTGTTAATTTCCTTCATTAGTTTTTCTCCTCCTTTTCCCTTCTCTTCTCCTTCTGGGACACCCACAACACGTATATTCATGCGCTTCATATTGTCCTTCAATTCCCTGAGACTCTGCTCATATTTTTCCCTATAGTTGCTGTTTCTTGTTGGATTTCAGATGTTCCGTCCTCCAGTTCAGAAATCCTATGTTCTGTTTCTCGAAATCTACTATTGTAGGTTTCCATTGTTTTTTTATCTCTTCTACTGTGTCTTTCATTCCCATAAGTTCTGTGATTTGTTTTTTCAGACTTTCAATTTCTTCTTTTTGTTCATTCCTTGCCTTCTTTATATCCTCCCGCAATTCATTGATTTGGTTTTTGATGAGGTTTTCCATATCTGTTTGTATATTCTGAATTAATTGTTTCAGCTCCTGTAGCTCATTTGAATTGTTGGTTTGTTCCTTTGACTGGGCCATGTCTTCAGTTTTCCTAGTGTGATTTATTTTTTGCTGGTGTCTAGGCATTTAATTACCTTAATTAGTTTATTCTGGAGATTGCTTTCACTTCTTTTACCTAGGGTTTTCTTGCTGGATGAAATTGTTGTCTATCTGTTCTTTGACATTCTGTTCAGCTTTTTCTGGACCTCTAGCTTAGGTTTTGTTTAACAGAGAAGAGTTTTTCAGTTCTTGTTTTCTTGCCCTGCTTGTATGGTGCCTTTCCCCGCCTCCACACTTAGGAGGGTCTACTTAGGTATTATAGACCCCAGCTGGATTTTCCCAGACCAAACTGGCCTCTTATCAGGAGGAAAGAGTCATCTGCATCGGTTTTCCCTGAGGGTGAGACCCAGCAGGTTGAAAGACTTTCCTGTGAAGTCTCTGGTATTGCAGTACTTCTGATGAATGTTTTTTGTTTTGTTTTGGTTTATTTGTTATTTTTGTTGTTGTTGTTTTGGGTTTGCTGGGAACTGAACCTGGGTCTCCCACGTGGTAGGTGAAAACCCTACTACTGAACTACCCGTGCACTCCTAGTTTCAACACTTCTATCTGGGGAACTGCATATATCTGTTTACAATTTAGGCTCCCAGATCAGACCTGTCTAAGTGCCTTCTATTCTCTACTTCCTTTTCTTCCCCCTTTTTTCTTTCCTCTTAAAAAAAATATATTTTTTAGCATTTCAGCAGTTGGGCTGCCTCTCATGGGGGTGGAAGGAGGGGGTGGTTGGAATTATCGCTTGACTAGGATTGCAGTGGGTTCTAAAACTAAATCCTTTGCAAGAAACTGCTCTAAGTCTGTGGTGCCCATTTTTATTTTTTATAGTTTAAAATTCTATTTCTCTAATCTGTCGATTTACTCCAAGTAGCCCTTAGTGGGACATAATATGATGATGGATCTGCTGCATCTTCACGAGAAGTTCTTCAGACCTCTCCCAGGTAGGGGCACCTCTGCCATCCTCTGTCTTTTCATCCCACTCTGACAGCCTGCAAGAGGATTGGCTAGAATCGTTTTATTTATTGACCAGTTGATGACAAACTAGGGTGGCAAATTTTCCTTCCCATTTTTACCAGCAAATAAACTCACTGCTGACTCTTTCATTCTCTCTCCTCAGAGAGTTATGATCAGTTTAAGCTGAATATCCACAACCTATTTCCTATTCTCATTGACACCAAGAATGTGACAAAGGACATCTGGAAGGTAAATTAATGAGTTTGCTTTGGGTTAAGGAATGCTTTGTTTGTCCCACTGATGTATAGCCCTGTTGCTTTCTCTCTCTCTTTTTTTTGATTGACAAACCAAAACAACATACAAACACTAACATTCTTAACATACAAACATTCCATACATGGTGTACAATCAGTGGCTCACAATATCATCACATAGTAGTATGTTCATCACCATAATAATTTTTTTTAGAACATTTGCCTCACTCCAGAAAAGGAAATAAAAAGAAAAAAGAAAAACTCATACATACCATACCCCTTGTGCTGGTTTGAAAGGATGTATGTACCCTAGAAAAGCCTAGGGTAAATTTTAATCCTAATCCTATTTTGTAAAGGCAGCTGTTTCTTCTAATCCCTATTCAGTATTGTATGTTTGAAACTGTAATTGGATCATCTCCCTGGGATGTGATTTAATTAAGAGTGGTTGTTAAACTGGATTAGGTGGAGGCGTGTCTCCACCCATTTGGGTGAGTTGATTAGTTTACTGGAATCCTATAAAAAAGAACAACAAGAGAGAAAGCCAAAAAATTCTGAGAAAGCATAGTGAGGCAGCCATGAGAAGCAGAGTCCACCAGCCAGCAACGTTTGGAGATGAAGATGGAAAATGCCTCTGGGGAGCTTCACGAAACAGGAAGCCAGGAAGAGAAAGCTAGCAGATGACACCGTGTTCGCCACATGCCCTTCTAGATCAGAGAGAAGCCCTGACTGTGTTTGCCATGTGCCTTCACTTGAGAGAGAAACCCTGAACTTCATTGGCCTTCTTGAACCAAGGTATCTTTCCCTGGATGCCTTAGATTGGACATTTCTTTAGACTTGTTTTAATTGGGACATTTTCTCAGCCTTAGAACTGTAAATTCCCCTTTACAGTTAATTTCCCCTTTTTAAAAGCCATTCCATTTCTGGTATATTGCATTCCGGCAGCCAGCAAACTAGAACACCCCTTACCCTACCCTCTCATTGATTGCTAGTATTTCCGTCTACCCAATATATTTTAACCTTTGTTTCCCCTGTTTTTTTCCTATACATCTTACCACTCCCTTTCATTGATCACTAGTATTTCAATCTATTTCAATTTGTTTTGACAATTATTCCCGCAATTATTTATTTATTTTAAATTTTTTATTAATTAAAAAAAATTACAAGAAACAAACATTCCCAACACATACACTTAGCAATTCACAATATCATCACATAGTTGCATACTCATCATCATGATCATTTCCCAGAACATTAGCATCCATTCAGAAAAAGAAATAAAAAGACAACAGAAAAATATAACAAACAGAAAAAAAAAATTTTACAGGCCATAGCCCTTACTGATCACTTTCATTGATCACTAGCATTTCAAACTAAATTTCAAATTTTAACATTTGTTTCCCCTATTATTTATTTTTATTCCATATGTTCTACTCATCTGTTGACAAGGTAGATAAAAGGAGCATCAGACACAAGGTTTTCACAATCACACAGTCACATTGTGAAAGCTATATCATTATACAATCATCATCAAGAAACATGGCTACTGGAACACACCTCTACATTTTCAGGCAGTTCCCTCCAGCCTCTTCATTACATCTTGGATAACAAGGTGATATCTACTTAATGCGTAAGAATAACCTCCAGGATAACCTCTCGACTCTGTTTGGAATCTCTCAGCCATTGACACTTTGTCTCATTTCACTCTTCCCCCTTTTGGTCGAGAAGGTTTTCTCAATTCCTTGATGCTGGGTCTCAGCTCATTCTAGAGTTTTTCTCAATCCCTTGATGCTGAATCTCAGCTCATTCTGGATTTCTGTCCCACGCTACCAGGAAGATCCACACCCCTGGTAGTCATGTCCCACGTAGACGGGGAGGATGGTGAGTCTGCTTGCTGTGTTGGCTGGAGAGAGAGGCCACATCTGAGCAACAAAAGAGGTTCTCTTGGGGGTGACTCTTAGGCTTAATTTTAAGTAGGCTTGGCCTATCTCCTGTGGGGTTAAGTTTCATATGAACAAACCCAAGACTGGGGACTGAGCCTATAGCTTTGGTTGTCCCTACTGCTTGTGAGAATATCAAGAATTCTCACTTGGGAAAGTTGAGTTTTCCCCCATTTTCACCATTCCCCAAAGGGGACTTAGCAAATACTTTTCCACTCACTGATCAAATCACTCTGGGATTCGTCAGGGCATCACCTGGACAAACCAACAAAATCTCATGTCCTATACAAAGTTCCATGTACTTAAGGTGTTCAATCAACTATCTACATAACTTATATTAGGAGATGCACTAGTCAAAGTATAGATTTGTACCAAATAAATATTTTTTGCTTTAGTCTCACACATTAGTTGAAATTTTAAAATATTAAGTACCATCTATTTTCAGCACACTGCAGTAATGACATTCTTTTGTTCTTCCTCATGCAAAAACATTTCTTAAATTTGTACATTTATTCACTATCATTATACACTCTAGGCATTCCTAGATTACACCATCTCAATCGTTATCGTCTATCTTTCTTTGTGAATTCATTTGTGCCCCAGCCCTCCTCCCTCTATCATTCTCATATGCAGCTTCATTCAGTGTTTTAACATAATTGTATTACAGTTAGATAATATTGTGCTGTCCATTTCTGAGTTTTTATATTCAGTCCTGTTGCACAATCTGTATCCCTTCAGCTCCAGTTACCCAATATCTTACCCTATTTCTATCTCCTGATATTCTCTGTTACCAAGGAAATATTCCAAGTTTATTCACTAATATCAGTTCATATCAGTGAGACCATACAGTATTTATCCTTTTGTTTCTGGCTAATCACACTCAGCATAATGTCCTTAAGGTCCATTCATGTTGTTACATACTTCATGACTTTATTCTGTCTTACAGCTGCATAATATTCCATTGTATGTAAATGTCACAGTTTGTTTAGCCAACTGTCTGTTGATGGACATTTTGGCTGTTTCCATCTCTTGGTAATTGTTAATAATGGTGCTATAAACATTGGTGTGTAAATGTCCATTTGTGTCCTTGGCCTCGTGTCCTTTGAGTAGAGACAGCATATAGATGGGTCCTGTTTTTTAATCCATTCTGCCAGACTATGTCTTTTGATTGGAGAGTTTAATCCATTAACATTCAGTGTTATTACTGCATGGGTAGTACTTTCTTCTACTATTTTGTCTTCTGGATTTTATATGTCATATCTAATTTTCCTTCTTTTTACCTTTACTCTTAGTCTTCCTTTCTACACTGTTCTCCACACCTCTCTCTTCTGTCTTTTCATATCTGTCTCTAGTGTTCCCTTTAGTATTTCTTGCAGAGCTGGTCTCTTGGTCACAAATTCTCCCAGTGATTTTTTGTCTGAAAATGTTTTAATTTATCCCTCATTTTTGAGGGACAATTTTGCTGGATATAGAGTTCTTGGTTGGCAGTTTTTCTCTTTTAATAATTTAAGTATATCATCCCACTGTCTTCTCACCTCCATGGTTTCTGCTGAGAAATCTATGGATATTCTTATTGGGCTTCCCTTGTATGTGATGGATTGCTTTTCTCTTGCTGCTTTCAAGATCTTCTCTTTCTCTTTGACCTCTGACATTCTGATTATTAAATGTCTTGGAGTATGTCTATTTGGATCTATTCTTTTTGGGGTACGCTGCACTTCTTGGATCTGTAATTTTAGGTCTTTCATAAGAGTTGGGAAATTTTCAGTGATAATTTCCTTCATTAGTTTTTCTCCTCCTTTTCCCTTCTCTTCTCCTTCTGGGACACCCACAACACGTATATTCATGCGCTTCATATTATTTTTCAATTCCCTGAGTCCCTGCTCATATTTTTCCATTTTTTTCCCCTATAGTTTCTGTTTCTTGTCAGATTTCAGATGTTCCATCCTCCAGTTCAGAAATCCCATGTTCTGTTTCTCGAAATCTACTATTGTAGGTTTCCATTGTTTTTTTCATCTCTTCTACTGTGTCTTTCATTCCCATAAGTTCTGTGATTTGTTTTTTCAGACTTTCAGTTTCTTCTTTTTGTTCTTTCCTTGCCTTCTTTATATCCTCCCGCAATTCATTGATTTAGTTTTGATGAGGTTTTCCATGTCTGTTTGTACAATCTGAATTAATTGTTTCAGCTCCTGTAGCTCATTTTTATTGTTGGTTTGTTCCTTTGACAGGGCCATATCTTCAATTTTCCTAGTGTGATTTGTTATTTTTTCCTGGTGTCTAGGCATTTAATTACCTTAATTAGTTTATTCTGGAAGTTGCTTTCACTTCTTTTATCTAGGGTTTTCTTGCTGGATGAATTTGTTGTCTATCTGTTCTTTGACATTCCATTCAGCTTTATCTGGACCTTTAGCTTAGTTTTGTTTAACAGAAGAGAATTTTTCAGTTCTTGTTTTCTTGTTTCTTGCTGTGCTTGTGTGGTGCCTTTTCCCCCCACACACTTAGGAGGGTCTACTTAGATATTATAGACCCCAGCCAGATTTTCCCAGACCAAACTGGCCTCTTATCAGGAGAAATCACCTGCATCGGTTTTCCCTGAGGGTGAGACCCAGCAGGTTGAAAGACTTTCCTGTGATGTCTCTGGACTCTGTTTTTCTTATCCTGCCCAGTATGTGGTGCTTGTCTGACTGCAGGTCCCACCAGCATAAGAGGATGTGGTACCTTTAACTTTGGCAGACTCTCCCTGCTGGGGGCGTGGTGGAGACAGAGGAGAGGTTGTAGGCTGGTTTTAATGGCTTCAAATTACCAAGCCCTGGTGTCTGAATTCCTTGATGGAGGGATTCTACCTGGGTGGGGCTTCACCCCACCCCTGGGGAAGGTACAAGCTGCAGATAAGCCCCCAAAAGAGTTCACTTCTGCCTATGCCTGGGGCAGTTGCAGCCTGAAAAGTCCTGCTGCTGTATCCAGAGGCAGTCAAGCCATTGTAGATACACAGCCACAAAAACCTCTGTTTCCTTCTTTTTGTCCCCCCCTTTTTCTGTCAGTCCTGCCGCCTTGGCGCCAGGGCATAAATGAGCAACCTCCGCTTTGATCAGGTTCACCTAAGCTGGGGCCCTATTTTTAGTAGTCAGAATTTGTTAATTAGTTCCACAGTTGGCGTTTGATTGTGCCCAGTTCCTGCTGCTGGTAAAGTCCTTTCCTTTCCCCTCTGGGAAGTGGCCTGTGGGGGAGGGGTGCTGGCCGCTGCAGCTTTGGGAACTCACGGTTCACGGGGGGTGCTCACAACCAGTCCAGCTGGTCCAGACTGGGTTACACTGTGTGTCTGGTCACTATCGTGGCTCCGGGAGCTGTTCCGAACTGTTTCTAGTTATTTAGTAGTTGTTCTGGAGGACGAACTAAAATGTGCACGTTGTTAAGCCGCCATCTTGACCTGGAAGTCAGTACTATCCGGAATGGCTTTTAAAAAGGGGAATTTAATAAGTTGCTAGTTTATAGTTCTAAGGCCCAGAAAATGTCTCAATTAAAACAAGTCTATAGAAATGTCCAATCTAAGGCATCCAGGGAAAGATACCTTGGTTCAAGAAGGCCGATGAAGTTCTGGGTTTCTCTCTCAAGTGAGAAAGCACATGGAGAACACAGTCGCGGTTTCTCTCTCAGCTGGAAGGGCACATGGCAAGCAAGGCGTCATCTCCTAGCTTTTCTCTCCTGGCTTCTGGTTTCATGAAGCTCCTGGGGTGGCGTTTTCCTTCTTCATCTCCAAAGCACTGGCTAGTGGACTCTCTGCTTCATGGTGCCGCACCATTCTCTGCTCTCTCCAAATCTCCGTATTATTTATTTTTAATCCTTTTGTTTTTACTCATCTGGCCATACTGTAGATAAAAGGAGCATCAGACATAAGGTTTTCACAATCACATAGTCACATTGCGTAAGCGATATTATACATTCATCTTCAAGAAACATGGCTATAGGAACACAGATCTACAGTTTCAGGCACTTCCAGCTTTCTCCCTTGAGGTTTTGTTCTTTTGCTTTTGTTTTTGTACTTTAAACCCTTTTCTCATATTTTAAAACTTGTACCTGCTTCCTTTTGTCATTTGGCACCTCTGGTTCATCATATTAGCTTGCATATAACTGTTTTCCTTCCTGTGTTCAAGTTTCCATGTTTTGACTTTCTTGTGTCTATTTCATGTGCTTATTTAATCAGACCATGAAACAATTTATTTTAGAAGTTGGTTCATACCTAGTAAATATTTGCAAAATGTTTAAAGAGCATTGGGTGTGGGCCCACTTGAAAAATCATAAACATCTTTCCCAGGCCTTCAGGTGATAGATTCTCAACCCTGACAGCCCATTTGAATCACTTGGGAAGTGGAATACTGATGCCTGGGTCCCATGTACAGCTTCTCATCTGATTGACAGTGGAGTCGAGGCATTGGCATTTTTGTAACGCTCCCAGGTGATGTGATGTAAGCAGGCTTGTGCACCACATGTGGAGACCAGAAAGACCCAACTGATTTAAATCCTGCTTAGAAATTGAGGAACAGAGAAAGGGAAATCAGACCAATGTTTTAAAGCCTTAAGCTGATCGTGTAGGTAATTATTCAAGAGGGGAACTATAAAGACAGGAATGGGTAACATTTTTGCCCACAGAGGTGCTTATTGTTTGCAGTCTGTATTTTTAGCTACAGTAGTATTCTGATGCCTGCCAGTCTCCATGTAAACTGAGTCCTAGGGATGAGATGTGAAGAATCTTGGGACTGATTGATAGAAATGATGTGTTATACTTTCTCCAGAATGCGTGACAGGCTCTTAGGATGCAACCTGGCCTTGCACCAAGGCTGTCTCGTCCTTATAATGCCTGGTGTCTTAAATGTGGGTTTGTGGCCTCATTTTTGTATCTTGAATTCTGATGTTTATAGAATCTCTTCAATACCTGTGGTATAAAGATGGTATGAATTAGATTTGTGTTTTCCTAGCCTGCATGATTGGGGCCCTTACAAGAAACCCAAGGGAATTTGGTAATCCGATATCCTAATTAATAGAATGTTTGAAGAGAGAGGAAGTTGTAGAAGTTAGCGTTTCCCAGGTCATTTTAATGACCACTTGGTAATACGTGTAGCCCATGATAAAGAAAAGCACAAATATTTTATTCTCCCTGGTTTGTTTTGCATAATTACAGGAACTGAATTTCCCAAGGGTTTCAAATCTTTCAGAAGTTTATGATGTCCTAAACAGGTAAGGAAGGCACTTTTCTGGCGCTGCATCTCGAGGGGCCGTCTCAGCTGGGGGAGGGCTTGCGCCCCAGGACATGTGGCAATGTCTGGAGACACTTCTGGTTATTGCTCCTGGGGGTGGGGCGCTCCTGGCATCTCGTGGGTGAGATCAAGGATGCTGCGAAACATCCCATAATGCACAGGACAGTGCCCACAGGAAAGAATCCTCCAGCCCAGGAAGTCAGTAGTGCCAGCCTTAAGTAATCCTGTCCTAGAGGTAAAGTACCTACAACTATTTAATTATGTAGGGTTTTGTGTTGAGAAAAAAATTTTTCTTTTGCTCTGTGTTGACTGGAGGGATGGGCTCCAAGGAAACATTTTTTTCTTTTTCCTTTTGTTCCCTGAAGTTTCCCACAGGCTGACATCAGTGTGAGAGGTACAGTAGATACACATAAAGCACAAGTGGTGAATGTTCCCAGCCTTTCTGTAAGAAAAGGGTTCCTATCTTTTGCATGGCCCTGCCCATTCTGGGAGTGAATGCTGGTGGAGAATGTGTTTCCAGAGGCGTGCTGGAGTGGACCGGGCACTGCTGGGCAGCTCTTTCCTCCCCAGCTGTGGGCGCCTACCAGCTGCAGAGGGGGTTCCGGGTGGCGGCTGGAGGTGACCTCTTTGGAAAGAAAGGTGCTGCAGATCCCTGTGATTACACTCGTCTGACCGCACGCATGGACACATGGATGCTGCTGGAGACTGGCGGTCGGCAGCCCCGGCTGGCCTCTCGCTGCTCTGCAGCCATTTGGTTTCTAACAGCAGGTGTGAACAGGGCAGTTGGGAGCAGGTGTGTCTCCTCGAGCTTATGCTTCCTCTTGTCCCTTCTCAGAAGGCCCCGATGCTTCTCATTTCCAGGAAGAAAATACAAGGCCCAAAGCAGGAATCTCTCAACTCCCTGCCCTCCCCTTCCAAAACAGTCATGCGGTTATGGTGGTTTTTATGATCACCTCTCCTGTGGGTCAGCAGATAGAAAGTGAGGGCACAGAGAGCCCAGGTCTCGGCTCAGGTATCTGGATAGAAGGTGTCAGCATTCAGCAAGGAAGCCTCCCCTTCATCTGTTTGCCAACAGAATCTTCTAGGACCTCTATGTGCTTAACCTCTCTGCACCCTAATTTTCTCATCTGCAAAATGGGCCTAATAATTGTACCCACACCATAGGCTGCCTGCTCGGATTAAGAGAACTGTCAATGATCGCAGTAGCTAACCTTTCACAAACACATAGAAAGCACCTTCACAGGAATTAACTCATTTGACCCTCGCAGCTGCCTTGGGAGCAATTTCCCCACCTTACAGAGGGGGTCCTGAGGCACAGAGGATCAAGCAGTTTCCCCAGGCTTACTCACAGACCCGGAGAAGGGCAGGGCTGGGACGAAAGCCCAGACAGTCTCGATTCAGAGCCTATGTGCTAAAAAATTCTCTCTTCCTCTCCTCAGCGTCATGTCTGGTGCCAAGAGGCCTCAGCACACGTGGTTCCAGGTGCTGGAGTGGGCTGGAGGGACGGGGAGAGGGTGAGAGCCGAGGTGAAGGTGCCCGTGGGACACGAAAGGTGGCGCAGCCGGAAGACAGCTTGTCAACTAAGCGCCGTGGGGCTGGCGGCACACAGCTGCGGACGGGGCGCAGCCGAAGCTGTGGGAGCGGACAGGGTTTCGGGAGTATGGTGATGGGTAAGAGGAGAGGCTCTCAGACAAGAAAATAAGAACCATCAGGGGAGTGGGATGAGCAGCAGGCTGAGAGCATGGAGTGCCACCAGAAACGAGCATTAACACTTGCCGCACTACAGGTGTGTCATCCCTCCAGCTAAGGTGACAGGTCAGCTCCCGCCGGGTGACCTTATTGAGAGTGATTTCAGAGAGGGGGGAAGACAGCCTGCAGTGGGCTGAGGTGAGTTAGTGACCTCTGGAGAGGCTTGCTGCAAAGCGAAGAACTAATACAGTGGCAGCTAGAGTAGAAAGAAGAGTCAAAAAGAGAAATGCTTTAAGTTAGGAGAGCACACTGGGATGCCGTGAGAGGAGAGAGGCTGAGCCCCCCGGGAAAGGGCCTGGCACGCAGGGAGGCAGAGCCGGGAGAGAGCTTTGCCAGGTCTGTGAGTAAGCCTGGGGAAACTGCTTAATCCTCTGTGCCTCAGGACCCCCTCTGTAAGGTGGGGAAATCGCTCCCAAGGCAGCTGCGAGGGTCAAATGAGTTAATTCCTGTGAAGGTGCTTTCTATGTGTTTGTGAAAGGTTAGCTACTGCGATCATTGACAGTTCTCTTAATCCGAGCAGGCAGCCTATGGTGTGGGTACAATTATTAGGCCCATTTTGCAGATGAGAAAATTAGGGTGCAGAGAGGTTAAGCACATAGAGGTGCTAGAAGATTCTGTTGGCAAACAGATGAAGGGGAGGCTTCCTTGCTGAATGCTGACACCTTCTATCCAGATACCTGAGCCGAGACCTGGGCTCTCTGTCCCCTCACTTCCTACAC
Organism: Tamandua tetradactyla; assembly: GCF_023851605.1. NCBI lineage: Eukaryota > Metazoa > Chordata > Mammalia > Pilosa > Myrmecophagidae > Tamandua > Tamandua tetradactyla. The sequence continues at coordinate 63,629,061 of NC_135337.1, forward strand.
TGCTTTCCGGCCTGCGCCTTCCTTACCATCCCCAGTATCGTTGTCTTGATTCAGGCTTTTATTTTTCATCCCAGCCACTGTGTGACCGCAGCAGCCCCTTCATTGGTACCCCAGCCTTGTGGCTCGCCCTCTTTCATTTCTCGCAGTACCACTTGCGTGATCTTTCTGAAACGTGAATTTGACTGCGCCTTTTTTCTGCTTATAATCCCTCAGTGGTTCCAGAAGGCTCCGCATAGCGCACAGGGCCCTTCACTGCCCTGCTCCTGCCCGTCACACAGTGGGCCCCACCTCCCGGGGGCACCTGATCAGGCCCTGCTCTCTTCTCCTTGCTGTCTCTGCACCACCCCCGTTTTCTCCAACCCGACACATTACTGTAGTTTAAAACCCTCCTTTCGTACCACCTACTTTAGGAAGCCTTTGTTACCGAACGCCCGAAGTTGCGTTTATAAGATGCAGTTGTAATTGTCTCTGTATTTGTTACTTGAACCCTAGCCAGCAGTTTTATCTTTCCATCTGGGTGCCCGGCTTGTGTCAAACGTTGGCACGCCCCAGGTGATCTAGGTGGCGTCTCCTGGGCCAGGCTCGCAGTCGCCGTCCTGGTGTTCTGGGTACAGAGCCCCTGTCTGCTCGTGCCTCGGGCCATGTTTTGTTTTTGTTTTCAAGGAGTCTCAGTACCGAGGACACATTTTGATGTTTATTAATGTAAGGGACTGGGGTGGGGGCTGAGGGGACAAGAGAGGATGATCTTCAGGAAATTTTTCTTTGCCCAATTTTTGTTGCCTACCAGTGACTTGAATCCCACCAAGAACTCTGGGCCAGTGATTGTTCACGCAAGCAAATGTGAGAAATACGGTATGTTCCCCTTAGGTCAAGCTCTTTTCACACGTGGTGGACAATTGAGGTGCCAGAGCTACACTCTTCCCTGTGCACAAGTCTCAGTGTCCGGCAGGCGTGCAGGAGGGGCCGCTGGCGTCTTCCTCACGCTTCCCCTGGGGCCCCCGCCGCGTCGCCTCCCTCCCGCGGACCGGGCTGTCCTGGGAAGGAGTAGGGACCCCGCGGAACTGTTTCCTCTCTCATGTGGCCTCTAGTCTGTCAGGAAGTTCTTAGTTCCTCTTTCTCCTGTGGGTGCTTTCTCCACTTGGGAGAGCCTGGGGAAGGTCCCGGGGGCTGGGGCGGGCTGGGGGCAGAGGGGGATGTGCACAGCGTGTGCAGGAGCAGAAACTGCGCTGCTCACAGCAGGCACGGCCGCCGCGCGGGTGGGGACGGACACTTCCTTTCCCGGGTGCTGGGTCTGACCACTGCTCGATGCTTTCTCTTACACTTACGGGAAAATGTTTCAGTTGAGACAAAGTGTCCCCATGAAGCAGCTTATGATGCCTTCCTTTGTGGCTCAGGTAAGAATTGCTATGCTTTTAAAAGAAGACTTAAAAAAGAAAAAACTGTGTCAGATATATAATATGAAAATTGCATTTTATCCATTTTTAACTGGACAGTTTGGTGGCATTAGTTATTTTGTCGACATTGTGCTACCATCACCACCTTCCATTTTTAAAACTTTCAGAAGGCTTATGTTTTTGTTTATGATAAACCCCTGCCATCCCCAAGTTCTCCATTTATTTCAAGTTGGTTTGTACATAATGGAAGTAAAATAGTTGCTCACATGTTTTGATAAGATGATCAAAACAGGACTCGAGGTCTGTTAAATTTCTAGCTTTTTTTCCCCAGTTCTTTTGAAAGCGGCTCACTTGCTCCTAGAGAGAATACACAGGTAAGTGTCTCTTCCTTTTCCTCCTGTTACTTAATCGTGTGTCAAGATTTATTGGGCCCTTGCTGTGAGCCAGGAACTCTCCAGTACAGCAGGAGGAGAAAGTAGAATGGACTTGGGGGTGCGGCGCTGGCGGGCAGTGGGGAGTGGGTGGGCGGCCTCCGCCCCTGCAGCTCTGCTCGCCACCTCCAGCCCTGGGAGGAGGAGACCCAGGCAGGGCAGGAGGTGCTGGTCGTCGTTCCTGCCTTAGTACTTCTCGTACCGCTGCTGGTCGTCTGTAAAGCCCTGCTGCATTGTCTGCTCATAAATAAAGACAAACTGGGAAGAGAAAGCATTCAGATCAACAGGTGACACCAGTGGACGTTCACACGGGCTGGGGAAAAGGGCAGTGACTTGGCACAAGGCATACTGGAGAGAGGTTCTTAAGAACCCAATTTGGAATCTCAGTGCATTTTCCCATAGCAGCAGCCTTGGCGTCTGCAGCGCTCGGCGTGTTAGAAATCACGTGTTTCGTGCCCTCCCTGCTGAGCTCATTTGTTAAGTAGGGTTCGGGGGTCCAGCTCCAGGACTTTCTCACAATCATAATGTGTTCTTCGGGGAGAACCGTTCTATGAGTGAAACGGCTGACTTGAAAGCATATTTTTGTATTGTAATCTGTTAAGTTCTTTCCTGTCTAACTGTGTCCATTTTAGTAGTGGATAGTATAAGCACACATGTCGTGTGATACACTGAAGTCATGCTTTTAAGTGAGAGCCTGCGCTGTCCCCCCTTTCCTGAGGTCAGAGGTGCCCAAGCTGGGCAGGCGGGGGCCAGCAGCAGCTGGCGCCTTCGGTGCCCACCCTGTGGATTTTCCTGCCTTTCCTTATCTCTTAATCCGCATGACCTAAGAAAACCTGTTGGGTGTAGAGGCATTCCGTAGCCTTCCCAGGTCTGCCTGGCTCCAGTACCCATGCTTTGCATGGGGCCCGTACTTGTGTGAGTGGGGGTGTCCGGAAAGAGGGGGGCTGTTGGCCGGGAAGCCATGGTGTGGGGGGGCCCAGGGCGGCGGGTCAGGGATGACACGGGGCCCCCTGAACTTATTCTGACTCATTCTCTGAGCCTGCGCTAGTGTTGTTAGTAGAAGGGTCCTCACCAAGCTCCACCAGCAGGTGGGGACCGCCTGGAAGCTCTGCTTTCCCTTGGGGTCCCTGACATTGGTCAGTGATTGGCATAAGTGCCAAGACAGTAGGGGGTGGAAGGAAGAGGTGTCTGGGCAGCGTCCTTTCCTGGCCTGTTGTGGGACCTCTGCTGTGGCCAGGGCATGGCGAGTCCGCGCCCATGAGCCTGAGCGCCCTGGGTTTTCTCTGCGCGCAGCGACGGGTGCCCAGCGGAGCCCTCCTTCTCTCAGTACCTGGACGTGCTGTCTCCTTACATCAACCAAGTGAATCTTATCCGTGCCGGGGTCCCCAAAATTGTGAGTAGATCCCATGTAGAGGCTTACAGTGGGGCGCTGCTTGGCGTCCTCTCGGATGCGTTAGAAGGGGTCTGAAAATAACCAAAGTAAGAGTCGAAGAGGATATTTACACTCCCACTAAGCTTGTTCTTTTTCCTTGTCTTTTTCTACCGAAACCTAACATGGACTCATTCACTCCTCCCTCTCCTCCCAACCCAGATAGAACCTTTCTAGTTTGTCCTTTAGAATTTTCAAATTGGATGAGACGCCAGTCAGAACTGTAGGAAAGCTTGTCTGGTCATTCTCTGTGTTTTCTAGAATTTCTCTGGTCCGGACTACCCCAGCGTCCGGCCCCCCATCCTCATCGTCAGAGTCGAGAGATGGCCCGGGGTCAGCGAACAGCAGGTCTACCGCGAGTTTCAGAACCTCTGCAAATTTGATGTCCGGCGACTCACACAAAACCAGTTCCTGCTCCTGACCAATAAGTTTAAGGAGTAGGTGCCTTGGTTCCAGGTTGGCCCTCCCCTCTGGTTGTCAGCCCCCACCCCCGGCTCGCGGCCTCTCTCCCCGTGATGCTTAACTGGAACAGTAGAAGGAATAATGCTGACCTGGGACAACCTCTCTCGACAGTGTTCGGAACGTCTTGAAGGAGTACAGGGGTCACCAGAGCCTCCAGGTCTCCCTGTACCGCTACTGGAGGCACTCGCCGGACGTCACCTGCCTGCTGCAGTGAGTGGCCTGGGCCGAGGAGCCGCTGTGCCCCTTGTTGCCCCCGCTGGCCAGAGCCAGGCCTGGTCACTGCTGGTGTCCTCGGCAGGCAGGCCTGGAGCCTGGCTTGGGTCAGCAGCGTCCCCTTAGACATGCCCTCCTGGGGCCACACACTGGTGTCTTGGGATTGGCCAGTGAGTGACCCCGGCTGCCGTCACGGGGCTCACCCTCTAGCGGGGCTGACCGACAGTAAGCCTGATAAACAAGTGAGCTGTCCCCTGTGTTGAGGGGTAAAGGTCTGTGAAAGAGTAAAGCAGGGTGTGAAGGGGGGCAGAGGGGAGCTTCAATTCAAAGGTATCACGGGGTGGCCAAAGTAAGGGGGAACAGCCTACCAGGAGTGGGGAGCAGCCAGGCACTGGCCCCCAAATGTGACATGCTGGTGCGGAGGCTGCAGGGCCTGGACTGGACGTGCACGCAGAGCAGCTGGGGGTGAGGGTGGGAAGTGTGGAGCTGGGGAGGCCCATGGGCATGGGCTGTGGGGTTCACTCGAGAGAGATTGGGGGGCTAGTGGAAGATTTTTTAAGCAGAGTAGTTGCACAACCTAATTTACATTTTACAAGGATTACACTGGCTTCTATGTTGGGAACAGACTGCAAGGAGGCAGAGGCCAGAAGAGGGAGAGCAGTTAGGAGCCAGGGTGGTCACATAGGTAGCGCCTAGGCGGGGGCTTGGAGTGCCGGGAGCAGCACGTGCGAGAAGCAGAGCCGTGGCCGCTTGGCCACGGGCCGAGTTAGAATCTGAGGTTCCTAGAAGGATGGCGCTGCCCTCGATGAGCTTTCTGGGGGCCTTAGCTTGCTGGGTAGGAGCCGCATGTATGGAAAATATCAGTGTTGAGGCGTGATACCTGCGCCCAGGCATCCCTTTTCCCTTCTGTCAACCTTGTGTGGAAATGGTCTGTGTCCCAAAACTGTCCCGACTCTGAGAGGCCCAAGTTGGGGGTAGGCCCTGGATGAGCCGGAAGGAAGCAGTGTTGGGGTGCACCGGAGTGGGGGACCGCAGGGCCCTGCTTGTCCTAGCCCGGCCTGCCCCGTCCTCGTGCGCTGACCCCTCCCCTCTGTCCTGCAGAGTCTGCGGTGTGATTACCACGTGGGCGTTCGTGGCCCTCCTCCTCGGCAGACCTGGCCCCTGAGGGCCCCAGAGATCCCGCTCAGCGCCTTTTGGGGTGCTCGGCCACCTTCTGATGTGAAATCCTGTAAACATTTTCAGCAATAAAGAAAGCCTTGGGTATGGAATCTTTGTGGCCAAAACGTGTCTTTCTGAAACTTGGGAAGAAGTCAGCCCTTCTGGAGGGTGCAGCTGACTTTCCAGAGTGTTTTATGAGCAGGTGCAGCGACAGGAGCCAGATGCCTGTGCCATCAAGGGCCACCACATCTCCAGGAGGAAAATTGGTGGCCCGTAGGCTGCTGGGGATTTAGGCCTCAGGGGTGGTCTTTCTAAGTTCAGTTTAAAAGAAAGAAAGTGAGGTTTGAGAGAGAGAATATCCGTGTGCATTGATGATGTTCTTGGTGGGCTTAAACCATAAAATCAAAAGAAATACCAAATAAAGCGTTGGTATTCGCTCCAGAAGCAGTAAAAGGGCCCACCCCGCAGCGGCAAGCCGGGAGAGTCAGGGTGTGATCCAGTTACTTCTGTCTCCTCCACAAGGTCCCACACTTCTCGGACCTTTTCCAGTAATTCTGCTCAGGCCCCTGAGCCCAGGGAGCTATTGCTCAGCTTTGAGCCTGGCTTCAGGACTCAGCAAACTACCCTCAAGTGCTGTCTTGATGTTTCTTTCCTCCATGAAACCAGAAGCACTGCGGGGGGGCCCCTCCCCACCGAGCGCTTTTGAGCTGCTCTTCCTAAGTGGGGCAGCGCAGCCCCAGTGGGCATCACCGGCAGTGTTTGTTTTGTTTTCATTGACCATGACTTTTATAAGCTGGGGAGCCCCTCCCTTTCTTTTGTGGGGTTGGGGCTCCGCTTGCTTTCAGGTAGCCCCTGAATTAAGTAAACGCCCCTGAGAGGTGGAGGCAGCCTTCGCAGATGAGTGTGTTGCAGGATCCTGTAGACTGCCCAGGAGGGGACGGAGCGCTGTAATGCTTCTGTAGTGCTAGGGACGGGAGACACCCCGCTGTTCTGGTAAGACATCACGCGGTTAAGTCTTACCTGTTGGGGTAACAATAGGGGAGCGTGGAGTTCCTACGCCCTACCTTCCACAGGCATCTGAGGTGCGGGGCGCTCGCCCCTGGCCGTGAGCTGGCCGTGGTTAACCCATCCCGGCGCCCTGGCTGCCCACAGCAGGCGGTGTGGTCAGGACCACCCCCTCCCCAAAGCAGCGCCGCCCTGGCTCATGGGGGAGGCTCGGCCCAGGGCTCCCTCTCCAGGCCTTTGTGCTGCCCCTCCCCCCACCCCGTTTTCTGTCTTCATCTCTTCTCATGCTTTCGTGGTTTTTTCCATACTTCTCTCACCCATCATTAAGCAAATAAAAAACCCAAACAGATAAACCAGGTCTTCTCCCTCTTCAGCTCTGCCTACTGCGTCCTGCAGCTCCAGCAGTTCTTCCCTTTTAGCCAAGGTTTTGGGCGAGGGGTCTGCTTCCCGTCTCACCGTGGACTCCTGTCTCACGCCATGGCAGCTCTGAAGGCTTCTCTCGGGCACACGTGTGGCTTCCAGCAGCGAAGGTGGTCTGTAGCCTGTCCTGGTGTCCCCCCCCATCTTCTGCACCCCTAACTTGGCACTTCTTTTCTCCTTGGCCCTCTCTCCTTTCTTCCTTCTGCCTCTGAATCCCTCTCAGCTCTTTCGTAGGCTCCCCCTCCAACAGTCCATGGCATGGTGATTTCTAGGAACTCATCAGTTCAGGTTATGCACTGGTAGTCCTCAAGGATGTCCCCAGCTGAAGTCCTTCCTGAGTCCCAGCTCTGCCAGTGGAGCCTTTCTAGACACTCCAGAGTCAACGCAGGCAGAAGGGAACCAGGTCTTTCCACGAGCTGCCTCATTTGGTGCAGGGCATCACCATTCCTGCAGTTGTCCAAGCTGGAGACCTCAAATACCCAGACTCCTCCTGCCTCACTCCTCTAGTTCTAACTGGTGGTCCCATCTTGAATGGAGTCCTCCTCATGCCTCTACCGCTGTGGGCTTAGATTGGATGCCCTCTGCCTGATGGCATTGTCCCCTCTTGGCTCTTCTGGCCTCTCCTCCTTTCCCCTTCACACTGTTGCCCTTGTGAATGGGAGTGGGCTCTGGAAGGCGAATCTGGTCACCCCTCCTGATAAAACCCTTTTGTGGACTCTGACCAGGATCCCTGAGCTCTCAATCCCCACGTGTTAGAGCTGGCGACTTTCCTGCCCTGTGCTTCCTCCAGCCTATTCCTTGCTTGTTCACTTGCTCTACTTCTTCTCTCTTCCCGTTCTGCTCTGATCTTCTCTCCAAACTCAGTCCAAACATCCTGAGGTCTTCCTCAGTCTCCGTTGCATGCCCTGCCCTGAGCCAGGTACACTGGAACACTCACACTGTGTTGAGGTGCCCAATGGCCTGGACCCTTCCCCACCGCAGCCCACCATGTCCCCTGGTGCAGACTCAGTCCCTGATCCTCACGAGAAACTCCCCCAGTGTCTGCTGCGACTCTGCCAACTACCCTGCCTCCTACATGGGAAACTGGAGATGCAAAGATAATTACTCTTAGGTTCTAGATCATTCCTTCAGCATTCTGTGGATGTCCCCATCACCTGCTCTCAGCCATGTAGGGGAGTCGTGGTGGCCAGTGACTCTGCACAATCTTGGAGAGACCTTGTGCTCAGTGTTTGAAATGTGATGTTTTTGATACCCATCAATGTGGGGATTTTCTGCCTGATGCACATGAAAAAAGCCAAGTTTGTGCTACCAGGGTTTCAAAGAGAGAATGTTGATTGCCAAGCACAAAATCAAGGAGGTCAGAAGGCCTATGGGCCTTAACTCTGTCTCCCAGAACTGGAGGATCCTTGAGTGCTTTATAGTATTCAAACAAAGGGAGGCAGTTTTAGGGTAATGAACAAGGAGGTCTTGTGATGATGTTTAGAGATAGTCTAATTATTGAGCATGTGCCGATTGGCTATGGTGCCTGGTAGGTGGGCCAGCACTGGTCAGAGCTAGCTTGGTCTAGCAAGACAGCTTGGGAATTGGGGTGATCAGTTTTGGGCTGCTCATATTACCTCATTAATAAATGTTAAGGGGTATATATGCAGGAACACCTAACTTTGGGGTTGGTGAACAAGATAAGGGGCACAAGCAGGGGCAGTCATGAGTGGTCTTGTTATTATCCAGTTACAAGGTTAAGTCTATGCAGTAACAGAACACACACAGCATCAGCGTCAAAGACACAGGCAGCTGGGTCACAGTTCGGGGAGTTACAGTAGTTACTGATACTGGCTTCCAGCTACTTTGAAAGGTTAATATGCATCAAGGTTATAGTCAGCAGTTATTGGAAGTGACTTTTGGCTACACTGCAATATATCAGAGGTTAAGGTGTCAGGGTTCTTTAGAGAAACAGAACTAATAGGAGAGAGCTATAAATACGAGATTTATAAAAATGTCTCATGCAACAGTGGGGGTGCAAGAGTCCAAAATCTGTAGGGCAGGCTGTGAACCTGGCAGCTCCAATGAAAAGTCTGGACAAACTCCACAAGAGAGACTCCCTGGCTGAAGAAGCAGTAAAAAAAGTCTCTCTTTCCCCTTAAAAGTCTTCAACTGATTGGATTATCTCATTGAGGAAACATGCTTTAGTTGATCACAGATGCAATTGACTGACTGATGATTTAATACACCAGCCTTCCGATATACAACCAGCCATGAAATATCCTCGCAGCAATGGTTAGCCCAGTGCTTTCCTGACTAGACCATTGGGTGTCATCACTTGGCCAAGTTGACACCAGAACCCAACCATCACAATCCACCCCTTGTCAACTTGGCAGCTATACAATCACCTTGAAACATCTAATATCCAAATAGAACACAATAACAGGTATATGTCTCATCTAATAATACTCAACTGTCCTGTGTACATCCGGAAACACACTACATCTCTCCAGAATAGCATGCAAGTCTTAGGTAACATTCACTCTTAAACTTCATATCTTATGACTTAAATACTATAATGTGAACAATGCAATGTATGTCATATGATAAGAGGAAAGTAAGATATTTGCTATGTACAAATGCAAACATACTCAAAACAGGGAGGATATATTTATACAATCACAGTAATCATTTCTGTAACTGGTCATGTGGTCATGTAGTTCATATTTATCACTACCTTCTACTACCCATTCCTTGTTCCCTTTACTCTTAGCAAGCACTTTGGCTGGCCATAGTTCTTTGCCAGGTAGGGTGACCCAAACCTTCCTTCCTAAAGTTTCTGGGCAATTGGTAGTCCTGCCTGGATTGGGTTGTTGCAGTTTTCCATTGACTTTAATCACAGGGTATGGCAATATTTAGAGATGCCCTAGGGAATCTCCTGTATTCCAGGAAAACTCTTCTTTTCCTCTATTGTGAAGTTGAAGTCCTATTTCCCCTTAGTCAGGATTAGTTAGGATTAATTACCTCAGAGAGAAAAAGTAATCCCATTTCATGCCTGTTGATTCAGTGGCATAAGAAGCCTGAAATGGCCACGTGGCAGTCTTAACTTCCAGTTAAGTGGAATTGTTGTCTCCTGGTAGGTGCACATCTCCTTCTGGAAATAAGACATGTAGACCAGCAGAGCTTAAGGTTTCAGGGACAGGAAGCAAAAATTTTCCCAGTGGATTACTAGGGTGATAATGAGTGGTGCCACTTCCATTTCCACCCCTTGAGTCCTGGACCCGTGAATCCTGGCTATGGTATTCAGCACCATAGAGTGGATGCTGATTCAGAGCATACACAGCCTCCTGGAGAACAGTGCCCCAGCCTTGCAAGGCATTGCCACCTAGTTGGCCTCATAATTGGGTTTTCAAAAGGCCATTTCACTATTCTATCAACCAGGCTGCCTCTGGATGATGGTAACTTGGTAAGACCAGAAATTTCCATGGGCACGTGCCCATTCCCACACTTCATTTGCTGTGAAGTGGGTTTCTTGATCAGAAGCAGTGCTGTGTGGAATACCATGATGGTGAATAAGACATTCTATAAGTCACAAATGGTAGTTTTTGTAGAAGCGTTGCATGCAGGGAATGCAAACCCATATCCGGAGTATGTACCTATTCCGGTTAGAACAAATCACTTCCCCTTCCATGATGGAAGTGGTCCAGTGTAATCAACCTGCCATCAGGTACAGGCTGATCATCTTGGGGAATGGTGCTATATGGGGGACTGGGTGCGGGACTCTGCTGCTGGCAGATTGGGCACTCAGCAGTGGCTGTAGCCAGGTCAGCCTTGGTGAGTAGAAGTTCATCTTGCTGAGCCCATTCCTAATCTCCATCCCTACCACCATGATCACTTTGTTCAGGAGCCCATTGGGCAATGGCAGGACTGGCTGAGGAAAGAGGATTCCTTGTATCCACAGGATGGGTCATCTTAGCCTCTTGATTATTAAAACCTTCCTCTGCTGAAGTCACCCTCTGATAAGCATTCACATGGGGCACAAACATCTTCATGTTCTTTGCCCACTCAGAAATGTCTACCCATGTAACCTCTTCCCCAGACCTCTTTGTCACCAATTTTCCAATTATGGTTTTTCCAAGTCCCTGACTATCTAGTCAAACCATTGGCAACAGCCCATGAGTCAGTATACAAATACACATCTGGCAGGTTCTCCTTCCAAGCAAAATGAACAACCAGGTGCACTGCACAAAGTTCTGCCCACTGGGAGGATTTCCCCTCACCACTATCCTTTAAGGAAATCCCAGAATGGGGTTGTAGTGCTGCAGCTGTCCACTTCTGGGTGGTCCCTGCATATCATGGAGAACCATCTGTAAACCAGACCCAAGTTTTCTCTTCCTCAGTCCACTGACTGTAAGTAACTCCTCAAAAGGCCACAGCTCTGGTCTCAGAAAGAGAAGGTAACATGACAGGAGTCGGGGCCATGGGCATTTGGGCCACTTCCTCATGTAATTTACTTGTGACTTCAGAATCTGCTTGAGACATATCTCTAATATACTATTTCCATTTTATGATGGAGTGCTGCTGTGCACACCCAACTTTATAGCTTGGTGGGTCAGACAACACCCAGGTCATGATAGGCAACTCAAGTCTCACGGTAACTTGGTGGCCCATGGTTAAACATTTGGTCTCTACTAAGGCCCAGTAGTAGGCTAAATGCTATTTCTCAAAAGGAGAGTAGTAATTTGCAGCAGATGGTAAGGCTTTGCTCCTAAATGCCAAGCATCTGCATTGTGAGTCTCCTTTAGGAGAATCCTGGCATCTCTAAATAGGGGCCACTGACACTTCCAGAACCATTGGATCTGCTGGCTCATATGACCCAAATGGCAAAGCAGCTTGCACAGCAGCCTGGACATGTCTCAGAGCCTCCTCTTGTTCCCACTCCCACTCAAAACTAGCAGCTTTTCTTGTCACTCGGTGTGCCGATTTGAAAGGATATGTGTACTCTAGAAAAGCCATGTTTTAATCCTAATCAATCTTGTGAGAGCAACAGTTTCTTCTAATCCCTATTTAGTACTATAGATTAGAAAAACTTGATTAGGTTATCTCCATGGCGATGCGACTTGGTCAACTGTGGGTGTTAAACTTGATTAGATGGAGACGTGTCTCCACCCATTCTACATGGGTCTTGATTAGTTTACTGCAATCCTATAAAAGAAGAAGTATTTTGGAGAAAGATTCAGAGTGCTGCAGAACCATGAAGCAGAGAATCCACCAGCCAGTGACTTTTGGAGATGAAGAAGGAAAACACCTTGTGGGGAGCTTCATGAAGCAAAAATCCTGGAGAAAAAGCAGATGCTGCCATGTTCACCATGTGCCCTTCCAGCTGAGAGAGAAGTGCTGAACGTCATCAGCCTTCTTGAACCATAGTATCTTTCCCTGGATGCCTTAGATTGGACATTTCTATAGACTTTTTTTTTTTAATTTTTTTTTATTAATCAAAAAAAAGAAAAGAAATTAACACATTTAGGAATCATTCCATTCTACACATGCACTCAGTAATTCTTAGTATCATCACATAGATGTATGATCATCATTTCTTAGTACATTTGCATCGATTTAGGAAAAGAACTAGCAAAACAGCAGAAAAAGATATAGAATGTTAATGTAGAGAAGAGAATTAAAATAATAATACTAATAAAAATATATATATATATATATATATATATATAAAGGAAAAAGAAAAAAAACAAAAACAAAAGATACAAACAAACAAAAAACGATATTTCAGGTGCAGCTTCATTCAGTGTTCCAACATAGTTACATTACACTTAGGTATTATTGTGCTGTCCATTTTTGAGTTTTTGTATCTAGTCCTGTTGCACAGTCTGTATCCCTTCAGCTCCAATTACCCATTATCTTACCCTGTTTCTAACTCCTGCTGGTCTCTGTTACCAATGATATATTCCAAGCTGATTCTCGAATGTCGGTTCACATCAGTGGGACCATACAGTATTTGTCCTTTAGTTTTTGGCTAGACTCACTCAGCATAATGTTCTCTAGGTCCATCCATGTTATTACATGCTTCATAAGTTTAGTCTGTCTTAAAGCTGCATAATATTCCATCGTAGGTATACGCCACAGTTTGTTTAGCCACTCTTCTGTTGATGGACATTTTGGCTGTTTCCATCTCTTTGCAATTGTAGATAATGCTGCTATAAACACTGGTGTGCAAATGTCCATCTGTGTCTTTGCCCTTAAGTCTTTTGAGTAGATACCTAGTAGTGGTATTGCTGGGTCATAATCCATTCTGCCAGTCTATGTCTTTTGATTGGGAAATTCAGTCCATTAACTTTTAGTGTTATTACTGTTTGGATAATATTTTCCTCTACCATTTTGGCTTTTGTATTATATATATCATATCTGATTTTCCTTCTTTCTACACTTTACTCCATACCTCTCTCTTCTGTCTTTTCGTATCTGACTCTAGTGCTCCCTTTAGTATTTCTTGCAGAGCTGGTCTCTTGGTCACAAATTCTCTCAGTGACTTTTTGTCTATAAATGTTTTAATTTCTCCTTCATTTTTGAAGGACAATTTTGCTGGATATAGAAGTCTTGGTTGGCAGTTTTTCTCTTTTAGTAATTTAAATATATCATCCCACTGTCTTCTAGCTTCCATGGTTTCTGCTGAGAAATCTACACAAAGTCTTATTGGATTTCCCTTGTATGTGACAGATTGTTTTTCTCTTTCTGCTTTCAAGATCCTCTCTTTCTCTTTGACCTCTGACATTCTAACTAGTAAGTGTCTTGGAGAACGCCTATTTGGGTCTATTCTCTTTGGGGTGCGCTGCATTTCTTGGATCTGTAAATTTAGGTCTTTCATAAGAGTTGGGAAATTTTCTGTGATAATTTCTTCCATTAGTTTTTCTCCTCCTTTTCCCTTCTCTTCTCCTTCTGGGACACCCACAACACGTATATTTGTGCGCTTCATATTGTCATTCAGTTCCCTGATCCCCTGCTCAAGTTTTTCCATTCTTTTCCCTATAGTTTCTGTTTCTTTTTGGAATTCAGATGTTCCATCCTCCAGTTCACTAATTGTAGCTTCTGTCTCTTTAGATCTACCATTGTAGGTATCCATTGTTTTTTCCATTTTTTCTTCTTTGTCCTTCACTCCCATAAGTTCTGTGATTTGTTTTTTCAGATTTTCTGTTTCTTCTTTTTGTTCAGCCTATGTCTTCTTCATGTCCTCCTTCAATTTATTGATTTAGTTTTTGAAGAGTTTTTCCATTTCTGTTCGTATATTCAGCATTAGTTGTCTCAGCTCCTATATCTCATTTGAACTATTGGTTTGTTCCTTTGACTGGGCCATATCTTCAATTTTCCGAGCGTCATCCATTATTTTCTGCTGGTGTCTGGGCATTTGATCAGATTTCCCTGGGTGTGGGACCCGGCTGGTTGAAAGGTTTTTCTGTGAAATCTCTGGGCTCTGTTTTTCTTTTCCTGCCCAGTAGGTGGCGCTCGTGGCGCTCGTCTGTCTGCGGGTCCCACCAGTAAAAGATGCTATGGCTCCTTTAACTTGCCAATCCGAATCTCGCAGTCGGCCCGGGAAACCGCGCCTGGAGGGGGGGTCGCTGGCCGCCGCGGCTTGGGGGAGTGCCGGTCCAAATTGCCCAGCTGGCCCGAGACGCCAAGCGTGGCGGGAGAGCCCCGCTATCCAACATTCCCAGTCAGACCGGGAAGCCACGTGCGTGGAGGGGACCCTAGTCGCCAGCCGCCCCGGCCGGGAAAACGTGTGCCCCTCGGGTATCTCACCGCAGCGGATTCTCCCTGCCCGTTCAGCCGTTCCAGAATGGGGTACGCTGTCTTTTTGGTCTCTGTCGTGGCTCTGGGAGCTGTTTCGTATTGTTTCTGTTTCTTTAGTTGCTGTTCTGGAGGAGGAACTAAGACCCGTGCGTCTTACTAAGCCGCCATCTTCCTCTATAGACTTGTTTTAATTGGGACATTTCTCTGCCTTAGAACTGTAAACTAGAACTTACTAAACTTCCCCTTTTAAAGGCCATTTCATTTCTGGTATATTGCATTCTGGTAGCTAACAAACTAGAACATTTAGTAAATGGTCTGGAGTAGCACAACCAAGTGAGGAATATGTTGTGTCTAAAATCCAAAAAGGCCAACTAGGCATTGTTTCTCTTTTTTGGTCATTGGAAGTACGGATGCAATAGCTTATCCTTCACCTCAGAAGGGACATCTGGACAAGCCTGTGTCCAGAGGGAGGACAGCGACACATCAGAAGGCTACAGTGGGGGTCGATTCTGACAGTTGAGCCAGACAGACCGGACCTGGGATTCAAGAGAAAGAGGGTCAGGGATATCAAGGCTTTGGGCCTGAGCAACTGGAAGTCTGCAGTTGTCCCCTGGCTGTGGCTAGATTGTCTTCCTTCAGTGCTGGCCTTCAGTCTCCAGTGAGTAGAGAAGCCTTTCTTATTTTCATGACTGTAATACTGTTGTCTCTCATTTACTGGTGACTGGAGAGGTGCAGACAGGGGAGGAGATCTATCCCAAGGCCACGAGGCAGACAGAGGGGTTGATATGAGCCTGTAGCTGAGCGGCCCTGCAGTGCCTGCTCTGGTCCCTTGTCCTGTCCTGCCATCACCACCCTACTGCCTCTCTGTTCTGCAGTCTTGGTACTGAATGTTGTGGGTTAGTGTCTTGTAGTTCAAGGAATGACCTAGTTTTCAGCCAAAGGCCTCCAGGGAGCACAAGCAAAGGACCGCTGCCTCTAGGGGTGGAAAGCCTCCGCCAGCCTCAAGGATCCTGCCATGCCAGATTCCAGAACATGCTGATGGGGCTGCCTTGTCCTTGGGGCGCAGTGTCCACAGGAGAGATGTGCATTTTATGAGCCCAGCCTGCACCAACAGGTTCTGTCCTCTTCCCCACATGGATGGGTTTCCCAGCTGCTTTGTTCCAGGCACCCAAGGCCAGGGCCCTGGAGAAAGTTGTGCTTTTTCCAGGTGCCCTTAGGCTCAGAAAAAGGGTGGGCTGGGTCTAAGGTCTGTGCATCCAGGTGTGGGTCTTCAGCCATGGGGAACAGGGACCCGAATCCTCTTCGACAGAAAGGAGCCGTCTAGCCTGGAGTTGATGGGCACTTGGATTGTTTCATCTTTTGGCAATTGTAAATAGTGCCACTATGAACATTGGTGTGTATATGTCTGTGTGTCACTGCTTTCAGCTCTTCTGGGTATATACCAACTGATATTTGATAAAGCTTCCAAATCCACTCAACTGGGACAGAATAGTCTCTTCAACAAATGGTGCTGGGAGAAGTGGATATCCATATGCAAAAGAATGAAAGAGGACTCCTATTTCAATCTTTTTAAAATTTTTATAAATATTTTTATTGACAAAACAATATACAAGCACAAACATTAACATACGAATGTTCCATACTTGGTGTACAATCAGTGGCTCACAATATCATCATAGAGTTGTATATTCAGCACTGTGATCATTTCTTAGAACATTTGCATTACTCCGGTATAAGAACCCTACTTCAATCTTAATACAAAGATGAACTCAAAATGGATCAAAGACCTAAGTATAAGAGCCAGGACCATAAAACTCCTAGAAGAAAAATGTAGGGAAGCATCTTCAAGATCTTGTGTTAGACAATGGCTTCTTAGACTTTACAACCAAAGCACAAGCAATGAAAGAAAAAAAATAGAGAAATGGGACCTCCCCACAATTAAAAGTCTTTGTGCTTCAAAGGGCTTTGACAAGAAAGTGAAAGGGCAGCCTACCTGACAGGAGAAAATATTTGGAAAACATATCTGATAAGGGTTTAATATCCAGAATATATAAAGAAGTCCTACAACTCAACCATAAAAAGACAACATAATTTAAAAATAGGCAAAAGATGTGAATAGACATTTTTTCCAAATTGGAAATATGAATATCCAAAAAGCACATGAAAAGATGCTCAACATTACTAGCTATCAGGGAAATGCTAATTAAAACCACAATGGGATATCATTTCACACTTCCTAGAATGGCCACTATTTAAAAAACAGAAAACTGCAAGTGTTGGAGAGGATGTTGAGATATAGGAACGCTCATACACTGCTGGTGGGAATGTAAAGTGGTGCAGCTGCTGTAGAGGACAGCTTGGCAGTTCCTCAGGAAGCTAAGTATAGAACTGCCATATGATCTGGCAACCTGCTACTAGCTATATACCCAGAAGATCTGGAAGCAGAGGCACAAACAGACATTTACACGCTGATGTTTATAGCCACTTTATTTACAGTTGCTAAAAGATGGAAGCACCCCAAATGCCCATGACCTGATTAATGGATAAACAAAATGTGGTACATACATATGATGGAATATTAATTCAGCTGAAAGAAGGAATAATGAAGTCCTGATGCATGCGAGAACATGGCTGAAGCTTGAGGACATTATGCTCAGTGAAAGAAGCTAGACTCAAAAGGATAAACACTGTATGATCTCACTGATAGGAACTAATTATAATGAACAAACTCACAGAGTTAGCATCTACAGTATAGATTACCAGGGGATAGAATGGGCATAGAGAATGGGAGTTCATGCTTAGTTTGTGCTGAATTTCTAATTAGGTTGATTGTAAATGCTTAGGAATGGATAGTGGTGATGGTAGCACATTATTCTGAGTGTAATGTGGTTGTAAGGGGAACTTTTGGGTATGTCTGTTACTAGAAGGAAAGTTAGAGGATAAAGCATGGGACTGTATAACACAGTGGACCCTATTATGGACAATCACTGTGGGAAATGGTAAAAATAAAGGAATGTTCTTTCATGAATTCTAACAATGTGTATCACTATTACAGGGTGTTAATAATAGGGTGGTTTATGGGAAAGATATATCTAATTCAAACTATGGACTGTAGTTAGTAATATTTTATTATTCTTTCATCACTTATAAGAAAGGTACCACACTAATGTGAAGTGTCAGCAACATCATATATAGAGACATTGTATTCTTTTTTTTTTTTACATGGGCAGGTACCGGAAATTGAACCCGGGTCCTCTGGCATGGCAGGCAAGCATTCTTGCCTGCTGAGCCACCCAGAGACATTGTATTCTTTACATGACTTTTATGTAAACCTTCAAACTTTCTAATAAAAAAAAAAAAAGAAATACTAAGTGAAAGAAACCAGACACACATGCTACCTATGATATGATTCCATTTGTATAAAATGTAAATATAAATATAAATAAATTAATAGAGATAGAATTAGGTCAATTTAGGCTATTTAGGGCAGGGGAAGAATAGAGGGATTAAGAAGTGACTGTTAAGGGGTATAGAACTTTTCTTTGTGGTGTAATCAAAATGTTCTAAAATTGACTGTGATGATGAATGCACTACTCTGATTGTACTAAAAGCCATAGATTTTTTACCAGGGATGGATTGTCTGGTATGTGAATATATCTTAATAAAACTGCTTAAATCACTTTGGATGATTTTTCCTGCTAATACTCTTAAAAATATGCCAACTGGTACATTCAAATTCTTTCCAACCTGATTACCCTAATTAGATATGATTTCTAACAAAGTTTAGTTAACCCAGTTATGAAAAGGGTGACCCTTACGCTTCTCCATAGTTTAGAAACATTATTTATGGAACATACCATTTCATCTTTATCCAGTTCTTTTTCTTAGAAAATTGCCAATTTGGGTTTCCAAGGCTGGCATTTTACATGAGAAATAAGAATTTAGACGTGACTAGTCTACTATTGAATGCTATTACTTAATTGTCTTGGGGGAAAGACTTGTATATTTAGCCCTAGGGCAAAAGTCAGGATCTGTAGGTGCAGCTCTTGATGAATCAGATAACAGTGTGAGGAGCCTAAGACATGGTTGTCTTCCAGCCTCTCATTATTTTTAGCCTGTATCATTGAAGTAAACAGCTTTTGTATGATGTGGGTGCAAGTTCCACATGAGAACATGGACAACTTAGGGTTCATGTTTGCAAACAACGGAAATTGTTTAACTTAATCAGAAAAGGGATTTACGTGAAACTGTTGTTGAGTATGTAAAAGATTCAATGGAAAGACTCAAGAACCAATGCAGGCAACAAAGAGCTGGGATCCTGCCCCAGAAGCGTTTGCATAATCAACCTGAGTTTCTGGTGCATGACTGGATGTTTTTTGTTTATTTCTTAAATCTGTTTTGTGTTATGTCTTCCATCTCCATTTTTTTTTTCATTCTTTGATTCATTGGAGAAACTGGCTAATTTGACCTGTAGGATGTCCCATATTGTGGATTTGCTAATTCCTTTTTCATGACATCTTTTAACTTGAATTTTTATCCCCTGTATTTCCTATAAACTGGTGTTTAGACTCAAGGCTTGATTTAATTCACCTTTAATTTTTTTGGCAAAACTATACTGTAGGTGGGGCTGTGTACACTAAGAAGCGTGTAATGAATGGTTGTCCCACTTTTTCTCAAAGTTTCATGAGTTGGTTTAGTTGTTATCAGTCTAAGGCATGCGCTATGAATATTTCACTGAATGATTTTTATGTCCATTGATGATTGTTGGCTAGATGTATTATTTCATTAGATGTTGCAAAATGGCATTTTTCTAATTCTGTTATGCCTTCTGTATTTATTCTGTTGAAGTCTTCTATGACAAACTGATTCCATCAACTACTCAGAGGCTTTAAAACACAGTTTGAACAGGAAAAGCAGGAAAAATGCTTGACTCTTTCAGTTTACCAATTTTGGCAGAAGCGATGGATTGATTGTGTGCCCCAGTTTGGACGTGTACTTGGTCTTGGTCCATGTTCTGGTGGGTGTGGACCGCCTGTAAATTGGATCTTTTCAAGATGTTACTTCGGTTAAAGTGTGGCCCAACTAAGTCAGTTACTGGAGTCCTTTATAAACAGAGTAAAAGTCAGATGGAGAGAGAGAGAAGGCATAGGGAGCAGCCAGAAGCTGGAAGCCGATGGAAGCAGGAGGAGAAAGGAGAAGATGCCCCATGTGCATTGCCATGTGACAAAAAAGCCAAGGAAACCCAAAGATTACCAGCCAGCGAGAAGATACCTGCCCCAGGAGGAAACAAGCCTTCCAGACTCTGAAACCATGGTCCAATAAATTCCAGCCCATTGTGTGGTATTTGTTTAAGCATCTGGGAAACTAAAACAGTACACATGTAATCTCTAATAATAACCAATTAGTCTTTACTTTTAATATCATTATAAATCCATTTAAAAATATTTTTAGCAGATTTATGAAATAAAACATAGGCAGAAAAGTGATAAATTTCAAAGTACAGTTTAACAAGTAATTATAGAACAAATTTAAAAGTATAGTATGGGTTACAACTCAACAATTTCAGGTATTTACTTCTACCTGTTCTAATATACTAGAGATTAACAAGAAATATTAATATAGTGATTCAATAGTTACAATAATTTATTAAATCCTATCTTCTCTTTTACAACTCCGCCCTCTCATTTGATCTTTCTCCCAATCTTCAGGGGTATTTGGGCAATGCCCATTCTAACTTCTTCATGTTGAAAAGAGATGTTGACATTATGGGATAGGTGGATACACCTAGCTGATGTTCCTAGAGAGTCTGGTAACTCTGAGTTTCAGGACTTATCTGGTATAGGAACAATCTGGAGTTCCTGATTGTTTCAGGAACTTATTTTTAAGTTCCTGAAAAATAAAATTAGTGAGTGAAACTTTTATAGAGCCTCAGATAGAGCTCTATGTATTCTTTAGGTTTTTCAGGAATTCTGCTCCTAAGTACTGTTGGTTGGGGTTAGCAATTAGCAGTATCTAGCTGAAGCTAGCAAAAAAGTAAACTCCAGAATAGCCTTTTGACTATTTGAAATCTCTTAGCCACTGATGCCTTATTTTGTTACATTTCTTTTTCCCCTTTGGTCAAGTAGGCACCTCAATCCCATGATGCCAGGGCCAGGCTCAGCCCTAGGAGTCATGCGCCATGTTGCCAGGGAGACTTACACTCCTGTATGTCATGTCCCATGTAGGAGGGTAAAGAGTTTACTTGCAGATTTGGGCTTAAAGAGAGAGAGGCCACATCATGAGCTCATTTTAAAAACTCACCTATGTGTGTTTAATGAGTCATATATCACTCTCATTAAAGGTTGGGAACTACATTTCTCATCATCTCTTTCCCCGTATGTTCCAGGTTAGAGTCAGCCTAAAGGGGAACTTCCATTACTCTGGAAAGATGCTGGTGGTCAGAAAAAGTGACACACAGGCATAGAGATGCCTGTAGAGTTACCACTTCTACCTTGTTTTCCCACCTGCTGGCCCTGCCGTCCATCAGCAGCCCCAAAAGTCGGACTGCAGTTTCACCAACCTCCTTCCTTTGAGATACCCCTTCAGTGGTCAGACGTTCAAGACTTCTTGGATTTTCCCGCAAGCTCTGACCATCCCACCTGCTCAAGTGCTTTCAAACATCATGGTTGGTGACTTTCTCCAATCCTCTCACTTCTGTCTGCCAGGCTTTAACTTCCTCAACATTTCCCACATTTGTGTAAGCTCTAATTCCCGTGGTAGATCCTTCTCGTACTAATTGTAGTGGCTCCGTTACCTGACTGAGCCCCAGATGATTGCTTTTGGTACTAGAAATGGTTCCAGTGTAAATGAATCTTTAAGTTCAGTATCTAGATTTCATTCTCTGATCTAACAAGACTTAAATATTAAAATGACCCGTTATCAGTGATAAATGAGACATTGGTTTTCCATAGCATGAAGTTGCAAAATTTAAATGATCACCCGCAATCCCCTAGAGCCAAATGCCTATAGAAGGAAAGGCTCAGGGTGGGGGGCAAGTAGCTGCTGCCATTGAGTATCAGAATGGGAATAGAATATAAGGAATGTGGGGCTTTGGCTATTTAGTATGTGGAGGACTTGAAGGAGGAAAACAAGCTTATGACTTAAAATCCCCTGCTCCTAACCTAGTTAAATAACCAGAAAACTTTCATTTCTGCTCTGAAAGAAACCCTTATCTCCTATGACTACAGATTTCAGATTTCTTAAAACCGAACCAGAAGTTTGATCCAGTAAGTGGCCAAATTAAAATGCCATTGAATTTCAAAGTCTTCTTATTTTTAAGTTGGGGCATTAGTTGAGAGACAGTGGGACCCTGAAAATCAGGATAGGGTCATTTGGTCAGATTGTAATGAAGCCAAGGACTTTTAAAATCCCAATTCTGCCTTCTTTTCCAGAAGCAGCAGCTCTTTCTTGCCTAAGTAGATTTTAGTCTGAAAATCTATAAGACCCTTTCTAAAGCAGTTGCCTCTGAAAGCTGATTGTCCTTGTCTTAGGCTGCTAAAACAAATGCCATAAAATGGGTTGGCTTAACAACAGGAATTTATTGGTTTATGATTTCAGAAGCTGGAAGGCTTGCTTCTTTCAGGGGCCAGGAGCATTCTGGCTGGCAGGCAGTCTTGGCTGGCTGGAAATCTTGGGTTCCTTTATTTTTCTGTCACGTGGCAATATGTTTTCCTTTCTCTGCTAGATTCTGTTGACTTCCAACTTCTCCCTTCTGCCCTTGCTATAAGGCTCGAGGTAATAGGATTAAGACCTACCCTGTTTCAGGTGGCCTATTCACAATGAGTTTACACCCACAGAAATAGATTAAGATAAAAAGCATGTCACACTCCCTCCCCATGCCCCCCCCCCCCAGGGTGCATAACTCAATCTGCCACAGTCCTTAACAACCATTCCCACTAACTCTTTTTTTTTTTTTTACTTTTTTTTTATTAATTAAAAAAAGAATTAACAAAACAATTAGAAATCATTCCATTCTACATGTACAATCAGTAATTCTTTAATAACATCACATAGTTGCATATTCATCATTTCTTAGTACATTTGCATCGATTTAGAAAAAGAAATAAAAAGACATCAGAATAAGAATTAAAACGATAATAGAAAGAAAAAAAAAAAAACCTGTACCTCACATGCAGCTTCATTCAGTGTTTTAACATAATTGCATTACAATTAGGTAGTATTGTGCTGTCCATTTCTGAGTTTTTATATCCAGTCCCGTTGTACAGTCTGTATCCCTTCAGCTCCAATTACCCCTTCTCTCTTTTTTTTTTTTTTAATTAACGGAAAAAAAGAAATTAACCCAACATTTAGAAATCATACCATTCTACATATGCAATCAGTAATTCTTAACATCATCACATAGATGCATGATCATCATTTCTTAGTACATTTGCATCGGTTTAGAAGAACTAGCAACATAACCAAAAAAGATATAGAATGTTAATATAGAGAAAAAAATAAAAGTAATAATAGTAAAATCAAAACAAAACAAAACAAAAACCTATAGCTCAGATGCAGCTTCATTCAGTGTTTTAACATGATTACTTTACAATTAGGTATTATTGTGCTGTCCATTTTTGAGTTTTTGTATCTAGTCCTGTTACACCGTCTGTATCCCTTCAACTCCAATTGCCCATTATCTTACCCTGTTTCTACCTCCTGCTGGACTCTGTTACCAATGACATATTCCAAATTTATTCTCGAATGTCTGTTCACATCACTGGGACCATACAGTATTTGTCCTTTAGTTTTTGGCTAGACTCACTCAGCATAATGTTCTCTAGGTCCATCCATGTTATTACATGCTTCATAAGTTTATCCTGTCTTAAAGCTGCATAGTATTCCATCGTGTGTATATACCACAGTTTGTTTAGCCACTCTTCTGTTGATGGAGATTTCGGCTGTTTCCATCTCTTTGCAATTGTAAATAACGCTGCTATAAACATTGGTGTGCAAATGTCCGTTTGTGTCTTTGCCCTTAAGTCCTTTGAGTAGATTCCCAGCAATGGTATTGCTGGGTCATATGGCAATTCTATATTCAGCTTTTTGAGGTACCGCCAAACTGCCTTCCACAGTGGTTGCACCATTTGACATTCCCACCAACAGTGGATAAGTGTGCCTCTTTCTCCACATCCTCTCCAGCACTTGTCATTTTCTGTTTTGTTGATAATGGCCATTCTGGTGGGTGTGAGATGATATCTCATTGTGGTTTTGATTTGCATTTCTCTAATGACCAGGGACATTGAGCATCTCTTCATGTGCCTTTTGGCCATTTTATTTCCTCTTCTGATAGGTGTCTGTTCAAATCTTTTTCCCATTTTGTAATTGGGTTGGCTGTCTTTTTGTTGTTGAGATGAACAATCTCTTTATATATTCTGGATACTAGACCTTTATCTGATATATCATTTCCAAATATTGTCTCCCATTGTGTAGGCTGTCTTTCTACTTTCTTGATGAAGTTCTTTGATGCACAAAAGTGTTTAATTTTGAGGAGCTCCCATTTATTTATTTCCTTCTTCAGTGTTCTTGCTTTAGGTTTAAGGTCCACAAAACCGCCTCCAGTTGTAAGATCCATAAGATATCTCCCAACATTTTCCTCTAACTGTTTTATGGTCTTAGACCTAATGTTTAGATCTTTGATCCATTTTGAGTTAACTTTTGTATAGGGTGTGAGAGATGGGTCTTCTTTCATTCTTTTGCATATGGATATCCAGTTCTCTAGGCACCATTTATTGAAGAGACTGTTCTGTCCCAGGTGAGTTGGCTTGACTGCCTTATCAAAGATCAAATGTCCATAGATGAGAGGGTCTATATCTGAGCACTCTATTCGATTCCATTGGCCCACTAACTCTTATTGCTTCTAGACATATAATTAGACACATGCCAACAGGCTTCAAGGAGTCACGTATCAAATGTCATTTGGAAGTAAGTACCATACACATCAAAAGAAATGCACAAAATTGCCAATTTGTATTATCAGAAACCTAGAAAATGTGTATGGGAAAGGATTCCAAGGTTGTCGGGTCAGAGTGGAAAGAAAGTAACATCTAATTGAATCAAAATTATAGATATGGGTGCCACAATTCAGATTCTGGATTTAATGTGTTAGCTTGAGTACTGAGCAGCATCTTGGCTGGTTGACAGAAGCCTAGACCCAAAGCTAGTTTACACTAAATGAACTTGAAATGATGGTGATGATACTATGGGGGAAGTTATCCAAAAGCTTAAGGAGATTGAAGTGCTGGAGTAGATTTATAATGACTGTCCTGTTCATTCACCCACTAACTGAGAGGGCCTAGAAGACACTCTTTTCACCAAGGCTTTGAGAAATATATTAGTGATAGAAGAACCAGCATCCTTGAAAGGTTTCTAATGGCTGGTCTCTAGAGAACAGGAGATGCTGCCGTAGACATGGGGCCATTTAATAGAATGTAAGAATATCTGAGAGAGAGAGAAATTATTATTTGGGGGGATTCCTAGACACTGGTATTAGTTAATTCCTAGGGACCCAAAATGTCACTGTGGCCTACCAGTAAGAGTAGGAAGGAAGGGGCCTAAGGAATGGAGCTTTGGCTTGATTCCATCTGCTTTACACAAGTTAAATATGATTGAAATAGGTGGGTATGGATGGTGAGGTGACAAAGGAGTGGACTGTGCTGGACTGTGTGATGTATTTAAGTCTGGAAAATATATTTCCAAGAATCTCCTGTTTTGTTTTGCTCAAACTGTCAGAATACAATGTACTAGCAATGGGTTGGCTTTTACAGTGGGGATTCATTAGCCTACAATTTACAATTCTTTGGCCATGAAAATGTCCCAATTAAGGCATCAACAAGATGATACCTGGACTCTGAAGAAAGGCTGCCAGCATTCAGGACACCTCTGTCACATGGGAAGGCACATAACTGGCATCTGCTTGTCCTTTGTTCCCAGGTTTTGTTGCTTTCAGTTTCTGGTTTCGATGGCTTCCTTTCTGAACTTTCTTTGGGTCCTTTCTTATCTTCTCTGGGGCTATTCTCTCCAAGCTCTCTCCAAACTTCTCTGAGTATTTCTCTCTCAGCAATCTGGGCTTTTTCTGTGTCCTTTATCCTCTCATGATGGACTCCAGTAAAGGACTAAGGGCTACCTTGAATTGGGTGGGCCATATCTCAATTGAAGCAACCTCATCAAAAGGTCCCACCCACAATACGTCTTCACTGACGGAATGGATTAAAAGAACATGGCCTTTTCTGGGATACATGAGACCTTCAAAGCAGCACACCTTCTTATGTACTCCTAGGTTGGAGTTGGCCGGGAGAAGAGATGTGGGAGATGGGAGGGAAGAAGAAACCTTTATTCTGAGAAGGTTTTTTTTGTCAAACTTACTAACTGACAGAGGTGCCCGACAGGCTCCAGCTTTAAGTTTGTCTTCCCTATGACTGACTCGGACAATGAAGAGGGGTCCCAAACTCAGCAGCATGAGTTTGGCTGCAGTTTCCACAGAGGCAACAGCTTCCACATACTTCTCCCTATTTATGGTCCCAATTCACTGGCCAGATACGTGAAGCTTCAGGATTTTCCATCAAGTTCTGACTTGCCCACTTGTGCTAGTATGTCAGGCTTCTGTGGTTAGTTGACTTTCTCTGACCTTCTTACCCCTTTCTTCCAGAGCTAGCTCTCCCTTATTCCCGTTACCCTTTAAGTGGCTCAGTTTTTCCAACTGAACCTGACTGATAAAGTCTTTCATTGAATTGCTGTCTGTTATTATTATTATTATTACTGATACCCATATTGTCCCATCGTAAATTGGTGAGAACCCATGTTCACGTTAGCTCCTAAACTACTATCTTTGCCTCTACCGCAGCTGCCATGAATAATTTCAAAGTAGCTGTGCTTTACTCCCTAAACTCAAAGTTGCATAGCTTTCTTCTGCATTTCCAGTCGGGTCTTTGTTCAGATGTCACTTCTGAGAGAAACCTTTCCTGACCACTATATCTGTAAGCTCTCCTTGCTGTCCCCCTGCTCAGGATTTAATTATATTTTATCTTATCCAACAGACATTTTTGAGCATATGCTGAGTGCCAAGGACTGTTACTATATGTGTTGAGAGTTGACAGGCTAATTGTATGATAAATAACCATCTGGGGAACAAGAAATAGCCACAGAACCATACGAGAGATATGTGCAAAACACAAATGAGGGGGGAATGCATTTCATTTGGGAGGGCTGCTACTTAAGTTGCAGCTGGGCTTTGAAGCACAAGGAGGAGTTTCTTCATAGCAATTATTAGCACATTGCATTCACCTAATTTTTAAAATTTCTTGTTTCCCCATTAGAAAATAAGTTCCTGAGAACAGGGACTTTATCGTGTGCACTGTTGTACCCATAACAGAAAAGTGCCTGGCACATGCAGGCTTAATGAATGAATGAAAGCCCAGCTGGGAGCATCTGATAGGATGTTCTTCAGCCCGTGCTCATGTTATAACCTCCACAGAGAAGAGAGAGGGGATGCATGTCCTCTTCACTTTATACAACAGGAAGTGGCAGGGAGGGATTCTGTATAATGGGCCAGAATAGAGAGATGAATATCCTCCAATATAGCTATCATAAGCCATGTGTGCATTTAATGCATTTAACACATAATCGACATTTAGGCCAAATAGTGTCGGAAAGAATGATTTTAAAATCACCTAAATTAAAATGAAAATGATTTTCTTTTGGCAAATATATTGCCCAAATTTAATTAGTCTTACTTAATCCAGTAAGTATATACAGCAAATTTAATTTATTTACTTAGAGGTTGATTTTGCAATATATTCATACTAGTGGGTTGATTTGGAAGTTACATTGTCAAAATTCTCCCTTTTCGTGGGTGCATTGTTCAGAGTTTGCTATAATAGTGGCTGGCAACTGCCAAGTCCTGCTCTGAAAATCTCTGAGATCAAAAACTTCTCAGGCAGCCTTCACACTGTGCAACTCGGAGTTCTTGATTACTTTTTGTTCACATGTGGGGGAAGATCCAGAACAGCTTTCTAAGTAAAACCCTGCCTAGATCTGCAAGTGCTCCAGTGGCTCACCTCTGGTCAGAGAAGACTAATCATCCTTCAGAGCACGATTTTGGTGAGGGTCCTTAATTTTCACAAAAGGTTCTTAATCATTTCATTTGATCAGCTAAGTTTGAAGTTTATGTCAACCCTTATTGTATCACATAGACTGTCTTGCTCGCCCAAGCACTTTCAGTCCATATACATGGGGATGGAGTCTCACTCATTTTGGACTGAGTCCCCTGGAAGACAGTTTATGAGCATGAGTTGAAGGGCTTGCTATGCATCTCATGCCTTAGACAGTTTGTTAGTTCCATGGACCTAGCTGGGTTCCCAGAGACCCTCTGATTGGATGCCCATTCTCTCACCACCCGAGAGTCTTGCTTTTGTTTAAATTTAGAGGAGTCTCAAGGTATAGCCACACAGTGGAATACTACTTGGCTGTAAAAAGGAATGAAGTACTGATATATGCTGCACCAGGGATGAACCTTGAACACAGGCTAAGTAAAAGAAGTAAACTACTGGCTGTTGTATGATTTCCTTTATATGGAATGTCCAGAATGGGTAAATCCACAGTGATAGAGCAGACCAGTGGCTGCTCCGGGAGACTGCGGAGTGGGTGGGCATGAGGATTCTTACCAGACAAAGGTGGTGGATTCTTTTGCCCTCTGTGCTCAGATGACCAATTCCTGAGACACCAGGTTTCAGAGAGATAAAAGTTTATTGCTAGGTATGAAACAGGAGATCAGATGCCTTTCAGCCCCAAAATCTGTCTCCTTGAATTGCAGTAATTCTGATAGTATAAAGTATCAAAAGATGGGCAGATTTGAGGCTAATGAGCACAGTGGTTCTAGATGATGCCATTAGAGGTGATCTAATTATTGAGCGTGCACACAGTGATTACATGCTTAGTCACAGAACAAACGGAAGAAAATAGTAGGCTTAATATGATGATGGGCATGATTTTTAGTATTATAATGAGGTATATAGGTCACTTATAGGTTGAAGTTTAAGCTACTGAGCATGTCAGGCGAGCCCACTTTGGTGAGATCCAGTCTTGGTTATTAAATAACCTTGGATTTGGGATGGGTTAGTTCTGGGTTGACTCAAGACCCTCCATTAATAAACATTAGGGGCTATCTTTAGTGATCACAAGACTCTAAAGTTGAAAAACTGGATAAATGAGTACAAGTGAAGGTTAGTCACAGGGTTTTTACGATCACAAGGGTATAAGATAAAGGCTATACAATCATTATCAGAAATCAGCGTGGCTGCATCACAGTTCATAGATTTCGAGTATTTCCCTCTACTTCAATATACCAGAAAGTAAAAAGGAATATCTATATAATGTTTCAGCAACCATAATCAATCCCTTAAATCCCAATTTCTTGGTTACAGGGTGGGGAAATGGGAAGTAACTGCTAATGTGTATGAAGTTTCTTTTTGGGGTGATGCAAATATTTTAAAAAATAGATTGTGGTGATGCTGCCCAACCCTGAGAATATACTAAAGACCACTGAGTTACACTTTAAATGGGTGTTTTCTTTTTATGATATGTGAATTGGATCTAAGAAAAGTTTTTTTTTTTTGAGTCATAATAAATATCATCTGATGACTGCAAAGTTGCACTTTGTACAGCTGATTTTAAACTCTTTGCTCTTTAATTGGGAAGATCCATGGTAGAAATTCTTTTCAGACCAAAGTACATGTATCTCCCCCAAACCCCCTCATGCTCCCTAGTCGGAAACTAGTTAGCTTTTATCTTATTGTGAGTGCACATCATGGAAGCTATTGTGTTTTCCTCTGCTTTGACTCCAGGCAGCTATACTATCTGTCTGACTCTGTGATCTGTACATTTACATTTTAATTTCCCCATTGGCTCGAGTCTTCCCTCCTACTTATGCTTTCCTGATTTTGTCATTTTTCCCTGTCCACATTTCCGTTCGCTTTGTTTGTGTCAGCCTCTTCACGTACGCATGTCTGTGGCCATTCCTCAGTGCTGCCTCCAGAGGGCAGCGTCCTCCAACCTTCTGCACCCTCCTGGACTGTTCCAGGCTGCTGGACCAACCAAGCAGTTGGACAGAACAGAACTGCTATTGTTGCTTGGTTGGGGGGAGGTGGTTGTGGTTGTCCCTGGAACTCTGGGGTTATCTGGCCATTAGATAAAGAAAACAAAGAAAAGACTTTGATGCTCACTGATAACCTCTCTGCCCTGAATGCCAGGTGTCTGGCTTGTGATTTGACATTCTTTAATGTTTGCGCTTTTCACCTGAGAAGCAAATTATGAAAATGCCATACATAAACATATTGTAGGTTGACAAATTTTTGTCTCATATATCTAACATTTTTGTTAAATCCATCTGACAGCTCTGTCCCCAAGTTAAATAGGCACCTCTTTAAAAAGTCCTATAGAGACAATAATAATTAAATGCAATACATGATCCTGGACTGGATGTAATAATGAAAGAGAAAAGACCCAAAAGGAAATTATTGGGATATAGGAAAAATTAGACTATAGATTGTAAGCTTTGTATCAATGTTAAATTCCTTGAACTTGATAATTGCACTTAAGGTGGTTGCATAAGTGAATATCCTCGTTCTTAGAAAATATATATGGCAGTACTAAATGTTCAAGGAGCATGTGATATACACCCTACACTCAAGTGTTCAGAAAATAGGTAGATAAATGAATGGATGTGATGGGTAGATAGACAGAAGATGACGGATTCCATAGATAGATGGATGGATAGACACAGTGATATGGCAAATGTGGCAAATGATAAAATTGGTGTATCTATGAATCTGGGTATGAGAGGATATGTTGGAATTTTCTGTATGGGTTTTGTATTATCTTTGCAACTGTCCTGCAAGTTTGAAATTACTTCAAAATAAAAAGTTTAATTACAAAAAAGTTCTGTACTCTAAAGAAGGTGTTTAAAGTTCAGAAAAGACTAATTTCAGGTGCCTCCAGAAGGAGTATAAAAATGACAAGAAATAGAGTGCTGAGCATATAAATTGAATCACTTATTGAGGACAAAAATTCATTTATTAAAATTCATTTATTTATTAAGAACCAAAGAGCCACATGGTGGCACTAAAAGGTAAGGAACGAGAAAGGGTTTCCTACTGATCAACTTCATGATCATTGTAAATTCAACTGTTTTCTCTTTTATGTATTTTGAGGCCTTTTCTACAGCCAAATCCTCTTTAAAAATATTCGGCAGGCAAAAGTACTAATGCCCCAAACTTCCCTTTTTTCTTCCTTGTTTCTTTCCTGATATCTTTCTAAGGAAGATAACAGGATTGTTTTCCTTCTTTCTCCTCCATCGTTTCTTTCTTAAATTTTTATTTTATTTTTTGGAGTGGTGGCGGCGAGAGCTTTTCTTGGCATTTTATTTTCATTATTTAAAATTGTTTTTCCTTAATTAGAGAAGTGGGTTTACAGAACAATCATGCATAATATACAGGGATCCTATATACCGCCTGTTCTAGTTTGCTAGCTGCTAGAATGCAATATACCAGAAACAGAATGGCTTTTAAAAGGGGAATTTAATAAATTGCTTTTACAGTTCTAAGGCCAAGATAATATCCCAATTAAAGCAAGTCTATAGAAATGTCCAATCAAAGGCATCCAGAGAAAGATACCTTGGTTCAAGAAGGCCGCTGAAGTTCAGGGTTTCTCTCTCAGCTGGAAGGGCATATGGCAAACATGGTGGCGTCTGTTGGCTTTCTCGTGGCTCTACAAAAGGGACTTTCTCTAAAATGTTTCCTCTTTTAAAAGATTCCAATAAGCAACTCCACCTTCAGTGGGTGGAGACACACCTCCATGGAAATCATCTAATCAAAGTTACCACCCACAATTGGGTGGGTCACATCTCCATGGAAGCAATGAAAATGCTCCCACCCAACAATATTGAATAAGGATTAAAGGATATGGCTTTTCTGGGGTCCACCATAGATTCAAACTGGCACACCACCCTAATATGAGCACCTTGCATTGGTGTGGAACATTTGTTACAATTGATACTAGCACATTTTTATAATTGCACTCTGACCATAGTCCATGATTTAGCTTAGGGTTCACTGTGTAGGGTCGTTCCATGGTGATTATTATTCTTAACACCATCCCTTCCCTAATTTTTGTCCCACGTGAGATATCAAAATGACTTTGCTTCCTCTGGGTGCAAAACAGAGGATACAAGCATCCTGGGAGGCCAAGGAGTCTCACCAGCAAGGAGATTATGCCCTGGAGCCATAGAGAAGTGTGTATTGGTTGACCTGAGGTTATATGAGTGGCATTTAAAGGAAGCATCCCATTTCTATCAATGCAAGCGAGCATTGGATTTAGTGCTTGTGCTTCTCAGTCTTCTACAACCCACTTCCCTGGTGCTATCTCACACTGCCATTTGGGTGTCCTCAACCTCCAAGAACAGTTTGTTGACTCTTGCCTTCTGTATTGCATCGGGTAAGCAATCAGTTCTTCAGTACACCATTGGTGATTAAAATGTTCAACATGATCAACAGCCGTGGCTGTCTTGTGCTGAGCACTCGCTGCATGACCTTCAGTGCGCTAAGGTCTTCTGTGATTGACACGCTTAATTCTTGCGAGTCTTTGGCATGGTACTTTTAGCTCTCTCATCCCAAGGATGAAGAAGCCAAAGCTCTGGGAACTCAGGTCACTGGCTCTGGGCCACAGTGAGCGGTGGAAGCAGATGGAGCTGAACCCCTGGCTGACATGCTGGGGTGCAGGGCAGCTTCACAGCACAGGTGTTAGAGCTGCGGGTGGGGGCAGGGCTGAACAGGTGGTGGTGGGCTCTTCCAGGGGGGTGCCGAGGGGAAAGGCCTCCCAGTGGAGGACGGGATGGGGACGGGGCTGCAATTTGGGGATCAGGAGGGCTGTGCTCCCTACAGCAATATGTAAAGAGAACTTGTGGGCAGTGAGTTTTCAGGTTAGTTTTTCAGTATTGCACTATTCCCAGTTCATAGACACAGTAGGGTTTAAAAGAGCAGAACAACTGATTCCAGCATTTTCCATATCATGAATTCAGAGCCACTGTCCTGCCGCCTTACCCCTTTCATCATCTGTCTTTGGCCCAGAGCTGGCCATGGTCCATGCCTCTCTCTAGCCCCCCCAGTAGCTTATTTTGGTGGCCTCATTACTCCTGGGCCTTGGATAAGGCCACTGCATATCCTGTACGTCTTCACAGTTTTGAGACTTAGAGGGGAAGGACTGATTGAGATGTTGGCTTCTTCGCTAAAGTTCTTCAGTTAGTAGCATTGCACCGACGGTAATTTCCTTCCTGAGATAATTAGGGAAGTTGGTTATAGAGCAGAAGGGAGCTCTACTATTTTTGCAACTTCTCTGTGAGTCTAAAATTATTTCAAATAAAGAAATTTATAAAAGTGTGGTTAAATTCTTCTACCCAAATAATGGGACACAATCACCCTAAAACTATAAAAGTTGTTTTCTCTTCCTATAGAGAAGCCAGGACATCTTGCCAAAGATAAGAACCCCACCTCCATCAAAATTAAGGCAGCCTCTGGAAGGGCACAGGAGTAAACAAGAAGCTGGAAAAGAAGTTTTCAGAAAACAGAAGTCCTTATGTCCAATGGAATGCACAGTGTCAAACTGCAACCTGCACACAAGTCACTGGGGGTTGGGGGTTGTATTAGTTAGGGTTCTCTAGAGAAACAGAAATCACAGGGAACACTCGTAAATATAAAATTTATAAAAGTGTCTCACGTGACCATGGGAATGCAGAGTCCAAAATCCGCAGAGTAGGCTGTGAAGCTGACGATTCTGATGGAGGGTCTGGACGAACTCCATAGGAGAGACTCACCAGCCGAAGCAGGAAAGGCCTGTCTCTTCTGAATCCTCCTTATAAGGCTTTCAGTGATTAGATTAAGCATCACTCATTGCAGAAGACACGCCCCTTTGGCTGATTACAAATGGAATCAGCTGTGGAAACAGTTAACATGATCATGATTTAATACTATGAAATGTCCTCATCGCAACAGACAAGCCAGCATTTGCCCAAGCCAAGTTACACCACTTGGCCAAGTTGACACATGAACCTGACCATGACAGAGGGTGTCTTATTAAAGTGAGGATTCGGGGTCAGTAGCTTGGGGTCTGCATGTCTAACAAGCTCCTGGGTCATGGTGACACAGATGCTGCTACCCAAGGGCCATGCTCGAGTAGCAAAGCTCCCTGTACACAGAGGAAAAGGCCAGGGCTGCTGCCTGTGGATCAATCAGGGAAGAGCATCTTATAATATGACGCCTCTTCTTCTCACCAGCTCAGGATGTCTGGAAGATTTATGGGCCTTTCATGGACTTTAGCTCAACTACAACGCTGCCCAGGGATGGATTTGGCTTTTGTTTACTCAGTGGGAGCAGAGTCAGTTGAACTCCAAATATAATCATTTATTGAATGGCCTCAATTCAGTAGGGTCTAAACATAAAATGTTTTTGTTTCTTCCATTGCTGCCTTAAACCACGTGTTCAAATCTTGCTTTCCCGTTTTGTTTTGGTTTGCTAAAGCTGCTGGAATGCGATATACCAGAAATGGGTTGGCCTATTACAATCAAGATTTATTAAATTACAAATTTGCAGTTCTCAGCCATGAAAAAGTCCCGATGAATGCATCAAGGGGATGATACCTGGACTCTGAAGAAGGGCTGTCAGCATCTGGGATACCTCTGTCAGTGGGAAGGCACATGGCTGGCGTCTGCTGGTCCTTCACGCCCGGGTTCCATTGCTTTCAGCTTCTGATTCCAGGGACTTTCTGTGAGCATCTGTGTGTCCTCTCGTAGCACCTTCGGGGCTTTTCTCCTTCTGTGAACTCTCTGGGTATTTCTCTCTCAGTTCTCTTTCTCTGGGGCTTTCTCTCTCTGATATTGCTCCAGGCTCTTCCTGTCTTTTAGGTCCATGAAAGACTCTAGTAAAGGATGGAGACCACCTTGAATTGGGTGGGCCACATCTCGATGGAAGCAGCCTCATCAAAATATCCCACCCACAATAGGTCTGCACACACAAGAATGGATTAGAAGAACATGGCCTTTTCTGGGGTACATAACAGCTTCAAAATAGCACACATTTCTTAAAGAGTTCCTGGACAGTCTTGACTCTGTTCAGGTAAATCAAGATCCCATCCATGTTAAAACCTCCATCTCTAATTGGATTTAAGCCTCACCTACCTCCCTGCCCCCACCCACAGCTAGCCTTTCCCCTCCACCCTCCATCTCTGTCCCTACTTTGAGGGGCTGTGGGTCCCTGCGGGGCAGATGTCAAGGGTTGGCTCTCTTCTGGGACATGTTGATAAAATTAGGCCTAAGAGTCACCCCCAAGAGAACCTCTTTTTCTTCAGGAGGACCCCTGTGGAATCGTGGACTATAACCACCCCCCCCCCCCCCACACACATAATTGGGCTCTCTGTCTGCCTTGCTCTCCTGCAGCCTGGCTGTCAGCACCTCCACCAGCTCTCCTTGCACAGGACGGTTGGAACACGGAGACCATGGGGTCTCCACATGTAGTGAGGGGGGACTTGTCGTCTGCAGTAGGGCGGGAGTTGCAGGGCCTGGCCTTCAGGAGCACCCCCTGATCCCTCCTTCTTTGCCCCACTCTCACCCCTCTGGTAATTTTTCTGGTAAGGGCGTGGAGACCCTACCGTGCAGATAATGTCTGTGATGGTTATGGTCTGTGCATATCTGTTGCCTTGCACTGGAAATCGATCCACCAGGCCTGTGAAGTTTGCTGCCTCGCCCCCCTCTTCTTCTTCAACACCAGACTGCACAGCCTCTCTGTCTCCTACACTGCGAAGGTGCTTCCTGGGGTTATTCTTCCTCATGGCATACACAAAGACCACGCGCAAACACAGCTTCCTTAGTGTCATTACTGCTGACGAAGCCACATCCATTTCTTACATTGAACCATTTTACTGTTCCCAAAACCTTTGTTGTGATGACCTTCTTGTCTCTGCCGGGGTCCCCTGCCTGTGGTGCCAGGCTTGGCGTGGGCAGTGCTGAGCGCAGGGGCGGGGCCGGCCCCAGTGGTGACTCCCAGGGTGAGCTGGTAAGTAGGCCAGAGGTGGAGCGGTGGCGCTTGCTCGGGTCTGCTTTCAGCTCCCAATACCATTTTACTACATTTAATTGTAGTAAGATATACATGTCATAAAAATCACTTTACCATTTTAAGTGGGCAGTTCTTTGCCATTAAGTACATTGACAATATTGAGTAACTTCTTATCACCATTTCCAGGCTGTTTTCATCATCCTAAACCAAAACTCATACTCATTTAGCAATAACTCCACCTTTCCTCTCTCCTACCCCAATATGCACTACTTGCTTTCTGTCTGCATGAATTTGCTTATTCTAAGTATTTCAGACAAGAGAAATCATGCAATATTTATCCTTTGTGTCTTGCTTATTTCCTCAACATTGATGTCCTTAAGTTAGCTCTATGTTGTAGCATGGACCAGCTCTTCACTTCTTTTTATGGCTGAGTAATATTCCATTGTATGGACACACACACACACACACACACACCACGTTTTGTTTATCCATTCATTTGTTCATGGGTACTTGGGTTGCTTCCATCTTTTGGCATTTGTGGATAATGCTGCTATGAACATTGGTGTGCAGATATCTGAGTCCCTGTTTTCAGTTCTTTGGGGTATATACCTTGGAATGGAATTGCTGAGTTGTATGGTAATTCTGTGCTTAACTTTTTGAGGAACGACTAAATTATTTTCCACAGTGGCTGCCCCCTTATACATTCCCACCAACTATGTATGAGGAGTCCTCTTCCTCTGCATCCTTGCCAGCACTTGTTGTTTTTAAAACAATAGCCATCCTGGTGGCTGTGAAGAGGTATCTCATTCTAGTCAAGCCAGTTATCTTTTGAGGCGTTCACTCCATGTTCGAAAGTTTAGGGGAGGGAACTCTGGTTCTTTTTTTCCTCTTCTTTATATATTTTTTGACAAAACAACATACGAATATAAAAATATTCTTAACATACAAACATTCTATACATGGTATACAATCAATGGCTCACAATAGTTGTGTATTCATCACCATGATCATTTTTTGAACATGTGCATCACTCCAGAAAAAGAAATAAAAAGAAAAAAGAAGAAGCTTGTACATCCCATACCCCTTACCCCTCCCTCTCATTGACCACTAGTATTTTCATCTACCCAATTTATTTTAACCTTTGTTCCCCTTATTATTTGTTTATTTTGTATCCATATTTTTACTCATCTTTCCATATCATATGTAAAAAGAGCATCAGACATAAGGTTCTCACAATCACACTGTCTTATTGTAAAGGCTGTATCATAATACAATCATCTTCAAGAGACATAGCTACTTGTTCTGGTTTGCTAGCTGCTGGAATGCAACACACCAGAGATGGATTGGCTTTTAATAAAAGGGGATTTATTTTGTTGGTTCTTCAGAGGAAAGGCAGCTAACTTTCCACTGAGGTTCTTTCTTACGTGGAAGGCACAAGATGGTCTCTGCTGGTCTTCTCTCCAGGCCCCTGGGTTCCAACAACTTTCCCCAGGGTGACTTCTTTCTGCATCTCCAAAGGCCTGGGCTGAGCTGCTAGTGCTGAGATGAGGAATGCCGAGCTGCTTAGCAGTGCTACATTGCAATCTCCCATTTAAGCACCAGCCAATTAAGTCAGACGTCACTCATTGCAGCAGACACGCCTCCTAGCTGACTGCAGATGTAATTGGCAACAGATGAGGTTCACGCACCATTGGCTTATGACCTCTGCAACAAGACTAGGTATGTTCACCTGGCCAAGTTGACAACTGAATCTAACACATGTCCACCCCTTGTCAACTTGGCAACTTCAAGCATCACCTTAAACAGATGTAAAAAATTCTCTTGCTGTGGACCTGTGAATCTCAAAACAAGTCTGGTGCCAATAAGCAAAGGAGGATATTCACAGGATACAGATTTTCATTTCCATAGGGAGAAATTGGAAGAAACACAGATGTAAAACCTGCATGGCAAGCGCCATGGGATTTCAAAGTCTGAAAGTCATTCATCCTTCGGCTTTAGAAAAGTGGCAGTTCCACCCTTTCCGAGGGCCTATGCGGTGGCCCGCCTCTTTCCAAATCAACCTCGGGGAACATCGAGGAGACCACCTCTGGGCTCCACTCTCTCCAGGCATCAGGGCCACCCCTGGGCTCTCTGCCATTTCTGGGGCACACGCTCAACCCCTCCACATGGTGGCAGCCAGGCTCTCCCAGTCCCCCAAGGAGCGTGCTACGCCTTTTCTAAGGCCCGAGGCTGCACAACTCTTCCACTGCAATGAGAGGGGAGACTCATCCTCGCCCTTCAGGGTAAACTCACCCTCTCCATGTGTATGGGTGGGTCCACTCTCCTGGCCGAGGTTTCTTGGCTTCAGACCCGAGCTTCCATGGTTCTTACTCTGCAATCTCCAATTTTTCCCTTTTGTGTCCTCCTTGGACAAGATTGGCAGTGGTTCCATTTACACCAACAGTCTCTTCAAGCCCTCCAGGACTTCGTCATCAATCTCTTCACAGTTCCTCCAAAGTCTTCCCCTTAAGCCATCCAAAACACTGTTCAAACATATCTGGCATTTGCAAACCACAGCAGCACCCCACTCTCCGGTACCAACTCTGTTCTGGTTTGCTAGCTGCTGGAATGCAACACACCAGAGACAGATTGGCTTTTAATAAAA
The DNA here is from genome assembly GCF_023851605.1 of Tamandua tetradactyla. Taxonomy (NCBI): domain Eukaryota; kingdom Metazoa; phylum Chordata; class Mammalia; order Pilosa; family Myrmecophagidae; genus Tamandua; species Tamandua tetradactyla. Next base: position 63,667,130 of record NC_135337.1, read on the forward strand.
GGGGATTTATTTTGTTGGTTCTTCAGAGGAAAGGCAGCTAACTTTCCACTGAGGTTCTTTCTTACGTGGAAGGCACAAGATGGTCTCTGCTGGTCTTCTCTCCAGGCCCCTGGGTTCCAACAACTTTCCCCAGGGTGACTTCTTTCTGCATCTCCAAAGGCCTGGGCTGAGCTGCTAGTGCTGAGATGAGGAATGCCGAGCTGCTTAGCAGTGTTACATTGCAATCTCCCATTTAAGCACCAGCCAATTAAGTCAGACGTCACTCATTGCAGCAGACACGCCTCCTAGCTGACTGCAGATGTAATTGGCAACAGATGAGGTTCACGCACCATTGGCTTATGTCCTCAGCAACAAGACTAGGTATGCTCACCTGGCCAAGTTGACACCTGAATCTAACTAACACACTACTGGAACACAGTCAGCAGTTTCAGGTGCTTCCGTCCAGCCACTCCAATACACCATAAACTAAAATAGGGGTATCTATATAATGCATAAGAATAACCTCCAAGATAACCTCTCAACTCTGTTTGGAATCTCTCAGCCATTGATGCTTTGTTTTGTCTCATTTCTCTCTTCCCCCTTTCGTTTGAGAAGGTCCTCTCAATTCCTTGGTGCTGAGTCCCAACTCATTCTAGAATTTCTGTCCACGTTGCCAGGAAGGTCCACACCCCTAGGAGTCATGTCCCATGTAGAGAGGGGGAGGGCAGTGAGTTTGCTTGTTGTGTTGGCTGGAGAGAGAGGCCACATCTGAGCAACAAAAGAGGTTCTCTTGGGGTGACTCTTAGGCCTAATTTTAAGTAGGCTTAGCCTATCCTTTGTGGGGTTAAGTTTCATATGAACAAACCCCAAGATTGGGGGCTCAGCCTATTGCTTTGGTTGTCCCCACTGCTTGTGAATATCAAGAATTCTCACTTGGGGAAGTTGAATTTTCCCTCTTTCCCACCATTCCCTCAAGGGGACTTTGCAAATACTTTTTTATTCACTGTTCAAATCCTTCTGGGATTTATCAAGGCATCACTCTGGACAAACCAACAAAATCTCATGTCCTACTCAAGGTTCCATGTACTTATGGTGTTCAATTAAGCTGTCTACATAAGTTACATTAGGAAATGCACTAGTTAAAATAGAAATTTTATACCAAATAAGTATTTTTTTTAGAGCCCCTTTTTTGACTCCAGAAAGATGAGAAGATCTCACAGGGAGTGGGTGAAGGAATGACTTTTCACTGCAAGCACTGCACCCACCGTGGATCCCCCGCCACCTGCTGCTTCACACCAGTGGTCCCTTCCCTAGAGGGGTGGAGGCAGGTCCGTTCTGTGGCCTCTTACTAAGCCTGTGTGTGTTGTGCGTGGGGATCCCTAAGGGTTGGTGTCCCTCTCTAAAGTGTGTGATGCTTGTAGTCTCTTTGTCCTCAGCCTTGGGACTTAGTCACTAAGTCTGGGAACAACATGAAAAGTCCCATTCATCATTTTGACACAGCACATGTTGACATGAGATGGTGTCCAGGTCAGGGTTGGTGTGGGGTTAGCCCTAATTAAGACCCAATATTAACACTGAGCCCCTGGACATCGGGTGAAGTTGAGAGAGCTCTCTGCTCCCATGGAAACGGTTTTCCAGAGAAACATCCCTCCTTACTAAAGTGACCAAGCACAGCTTCGACTCATCCCTGAGTGGCAAGTTTCTCTGCCAGCCCTCATGTGCTAGTATGAAAAGCCTATGACCTTTTAATCCATCCTTTTGGGGGCAGACCTATTTTGTAGGTGGAACTTTTTGCTTAGGTTGTTTCCATAGAGATGTGACCCTGCCCATTCAAGTTGGGTCTTAATCCCCTTGCTGGAGTCCTTTATGAGGATAAAAGGCAGAGATATTTTGGAGACAGCTCAGAGAGAGACACCAGGGAGAAACAAGCAGGGACCCACAGAAGCCCAGAGGCCTTCTCTCCCAAGGAAGAGAAGGACCAGCAGACATTGCTACGTGCCTTTCCGTGTCCAATGGAACCCCAAATGCTTTTCTCCAGAGAAGGTATCTTCCCTTGATGCCTTAATTTGGTCATTTTCATGGTCTAAGAACTGTACATTTGTAACCTAATAACCCCTCATTGAAAAAGCCAACCCATTTCTGGCATGGTCCAGTACGGCAGCTTTAGAAGATAGAAACACCATGGAATTGTTCAAGCAAACCCATCACATCCTCCCATGGGAACCAGGAGTCACCACACGCTCTTGTTACTACAAAGCCTGCCTCCCACAGCCTGTTCCTCATTGCAGCCCCCCATGCGGCCCCATGTGGCTGCAGTGTTCTCCTGGGCTGTGAGCAAATGTGATTGATGAACTGCTGTCGATTTCCTCTCTCCAGTGCTGGGTGTCATACGCCTTCCTCATAACCCGAGTGGAAACTCTACCTCATCAATGGGGTGAATGGGAAGCAATTAAAGCAGCTTGTCACTCACAGGGACAGAGAAGGACCTTTCCTGGGGCCTCCTGAGGCAGGTTCTGAGCCAGGAGCTGCAAGTCAGGACCATCGATCTTCGGGGAAGCACAGGCAGCCACCTTCTCTGCAGAGCCATTGTGCCACTGAAACTGGGCAGCACGGTGTGCTACAATAGGCACTTCCTCTTTGGACTCCAATTAAAACCCAAGCTCAAGTTGTGGTTGGAGTCTGATGCCTCACGTTTTCTGAGATGGCTTTTGCTCTCCCGTCTCTATCCGAGGCTCCTCTCCCTGCTCCTCATCTCCTTCAATGCTTTCCTCAGATGGTGCTAAACAAGGAAGCCATCTCAGGATGCCATGTCCTCACCTCAACTGCCTCTTGCTTACCATTTGATCCCCTGGTTTTATTTTTCTCTTTAGCATGCAGTGCCATCTATCCACTAGACATATTATCTAGTGTGGTGGTTTGAAGCTGTATGTTCTCCAGAAAGATGTGTTCTTAAATCTAGCCCACACCTGTGGGTGTGAGTCCATTGTAAGTAGGACCTTTTCAATGAGGTTACTTCAGTTAAGGTGAGCCCCACCTTAGCCACAATGGGCCTTAATCTGATTACTGGAGTCCTTTATAAACAGAATGAATACAGAGAGGGTGGGGGGAAGGCATGGAAGCAAGAAGCTGAAAGCAACAACATCTGGAAGAGAAGGGAGAGACTGGTAGACACTGCCATGTGCTTTTTCATGTGACAGAGGAGCCAAGGACAAAGGATTGCAGGCAGCCAGTATTCAGGAAGAAAGCATCACCTTGATTTGGACATTTTCTCAGCCTCAAAACTGAGTGAATAAATTCTCATTGTTTAAGCCAACCCATTTCCTGGGAGCAGCCTAGGAAACTAAAATGCCTAGTAATTTTGTTTTCATCTGTCTCTTTCCACTAAATCTTTTTTTTTTCGGCATGAGCAGGCACCAGGAATTGAACCCAGGTCTCCGGCATGGCAGGTGAGAACTCTGCCACTGTGCCACCATTGCCCGCCCATGCACTAGATTTTAATCTTCACAAGGGTAGGGTTTTGTCTATTTCGTGTCTATTGCTGAATTCCCTAAGGCTTGGGGCAGTGCCTGCAATATAGTCCGTGCTCACTAAAGATGTGTTATGTGGACGAGTGACTGAATGAATGCATGCATGCGTGCATGCTGTGGGTGCTGACCTCTTGTGGTCAACCCCCTTCCTCTCTGCACTCGGGAACCAGGTCAATCTCAACCCTGCATCTAACCACTGCCCCCCTAATCGGAGGGTCTCAGGGCTGTGTAAAACAGTGTCCTTCACTTAAAGCTGTGTCTCCTGATGCAGTGACAGTATCTCAGATGGACAACCTATGCCCATGGTCAGCTGGTCAGTGTTCCGTCCCTGCAGGGAGAGAGGGAATATGCTTAACGAAAATACTGAAAATTCCTTAAACATTTTGGTCAGCAGTTCAACTCACTACTCTCCAGAACATTCTCATACAGAGAAAAATGAGATGGTGGTGTCATCCTTTGTTTTTCTCCTAATTTACCTGGATATTATCTCTAGGAGGGGGTACGTTTATGGAAATGAGGAAAAAAAGGCAAAGAGAGGTCAGTCAAGGGCTGGACAGTCACACTTGGAATGGTCCACTGGAAGAACTGAGACTGGGTTGTGTCTCCTTTTAGTCCCAGGCCACAGCGATGCAGAGGCTGGTACAAAACAGCAGTGCTAATTTAATTCATTATGTCTCGTGTGCACTGTGGTGACTGATGGGATATTTTTGTCTGCTACAGCTTTAGCAATCATCTGCAGGGGAGCTCTTAAATAGCTACAGTTTCCAGAATCTCAGAAGTGCGAAAATCTATTAGATGGCTGGCTGTAGGTGCTGAGTACATCTCTTAATTGCAGAAGTGACCACCGGCTTGCCTCTCCTGCCCTGCAGAGGGGTGAGCTATTTGGTTGCTGTAATAGCTTATTTCTCAGACACCTGCTGCAAGGCTAACTGGAAGCAACTTCGTCACTGTAATCTGCAACTGAAATCATTTCTTCAGCACACATTAGGTCAGGAAAAGAGCGTTATATGGTCCTTGCCCTCTAGAGCTACTATAAAGACAAGCATCATGACAGCCTGCTGAGGAACCAAAGCCTCAATGTTGGATCCTTACATGCAGGGGTGGGAGTGCCAAGTGCTAATTATCGTAAGCAGGCACAAACTGATACTAGAGAAAATATTAATTATTAATTTACGGAGTCTAATCAAAGTATCAGCAATTGTGAGTCAGATATTTACAAAGCTGTCAGTCCCTCTCCCCACCCCTTTTCTTTTTTGCATGGGCAGGCACCGGGAATTGAACCCGGGCCTTCGGCATGGCAGGTGAGAACTCTGCCACTGAGTCACTGTTGCCCGCCCCATCAGTCCCTTTTTATGGCATGACCTACTAGCACAGTGATAGGTGATTAGATACATGGATAGAGAGAGAACTATCTATAGATGTAGATTCAGTGGTTTATAGTCTATTGAGGAGACTATACTAACACACAGAGCAAACAACTAATAAATAAAATGTATGGTACTGACTCTAAATAAATAAGGAGTGTGACGGGAGATGAAAGCAGGCAAGGGTTGCAAGAATCTTTTCAATTTTCCAATTTTTCAAATATTTTTCAATTACGTCTTTAAGCAAGCATGTCTTCAATGTCTCTTCTGTGCCTGAAACTTTGCTTGGCGCTAAAGGTACAAAGGTGAGCATGGCCAGGCTGGTCCTGGCCTTAAGGATGTGAAAGGCTGGAGGGGTGAGTGGAGGGTGTACTGCACCCAGACTCATACAAAGCAGTTATGCAGTGGCTTTCCCAGAATCTTGCCTCTAGCAGAGGAGGCGCTCAAGAAATACTTGTGGAATAAATTAATATATAAGTGCAACAAAAATGTAATAGTATTTGACATAATTCCTTTCTACAAGGGACTAAAGGTATTTTATGGATGGCTCTTGCTAGTGAAAATAAGCAATTCCTGGTACAGAAATAAATACGTGGATTGGAGACATTCTAGGTTTCTCAGATCCCCCAATAGAACAGAACATGAAATTAATTTGCCCTAAAACTGACACAGAACCAGTAGCAGGAAAAGGACAAAGTCCTAGTTAAAAGCCCCCCAGATCTGATTTGTAGCAAAGGTAGCCATTTCCAAACTTTTCAAGTAGCCTCCTTTGACTTCCAATAGGAGCTTATAAAGTTTCCTTTTTATATTTTAAAATTAACTTAAATGCATTTACACCCCCTTCCAACACTGACTAGGCTCACCAAAACAGGTTTTAGTTTTCTAGGCTGCTTAAGTAAATAGCATGAAGTGGGCTGACTTAGACAAAAAGAAATTATTTGTTTACTTATGATTTTGAGGCTAAAAGAAAGTCCAAATCAAGCCATTGTCAACGTAATGCTTTCTACCCAAAGGCAGTGGCTCTCTGGGGCTGGCTGTGGGCAATCCTTGGCTCCTCTGTCTCATGGCAGGGAACATGGCCGTGTCTGCTGCTCTCCCCTTCTCTTCTGGGTTTCATTAATTTCAGCTTCTTGCTTTCAAGGCCTTTTAAAAAAATTACTTTTAGAAAAGATCAAGGGTGGCAATTAATTCTTAAGTTAATCACTTTGGTTATCATTAATGAGAATATACGGTGCCGAACATATGTAATTTCAATCTTGACACCATCCTAAGAGATGAATCATTTTAGAGATAAGTAAATTAAAGTTCAGCATAGTTTAGCTGCCTAAATCACAAAATTCAAGGTATTGGCTAGTTTCAAAATGTCAGCCAGAAATCAAACCCACAGATTTGTGCTCTTTAACACCTTACTTGCAACTTTCTAGAAATAAAATCATTTCAGCTATTGTGTCCAGATAAGTTCTTAAGGTTAAGACTTTGGAGCTTAAGACTTTGCTCCAAAGTTATAAAGGCTATGAAGTCAGTCTAAACTACCAAAAAAGCATTGAAATGGAATAGTTTAACTACCATACTGGAAAAAGTAGCTCCCACCATGAAACTGAGGGTATTTAAAGATGTTAGCACATCATATCCATGCTTTAAAATTTTTGACTTCAAAGATCCTTTATATTTGATATATAAATTCTCCATATTAAAAAAGGCTTGGAGACTGAAATCAAGATCACCTTAACATTGTAATATTGAGTATCAGTTCCTCTTTCTAATGGAAAAGTCCTGAGATGTTATATGCAGCAAGTCTGCTGATGTACATTTTACTTTCTTGTTCCAAGGAAAAAAGGCCTAAGAAATCCACAAATGTAAAATTACTTCCTGAAAAGTCAAGATATTGATGGCTTAGAGAAAAAAAGAACAGTAGCACCAACACTTTATAACCAGAGAGTGCTTAGTTTCTGCTAGGTAGAGGAACTTCTTTGTATGTTATTTTAATAAAACGGGAATTCAGAAGTAAAAACTACTATTAAAAAATCATAAAACAAATAGAACTGTTTGTGCAAAAATACCACATCAAATTTGCAAGGGACTAACAAAAATTCTTTGGTTGAAAAATGTGGTTGAAGGGATAATAAAAATCTCTTAATGGCCAAAGCAAAAATCTTGTTTGCTGTTGGCCCCAAAATAGATGTTTCATTCCTCAAATAAATAGGTTCTCCACTGTTAAAAAATACTCTTGTATCTTCTTGAACTCTGCTCCAAGCTCAGCCAACTTATTATATGTCCTTAGCACAAATTTGGAACAGTTTTAGGATTCAAACCATGTCTCTGCCCTTTTTCTGGGTTGGCTATGACAGTCTATGTCTTATAATGAATACCTGTTTCATTGTCCCATTTTGTCCATTTTGTTAACATGTGTTTCCATTCCATTGTGAAGTTCTTGACAGTTAAAGTACTCTTGAATCCAGTGGCATTATGCATCATTTTCACGTGTCCCAAGAGGTCTCCATATTTATATTCCCATACTGGGGCTTGTAATAAAAAGACTTCAATAACATTATTATTTTTCATATCTGGGTAATGAAGTCCAATTGGACAGAAAGTATATTTAACTTGGCAATAAGGATCTGATTCTGAATGGAAGGAAACGCGCTTGTAGGGCACTGGCTACTACTGGTCCCAGGTTGGGGTGCCCAGGTTGGGGGCCAGTCAGGGGCACCAAGAGCCAAAGCAGCGTAGGACCCCACTTCCATGGCTCTTTGCAGACCTTGGGGAAGGGAACCTCTAGTAAATAAAATAAAATAATATTAGCAAACACAAACACCTACTGTGTGGTCCAGTGTTGAAGGTAGGATTAAGGATCAACCTTCATCAACCTTCAATCAACCTTGATTGAGCAACCCTCAGTCGACCTTGAGGAACTAACCCAAGGCATCTTCTTGAATAAATCATCCCTCCATTTTAGGACAAAGTAAGGACTGGGAAACCACAAGCGGCTCTCCAAAAAGGCTGTTAGCCAATTATTCTCCAAACAGCAATTTATACGACTGCTATTTTCACCACTCTCTGGCTAACTATAAGGATCGTGCTTTTATTTATTTTAGTCTTTGCCATTTATATAGGTTAAAATTGTATCGTTATTTTAATTTTCATTTTTGATTACTAGTGATTATGAACGTTTATATAGATATGGGCCACTTTGAGTATAAACCAACGCATGTGCGTTTGTGGTGTGTGTATGTGTGTGTGTTTATAAATTACCTACCATCCCCTTACCCATTTATTTATTGGTGCCTCAGTGGCTTTCTTCTAAATTTCACCGAACACTCCAAATATTATGGAATGTTAACCCATTGTCATATTTGTTAAAAATATATTTTCTGGTTTATGTTTTATGATGCATATTTTTGTCATTTCTTAGAACTGCCCAAACCATCAAATAACACAGCTCAATTCCTGGGTGATTGGAATTACATTTAACAAAAAGTTATTGTGTGACAATCAGTTTGGACCACAAGATTATCCCAGTAAGAAAATGGATGGATGAGCAAAATGTATAAATAGTCCTTGGAGAGTGCTTTGGACTTAGTTGGCTTAAAATAGTGAAGTCCATCAGTGGTCCCTTGGGACTATGGCAAAATGTTTTCTTTTTAATAAAAAAAGAAAATGCCTCATTCCAAAAAAGAATGTAGGCAAAATTAGCTGCTTAGTACTGAATTGAGGAATGATGGTGGGTCTGGAAGTACTGTGTAACAGGCATTTGCTGAAACACTCTGGAAAAAATACACAATTTTATGTTTTTACTCATTTTGTAGAGAAAGTATTCCTCAGTGTATCATATTTTATGCATGAACATATGCACACCCCACACTAAGCAAAAACATATGTGAAAAATTCCATTCTGAAGTCAAGCTATAATAATGCTTTTTGAAGATCTCCTTCATTCTTATAGGATGGTATTATTAAGAGATTTATGGGACAGCTCATCTAGTCCCCTACTGATCCCAGGATGCCTTCTCAGTGCTTTGAATGATGAGGATGTCTTATAGAATGCCACAACATTTACTCTAGGTACTAACAAGAACTATTTTATTTAATTTTTATTTTTTGCCTTCTCTAACATTTATTAAGACAAGCTGGTGGGCACAGCTCAGAGAGTGTAGAGCCTTCTTGTTGGGTCTGTACAGAAAGGAGTAGGATTTAAAACACCCATTTACTATAACTTTTTCTTTTTAATTTCAGATTCATTTTACAAGTAGTTATAAAACAGATTTCAGAGTTTAGTATGGGTTGCAGTTTCACAATTTCAAGTTTTCTTCCTAGCTGCTCCGAGGTGCTAAAGACTAAACAGAAATATTAGTATAATGATTCAGCAGTCATATTCATGTGTTAAATTATATTTTCCCTGTTTTAACTCCTTCTCCTCCTTTGATCCTTCTCCCATTCTTTAGGGGTATTTGGGCTATGCCAATTCAAACTTTTTCATGTTGAAAATGGGTGTGGACGATATAGGATGGGGGGTTGGAACTAGTTGACATTCTTGGAGAGTCTGGCTCCTCTGGGTTTCAGGACTTACCTGGACTAGGAACTATCTGTAGGTTATAGGTTTCTTGAAAGTCATCTTAGTACATGAAGCTTTTGTAGACTCTCAGAGCCCTAGGTATTCTTTAGGGTTAACAGGAATGATGTTGGTTGGGGTTTAGCAAAACACGGCATTAGCAATATCTAGCTGAAGCTTGCAGAAGAGTAACCTCCAGAATAGCCTCTTGACTCTTCAACCCTCTTAGCCATTGATATCTAATTTTGTTACATTTCTTTTCCCACTTATGGTCAGGAAGGTGTTATCAACCCCATAGTGCCAGGGCCAGGCTCATCCATGGTGTCCCACGTTGTCAGGGAAACTTTCACCCCTGAATGTCACATCTCACATAGGTGGGAGGATGTTGCATTTTCAACAATAATTCCTGTTCTAGTTTGCTAGCTGCCTGAATGCAACATACCAGAGATGGATTGGCTTTCAATAAAAGGGGATTTATTTAGTTAACGTATAGTTAGTTCTTCAGAGGAAAGGCAGCTAACTTTCAGCTGAGGTTCTTTCTTAGGTGGGAAGGCACAGGGTGATCTCTGCTGGTCTTCTCTCCAGGCCTCTGGGTTCCAGCACCTTTCCCCGGGGTGATTCCTTTCAGCATCTCCAAAGGACTGGGTTGAACTGCGAGAGCTGAGATGAAGTATGCTGAGCTGCTTGGGCTGTGCTACGCTGAGCTCTCTCATTTAAGCGCCAGCCAATTAATTCAAATATCATTTATTGCAGCAGGCACACCTCCTAGCCGACTGCAGATGTAATCAGGAACAGATGAGGTTCACGTACCCTTATGTCCACAGCAACAAACTAGGCACCTTCACCTGGCCAAGTTGACACCTGAATCTAACTACTACAATTCCCATTCCTTTCTAAGAAAAAAAATTCCCTTCTGACTAACAGGGAGCACAAAATTAAAAAAGGAAATGCAAATGAAAGAAAGTTGTGGGAAGGCATTGAGGGCAGCATTGTAAATTTACAATATTACCTTGGAAGGACTGTTCTGTAGTATGGTGCAAGTATGGGCCTGGGAGTCTTGGGGACCTGTTTGACTCTGCTACATCCATGTCCCGTGGTCTTACTGAACTTCTTTTACTTCTCTAAGCCTCAATTCCTTCATTTGTAAAGGCAGGAAAACAATATTGTCTCATGAAGTTGTTAAGAAGATTAAATAAGATGATAGGTTGAACACAGTCTGTGCCTGGAACATAGTAAGAGCCCAAAAAGTCAGCAATAGAAAGGCATATAATGTGGATGATGAATGGTATCATTATTATTATTGATTCTCAGGAAGAATTAAAGAATTTATTTTTCACTATAGGTGAGTGTTTTAGTTTGCTAATGCTACCAGAATGCAATATACCAGAAATGGATTGGCTTTTATAAAGGGGTTGTATTAAGTTAGAAGTTTACAGTTCTAAGGCCTCAAAAATGTCCTAATTTAGGCATCCAGATGAAGATACCTTGATTGGGAGGAAAGGCTGAATGGTGTACAGGATTTCTCTGTCAGCTGGGAAGGCATGTGGCTGGTGTCTGGGGTCCTTGCTCCTGGTTCATTGCTTTGTGCTTCTGATTCCAGTGGCTTCCTCTCTAAGTGTCTGTGGTCCTCACTTAGCTTCTCTGGGCAAAACTCTGAGTTCTCATGGTAAGGGACTCATGGTAAGGCACCTGGCAACATCTCCTGGGCTCCTCTCCTGACTTCCGGTTTCGAATGGCTTTTGCAAATCCTGTGGGTCCTTCTGGCATTTTCCTCTGCATCTCCAAATGTCTGCATATGAGTCTGTGTCAGCTCTTTTAAAGACTCCAGTAAACTAATTAAGACCCACCTTGCATGGGTGGAGTCACATCTCCATCTAATCCAAAGATCACAGCCATACCCGGGTGTATCACATCTCCATGAAAACAACCTAATCAAGAGGTTGCACCCTACAATATTGGATCAGGAATAAAAGAACATGGCTTTTCTGAAGTCCATAACAGTTTCAAACCAGCATACTTTGAAACATAACCATTTCAAAGTTACCAACTTGGAAAACAGAGAAGTGATTTCAGAACAGTCTTATTTTTCCACCGAGGACTGGTCCTGGTTTTTCTTCAAAAACCTTCTTCCATGCTTTTCTTTTAAGGGACTGCTTATTTTAATTTCTCCAAATACTACCTACCACAAAATAGACAATTGGATCGACATTGCAATTGATAGTGGACAACATGTTCAAATGAGGAAAGAAATCCCACCGAGTCCTCACTTGGATTTCAGTAGGCCATTGGGAACAGCACCTTCATTGGCAGAAACAAGACCACAGAGGCCATGATGATTATGCAGAGCTTGGCTGGTTGATGTGGCTGCAGGTGACAACCCACTTTCATGGAGAGAATCAAATTGGAGAAGCCCATGACAGGAACAAAAACAGGGAAGGTCAAGATACACGAAAACATGTACACATATCGACATCCTGGGAATCTGGGCTTGTTCTCCAGGATGCAGGAAATTTTTCTAACCCAGACACAAGTAAAGAAAGCACTCAAGGTGAGGTGCAGGCTGAGGCAAATTGATGCTTTGGGTGCTGGCCCTGGAAACAGACTGGGCAAAGCTCAGAGAGGCAGTGCTCCACACTGATGGCCGTGAGGAGGTGGACACCCATGTTGTAGTCAAAAATGACCAGGTAGATGGTGCGGTTCAGTGAGGTGTTGTCATCAGGGAGCTTGTAAATTATGCTCACCAGCTGCACCACGCTGTGCAGGGGAGGGCCGTGACGGTAGCAATGGCCAGTTGGACAGTGAACGGCTCGCTCTTCATGTCCATTCCCAGCCACTCCTGGTAGGCAAATGAGCAGGGGAATGTGGATTCGAGTGTCTGCTCCCACTGCATATGATGGGAGCTGGGGCGCTTGCTCTGATGCTCAGGTTGTCTGATCTAAGGATGCCTTTTTTGTTTAGTGTGGGTCCCAGAGGATTTAAGGTCACCATCAATAGCTATATTCTTGGGAAATCTCCAGGTTTCTAGCATATACCTATACAGGAACCTCCGCTCCAGCATATTTTGCATTAAAAAAATGAAATGTATGGCTTTTCTTGATTCTAAAAGTAATACCCATGAATCTCATAAACTTTTGAGAATGCAGGAGAAAGGAAACTAAAACTTCTAGTTATTCTAATTACCCACCAGCCAAAGATGTCTTCTATGAATATGTTGAAATATCTCTTGCAAACTACAGTTTATGTACTTTTTTTTTTTTTTTGCATGGACAGGCACTGGGAATTGAACCCAGGTCTCCAGCTTGCCAGGCAAGAACTCTCCATGGACTGCCCTATACCTGCCTTTTAAATTTAATTTAATCTTATGTCCTCAGTATATTACTTTTCTTAAAAATTCTTCAAAAATATGATTGCTAATAGCCATAAATTTTGGTGTGGCATATTTCATTTATCTTTTATTTTACAATTTCCCTATTATTAAACCTCTAGGTGGTTAATACTGTTCCATAAATAGCAGTTCAGTGAACATCACTGTCTACATACATTTGCCTGATTCCTTCCTTAGGATGGTGTTTTGGTTTCCTGGGCTGCCCTAGCAAATACCATTAAATACTTTGTCTTAAACAATGGAAATTTATGTGCTCATGGTTTTGGGGATGGGGAAATGTCCAAATCAAGACATCATCAACAACTTGGCAGGTGAACTCACTACCCTTCCCCTACATGGGACACGACTCCCAGGGGTGTAAATCTCCCTGGCAACATGGGACAGAACTCCCAGGATGAGCCGGGACCCAACATCAATGGAATGAGAAAGCCTTCTTGACCAAAAGGGGAAAGAGAGAAATGAGACAAAATAAAGTCTCAGTGACTGAGAGATTTCAGAGTCAGGAGAATTATCCTGCAGGTTATTCTTACACATTATGTAGATATCCCTTTTTAGTTTATGGTGTATTGGAGTGGTTGGAGGGAAGTATCTGAGACTGTTGAACTGTGTGTTCCAGTAGTCTTGATTCTTGAAGAAGACACATAACCAAATAGCCTTTACAATGTTACTATGCGATTGTGAAAGAAAAAAAAGACATCATCAAGGTGGTGCTTTTCCTCAAACGAATGCACCATTCTGGGGCTGGCTGCTGGTGATCCTTGGTTCCTTGACACGTGGCAAGGCACACAATCTTTTCCTTCACTTCTGAGTTCTGTTTCAGTTTCTTACTCTTTGTGGCTTTGCCTTAGTATGTCTGAATTTCATTCCACTTATAAAGGACTCCATAATAGGATTAAGTCCAATCTTGAATGAGGTGGGCCACAGCTAAACTGAAGTAGCTTCATCAAAAGGTTCTCAGCCTCATCAAAAGGATTCACCCACCAGAATGGATTAAACTTAAGAACACGTTTTTCGGGGGTACATACAACTTCAAACCATCATGGATGGATTGCTTCAAGTATAAGTAATTGTTTAAAAATCAGGAAGAATTGTAAGACTTGCAGTGTTAGTTTGCAAGCTGCCGAAATGTGATACACCAGAACTGGATTGGCTTTTAAGAAGGGGAATTTAGGGGGTGCAAGGGTAGTTCACTGGTAGAATTCTCGCCTGCTATGCAGAGATTTTGGTTTGATTCCCAGTCCATGCACTTGCCAAAAAACAAATAAAAATAAACAAACAAACAAAAAAGTTCATCAAATGGTGATGTAATAATGGGATATTCACATGGAAAAATAATGAAATGTGACCCCACAGTACAGCATAGAAAAAAAACACGGTAATTTAATAAGTCACAAGTTTATGGTTCTAAGGAAGTGAAAGTGTCCAAATTAAGCCACCAAAAAGATGTTACTTTCACTCATGAAAGTCGATTTGTCTGGAACACCTTGGTCAGTTGGGGAGTCATGTGGCTGGCATCTGCTGGTCCCTTATTCCTGGGCTCTGTTACTTTGAGTCTCTTTTCATGTTGGTGTCCCTCACTTTGCTTCTCTGGGGCTGGCCTTCATCTTTTGACTTCCCTTCATTCTCTCCAGGTTCTGGCTTGCTTAACATCTCATGCTGGGCTCCAAGCATCTCCAGACATCCATGTCTCTGTTCTCCAAGTGTCAGCATCCGTGTCAGCTCTGCTGTGAAGTTTCTGTCTCTCTCTCTGTTGGCTCCATTGCTTCTTTCTTCTGTCATTTCTGACTCTCTCTAAAATGTTTCCTCTTTTAAAGGATTCCAGTAAACTAATCGAGACCCACCTGAAATGGGTGGGGTCGTATCTCCATCCAATCAAAAGGTTACCATCCACCATTGGGTGTGTCACATGTCTGTGGAGATATTCTAATCAAAAGTTTCCACCTACAATATTAAATCAGGATTAAAAGAAACAGTTGTCTCCTCAAGATTGAAGCAAGATTAAAACATGTTTTTTCTGGGGTACGTACTTTCAAACTGACACACTTGGAGACAAAAAAACAAATGATTTAGACACAGGCTTGGGGGTCAGAGATTTGGGTTTGAGGTTACTAATTGTTGCATCTTGGGAAACTTATTAATCTTCAAACCTTAGTTTCCCCATCTATAAAGTAGAGATGATAACTTTATATTTTTATTGAGAAAATTAAAATTATTTCATGCTATAAAGTGCTTACTAAGTGTCTGGCCCAGAATGAGAGTCAATGTCCTTTACCAGTGGAACCATTTTCAAGAAGTTTTGCCCCAGTCCTCACTTCCACAAGAAGCATAAGATTGTCACATGTGCCACTGAAACACTGTCAGCACTCAGGATTATCCTAAAACAAAACCAAAGAAACTGCCAATTTGAGAAGGAAAAAAATGGTATCTAAGAGTTAATGGGTTTGATTACTAGAGAAGTTGTACATTTTTCATATGCTTTTGGCTTTTCATATTTTTCTTTTGTAAATCAGTGTGAGCTGGTTGCCTGTTTTTTTTTTTTTTTTTCCTAAGAGAAACTAATGTGCTCATTGACTTGAAAGAGGGTGTTCTAGTTTGCTAGCTACCGGAATGCAATATACCAGAAACGGAATGGCTTTTTAAAACGGGAATTTAATAAGCTGCTAGTTTACAGTTCTAAGGCTGAGAAAATGTCCCAATTAAAACAAGTCTATAGAAATGTTCAATCAAAGGCATCCAGGGAAAGATACCTTGATTCAAGAAGGCTGATGAAGTTCAGGGTTTCTCTCCCAAGTGAGAAGGCACATGGCGAACACAGTCAGGGCTTCTCTCTCAGCTGGAAGGGCACATGGCGAACACGGCACCATCTGCTAGCTTTCTTTCCTGGCTTCCTGTTTCATGAAGCTCCCTGGGAGGTGTTTTCCTTCTTCACCTCCAAAGGTGGCTGGCTCGTGGACTCTCTGCTTCATGGTGCTGCAGCATTCTCTGCTCTCTCCAAATCTCCTTCATTCTCCAAAATGTTTCCTCTTTTATAGGACTCCAGAAACTAATCAAGACCCACCCAAATGAGTGGAGACATGTCATCACTTGATCCAGCTTAACAACCACTCCTGATTAAATCACATCTCCAGGGAGATGATCTGATTACAGTTTTGAATGTACAGTATTGAATAGGAATTATCCTGCCTTTATGAAATGGGATTTATATTAAAACATGGCTTTTCTAGGGTACATGCATCCTTTCAAACCAGTACAGAGGGCATCGTCTGATTGCATTGTTCCTTGTCCCCCCAGCTGAAAGGCCCTATCCCTGGACCAACCAGGTTAGCCTCACAAGGGCTCATCCAACAAGGAGGGGAACGTGGAGCCTCTTCTCTCTCACATTCCATGGAATCTTTTTCCTTTCCTTTACCTGCCTCTTCCCCTCTACTTAGTCTGCTGCCCAACTGGCGTTGCCTGGGAATGTGGGGTAGGATGACAAGCAGGAGGGTGGGAAAGAGCATGCAGGGGTACCGTTTCTTGCTAAGCTGTGAGCCGGGAAAGGAACCTCCCAACAAAATCAGCCCCACAAAATGATGATTCTGGAGGCAACCTGTAGATGGGTAGGGCGAGCTAGCTTATGTTTAGAGCTGCAGTTAGAAAGAAGAATGGACAAATAAGGGAATTGTGCTCTGTTTATGTAATGTTCCCCAAACTAACCTTTCTGCCTGGATTCAAATGCTACAGTAAACAAAAGTGCCCTGGCTGGAATTTTATAAGTCTCATTACTCCTGGACATGGGAGTAAGCCATGATTTAATAGAAAAAACAGGTTTGAGAGTAGAAATAAACTGATAGGAGTACAAGTAAGCCAAACATGTACTGATTAATTAGTCTATTTCAAGAAATTCTCAGGTAGGTATTTGTATTAGTTTGCTAAATGCTGCCAGACTGTAATATGCCAGTAATGAAATGGCTTTTATAAAGGGAATTTATTATGTTACAAGTTTACAGTTCTAAGGAAGTGAAAGTGCCCAAATTAAGGCACCAATTAGAGGTTACCTTCACTCAGGAAAGGTTAATGCTATTTGGAACACCTTTGTCAGCTGGGAAGGCCCGTGGCTGGCACCTACTGGTCCTTGTTCCTGGTTCATTGCTTCTACTTCTGACTCCAGAGATTTCTTCTCTAAGCATCTGTGGGACACAACTCTGGGTTCTGGCTTGCTTAGCATCTCATGGGAAGGCACATGGTGACGTCTGCTGGGCTCTGCTTGTGTCTAGACATCTGCTCACCCTGTGGGCACTCCCAGCATTTCCAAACAGCATGTCTCTCAAGTAACTGTTCTTCAAGCATCTGCATCTGCATTTCCAAATGTCTGTGTCTGCATCTGCATCTGAGGTTTCTTCAAAATGTTTCTGCCTTTAAGCTACTCTATGAAACTAATCAAGACCCACCTTGAATGGGCAGAGTCACATCTCCATCTGTGCCACATCTCCATGGAGATAATGTAATAGTTTCCACCTTACAATATTGAATCAGGATGAAAAGGAAGGGCTGAGTGGCTGCCCCACAAGATTGGATCAGATTAAAACATGGCTTTTCTGGGGTACATAATAGTTTCAAACCAGCACAATTTTATCTCCTTTAAAAATGGAAGTCAAGATTCAAGATGGAGTAAGAAGCTTCAGGGCTCTGTCACTGCACAGAAGCTTTGAAAAACCAGCAAGAACTGGCAGAAACACCTTTTTCAGAGCTCCAGAAAAACTTTAAGGCTTACAGAAATAAGGTGAGTACCAAATCAAGAAGTGAGAGCTTAAAATCAGTAGGACCTCATGGTGCTCTCGCTGGCCACTCTCTCATCCCCTCACCAGCTCTATGTAGAACCAGCACATGTCCCAGGGTGGATCCCTGGTCCAGTTTTGGAGGGAGCAGAGTAACCCTTATGCACATACTAGGAGCATGAATGTCTGGCCCAATCTGTCCAGTGGCCTGAGGGATGGAGCCAGGACACGAGTCACAGATTTGCTGTTCCAAA
This sequence comes from Tamandua tetradactyla, assembly GCF_023851605.1. Classification (NCBI taxonomy): domain Eukaryota; kingdom Metazoa; phylum Chordata; class Mammalia; order Pilosa; family Myrmecophagidae; genus Tamandua; species Tamandua tetradactyla. Next base: position 63,684,945 of record NC_135337.1, read on the forward strand.
ACTTATCCTGTGCATTGAAGATGATCACATAGGTCACCTGTGGAATGCTGTGGGAGAGCAGTCAGAGTGTGGCTACCTGGGGAAAGAGGTTTCTGACTCTGGGGCATGCAGTCCAGTTCTTGGGACTATGAGGAACCTGCTTCCAAGGGAAGAGGGAACATTTGTATCCGTGTAAATGGGTGAATTCCTAGGGCCACATGTGCATGGCCAAGACAAGATGAATGTTCAGGAAGGCTGAGGGAGGCCCCTACACTTTGGCCTTGAACTATTCTCTAAAGTCATTGTATGGATAAGCCCTGAAGGAGAGCATGTGCAAGAGTCAATCTTCAAAGACTGGGAAAGGTTTTTCTTTTTCTTTTTCTTCATCCTGCCTCCCTTCTGCCTCTTCTTTCTCCACCTCCTCTTTCTCTTCATCTTCTTCTTCCTCCTCCTTTTTCTTCCGCTTCTGCTTCTCCTTCTCCTTCTCCTTAATCTTCTGTTAGCTCCTGACATTCAAAGAAAGCTCTATCATAACCCTAGCTGGATACAAGCTTAAGGAATAGATAACCTCAGATTCAAATTCCAGTGACAATGCAGCATTAAAATATTAAATGTTCAGGTTTCGGCAAAAGATTACAAAACATAAAAAGAAACAGCAAATGATGGCTCAGGAAAAGGAGAAAATTAAAGCATTAGAACCATTAATGAGGAAGACCAGTTCTGGGGAATATCAGACAAGGATTTTTATAATGTAATTTTATTGAGATATATTCACATATATCTAAAGTGTACAATCAGTGGTTCATAGTACCATCATATACTTTTGCATTCATCACCACAATCAATTTTTGAGCATTTTAAAATAAAAATAAGAGTAAAAATAAAAATAAAAAAGAACACCCAAAACATCCTATACCTCTTATTCCCCTATTACTTATTTATTTATTGTCCTTGTTTTTTACTCATCTGCCCATACATTGGATAAAGATTGTGTCAGAAAAGACATTTTAAAAATGGTTCTAAATGTGCTTTGAGAGCTAAAGTAAATCTTACACAAAGAACCAAAGGAAATGAGGAAATAATAGATCAACATAAAGAAAGATTCAGTTGAGAGATGGAAATTATGAAAAGGCATCAAACAGAACTAAATAACACAGAAGTGAAAAAATCCCTAGAAGAGTTCAACGAAAGACTGGCATTAGTAGAAGAAAGAATTAGTGCACCTGAAGATAAGACAATTGAAATCATCCAGTTTCAGGAGCAGAAAAAAAAAAAGAAGGAATGAAGAAAAGTGAACAGGGTATGAGGAACCTGTGGGATTCCATAAAGAGTACTCATATATGAATTTTGAGAGTCCCAGAAGGAGAAGAAATAGAGAATGGGGCAGAGAGAATAATCAAAGAAACAATGGCTGGAAACTCCCCAAATTCAGTGAGAAAAAAGTAAACAATGAATATATACATTCAAAATGCTCAACAAACTCCAAACAGGGTAAACCCAAATAGACCCATGCCATAGCATATTATAATCAAGCTGCTGAATGCCAAACATAGTGAGAGAATTCTGAAAATCACGAGAGAGGAATAGCATGTCACATACAAGGGAGCCTCAATAAGATTAAATGTCAATTTCTCATTGGAAACCACAGGAGCAAGAAGGCAGGGGGTGACATATTTAAAATGTTGAAAGCAAAAAAAAAAAAAAAAAAATTGTCCCAAGAATTCTGTATCTGGCAAAACTGTCTTTCAAAAAGGAGGGCAAGATTAAGACACTCCAAGATAAACAAAAGCTGAGTAACTTTGTCACCACTACTTCAGCCCTTCAGAGATGCTAAAGAGAATTCTGCAGGTTGAAAGGAAAGGACAATAGACAATAGGTCAGGCAGCATGAAGAATTAAAGATCGCCAGTGAGGGTAATGACGTGGGTAAATACAAATGCCAGTATATTGCACTTTTGGTTTGTAACTCCCCCTTTTTTTTTCACTTCCAACAGGATCTAAAAGACAAATGCATTCATGTGTAATAATGACTCACCATTATTCATTGTATTAAACATGTAATTTGTGATAAGAACTACATACCTAAAGGTTTGGAATGGAGAACTTAGGAACATAGTATGAATATACTGCTGAATTTGAGTTAGTATCTAATCAAATGAGGTTGTTATAGGTATAGGATACTAGAATTAAGCCTCAGGGTACATATAAAGAAAATATTGGAGGATATATCAGCTTATAGAGGTAGAAAGAGAAAAAGAAATCTCCTTTCCCAGTTTTGCAGATTGACCTGTGCAAATGCTGTTTTTCAGGACTCATCTGTACAACAAGTTTAGAGAATAGCGTGAGATAAAATGTGGGGGCCCCCAGAATCCTTTCTGTGCATTCATTTTGTTTTGGCATATGTGTGTGGCCCTATGAATTCCCCCATTTACGCAAATGTCCCTTCTGCTTCCTCCAAAGTGGGACCAGGTACCATTTTAGGATTGCAAGCTGGCTGTGCACTGAGCCAATGAGGGGTGGGGGTAGAGTCAGCCATGGCGCCAGGAGGTCCTACTGTTTTTAAGAAGACTTTTATTTATTTTTTGCTGTTGGCATGCTACTGCACTCCTAAACTGCCTTCTGGAGCTTTGAGAAAGATGTTTCTCCAAGTTCTTGCTGGTTTTTCAAAGCTTCATTTAGGGGATTGATTCTCGACTTACATTTTTACTTGAAATTTTGTATGTATTTTTTCTTATTTTCTCCACTCTGTGTTATGTGCCTAGCAGCATATTCTGTAATCTGCCGGGTCTGGGGGCTTTCCCCTGGGGCACCTGGTCCCCTGCCTCTCTCTTGGCAGACTGCCTTTGGGCCTGCTTCCAGCTCTCACCTTGAGCCTTCCTTTTCTGCTGCTTTCCTGTATTGCATATGCAACAACTTTCTCTTTCCATAGCGCATCCCTAAGGGGCTTTCAAAGAAAAGGTGTGAGAGTGGTCTTGAAAAAAAAAGATTTAAAAAAAAAATTTCAGGCACCTTTATTCATGGCAGACATTTTGGTGGGGAGACTGTCCTGGACATCTTTCTCCCTGATTACTTACAGATGCCAACTCCTAACTAAAGCCAGACTCTCCTTACAATAGCAATTGGCGAGATCACTTCCATTTGCCATTTGCTAGGCTTGAGTGCATCCGGCCCCCCGTTTCACCATGGCCTTGCCGCATGGACGGAAGGTCCTCCCAGCACGAGCCAGTGGTCCGTTCCCCATTGTTTCTGCAGCTGCGGAATAACAGCCATTAATCCATCTTATTACCGAAGGATTTTACTCCTTTTTCCCACAATACTTATAAATAGAACACATTATTTCCTAATATTTTTATATATTGTGATACAAACAATCAAGACCGTAGATATAGGAAACAATAAAAAATTCATACCATGTTCATTAAGGATTTTTCTCTGTCAAGTACTATACTATTCCTTAATTTTTTTTTTTAATTTTTCAAAGTTTTGTTATATAAAGTCATTCTGCTGTGATTATCACATGAGTCTCCTGAAGCCATCAATACTAGCCTCTAGGCTTAGTATGCCTGACATGGCATTTTTGAGTGATAAGAATTTTTCCCCTGGGCTTCTGTGATCAAAAATAAAGTTGTTATTCTGAAAGAATTTAACTAAAAAATTGTTAAATAAAACAGTAACTCTTAAGACCTCATCTTACTACAACATAGTCATGTGTCATTTTTCAGCCAAGTGATTGGCACAGACTTGTTGTGGTCTGTGCTGGTTTGAAAGGATGTAAGTACCCTAGAAAAGCCGTGTTTTAATCAAAGTCCCATTTCATAAAGGCAGAATGTATGTTTGAAACTGTAATCGATCATCTTCCTGGAGATGTGATTTAATCAAGAGTGGTTTTTAAGCTGGATTAGGTGACGATATGTCTCCACCCATTTGGGTGGGTCTTGATTAGTTTCTGGAGTCCTATAAAAGAGGAAACATTTTGGAGAAATGAGAGATTCAGAGAGAGCAGAGCAGAATGACATAGCCACAAGAAGCAGAGAGAACCAGCCAGCAACCTTTGGAGATGAAGAAGGAAAATGCTTCCCAGGGAGCTTCATGAAACAGGAAGCCAGGAGAAGAAGCTAGCAGATGACACCATGTTTGCCATGTGCCCTTCCAGATGGGAGAGAAACCCTGACCGTGTTCACCATATGCCCTTCCACTTGAGAGAAAGACCTTGAACTTCACTGGCCTTCTTGAACCAAGGAATCTTTCCCTGGGTGCCTTAGATTGGGCATTTCTATAGACGTCTTTTAATTGGGACGTTTTCTTGGCTGTAGAACTGTAAACTAGCAACTTATTAAATTCCCCTTTGTAAAAGCCGTTCTGTTTCCGGTATATTGCATTCCAGAGACTAGAACATGGTCTCTTCCCTTTTCTGTTTCTTTTTCCAATCAGTAGCTCAAAGAAAAAATGGGAATTGAATTTTAGAATTCTGCCAGATTTTTTTGTGGTAACCAGTGCAGATGAACATTGCAGGGTTCTACTGTATTAGAATCTTATGCAAAACTCGAACATTCCATTCCCTTGGGCTATTCTGTTATTTTCCATATTTAACAATTCTAACACACTAGGTGACAGCAGTTATTTTTCATCGAATTTAGCATCTTAGTTCAGGGACTTAAAACAAATAGATCGGCAATTTGATTCTGAGTTTTGGTAACAAGTTAGTGCCAAATATTTCTGAATCACCAAATTTTAAACCTTTTTAACCAGTTGAAAAATACTGCCAACCTACTATTTGGTATTAGCTCACTAGTCACTTTGTACTGAAAATTAAAAACCCTAACCTCCTCAAATGCCTAGCTTCCCAAAATCTACTCATAACCGAAAGATTTATTTTTTGCCTAAAGTATACTGCAATTTTTATCAAACAGCAACTACTACAAAAGGAATGACAGAAAAAAAGTGACTTCACAAAAATTGACTATAAAATATTTGACATTATTATGTAGGAACTGCCAGAGTTTTAGTGCTTACTATTTAATAGAATGACTGCCCAATGTCCGAGATGTGAAGTTACCATGTTCAAGAAAATGGGGAAAAAAAAGTCACTCTGAAAACTAACAATATAGCATATGATAAGAATGCACACTTGATAATATAAAACTTGTGTACACACACAGTTGCAAAAAGCCATTCGGTCTAAAAACAAAAAGAAAACAAAACGAAAAAGCCACTCGGTCTTCTCTTGGCTTGTAAAAATGGGGTTCCAGATTTCATTGTAAATTTGCAACCTTTTGTGTAGCAGGTATCTCATTCCACCTCCCAGTTTTTCTACCCCACCCTGTGCCATGAGGTCTGCAATGCTTTTCCCCAGATTGTCAATGCGACTACTCATATCTTCAATTCTTCCAATGATTTGGTCAGAAATAATCGGAAATTTATCTTGCATTTGCTGCAGGAGTGTCTGTACCACCAGGATGAGATCTGTAAGGTTTTTGGGTTGGTCTCAAACATCTCCCTGATTCCCAGCTTGGAGGTGAGGGTGGTGACTTTTTAAAAACTTTTTTATTATGGAAAATGTCAAACATGTGCCAAAGTAGAGAAAAGAGTACCTGAGTCTACATGTAGGCACGACCCAGTTTCAACAACTACCAACTGTTTCAGTTTCTTTGGCTGCTCAAACAGATATCACGCAATGGGTCAGCTTACACAATGGGAATTTATTGCCTCATGGGTTTGAGGACTCCAAAAAAAAAGGAATCTGGCCATAATACCACATCACACCTGAAAAAATTAGCAGTACTCCTTAAAGTCATCAAATATCCACTCAGTGTTAACAAATGTGTTGGCTTTTTAAAAGTACGGTTTGCTTGTTTGTTTGAATCAGCATCTAAATAAGATTCAGATGTCATTAGATGATATAGTTCTTAAGTCCCTTTAGTCTATAGGCTTTTTCCCCTCCCTTTTTTTCCTTCTTCTTTTTGTGTGTGTGTGGAAGAAACTTGGTAATTTGTCCTGAAGAGATTTTCAGTCTGTATTTTTCTGACTACATCCCCAAGGCACGGTTGACATGTTCCTCTGTCTTTTGTATTTTCAGGTTCAATTTTATGCTGGCAAGATTATTTCGTGGTTGTTTACTTCTAGCCATGAGATAGTCTCATCTCTCTTTTCGGGTCAGCCATCGAGGATTATTACCAGGATCACTGCTTCTCAACTGAGCTCCATTTTGCCCCCTGAAGGCAATGTCCGGAGACATTTCTGGTTGTCGCAATCAGGGGTGGGGATGTGCTTGCTAGCTGCCGGAATGCAACACACCAGAGACAGATTGGTTTTTAATAAAAGGGGATTTATTTCATTAAGTCTTCAGAGGAAAGGCAGCTAGCTTTCAACTGAGGTTCTTTCTTAGGTGGGAAGGCACAGGGTGATCTCTGCTGGTCTTCTCTCCAGGCCTCTGGGTTCCAACAACTTTCCCCGGGGTGATTTCTTTCTGCATCTCCAAAGACCTAGGCTGAGCTGCGAGTGCTGAGATGAGGTTTGCTGAGCTGCTTGGGCTGTGCTACATTGCGCTCTCTCATTTAAGCACCAGCCAATTAACTCAAACATCATTTACTGCAGCAGGCACGCCTCCTAGCCGACTGCGGATGTAATCAGCAGCAGATGAGGTTCACATGCCATTGGCTCATGTCCGCAGCAACAGAACTAGGTGCCTTCACCTGGCCAAGTTGATGCTGAATCTAACTACCACAGGATGGTACTGCCATCTAGTGGCTGGAGGCCAGGGAGCTGCTCAACATCCTACAATGCACTTCACGGCCCCCTCAGCAAAGAATTAGCCACACGAAATGGGATAATGCTGAGGTTGAAAAACGCTGATGACCTCTCGACTCTATTTGAAATCTCTTAGCCACTGAAACTTTATTTTGTTTCATTTCTTTTCCCCCTTTTTGTCAACAAGGCCTTCTCAATCCCTCAATGCCAAGACCAGGCTCATCCCTGGGAGTCATGCCCCGCATTGCCATGGAGAATTACCCCCCTGGAAGTCATGTCCCAAGTTGGGGGGAGGAAAGTGATTTCATCTGCAGTTTGGCTTAGAGAGAGAGGTCACATCTGGGCAACAAAAGAGGCTCTCTGGAGTGACTCTTAGGCATAATTACAAGTAGGCTTAGCATCATCATTGCAGAAATGTTTCACAGGTCAAGCCCTCTATTACATTGGAGGTGACTTTTTAAGCCCTTGTACTTCGGTAAGTGGAGTTACAAACCAAAGTATTTTTATTCTACCCTCACAGCTGACTCGTAGTTGTTTTAATGTAGTGGACGCTTCCCAGGATCCCTTTCAACCACCTCATTCTTGAGGAATCTTGACTTTATTTGGGTATCCCTTCCACCCTATGCAGCCCTGTGCTCAAGAGAGGCTGATTCCAGAGGTGGGCGTGATTGATCTAGGGGTGTCCCATCCCAAAGATTGGTTCAGCAGTGAGCCTGAGACTCCATACCCACCAGTGACACCTGGGAAGTTCTGCCAAAGAGCTTGAGGAAATGTCCTTGCTTCTAAAAGATCTTGGCAAGTGATGAATTTCCTTCTTCTGGGCATTTTCAGGCCTGGATGAAATCTCTGCAACTGCCTCAGTCACCTCACAGCCAGCCTGAGGATTAGCTCGAGAGGAGAAAGGGACAGAACTTGGTTCAACCACTCCCAAACCTATCTTTGGACTTTTTGATATAGGAAGCAAATTTCTTTCTTTTTTTGTCAGCTCAAATTGTGGTTTATGTTATTGTCAGCTGAAAATGAGCTCACTGATGCTGCTGGGTATAGAATTCTAGGTTGAAAACAATTTTTCCCTTGAGTTTTAAGAGCATTGCTCTGGTGTTTTGTTTTAATTTTTACTTTGAAATAACTATGGATTCACAAGAGGTTGCAACAATGGTGTATGAGATTTATGCACCCTTCGTTTAGTTTTTCCTGATGGCTACAACTTACATCACCACAGTATTATATGAAGACAGGGAAATTGACATTAGTTCCAATGCTTGCCAATACCCAGTATCGGTGTTGAGAATGCAATGCTGTTCATTGTGAGTCTTTTTCTTTCCTATGGAACCTGGCTTTTCCTATGGAAGAAGCTTTCAAAATCTTTCCATTTCCAGCATTCTGAAATTTCATGTGATATGCTTTGGTACAGTCTTTTATCCACCCATCGTTCTGGTCACTCGATGGCTCTTTTCAGTCTGGAGACTTGTAACTCCCAGTTCTTGGAAATGTCATAGTATTATTCATGATGATTTCCTCTCCTCTGTTCTCTTTTTGAACCACTTTTAGGTGTTGAACCTCCTGTATTGCTTCTCTGATCACTTAATCTTTTATTTGATATTTCCTGTTTCTATGTCATTACATTTTGCCCCCTTGTGCCTGATGCCACCTCTATCCTGCTTCATTTTTCTTTTCTCAGAGATCCTCAGGATGCATTGGGCCAGGTATTAGTTTTCTCTTGTTGCGTAACAAGTGATCACAAATGTAGCACTTAGAACAAAACTTGTGTGTTATCTCGCAGTTTCCATGGGCCAGGAGTTCTATGATGGATTAGCTGAGTTTTCTGCTCAGATCCTCACCAGGCTGAAATCAGGGGGTGGCTGGGACCATGGTCTCATCTGAGGCTGGGGGCCCTCTTCCACGTTTACTGATTGATGATAGAATTCAATTCCTTGTAGTTGTGGGGCTGAGGTCTGGGGCTCTGAGAGGCCACCTGCTGCATCTGCCCTGGGGCCCTCCACTCACAGCACTCCACGTCTTCACCGCCAACAGGAAAAGGAGAGCATCTGTTGTTGCTTCTTGTCTCTTACCTCTCGACACTCTTTTAAATGGCTTTCCTGATTAGGTCAGGCCTCTGGTGATCTTAATTCAAAGTCAACTGATTAGGCACCTTAATTATACAGCTTCTGACCATGCTCAAGGGGAGGGAATTATACAAGGTGTGTCCACCAGGGAGCAGGAATCTTGGGGCAGTCTTAGAATTCTGTCAATACCAACCAAATCAATAGGCTGGAGCCCTCAGTCTTGGGGTTTGTTCCTATGAAACTTATCCCTGCAAAGGATAGGCTAAGCCTACTTAAAATTAGGCTTAAGAGTCACCCCCAGAGAATCTCTTTTGTTGCTCAAATGTGGCCTCTCTCTCTCTCAGGCAACACAGCAAGCAAACTCACTGCCCTTCCCCTCTCTACGTGGGACATGACTCTCAGGGGTGTAAACCTCCTTGTCAATGTGGGACAGAATTCCTAGAATGATCTGGGACTCAGCATCAAGGGACTGAGAAAACCTTCTCAACCAAAAGGAGAGTGTCAGTGGCTGAGAGATTTCAAACAGAGTCGAGAGGTTATCCTGGAGGTTACTCTTATGCATTATATAGATATCCCCTTTTTAGTTTATGGTGTACTAGAGTGGCTAAAGGGAAGTGCCTAAAACTGTAGAGCTGTGTTCCAGTAACCATGTTTCTTGAAGATGACTGTATAATGATATAGCTTTCATAATGTGACTGTGTGATTGTGAAAAATAAAAAGATTCTGTCTACATAATTCACAGCACTTTTCTGCATTCACCTTAGATTGTAGCCTGATTGTTCTACTGAGTGAGTCAGTTATCACTCCCAAATTTTGCCAATATCTCTTTTTGGCTAATGTAACCTCTCCCATCCTTTCTCTCCTTTTAGTTCCATCTTAGTGGGGAGCATAAATGTGTGTGATTAATTGACTATGTTTACTCAAAATCCTTGAGTGGTAATTTTTTTTTTCACAAACAGAAAGCTCTATTTAAAAAAATCCTCATTGAGTTTTTCTAATTATAAAAGTAATAGTGTATTTTAAAAATTTTAGTGAATCCAGAAATGTATAAATCACCCATAACTAGTTAACATATTGATACCCAACCCTGTACCACATTTTTATTCTTATGCATTTTTTTTTACAAAGTTGAAATTGTATTATGAACATTGTTTTGTACTTTGTTTTTCACTTAACAATATCTCAGGGACATTGTCTATGTCAAAGAGATCTCCATCTTCACATTTTAAATGATTAATTAGTGTAGAGAGAGGAAATGGCACCCAAAGGCAATGGAATGTGTTTGTGCATTTTCCCTCTACATGGACGATATCACTGCACTGAAATTCACAAAGACAAAGACCAGCACCTCTGAGATGCCCCCTGGACCAATGCAAGGGGATTTGTCACCCGCGCTCTTTCATGAGCAGCTGATTTTTTTTTTTTTATGGTCTTTTTTTTTTTATTAATTAAAAAAAGAATTAACAAAACAATTAGAAATCATTCCAATCTACATGTACAATCAGTAATTCTTAATAACATCACATAGTTGCATATTCATCATTTCTTAGTACATTTGCATCGATTTAGAAAAAGAAATAAAAAGACAACAGAATAAGCATTAAAACAATAATAGAAAGAAAAAAAAACAAAAAAAACAAAAACAAAAAACCTATACCTCACATGCAGCTTCATTCAGTGTTTTAACATAATTGCATTACAATTGGGTAGTATTGTGCTGTCCATTTCTGAGTTTTTATATCCAGTCCCGTTGTACAGTCTGTATCCCTTCATCTCCAATTATCCCTTCTCTTTTTTTTTTTTTTTTAATTAACGGAAAAAAAGAAATTAACCCAACATTTAGAGATCATACCATTCTACACATGCAATCATTAATTCTTAACATCATCACATAGATGCATGATCATCATTTCTTAGTACATTTGCATTGGTTTAGAAGAACTAGCAACATAACCGAAAAAGATATAGAATGTTAATATAGAGAAAAAAATAAAAGTAATAATAGTAAAATCAAAACAAAACAAAACAAAACAAAACAAAAACCTATAGCTCAGATGCAGCTTCATTCAGTGTTTTAACATGATTACTTTACAATTAGGTATTATTGTGCTGTCCATTTTTGAGTTTTTGTATCTAGTCCTGTTGCACAGTCTGTATCCCTTCAGCTTCAATTACCCATTGTCTTACCCTGTTTCTAACTCCTGCTGGACTCTGTTACCAATGACATATTTCAAGTTTATTCTCGAATGTCCGTTCACATCAGTGGGACCATACAGTATTTGTCCTTTAGTTTTTGGCTGGATTCACTCAGCATAATATTCTCTAGGTCCATCCATGTTATTACATGGTTCATAAGTTTATCTTGTCTTAAAGCTGCATAATATTCCATCGTATGTATATACCACAGTTTGTTTAGCCACTCTTCTGTTGATGGAGATTTTGGCTGTTTCCATCTCTTTGCAATTGTAAATAACGCTGCTATAAACATTGGTGTGCAAATGTCCGTTTGTGTCTTTGCCCTTAAGTCCTTTGAGTAGATACCTAGCAATGGTATTGCTGGGTCGTATGGCAATTCTATATTCAGCTTTTTGAGGAACTGCCAAACTGCCTTCCACAGTGGTTGCACCCTTTGACATTCCCACCAACAGTGGATAAGTGTGCCTCTTTCTCCGCATCCTCTCCAGCACTTGTCATTTTCTGTTTTGTTGATAATGGCCATTCTGGTGGGTGTGAGATGATATCTCATTGTGGTTTTGATTTGCATTTCTCTAATGGCCAGGGACATTGAGCATCTCTTCATGTGCCTCTTGGCCATCCGTATTTCCTCTTCTGAGAGGTGTCTGTTCAAGTCTTTTTCCCATTTTGTAATTGGGTTGGCTGTCTTTTTGTTGTTGAGATGAACAATCTCTTTATAAATTCTGGATACTAGACCTTTATCTGATATATCATTTCCAAATATTGTCTCCCATTGTGAAGGCTGTCTTTCTACTTTCTTGATGAAGTTCTTTGATGCACAAAAGTGTTTAATTTTGAGGAGTTCCCATTTATTTATTTCCTTCTTCAGTGCTCTTGCTTTAGGTTTAAGGTCCATAAAACCGCCTCCAATTGTAAGATCCATAAGATATCTCCCAACATTTTCCTCTAACTGTTTTATGGTCTTAGACCTAATGTTTAGATCTTTGATCCATTTTGAGTTCACTTTTGTATAGGGTGTGAGACACAGGTCCTCTTTCATTCTTTTGCATATGGATATCCAGTTCTCTAGGCACCATTTATTGAAGAGACTGCTCTGTCCCAGGTGAGTTGGCTTGACTGCCTTATCAAAGATCAAATGTCCATAGATGAGAGGGTCTATATCTGAGCACTCTATTCGATTCCATTGTTCGATATATCTATCTTTATGCCAATACCATGCTGTTTTGACCACTGTGGCTTCATAATATGCCTTAAAGTCAGGCAGCGCGAGACCTCCAGCTTCGTTTTTTTTCCTCAAGATGTTTTTAGCAATTCGGGGCACCCTGCCCTTCCAGATAAATTTGCTTATTGGTTTTTCTATTTCTGAAAAATAAGTTGTTGGGATTTTGATTGGTATTGCATTGAATCTGTAAATCAATTTAGGTAGGATTGACATCTTAACTATATTTAGTCTTCCAATCCATGAACACGGTATGCCCTTCCATCTATTTAGGTCTTCTGTGATTTCTTTTAGCAGTTTTTTGTAGTTTTCTTTATATAGGTTTTTTGTCTCTTTAGTTAAATTTATTCCTAGGTATTTTATTCTTTTAGTTGCAATTGTAAATGGGATTCGTTTCTTGATTTCCCCCTCAGCTTGTTCATTACTAGTGTATAGAAATGCTACAGATTTTTGAATGTTGATCTTGTAACCTGCTACTTTGCTGTACTCATTTATTAGCTCTAGTAGTTTTGTTGAGCAGCTGATTTTTGCAGGATATAGATTTATTCTTAATCAGCAATGCAGACCATATCATGCCACAAGCTCTTCCTTGAAGACTGTTTCTTAAACAACTTGCTGCTCAACTTTTATCATAAACCTACCCACGGTTAAAAGGGGAAATTCAAAATTGTATATATGTTGCTAGAATTAAAAATTAAAAAACAGAAACACAAACACATAGGACTGGACAACACAAGCACTGAACTGTACTGTTAACTATGAACTATAGTTAATAGTACAATTATAAAATTGTTCTTTTATGAATTATAAGAAATGTACCACAGTAATGCAAATTATTACTAATAGGAGGGTATATGGGAGCTCTATATTTTATGCATGATTTTTCTGAAAACATATAACTTCTCTAACTTTTTTAAAAAACCTACTAGGGAAAAAATATGTTTATGGAAGGTATTTTGACGGTTGTCCATCTCTCTCTCTTTTTTTTATTAATTAAAAAAAATTAACAAACAAAACATTTAGAAATCATTCCATTCTACATATACAATCAGTAATTCTTAATATCATCACATAGTTGCATAGTCATCATTTCTTAGTACATTTGCATCGATTTAGGAAAAGAAATAAAAAGACAACGGAAAAAGAAATAAAATGATAATAGAGGAAAAAAAAAAAACTATATGTACCATACCCCTTACCCCTCGCTTTCATTTACCACTATTTCAAACTGAATTTATTTTAACATTTGTTCCCCCTATTATTTAGTTTTATTCCATATGTTCTACTCTTCTGTCGATATAGTAGCTAAAAGGAGCATCAGACATAAGGTGTTCACATTCACAGAGTCTCATTGTGAAAGCTATATCATTGTTCAATCATCATCAAGAAACATGGCTACTGGAACACAGCACTACATTTTCAGGTAATTCCCTCCAGCCTCTCCACTACATCTTGAACAACAAGGTGATATCTACTTAATGCGTAAGAATAACCTCCAGGATAACCTCTCGACTCTGTTTGGAATCTCTCAGCCATTGACACTTTGTCTCATTTTACTCTTCCCCCTTTTGGTCGAGAAGGTTCTCTCAGTGTCTTGATGTTAATTCTCAGCTCATTCTAGGGTTTTTCTCAGTCCTTTGGTGCTGAGTCTCAGCTCATTCCAGGAACTTTGTCCCATGTTGCCAGGAAGGTCCACACTCCTGGGAATCATGTCCCACGCAGAGAGGGGGAGGGTGGTGAGACTGCTCATCATATTGGCTGGAGAGAGAGGCCACATCTGAACAACAAAAGAGGCTCTCTTGGGGGTGACTCTTAGGCCTAAATTTTGAGTAGACTTGACCTATCTTTTGTGGGGTTAAGTTTCATGTGAACAAACCCCAAGACTGGGGGCTCAGCCTATAGCTTTGGTTGTCCACACTGTTTGTGAGAATATCAAGAATTCAGCTTGGGGATGTTGAATTTCTCCCCACTCTCACCATTCCCCGAAGGGGACTTTGCAAATACTTTTCCAGTCACTGATCAAATCATTCTGGGATTCATCGGGGGATCACTCTGGACAAACCAACAAAATCTCATGTGCTACCTGAGATTCCAAGTACTTATGACATTCAATCAAATTATCTACATGAGTTATATTAGGAAATGCTCTAGTCAAAATCTAAATTTTGTAACAAATGAACATTTTTTGCTTTAGTCTCGGTTGTCCATTCTTTGACAATAATGTAGGTTTTAGTTCATATTCCAAAGTGGACCTAGAAAGCAGTGTATATGGACTACAGTGCTTTCATGCTATAAAGTCACTCATCATTTATTATTCACTCCAAAGAAGCTGATGGGAGAAATTTTATTCAGATCTAAGTGCAAGGAGATATAAGAAAACATTACTGCACTTTCGTTTTGGAAAATACAAATCACATACGCTGCCATGTTTCCCTTTTTGCTTTGGCCATCAGGAAACTCAGATAAAATCTGCAGATAAATACTAATTCATATTAATTTCTGTCAGACTACAGTTTGCATATCTAGATTTTAATTTTTCTCTTGGGCATAATCTTTCATCCTATTTATGCTTGTAAGATCTTAGTTTTGTCTATATTATTTTGTTCTAAGCATTGGAGTAATTTCAAATGCTCTGTGTAATGAAGAAGGGTAAAACCAAGTAGTAAGTAAATATCTGTGGATAAGCATTTCTTGCAACTGTATGTGTTTTCGTTTGCTAATGCCACTGGAATGCAATATAATAGAAAATTCCCTTTTATAAAGGGAATTTATTAAGTTACAAATTTCCAGTTGTAAGGCCATAAAAATGTCCAAACTAAGGCCTTCTGAGAAAGCCCCCCTGACTCAAAAAAGGCTGATGGCATCTGGAACACCTCTGTCAGCTGGGAAGGCATGTGGCTGGCATCTGCAGGTCCTTTAGCTTCTGGTTTTAAAAATCTTACCCAGGGACATTTTTTTTCTGCATCTCCAGCCATCTTGGTCTGTGTCGGCTCTGAGAGTTTTCCAAATAGATTCCCTCTTAAAGAACTCCAGTAAGTGGATTAAGACCCACCTCAAATGGGTGGGGGCACATTTCCATGGAAACTACCTAATCAAAAAGTCCCACCTACAATTAGGTGGGTCACATCTCCATGGATACAGCCTAATCAAAAGGTTCCACCCTAAACAATAGGTCTGCGTCCACAAGATTGGAGTAAGAAAAAGAACACGTCTTTTCGGGGGTACATAATGATTTCAAACCGGCATAGCATGTATATAGGACTTTTCTGGCTACCCTATCCTGTTCCTTACAGCAGTGAAATTGCTCTGAGAACAGGCCTTGATGATGTCTTGATTTTGACATTTTTTCCCACTTCAAAACATTTTTCCAGCGACCAAACAAGTTCCCATTGTTTAACCCAACCCATTTCATGGTATTTTCTGGAGCAACCTAAGAAACTAAAACAGATTTTGGTGCCTGGAGGATGGGGTGTACTATTGTAAATGCCAAAAGTGTGGAAATGACTTTGGAATTGGGTAATGGGTTGAAGCTGGAAGAACTGTTTAGGTGCTTGATAGGAAAAAACCTAGATTGATTTGAGGAGACTGTTGGTAGAAACGTGGATACTAAATGTACTTCTGATGAGGTCTTAGATAGAAATGATGAATGTGCTCTTGGAAACTGGAGGAAAGGCAATCTTTGTGTTAAAATGGCAGAGACCTTGGCAAAATTGAGTTCTATTGTCTGGCATAAGGGAGAACTTGAAAGTGATGACCTTGGATCTTTAGTTGAGAAGATTTATATGCTGAACATGGAAAGTGCAGGCTGTTTCTGCTTGTAACTTATAGTGAAATATGAGGGAAAGAGAAAAACTGAGCACTGACCTCCCAGAAACAAAGAATCCAGAAATTGATGGTTTGAAAAACTCTAAATATTTGGAAACTGAGTCCCCAGGAAATAGTGCTCCATGTGAGGCTTAACTGATCATGGAACCAGTCATGAAATTCCACGATAGTCAGGATTGGAAATGCAGGTATCCAGGAAGGATTTGTGGAAGGTCCTTTTGTCTGATGTATATAGATCCCACTATATTACATGCAAAACTGACAAGATTTTTGTGAGATCTGTGTGACTGGAACCACTGTCAGCCTGGACTAAAAGGGACAGATTGAAGGGAGCATCATTTAAAGGGTAGAACCTTGGAAGCTGAGGTCTTGTCTGAAGACATCTTCTAGGGTCAAAGAGCAGACCCACCATATGTGTGGAAAGACTGAGTCTGCCCTGGTGTTTGGAGAAGGTGGATCTTTTGCCTATTGTTAAGGAAAATTGTTGCCACCCCAGTTTTCTCAGGGGGTAAAGCCTGTGCCCCAGGGATTGTAGAGATTCTGGCTGTTATCTTGATGCTTGAAGAGGGTGGAGCCTTTACTCTAGTGTTCAGGGACAGCAGGGCCATTGGACAAGGATGGAGAAGGGGGTCTGCTCCATCAAGCCCGAAGGACCAAACATTGTTCTATAGATGACTCTCAGAACTTGAAGTCTAATGACATATGCCCTGCAGGGATTTGGAATTTGGGGGGACCTGTGACCCCCATTTTCCTTCCCATTACTCCCAATGGGAATGGACATGTTTATCCTGTGCCTGTTCCTCCATTGTAAGTCAGAAGCAGATAACTTGTTCTCTAGTTTTCACAAGTCCGTGCAAAGAGGAGAATTGTGTCCCAGGACAGACCACACCCATAGTCAGTTTTTAAAGTGTAATTTTATTGAGATATATTCACACACCATACAATCCATCTAAAGTATATAATCAATGGCTCCCAGTATCATCATGTAATTGTGTAATCATCCTCACAATTGCTATTAGAACAGTTTCATTACCTCCCCAAATAACAATAATGATAAAATTAAAATATATATATAAAAAAATACCATACTCCTTATCCCCTCTTGTTGACCCTTAGTGTTGGTGTGTACGTGCTGGTCTGAATCTGTTGTGTATCCCAGAAAAGCCATGTCATTTAATCCCCATTCAATATCGCTGGCTGAGAGCTTTTTTGATTATTTCCATGGAGATGTGACTCACCCAATTGTGGGTGGTAACTTTTGATTAGATGGTTTCCATGGAGATGTGTCTCTACCCATTCAAGGTGAGGTTGCATACTGGAACCCCTTAAGAGGGAACCATTTTGGGAAAAGTCTTAGAGCCACCAGAACCAGCAGGGCCAACAGAATGGACAGAGCCGTGGGGTAGCCGCTGAAGACTCCTGGAGAGAAAGCTAGCAGACTTCGCCATATGCCTTTCCATGAACATTATTAGCCTTCTTGAACCAAAATATCTTTACCTGGATGCCTTATTTGGGACATTTTTATAGTCTTGCTTTAATTTAGACATTTTCATGGCCTTAGAACTGTAAGCTTGCAACTTAATAAATTCCCCTTTTTAAAAGCTGTTCCATTTCTGATATATTGTATTTTGGCAGCTTATAAACTAGAACAGTGTGGTACATTTGTTACTGTTGATAAAAGAACATTAAGATAGCATTGTTAATTATAATCCATAGTTTGCAAAAAGTATGTTTTCTCCCACTCTATTATTAACCCCTTGTAATAATGTCATACAGTTGTCTAGTTCCTGGAGAACTTTTTAATATTTGCACTGTTAATCACAGTCATTGTCCACCACAAGGTTCACTTTGTTGTACATACCCATCCATAACCAATTTTGATGAGACTTTGTATATAGCATTGTTATGGAAATGACTTAAGGTTTTTCAGCTATTGTGGTGGAATGAATAAGTTTTGCATATAAAAATAACATGTCTACTTTTTGGGGGGGGGGGTCCAGAGGGTGGAATGTGTAGTTTGAACAAAAACATGTTCTTACAGTTAATCTATTCTTGTGGGTGTGAACCCATTGTAAGTAGGATCTTTTGATGTGGCTACTTCAGCTAAAGTGTGACCCACCTCAATCAGGATGGGCCTTCATCCTATTACTGGTGTCCTTTATAAGGGAATAAAATTCAGACAAAGAGAGTGAAAGGCATGGAAGCAAGAAGCTGAAATCAGTGGAATCCAGAAAGGAAGGGAGAGACCAGCAGTTGCTGCCATGTATCTTGCTACATGACGAAGGAGCCATGGATCGCCAGCAGCTGGTCTTCGGGAAGAAATCATCACCTCGATTGCCTTGATGGTTTCCTGGTTCAGACATTTTTCCCGCCTCAAAACCATGAGTGAATAAATTCCCATTGTTTAACCTGACCCATTTCATGGTATATGCTTTCAGCAGCCTAGGAAACTAAAACATATCCTAATCCAGTTTGCTCTCATCTTAACTAATCATATCTAAATAAGGTCACATTTACAGGACCAGGGGTTAGAAACTAAAGATGTCTTTTTGAGTGATACCATTCAATCCATAACACCTTCCTTATGAGATTCTCACTTTCCCAGATCCCCTTTTTCAGGGTGTGGGCATTTTACTTTGGTGCAGCCAACCAGGTATGTCTTGTCCTGACTTTGCCTCTGGTATCAGTGACACAAAGAAGCAGGGACACAGAGAATCCTCTCTCTCTGACGGTGGTGCTGTTAGAAAGACAGAGAACCCTACACGGTGGTAACAGTGCTAAAGGTGCATTTGGTGCCTAGTGCCAGTGGCAATAGGGGGGCACCTGGTCATTCCATAGCTTGGCAGAGGCACAGAGGTAGCAGCAGCATCTTGATGGAGCAAGTCCTGCTGTGTGATTTTAGGTATTGTTTTGGCATCATAACTCAACAGCTTATATACTTCTTCCTCCTGGAGATTCTATGGGCCAACTAGTATCCTTTTAATAAATCCCTTTTCTGCCCAAATGAGCTGGAGTCTGTGTCTGTTGCTTGCAATTAAGAAGCCTGACTGATACAGACACCTTGGCACATGTGTAGTTTAGGGCTAGAAGTACCTACAAAGTACCTCTGAATGTGGTTTGATGTGACGTGTACCAGACTATTGATCCCAAAAGGGTTCCTGAGAATTAGTTGGAAAGAAGGGCATTCTGGAAGTGATCTAGAAGCATGCTGCCTGTGATGGTGCACTCTATTTTGGTTTCCTAGGCTGCTCAAGCAAATACCATGAAATTGGTCAGGTTAAGCAATGGGAATTTATTTGCTCACACTTTGAGGCAATCAAGACATCACCAAGGCAATGCCTTTTTTTTTTTTTTTACTGAAGACGCATTTTGTGGCTGGTTGCCAGTGATCCTTGTTTCCTCATCACATGCAAGGCACATGGCAGCATCTCCTGCTCTTTCCCTTCTTTGCTGAGTGCTGTCGATGTTCAGCTTCTTGCTCTCTGTGGTTTTCTCTCTCTTTGTCTGAATTTCATTCCACTCAAAAGGACTCCAGTCATAGCATTAGGGCACATCTTTATTGGGCTAGGCCACACCTTTACTGAAGCAACCTCACCAAAAGGTCCTACGCACAATGGGTTCTAATGGATTAGATGCTTTTCTGGGGTATGCACAGCTTCAAAACACCACACACTTTTTTTTTTTTTAGAATTTTAACTTTTTTCATTGTATAGTATAACATATAAAGCAAATAAATAAAAAAAGCAATAGTTTTCAAAGCACTCTTCAACAGGTGGTTACAGGTCGGATCCCAGAGTTGGTCATGGGCTACCATGTGATCCTCTCAGATTTTTCCTTCTAGCTGCTCCAGAATATAGGTGGCTAGAGGGCTTAGATATTTTTTTTATCATCACAATCAACTTTTTTCCTTCTTTTTTTTGTGAAAAATAACATATATACAAAAACATTATAAATTTCAAAGCACCGCACCACAATTTGTTGTAGATCATATCTCGGAGTTTGACATGGATTACAATTTCACAGTTTTAGGTTTTTACTTCTAGCTGCTCTAAAATACTGGAGACTAAAAGAGATATCAATTTAATGATTCAGCATTCATGTTCATTTGTTAAGTCCTATCTTCTAAGTATAATTCCACCATCACCTTTGATCTTTCCATACCTCTCCTTGGGTTTATCTGGGCTATGGCAATTCTAAATTTTTCATAATGGAAGGGTCTGTCACTAATATGGGGTAGGGAGATGGAACTATCTGATGTTCTGGAGAGGCTAGGCTAGGTTTCAGGACTTATCTGGACCAGGGACCCATCTGGAGATTGTAGGTTTCAGGAAAGTTACTCTAGTGCATTGAACCCTTGTGGAATCTTATATATTGCCCTAGGAAAACACCACACACTTTTAAAAAGGATGTCTTCCAAAGAGAAGATGTTTGTCTGTCAGACTCTGTCTGAGAGTGAGATTTAAACCCTTCAACAAATTAGATTTCCTAGCCCTAAAGTAGGCCCTCAAAAGCTAGTTTCAGGACTGTGTGTGGGGTAGCTTTCACAGTAAGGATTGACGATGATCCCCTCATATAGCTATTCATTAGCACCAAGACAGAAGCAGTAGGTCAAAGTTGCATGGTCATATTAGCTAACTAATATGTTAGAGTTCACTGTGGTTCAGGCTGGCGTGGATACTTGTTTCTGCAGGCCACATATTCATATCACTGGAATTCTTCCCCAGGAAGGGCTCAAGAAAATTTGGGATGCAAAGCAGTTAAGAGACATTCCTGATGTGAGTGTGGCTAAGGATTCATGGTTTACAGCCCCCAAAGCTTCAACTTCCTGGCTCTAGGCAGCTCTGCATGACATCAGTTAAGTGGATGAGTGGAGAAAGACTCAAGGGAGTGGAACTGAGCTGAAGGAGTTATGAAAAGGGATGAGCAAAATCTCCAAGGGCCTTGAGATTTTACCTTGTTAACAGAGTGAAACACGGTTTTGTCTGAGACCTTTAGAGCCATGATCCGGGGTAGTGGAAAACAAATCATCTTTCCTCTTAATAAATGTTCACCGTTCTGAAAGGCACCAAACAGCAAAGTAGGACATCTGGGAAAGCAAATTTTTGGTCCAAGGTGGCAGAAGATAGCAATTCTATTTATGAGTCCTGGGCCTTGTATATCTGAAATGAGGTGTTTAAGGACAATTTAGCTGTTTCTTCAAAGTAACAAGCCATAACATTAATGTGCTGAGACCTCTTGTCCTTGCAATCGAAAGCATGGACTTAGGTAATGTATTGGTGTCTGACCAGGTCACCCATAGTGAACCTATAGAGTCCATCTTGGGCCAGAAACCTTAGTCTACTGCCAGAGTTTAAATATGTCAGTGTATGGTCCTCCTGCTAGAATTCCAGCACAGTAGGGCAATGCATGTGGAACTTACCTTACTGGCCGAGGAACAGAAATCCAAAACAGTCCACTTGTTAATCTCAAGGAGAACTCAACTGGGGAAATTTAGTTGAACTTGGTATACTTGCTGTGCTGGTTTGAAAGGATGTATGTACCCTAGAAAAGCCATGTTTCAATCCTAATCCTATTTTGTGAAGGCAGCCATTTCTTCTAATCCCTATTCAGCATTGCATGTTTGAAACTGTAATCATATCTCTCTGGAGATGATTTAATCAAGAGTGGTTGTTAAACTGGATTAGGTGGAGGCATGTCTCCACCCATTTGGGTGGATCTTGATTAGTTTCTGGAGTCCTATAAAAGAGGAAACATTTTGGAGAATGAGCGAGATTTCTGAGAGAGCAGAGAATGATACAGCCATGAGAAGCAGAGAGTCCACCAGCCAGAGACCTTTGGAGATGAAGGAGGAAGCCAAGAGAGAAAGCTAGTAGATGATGCCATGTTTGCCACATGCCTTTCCAGATGAGAGAAACTCTGACCCTGTTCACCATGTGCCTTCTCACTTGAGAGCGAAACCCTGAACTTCATCAGCCTTCTTGAACCAAAGTATCTTTCCTTGGGTGCCTTAGATTAGACATGTCTATAGACTTGTTTTAACTGGGGCATTTTTTCGGCCTTAGAACTGTAAACTAGCAACTTATTAAATTCCCCTTTTCAAAGCCATTCTGTTTCTGGTACATTGCATTCTGGCAGCTAGCAAACTAGAACGGATTTTGGTGCCAGAGAGTGGTACCAAATACCAAACACGTTGGAACGCTTTTTAAATGGATAAGGAGAATATTTTGGAGGAGTTGTGAGGAGCTTGATAGAGAAGGCCTAAAATGCTTTGAAGAAATGAGGTACATGTTATTGCAAACTGGTAGGAAGGTGATCCTTGTTTTAAAATTGCAGATAGTCTGGCAAAATTGACTAGTGGCTTTGGCTGGAAGGCAGATTTTAAAAGCCATGAACTTGGATATTCAGCAGAAGAGATCTCCAAATTAAATGTGGAAAGTGCAGCCTGGTTTCTCCTTGCAGCTTATAGTGAAATGCGACAGGAAAGAGATAAGCTGAGAACTCAACTCTTGGGTACAAAGAAACTGGAAATTGATATTCTGGAAAATTCTGGGCTTCCAGGAAGGGAGAGCCCAGAGAATAGTGCTCCATGGCCAAATGTGGAACCAGTCAGCCATTTCAGAGAAAGCCAGGTTTGGATATGGAGTTATCCAGGAAGGATTTGTGGAAACTCCTTATGTCTGATGGGCATGATCCAAGGCTACTGCATAGAAAGCCAACGAGAGTGCTGTGGAACCTGTATAAACAGAGCCGTTGCCAGTCTGGACTAGGGAGTTCAGAGAAGGGACACATTGGAAGAAAAATAACTTCAGAGGCAAAACCCATGGAGGCCGGGATCTGAAGTCAGGAAGCTGCATTCTGGCAGCTAGCAAACTAGAACACTGGCTAAGCATCATGGAGTTAGCATGTCTCCATGATGTCTCCAGGGGTGATAGCCCAAGACTCTCTTCTTATATGGAGGAATTTTAGAGGGAACATGGCTGCCTGCATCTCTGCTTTGAGAAGAGAAAATGAATTGAGGTATAGGAAACCTAACCCAGTGTGCTGTCAATTTTAAGGACAGGAGGTCCTAACAGCTTTCTTAAAAGTCAAGGATACCAACAAGACTTGCTTCAGATAGAGAGTCTGAGTGGAGGCGGTGGGAACACCAGGGAAGAAAGCCAATCTAGGGTGAGTCTCAGCTCTTGCGTCAAGTGGAGCCCATTTTAGGGTAACCTAGAGGCAGCCAAAGGGCAGGACAAAGAGACCTTCCCTTCAGGCATGGGCACAGAAGAAAGATTGGCAATTCCAAGTTGGGGGAAGCAAGAAATCCATCCTAAGCCTCAGCTTTCCTGTTTTCATCAGGGAGACCATTGGAAGGTGACACGTGGCTTCTTGCTGGTTCATGAGTGGGGTGTCAGGACAAACCATTCTGGAGAAAGAGATTGAGGCTAGAGTTCTAGCTCCTCTCTTGTCTGGGAGAACCTGTGCTATGAAGAAAATACCTTTGAGAGGACCCAAAGATTCAGCAAGCAGATAGCATTCTGAAAGTTTTCCATCTTCTGACCATTGTATCCTGAGGCTTGCCTTCACGTGGGAAGCAATGAGGGTCTGAGGGCAGACCACCCGCCTAGACTGTGCATAGTGGAAAGGGAGTATGATCAGAGGATCTACTCTGCAGGTGGGCAGGTAAGGCTTCGACTCCTAGGACGGAAAGCCACCTCACGTTAATCCCTTTATGATTCCGTGTATCAGAAATATTGAAGGGATTTGAATGCAATTCAGGGAATCACTCAGGGTTCCCCAGAGAAGTGGAACCCAATAGGCTACGCATCTTGTATACAACATCTACATCTACATCAGCTACATCTACGTTGTTATTATGTTCACTTTCATATATAGTTCAAGGAATTGGACTATTGATTGTGAGAGCTGGCGAGTCTAAAATCCACAGGGCAGGTCAGAGGGCTGGAAACTCTTTGGCAAGTGCTGCTGCTGCTGTCCTGAGGCAGAATTTCTTCTTCCAAAGGGAAATCTCAGTTTGTCCTAAAGTCTTTCAACTGATTGGATGAGGCCTGCTCAGATTATTGAGGATAATCTTTACTTAAAGTCAACTGATTGTGGAGTAATTGTGGAGTGAAATAAGCCAGACACAAAAAGACACATATTGTGTGATCTTGCTTATGTAATATACCTACAGGAAGTAAATTTCTAGAGATAGATTGTGGATTATAGGTTATCAGGGGTTGGGGTGTGGGAAGAGGGAGCTATTACTTAATGGATGCATATTTTCTGTTCAGAGTGATGCAAATGTTGGGGTAAGTGGATATTGCTGATGGTAGCCCAATATTCTGAATGTAATTAATACTACAGAATTGTACACTTGAGTTTTAAATGGGAAATTTTGAGTTATACCTATGATAATGCAATATAATTTTTTAAAATCAACTGATTATAAATATTAACCACATCTACACAATACCTTCGTAACTAGAATTTGATTGAACAGCTGAGTTTTGTAGCCTTCCCAAATTGACACACAAAACTGACCACCACAATCACATCAATCATTATAGTGACCTGGGTTGGGCTTGTCTAGTCTTGTATCTGTAGGTCTCTGCCCTTTGCCCTTGGCCTTCTGTCCCTGTCCTTTCCCATGGAGTCCAGGAACTCCTTGACAGTGCACCTCCCAGGGCTCATTCATTTTGACCACATGCATGGGGCCATTCTACCTTCTTCAGCAGCCATATCTTTTCTCTTGACAATTAGGAATCCCGTTGTCACTTCTGTACTCTCATCCCCTACCTTGTCTCAGGGATCTGAGGGTGTATACAGGCTGGCATCTTCTGACTTGGGGACAAACACATGCCCTTTTCAATAGAGGACAGTGAGAAGGAATGTTCAATGGAAAATACTGAAAATCCCTTAATTTCACTTTGGTCAATAGAATGGTCAATAGTATGACCTCTTCTCCAGTATTTTCTCATAAAAAGAAATGAGCATAGTGGTTGAACACTGTCTTATTTTTCTAGTTCACTTTCACACAATGATAGGTCTGATGAAATGAAGACAAGCAAACATGGAAAGACCCACACACTGAGTTACTGAGTCTGAATGATTGGTTTCCTCTTTATTCAGAATGAAAATGATTAAACTTGGGATACAATTAAGAATGCTGATTTTATTTATTTTGCCTGATCTACACTGCTGTGAACTAGACATATTTTTTTTTTGTCTAACATAATTTTTATAACTAAATTACAAGGTAGCTGAGTAACTCTTAAGTAGCTAAGGTTGCCAGAAATATTTAATTGTTGTTTTCTTGGCTGTCCATGCTGGGCACCCCTCATATGTGCCATGTATTGACACTGACTTACCAATAAAGAGCTCGGTAGATGGTGTGCAATTTGGGTGTCATACTGGTTATTTTCAGAAAACTGAAGCAAGGCTAGTTGAATACATTTTCATTTTGCAGTCTGCATTGTAGGTCACATTAGGACACTTTGTTTTACAAAGCAAAGTTAAGAAGTCTTTACTCTCTGTTATGGATTGAATCATGTCTGCCATGAAGGCATGTTTAAGTCCTAAGCACCAGTCCTGTGGATGTGAGCCCTTTTGTAAATAGGATCTTTAAAGATGCTGTTAGTTAAGATGAAGCCAAACAGAATCACGTGGGGCCATGATCCGATATGACTGGAGTCCTTATACGCAGGGAAATTTGGACACAGGAGTAGGATACAGATGGGGAGTGACACGGTCATGTGACAGAGGCAGAGACTGACTTATGGATTCCTGGCACACCACCACCTCAACACTCCGGACTTCAGTGAAAGCACAATCCTGCCGACCCCTTTATATTGGATTTCTAACCTTCAAAGCATTGAGGCACTACTTTCCTGTGGGTTAAGCCTACTTGTCTGTTTTGTTATAGCAGCCTTGGCAAACTAAGACACCCTCTGTATATGACAGGCAGTAACAACAAAGATGTCTCAAATATACTCTAAACAAATACAAGTCATTAATATGGTATCATGTTATATTCAGGTGGAGAGTTTGCTATAGGAGATGGAACAGATTGGCTCAGCAAAATAGTAACATAGAGTCCCAGTGGTTTACCATCAGTTACTTGGAGTCAGATATTTATCAAACCATCAATCAGTGTGGAGCCCCTACTGTGTTCCCAGCGCTATGCAAAGCTTTACGAAGAATATGGATGGGGTCTCTTTTCTAAAGGCTTTATAGTTTAATTGGAGAAATTAAGCTAATACTCAAGAAACAATTAGAAAACAACCATTATTTAAGATGTGTGGTACTAATTCTAAACATAATTGACTTGTTCTATGTATTCTTTCCCTGAGCCAATACTAAATGAATAAGACATGACCCCTCCTTCGAGGAATTGGCTTTCATGGAAAAAAACAGACACATGAACAAGTAATTCTAATGTAATTTAATAAGTGCAATACAATTCAGAGGACTCCTTTCTAAATCTGCTATTTAAGTTAGCTACTTATAGTGTTCTCAACTCACGCGTTTCTTTCATTTGGATGTGGCTTAGTTTCTTCAGTCTCCTAAAAGAGCTTGTAGGTGAATAAAATCGTTTGCCAAAATCCGTAGTTATTGGCAGAAAAAGGACAAAGAATACAAGTTTAATGGTTCCCAGCAAAATTCATGACCAGATTTGGGAAATGCTATGGAATTTAGTCGGTTTAAAGTGTTGTAATGTTATGATGCTTTAGGCTGGCATCAAATCCCTTTATTTGTAAATGGTGGACTTCCCAGCAAGGAAAGAAAAGAAAAAAAAACCTCAATTACCTGATTTTTAGTATTCTATTGATAGAGTCAAATTGGCTGCTGCTCAAGAAAAACTTAGCTACTCCTGACGCAGATATCTCAAAGAGATCTTTGTGACTTTTTCTTACAGAGCCCCAAATGCTAGCTGATGAATATCTCCAAAGGATTATTTAGAAATTAGAGTTCTACAAAAGGCCAAAATAATGCTGACTAAATATGCTGTGCTGAACCCAGGGTATCATTTAGAGAATCTAGAGGAATAGATAGATTCCATGTCCTAAGGCGATGCTCCCAAAATACTATTTCTCACAACTGGACTTTTCCATGATGTTTGGACAGAGGAGGGTACATGGCTATAATCTATGTAAAGAATCTAAAAGGCAAAGTGTCTGTATAGCAGAGTTAGTGCAGATTCATGGGCTGTGATAAACAGCCAGGCAGGGGATAAGGATAAATTCCCCTTATAGCAATGAAAGAAACTGCCCAATGCTTTATCTGTGTCAATGGCTACCTCATGTTGGCCCAGAGAAGAACCCCAAGAACTCTGCCAGATCACTTACCAGAAAGTTTTACCAATTAATTACCAATGAATTTATAGCAGCAAATATTAATGCAATATACCAGAAATGGAATGGCTTTTAAAAAGGGAATTTATTGTTGCACTCACAAAGCGCAAAAGTTTTAATCCAGACTGACTCACAGGGCAGAAAGAGGAAATACACATGAATATCATCCTTAACACTTACTATAGTCATGCCTCCACACCGACCTCTGTACATAGCTTCCTCCTAGGAAAAGTGTCAGAATAGTGCATGGACTGGTGGGCAGCATGTTGCAAAAATTTACAGAAGTAATGGAATTCACCTTAAATTCCCCTTGATTTTATTGGTCTGACTCATTTTACATTACCTTCACATTTTAATTTCCTTAACATTTTAATTTCCTGTAACTGTATGTGAGAGAATATAATTACTTAAAAGAATACTGAACCTGAGTCAGTATATTTGCAATGCAAATGCTTGCCTTATAGCAGCATCCTGATCAGCTGTTTTGGTTTGTTAAAGCTGCCGAATGCGATATACCAGACATGGAATGGCTTTTAAAAAGGGAATTTATTAAGTTATAAGTCTACAGTTCTAAGGCCATAGAAACGTCCAAACTAAGACATCAAGAGAAAGATACCTTGACTCAAGAAAGGCTTATGGGTCAGACATACCTCTGTCAGCTGGGAAGGAATGTGGTTGGAATCTGCTGGTCCTTGTTCCCAATTCCACTGCTTCCAGCTTCTGATGCCAGTGGATTCCTCTTTCAGTGTCTGTGAGGATTCACTTAGCTCCTCTGGGACACACCTCTGGGTTCTGGCTTGCTTAGTATCTAATGGGAGGGCACATGACAATGGCTGCTGGGCTCTGCACTTCCAAACATCTGTGTTTAGGCATCTGCTCTCTGTCGTCACTTCAAGCACCTTCAAATGTCTGCATTTTGGTTCTAAGCTCTCTTAAAATGCTTCCCCTTCTAAAGGACTCCAGTAAACCAATCAAACCCACCTTGAATGGTCAGAGTCTTATTTCCATCTAATCAAAAGGCCACACCCACTATGGGTGTGCCACATCACCATGGGAAGTAATCCAATCAAAAGGTCACACCCGTAGTGGCTAAAGGCAGGCAGGCGGTAGCTGGAGAGGATACCTGGAAAAAGAGAATGGCATTGGTGCCCTCCATATAACATGGCCCTCGTGTCTACCAGGGCTCCATCAGCTGATCAAGCAAACCCTGGAAGAACATTCTTGGGGTGAACACAACTTGGTAACATCCAGAAGATCCACGAGAGGTGCAGACAGAGAACAAAATCTCTTCCTATTACCTGACAAAGTGTGTGGCCTCTATTCGACCGCTAAGGCTGATGCAGAGGCTGCAACATTCTCTGGAAAGCCCTCGATAAGATTGCTGAAATCAAGTCTCTGTTGGAAGAGAGGCGGATTGTGGCCAAGATTGCAGGCCAAGATTGCAGGCCTGTGCAATGACTCGGAGCCTCCCAGAAGACCATGCACAGAGGGGTGCTGATGACCTTGCTGCAGCAGTCAGCCATGACCCTGCCCCTATGGATCGGGAAGCCTGGTGACAAGCCCCCACCCCTCTGTGGGGCCATTCCAGCCTCAGCGACCACATGGCCAAACCTGGAGACAAGGTGGCTGCCTGGGTGAAGGTCGCGGATGGGGACGAGCAGTGGATCCTAGCCGAGGTGGTCAGTTACAGCCATGTCACCAACAAGTGTGAAGTGGATGACATTGACGAAGAAGGGGAAGAGAGACCCACCCTGGGCCTGCGATGCATCATCCCCCTGCTCAGTGGAAGGCAACCCCGAGACGGACCCCGAAGCCCTCTTCCAGAAGGAGCAGCTGGTGCTGGCTCTGTGCCTCCAGATTACCTGCTCCTACTGTGCCCTGAGCCATACGTTCCCAGACTGCTGCAGGCTGGACACTGGGTCCTGTTTGAAGGCACTGCCTGTGCAGGCGGCCACTCCCCTCCCCTCAGTGTGGCCCGGCGGGACGCGGTGGCCTGTAAGGAGCCCAAGAAAGAGTGAAACAGGCTAGCAGACTCACGGTCTACTGTCGCCCTTGGGGGGAAAGCAACAAAAGATTTTCTGAGATAAATAGTCGTCCCCCCCGGTCCCCCCCCCAAAATAAAAAGGGTCACACCCACAATTGAGAGGGTCTGTCTCCACGGAAACAGTCCATCAAAATTTCCCACCCTAAACAATAAGTCTGGCCCCAATTTCTGATCAGGATTAAAACATGGCTTTTTTGGGGTACACGATAGTTTCAAACTGGCACACTGGTGTGCAGGTCTTAACTTTTAAGTGTTTTCCAATCCAATAGGTTAAAATGGTAAATATATTTCCTAAATTTGCATTTCTTTGGTGAATAATGAAGTACTTTGCCCATTTTTCTGCTGAGAGTCTTAGTGTTTTTCCTTACTAATTCGGAGATCTCCACATTTTAAGCATATTAATCCCCATCAACCTGGACCTGGAGAACTTCCCAGTGGAAATGCAGATGGATCAATTTGGGGAAATGCCATGGAATTTAGTTGGCTTAAAGTGTCATAATGCTATGATGCTTTAGGCTGGCTTCAAATCCCTTTTTTTGCAATTAGTTTCTTATCCTGTTCTTATTCCCTTAAAGATTTGCAGCAGATAACATAAGCTACTTTAATAATAATTTGGGTGTGGGCAGTGGGGTAGAAGCAATGGGGACAGGGAAACTGTGTAATTTTAGCATATAATCTGAATTTATTGGGCAAATAAATCCAGAATTTTGTTTCTTCCCATGTTTTGGAGAGAAGCCTTATCAATTTGATATTCTGAATGCAAGTACTTCTGCATGTGTGTGTATATGTGTATTTTGCAGTTTAGTAACAAATCACTTTCTTTAACCACTAAGGGAAAAATGTGTGAAGATTTCAATGACTAAGCTTAGCTATAATTCTTTTCTAAAACGAAGAAATGTTTTTATTGAGCAAAATTTACATACAGTGAAATGCACGGCTCTTAGTGTTAGCTTGATCAGTTTTGACAAATGCACACACTATGTAAACCCTTGTCTCTCATGGCTCTTCTGAGCCAAACGCTGCCTCTAGCCAATAATAAGATTTCCATCACCATAGGCAATTTTTTCCTCGTCTAAAAGAGAATGTGTATGAATTGTTAACAGTACGTAGGATTTTGTGCCTGGCTTCTTTCATGCCGTATGATGTATTTGAGTTTTATTTCAGTTGTTGCATGTATCAATAGCCTGCTCCTTTTTATTGAAAGATGGTATTCCATTCAACGAATATTCTTCAGTTGGTTAATCCTCTCTTCTGTTAACATACACCTGGGCTGTTACTTGTTTGTGGTTTTTATGAATAAAACTGCTATGGCTTTCTGTAGACATAGGTTTTTACTGCTTATGGGTAAACATCTAAGAATGAAATTTCTGGGTCATAAGCGTGTTTAATGTTTTAGAAACTTCTGAACAGTGTCCCAAAGTGATTGTAGCATTTATACTCCCACCAGCAGTTACTGAGAGGTCTGACTATTCCAAATCCTCACCAACATTTTGTGTGTGTTCAACATTTTTATTTTTAGCCATATTATTGGGCATGAAGTTAGGTTTAATTTACATTTATTTCTCTGATGATTAATAGTATTGAGCACTTTTTCATGCTTAGTGGTCATTTGTATATTCTCTTGTAAAATGTCTGTTCAAGTGTTTTGTCCATTAAAAAATTACTGTAGTAAACCAACAGTATTCCTGGAAACCCTGAAATATATCCTGTACTCTATAACATTTTACTTATTAAGTGTGTTTTTCAGAGACTTGAGACCTCCAAATTGTGCCAATGTCAGAGAAGCTCTGAAACCCAGTTACTGGACTCTCCAAGAACAACAACAGGTTTTCGTCATTTCTTCCCTTTTCCGCTTAATAACAACACCCCTTTTCAGCTTTGAAGCAGTTAGAAAGTCGTCGCCCAGATATCCCTCAAGATTGAGAGATAATTATCAAATAGGAAGGAGGAATTGTCACTGAGAAATTAGGATTTAAGGGATAATTTTGATTACTGAATCATTACATAGATATTCCTTTTTGCTTTCTGGGATATTGGAGTAGACAGAAGGAAACTCCTGAAATCTTTAAATTGCAATCCAGCACCTTGATCTCTGATAATGGTTGTATAGCCCTTATCTTTTGCCCCTGTGAAGAAGATAACTTCAGAGTATTGTATTCATTAAAGCAGCCCCTAATGTTTATTATTGAAGGGTCTTGGGTCAGCCAGAACTAACCCACCCCAAATCTAAAGTTATCTTGTTGACTGAAACTGGATCTAACCAAAGTGGGCCCACCTGTCATGCTCAGTAGCTTAAATTTCACCTACAAGTCACCTATACCTTATTCCACTATTTTCTTACACACGTTCTGTGAGAAGCATGTAATCAATCTGTGCATGCTCAATAATTAGATCACTTCTAGTTACATCATCTGGGACCACTGCCCATCTAAACCCAGCCTATCTTTTTCTTTAATAAAACTATCAGAATTACTGAGAGATTTTGGGCTGTTAGGCCATCTGCTCTCCTACTATATGGCTAGTAATAAAACTCTCTTTGAAAATAAAAATTATTGTGGTAACATATGTGTAACATAAAAGTTTCCCTTTTAATCTTTTTTAACTTCACAGTTCAGTGACATTAATTATAGTTGCAATGTTGTGCAAAACTTTTCCACCAAAACTTTTTCATTACCCCAAACAGAACTCTGTACTCAGTAAGCAATAACTTTTCATTCCCCTTTCCTTCAATCCCTAGTAACCTAATTTCAGTCTCCACAAATTTGCTTGTTCTAGATATTTCATATACATGGAATCATTCACTATTTGTCCTTTGTGTCTAGCTTATTTCCCTCAGCCTAATGATTTCATGTTTCATCCATTTTATAGCATGAATCAAAATTTCATTTATTTTTATGGCTGAACAACATTTGTTTGTATGTAAAGACCGCATTTTGTTTATCCTTCATTTGTTAATGGATACTTGGGTTTCTTCCACTTTTTGGCTATTGTGGATGCTGCTGCTATGCACTTTGGTGTACAAATATCTGTTCAAGTCTCTGCTTTCAATTCTTCTGGTTCTATACCTTAGAGTGGAATTGCCTGATATAGTGGATTGAGTTATGTACCCCAGATTGAACATGTTCTTTAGTTGGTCCATATTCTTGTGAGTGCAGATGCATTATAAATAAGATCTCTTGAAGATGTTACTTTAGTTTAGGCGTGACCCAAGTGAATCATGTTGGACTTTAATCTGGGTCCTTTATAAGCAGAATGAAATTCAAACACAGAGAGAGAATCCATGGGAAGCAAGAAGCTAGAAGTCAACAGAACCTGGAAGGGAAAGAAGATGCCACCATGTGCATTGTGATGTGATGGAAAAGCCAAGAGGCCCCAAAGATTGCTGGCCAGCCAGAAGATGCCAACTCTGAGAGGAAATAAGCCTTCTAGCCTTTGAAACCATGAGCTAGTAAATTCCTGTTGCTTGTACATTTGGTACCATATCTAAGAATGCATTGTCAAATTCAAGGTCATGTATATTTTCTGAAAGTTTCACATTTTTAGCTCTTGTGTTTAGATAATTGATCCATTTAGGGATAAGTTTTGTATATGGCATGTGGTAGGATTCCATCTTTATTCTTTTGCATGTGGATGGCCAGTCTTCCCAGCACCATTTCTTGAATGCTCATTTAAAAATTTGAGTTGTTTGTCTTTTTTCTTGATTTGTAGAGGTGTTTATTCTTCTGGATACAAAGCATTTGTTAGATATTTGTGTTGTAAGAATTTTCTCCCAGTCTGTGAATTGCCTAGAAGGTTTCTTAATAGTGTCTTTGATGAGTAGAAGTTTTAAACTTTGATGAAGTCCTTTTTATCAATTTTTCTGTTATAATTAGTGCTTTCTGTCCTGTCTAAGAAGTCTTTTCCCATTCCACTGTCATGAAGATATGCTCTTATGCATTGTATAGAAGCTTTGTAATTTTAGCTTTTATTTTTAGATCTCTGGTCCATCTTAAGTTAGTGTTTTTGTATGGTGTGAGGTAGGGATTGAGGTTCTTTTATTTTATGTGAATAGTCAGATGTTCTATAAAGACTCTACTTTCCCCATTGAATTGCTTTAGCACCATTTTTGAGAATCATTTGGTCATATTTTTGTGTGCTCACTATTCTGATCCATTGATTATCTATCTTTTGCCAATGCCACACTACCATAGCTTTGTAATAAGTCATGTAGAGTACAATATTTTTACTTAATGTCCTCCATTTATATGCTACAAGGTTCTGTACCTTGTACATATGCACATTTACCCTGTTTCCCAAATCATAGATATTGTAAATTTTTTATGGGTGGCATTATCACTAATTTATTCTCATAATGAGTTGTTCATGCAGTGAATGTCATGAAGATGCCTGCTAATTTGTTGTGTTAAATTATTTGCTGTGTTAACAGATAACTTTTGATCCCCTTCTACTTCACAATTATTTCCAAACATCTTTAAGAAAAATTTCCCATTCTCTAGAGAAAAGAAGAAGAGTAGGAAATGGAGGAGAGATTATAATTTACAGTTTTTATGTTCTAGGAATAGGTGAATTTTTGGACTTGATTCATTCTGTTCTTGCTCCTTTAAGGGAGTTAGGGCAAGTTACCCAAGCTCTGCAAGCCTCAGTTTCCT
The DNA here is from genome assembly GCF_023851605.1 of Tamandua tetradactyla. NCBI lineage: Eukaryota > Metazoa > Chordata > Mammalia > Pilosa > Myrmecophagidae > Tamandua > Tamandua tetradactyla. The sequence goes on from NC_135337.1 coordinate 63,719,005, forward strand.
CACCTGTAAAAAATTTTCCCAAGATAGCAATTGATAGTGGACAATACATTCAAACAAGGGAAGAAATCCATTATAGAGTCCTCACTTGGATTTCAATAGGCCATTGTGAACAGGACTTTCACTGGCATGACAAAGACAAGAAACAAGACTGCAGAGGACATGATGATTATGTAGAGCTAGGCTGGTTGATGTGGCTTCAAGTTACAACACACTTTGATGAAGAGATCCAATTGAATAAGCCCATGACTGGAACAAAAACAGGGAAGGCCAAGATACATGGAAATTTATATAGCAGAAGTGATGCTACCAGACTTCTGAAGCTGGGCCATGAAAAGGATATAACTTCTGCCTAGATCCCTTGCCCTTCCAGGACACCTGCCCTTAAACATAGCCCCCAAGTTGTGAGGCCACATGGAGAGGCCTACAGCCCCAGCTAAGGTCTGAGCTGACGGATATCTGAGTGACTGAGTCTTCAGAGGATTCCAGTCCCAAGCCTTCAGTCTGCTCCAGCTGACTCTGGGTAAAGAAATGACACACAGTCTGTAATCCCAAATTGCTAATTTGTGAACAAAATAAAAGTTGTAGCTTTAGGCCACTGAATTTGTGATCGTTTGTTATGCAACAATAGACATTTAGTCAATTCCACAGCATTCACTCGCTAGAAAAATGTATTTCAAGAGCTCAGCTATGACTTGTTCAAAGTGAAGTTCCCCCCTCTATTTGTAAATCAAATAGACCACACAGAAGTCACATCCACTCACTCCATATGACTAGTTGTGACTGGAAACATAAACTTAGAGGGGGTCTCACTCTACAAACCTATCCCTGCACCCTGCTTGGTGGTAGCCTCCCCCAAAACACAGAACCCCAGGTCTACTCATGAGCAAGATGTCAGACAAATCCAAATTCCTATCAATATTCTTGAAAACTGTCAAGGCCATCAAAAAAAAAAGAGAGAGAGAGAGAGAGAGAGAAATACTGAGAAACTATCACAGAAGAGTCACAGGAGTGAAGTGGAAGAGTTTGTGTGCCTTGTTTATTACTAGACGTCGAAAACAGAGTCTCTCCAAAGTACAGGGCAGTGTGGTGGAATGGTTAGGAGTGTAGGTGCAGGAACCGGACTGCCCAGGTCAAATCCCATCTCCATCACTTGCTAGTTGTGTGACCTTAGTTAGGCAAATTAGTTGACTTCTCTATGCCTTATCTGTAAAGTGGGAGGGTGATAATAACAGTACTTACTTCCTAGTGTTGCTATGAGGATTCAGTAAGTCAATACTTGCAAAGCACTGAGCAGCCTCCTTAAATGCCAGCTATTATTCAATAAGTATTTTTGAGCAAATGAAAAGTACCTCCAGCCTTCCCCTATCCTTTCCCTAGGTCTACCCAAACCACTTTTCCCTCTCCCTTTCCATTTTACTATTTGGCTCTGTGTTGTCCTGATATGAGATTCAAGAAGATAACACTCAATGGATAGGAAGAGAGGAAACCATTGACATATTGATTTGTGATGAAGCAAAGACAAAGAATAGGAGACAATGTGGAAGCTGAAACCCAGAATGAAAATGCAAGGGAGAAAGTCTAGGGAAAAAGCTGTGGAAGAAGGATATGACAAATCTTCAAATGCATGATAAAGGGAGGAACAAAGCAGGTGAAACCACAGCAGGATGTTCATACAAACACACTAAAACACTCCCATTCACACTCTCACCCCAACACCACTTATTATGAGATTTGGAGCACACAGTACCAATGAACTCCATCTTTTATCTATGACAAAAGCATACAGGAGAAAACTGTAGATTTCCCAAAGATGGAGCTGACCACGGTATCCTCAAATTCTCTGGAATCTACACCCAACCCCCCAACCGAACTAATGACTCAGTTATCAGAGCAAGCACCCCAGCTCCCATCATATGCAGTGGGAGCAGACACTCAAATCGACATTCCCCTGCTCATTTGCCTACTAGGAGTGGCTGGGAATGGACGTGAAGAGCGAGCCGTTCACTGTCTGATTGGCCATTGCTGCCGTCACGGCCCTCCCCTGCACAGCGTGCTGCCGTTGGTGAGCATAATTTACAAGCTCCCTGATGACAACACCTCACTGAACCACGCCATCTACCTGGTCATTTTTGGTTACAACATGGGTGTCCACCTCCTCACGGCCATCAGTGTGGAACACTGCCTCTCTGAGCTTTGCCCAGTCTGTTTCCAGGGCCAGCACCCAAAACATCAATCTGCCTCAGCCTGCACTTCACCCTGAGTGCTTTCTTTTCTTGTGTCTGGGTTAGAAAATGTCTCTTGCATTCAGCCACAAGCCCTTTCCAGATTCATGGAGAGAGAACTAAAGAGACCTTTCCTCTGAGTACAGAGAATGTTGGTCACATCATACAGAGAGTTCACGGGATGAGAATATACACATAGCCACTAAAAAAAAGAAAAGAAAAAAGAACAGAAAGAAAGAAAGAAATAGTTTGCAAAAACTGAGACTCAGGCCCCTTCAAATCCAAGGGGATTTGAAACTATTTTCTTTTGCCTAATCCATCTTACATCCATCACACACCCCATCCCTTACAGACCTTCACTCTGAGAGGTCGGGGAGGGGGTGGTGTTGGTAGGAGAGAGCATGGCCTCAAACCATTAGAGTTTGTAAAACTCTGTAGGCATGTTCTGACATCCTCACTGGGGGTGTGTGACCTTCTCACTTCCTTGTCCTAGCCCTGCCCTGGCACTCCTGGGCTGAAACCATTCTCCTTAACTGTCTCTACAGGGTTGCCAGAACCCATGTTTAGTTATTTGTCTAGTGGTGTTCTCTATTGTAAACTCAGCCATCCTTGTAGAAGAGACATCTGGTGATTCTGAGGGTCTCAGAGGGGGACATTTATTTACTTAATTACTTATGTTGGCTTTGGAAGCTTTACTCTCGGAACCGACAAGGTATTGCTTGTGTGTCACTTATCAGAGAAGCCAACTTTTGGGACTCATTTCTTAAAAATCAAATCTTAAAGAGAGGTGGCATCTTCTGCCCGCTACTGTTTCTTTCCCACCTGAGATGGGATCACTTTGAGGGCACAGAGAGTACATTACATAGGGCAGAAACAAGAGTGGTAGGAGCCCTGAGGAAGCAAATCCACCAGGCAATTCTGGAAGAAGAGAGGGAAATCCTCTGCCCTTCAAGATGTACCCTGGGAAGGGTGCAGACAGACCACGGCTGCAGGGGAGGAGGCAGTGGGGGAAAAGTTGAGGTCCTCCTGCCCTGTGGTGTCTGTTACCCTGCAGATGTGGGATCTGCCAGAAAGGAGACTCTCCTCACCTCTAGCACAAGCCCCCTTGATGAGTGACGAGGAAGATGGGCTGTCCAGAATCAAAGACAGCTCTCTGGACAGAGGGCCAGTGGAAGTACTCAGGGAGCTGCCCCCATCTGGCAGGGGACCGTGAGATGTAGCCCTGAGACCAGTAAAAATCATTGCTTGGGAGAGACCCAACCAATCCCCTGGCTCAGGAGGCTAGGAGAAGCCTGGAGAAGATCCCCTAAGGCTGTCAGGGGTCACGCCAGTCTGGGAGAGTTCTGTTCTCACGGTTTTATCTTGGACTTTTATCTGGCCAGTGAGATCTGAAATCTCTTTTGCAACGTGGGCCAGCATGGTTCAGAGACTCTGTCAATCAAATGAACAGGGTAAAGAACTGCTCACCATGTAGAGCGATTTGCCTCAAATCCAAATTTCCAGCATACCTGAAGTTATACTGCTCCCAAAAGGTGACCCAAGATAATTTGTACTGCATGAGGTACCTGCTATTTTGAGCACCTGCCATTTCCAAACCTTAAGTCTGGATCCTGCCATCTTTCTATGAAAATGAATATTTTAACCTGCCCTCCTGTTATCATGCTGTTTTCACTCTCATCATTCTAACACAAAAGGCAGTGCCGGGCTCCCACTAAGCACTTACTGGCCATCTCTCTAGAATTACAGGGCTCAACTATAGCATAAAGTATAGAGATCTTCCCAGATGAAAACCCTCTAGGATGTGCCTGGAGTTGACTCAACTTCCCCGGTCTGAGCACTGAGCTAGGCTCCTGTGACATTGAGAGAGTCTGAGCCTTAAGAGCAAATCCCTGAAGGGACAGGAATGTCATCACTTATGCGGGCCTTCTGGTTTACCAAACTTCTTCCTCCTTGCTCCCACAAGCCCCTTCCCTGGGCCTTTTCCATGGTGTCTCTCTGATGTTTGATGGGACAACAAGGGGAGTTTCTCCAGGGAATTTTGGAAGTGGGCCTTGTCCCATCAAGTTGACAGAACTTCCGCGCTGGAACTCGGGGGAGACAGACTGTCCTTTTCCCCCAGCTCCATTGCCTCCTCTATCATTCTCTTTACATCTCCCTCCCCCCAAACTTTCCCCACCTCTCAGGAGGAGGATGATTACTCACAAAGACAAGTCGGGCACAGAAATAGCCAACCTATTTGTGGCTTAAATCTAAGCAGTTTTATTTTTACAGTGAGTTGCTGTATTTTCTCTAAGTATAAATCATTATCTACCACAAATGAAACGCCGGTTCCATCTGCAGTAGTTCCTGCTATGTTAGTGGAGCCAATTAGTCACAAAACAATTGGCGCATGCCACCGCCCACACAATCTGGGGGAAGAAAGAGCCATCTCTTCCGGGGTCCCTCTGGCTAGCCCTTGATGGCTTTGGATTATCTCCCCCTACCTATAAACCATCTGGCCACCAGTTTCCTCATTCACCTTGTGGCTGATATTAATTTCAGAATTGGGCAAACAGTTGTCCCCTGGCAGCGTGGAGAGCCATCTCTCTTCTGTTAGGATCTGGTAGAAGCAAACCGGCAAAGCCTCTGTTCTGTTGACTTAAATAATGACGTTGGATTCTTCCTTCTCGTTGGCCACTCTGCCCAGGGTTTCACAGCACCCGCAGGGACAGGGTGAAGCTTTCATAGCATCTGGGAAGTCCCTGATATTTTGAAAAGCAGCAAGTGTGGAGCAGACACGCCGAGCAGACCCTCTATCCCAACTCATTCCCCTTCATTCCTCTTTCCCTGTGGATTTCCTTCCTTCCCGACCGGACATTGGAACCTTCTCATCCAGCCTGTCATTTCTCTTCTAATCATATTTGCTTCGGTATGTCTGAGCCCCCTCTCCACTGGGTGCACTTCTTTTTCTGGCTTGCAGTTTGCTTTAGATGGTCCCTGTTTTCTTTTCAGTTTCTGACTACCCTCCGAGAAATGTAAAGTTCTCCAGGAGGCTGACCTGCTCATTCCTTGGGAAATCAAAACCAGGTAATGAAAACACACTTCTGCCTTCCTGGGACTGAGCTCACTGGATTTGCTGGTTGTGCTGCTCAAGCCTCCCAGGAGACGCTTGTCCCCCACCCCTCACTTTTCTTTGCTTAACGGTTGGGAGGTCTTTAGGGAAAACCCTGCTTTGTCCCCTTTCTTTGTCCCATTGGACACAGCAGCAGGTCACCTCCATTCTGTGCCTTGGCTTCGCTTGCTGCTTATGGAATGTCTGTGGAAGGCTTCACGTGTGTTTCCCTGAGTTTGCTTCCCCACAGAAGCTGAAGTTGCCTTCTCTCCCCATGCTGGTGTAACCAGTCCAGGGGTCAGTTTCAGCTGCTGACGCGGTCACCGTGCAGGGCCACCTGTGAGAAGCGGAAGCGCCACTGTGCGTGGTTGTGGGTTTGCACACAGGGCCGACCACCGCCCCGCCCTGGGGGCTTTACACTGGGTCTGTTGGCAAAGGGAGCAGGGTTCCTAGGAAGTCTCTGAACTAGGCTGAGAAACAATCCTGGCATGGGTGGTCAACCAGACCCGCACCTCCAGCCCTGAGAGGCCGGCTCTGTGCCTCCTTCCCCCACCCCATTGCATTGTCAGGGTGTTAGACACTAAACTGGACATGAGCGTCTTGGAAAATGGGGTTAGAAGACGGGAACAAATATTGGTTCATTATTTGTGTCCCCCACTGTGCAACCTATACACATATCTCAGTTAATCATGATGCTTTTTGAGACCGATTTATTAGCTCCATTTTCCAGGTAAGAAAATTGAGTCTTAAAGAGGTTCGTCTGTGGTCTGCAGAGGCCACACAGACCGTGGCAGATTCTATCTTCCCACTATTTGCATGCTTATGCCTTGCCACGTAGCATCACTCTCGGTGATCTTTCTTCCTAACCCTGCCTGGCCCCAGCAGTTCAGAGCAGTTGTGTTGTCACCGGCTTGTCCCCACTTTGGATTAGCGTGAAGATTTTCATCTGAATGTGTCACCGAATGATGCCATTTGAAGCACAGCTTCTGCTGATAAGCGTGGGACCATCTGTTTGGAACATCTTAAATATTTTCAGCAGTGGGAGAACAGCTTTGATTTCTTCGGAAACAGGAGGCTGCAGCCCTCCCTGGAGGAGCTGTTGGGACTGGAGACCCCGCAGGCCGGCAGGGCACCAGTGCCTTTTGGACATGAGCTCCGGGATGCGAAGGGGCAGCCTCTCTCTTACCATCTCTGACCCTTCCCGGGCGAGTGACACTAGTGAGTTTGTACCCCAGGTTTAATTGTTCAGTTTTACTTGATGACCGGTGTAAGATTTTTCCTCTTCTGAAGCTATCTCCTGGGCAGCTATTTCTGTGCTGGCTGTCTTTGCACTGTGTGAGATGTTCGCTGTCAGTGTGTGTCGGCGAGAACCTCTGTCTTCTGCTATTGTTTTTTGGAAAATGTGCTTCTTTGCAGTATTAACTGTTCCCAGACATTGTTTTACAACTTCAGGGTTGAAACTTCTGCATTAGCCTTTTCTTTTTGGCCCAAGACAGGGGGCAACAATCTCAGGAATCAATTCATAGGTGAAATTGGAGGTTTTTAAGAATGCTTAATGAGGTACAAGGAATGACACAGGAGCTGGAGTGTGAAAAAGTAGTTATCATATCATTATTATTTTTTTGTGGGCACAGTCCGGGAATGAACCCGGGTCCCCTGCATGAAAGGTGAGCTTTCTACCCCTGAACCACCTGTGCGCCCCACCTAGTTACCATATTTGATTTCTATAGGTGAATTATTTACCTGCAAGCAGTCGTGTGTGGCCAGAGGCAAGCTGAATTATTTTTTCTTTGCCTTTTCTTAGTGGGCACCAGCATAAGTTGATGTGTTGTTTCCGTCACATGAGCAGCCTCTGGGTGGCAAGGTGTCTATTGAAATGGCTCTCCTGTTCCGTCTTGATCTGTGGTGTGAATATGTTGGCAATATTTCCCAGGCAGGGTGGCTGCAGGTCATTTGGCAATGGACTGTATAGGATACTATCAGATTGCTGGACAGGTAGCAGTAGGAAGTTGGTGCCAAACCTGCCTCTAGAGAAGGATTTCTCAACTTAGGCACTAGTGATGTTTGGGTTGGATAATTCTTTGTGGTGGGGGAATATCCTGTAGAATGTAGGATGCTGTAGGATGTTTAGCAGCACCCAGGCCTCTACCAACTGGATGCCAGTAGCCCCTCTCAGTTATTGTGACAAAAAAAAATCTCCAGACATTGCCAAATGTCCCCTGGGGGTGGGGGTTGGAGACACAAAACCACCCACCCTTTGAGACTAGTGCTCCAAATTGGTCCTGCTGTGCTCTTTGAAAGGGACCAAGAAGTTTTCTGCTTCGCTGGGTGGATGACACAGTGTTAGAAAGACGGGGACGAGACATTTAGCACTAGCACAGTGCACATTCCCAGCGCATCCCTTTCTTGCCATGGAAATTCCATCTCACAAATGGGTTTCTGTTTGCCCAGGTTACTGCACACACACACACACACACACACACACACACACACACAGAGGGAAGAATGTGCCATTTTCCCTGGTGCTGCATGGCTGGAAGGTCCAGCTTGTGTCAGGGCTCTCTTTTTGGTTGCCTAAGAACAAGAGGAGGTTTCAGATGGCCCACCCCTCACAGGCTGGTTTGTTGGCTTTTGTTGCTGTTTTTTTTCCTTGTTATAAGAGTGTTACTGGTGCTGGTGGAGTGGAGAACTCAGTGGGGATGCAGGAGGGGCTGTGAGCATCTTTGTTCTCTAGAGACTATTTCTGAAAGTGTAGATGCACAGCATTCACAATTCTCTGCCCTCTCTGATTCGCCTTGATTTTTCTACCGGCTCCACTGTCCATCTGCTCCTGCCACTTTCTGGGAGGTAATTAGTCAGTAATCTCTGCTAGATCCACCAGGAAATGGGCTGTGTGAAGTCCACATCCTTAAAAATCTTTGGAAACCACCATGCTTAACCTTCCTGCTTGCCGATTTTATTTCTTAGTTTGGCATTTCCACTGGACTTATTTTGGCAAAGTGTGTTTCAATCTCCAGATTTTCTTATACCTCGTCTTCCAGAAATACCTTACGATGCCAACTCTAAGATGGACCTGAGGCTCCCAGGGGCTGAGCTGCTTGGCATAGGACTTGCCTTTGCTGGTCCAGCTCAGTGTACAGCCCACCTTCCAGGAAAGCCAGCTCAGACACAGGCAGGATGTGCAGGTGCCTCTCGTCATTATTTAAGCAATGTCAAAATTCCTCTTCTTAAAACCCGCTCTCAAATTCAGATGCCACACTGTCTGTAAGCCTTTCTATTTTTGTGGGAGGGTGGAGGTCATCAGGCACCCCCTTCTACCATGGTCAGCCCTGTTTGCATCCTTGCTTGTGTGGGGTGTAGAGGTCCGAGGGGGACGAGAAGGGCACCCATGTTGGGGGGACAGCCCAGCGGGGTGAGTGGTGATGGCAGCGACCTGGTAATGGATGTCAGTGCCTGGGCAGGTGAGAGGGGCCTGGGGGTGAGGTGATGTGGTGCTGGGCTTCAGACCCCTGCGGTGGGGGCAGTGGCAGCAACAGGCTGAAGTGAGGCAAAAGGAGGGCATCTGGGCAGGGACAAGGCGGGCCAGTGGTGGACACGGGAGACTGTTTACACACAGAAATAAGCAAATATATTGAGGATAATGGGAGCCAGGCTTCTCAGTATCAGAGAAGGGAGTTACAAATGTGGAAAGGGAGAAAACAAAAATGAACTCAGTGGTGTTGTGTTGAAAATGGAGATATTGGTGTGAGTTCATGGTTATATAGAGATCTAGATATAGAACTATAGATGTAAATGTGTTCATATGTATGTGTGCACATATTTGGATTGCATCCATTTATATCTTGGGTCTGCCCACTTAGAGGGCCTGGGAGCAGTGACACCCCAAAGAGTGATCAGCTCCCCCAGAGCCCAAACTGACTTCTAAATACTGTTCTCTGCTGAATGGAACCAGGGCTCCCTGGAGAAATGGAACTTACTTTTAGGATCTGATTTTATGTGCAGGGAATGTACAAGATGATTTTAGGAACTGCTGCAGGAAATGTCAAATGAGTCCAAAACCTCTTGCTAGTCTAAAAAGTAAGGAAGTGCTCAAAGAACAAAGGGAAATATTGAAAAAACATAGAAGATGGCTTGGAGAAGCTCCCACCAGCCATAACGCCGATGCTTTGAGCATCAAATAAATATAGCAATGGAGTACAACCCATCAAGTAAATTAGGAAACCCTGAGTGCATGCTGATAGAAAACTGTCAATGAATCAATTGGAAGCATAATGAGGAACTAGGTAGCTACCTCTGCTCAAAGTATCTCCTCCCCAAATACTTATTAACTACAAAGAGAAAAGGACAACTTTGCAGTGGAGAAAGCTGTGCAGCCACCACCTCAATCATAATGAGCATCATCAGCAGTAGGACGAACAGAAAGTGGGCACTCCCAATAGGATGCAGTGAGCGGCACCCAGAGTCGCTTCTGTGATACTCTCACCAAAAATGCAGAAATCTAATCTAAATTAATCTGAATCTAATCATAAAGAAATAGACAAATCCAAATCAAAGAGCATTCTACAAAATAACCGGACTGTCATCTTCAAAAACGTTTAAGTCATGAAAGTCAAGAAGAGACCAAGGAAATGTTCCAAACGAGGGGAGACCAAAAGCGACCCAAGAAGTAGAGGTAACTTATGATTCTGGACTGGATCCTTTGGCTATAAAGGACATTATTGGAGCCACTGGTGAAATTTGAATGGGATCTGAAGATTAGATGGTAGAGATCATTGTCAGTGTTAATTTCCTGATTTTGAAGAACTCAAGTGTCAAACCAAGGCATTCAGGTTTTATTCTATGAGCAATTGGGAGCCGTAGGAGGAGATTTTATTCATTTATGTAATCAGTTAACATTCACTGAAATCTGTGATGGGAATGGAATATTCTAGTGGTGAAGTGTGCGGGTCCTAGTGTCAGAGAGAATCAGGTTTGAATCACACAATGTTCCTTCACTCTTCTAAATCTTACCTCCTCGTCTGTTTGAGAGGATAATAACAGTATATCTTTTTCAAAAGACTCCTGTGATGATGAAACAAATGAATGATGGTGAAGAGCCGTGCTCCAGTGATGAGCATACCATATGGACCCAGCACATGTCAGCAATTACTATTAGTATAGGGGAATTCTGGCTAATTAAACAATTAACACATGGTCCCTAACCTTGAGGTTTTTGTAGTCTGGCAATGGAAGCAAATGTAATCCAGTAAGTGTGGAAAAGCATTAAAAATGCAGCACTGGCTGCCTGTGCATGGACAGTGGAGCGTGAAGGGAGGGCTGAGCTGCAGCTTGGTGGGGAGAGGAAGATGTCTGCGAAGGTTGACTCAAACAGAATCTGGAAAAAGAAGGTGTGTTTGCTAGGTGAACTAGTCACAAGGGTCAGGAAGAAGGTGGCACCGGGGGAGTGTGTGCTAATGGGAGGTGTGCTGGTTTGAAGCTGAGTGTACGGCAGAAAAGCCACGTTCTTCTAATCCATTCCTGTGATTGCAGACCTATTGTGGGTGGGACCTTTTGACTAGGTTGTTTCAGTGGAGATGTGACCCACTCGATTCAAGGTGGGTCTTAATCCTCTTTACTGGAATCCTTTGTGAGAGGATAAAAGACATTACAAAGCCGAGACAGCCTAGAGATGTTTAGAGACAGAAATGCCCTGGGAGAAACAAGCAATGACCACAGAAGCCCAGAGACATTTTGGACCAGCAGATGTTTCCATGTGCTTTCTCATGTGACAGAGAAACCCCAGATGCTGGCAGCCTTTCTTCGTGAAGGTATCCTCTTGTTGTTGCCTTAATTTGGACTTCCATGGCCTTAGAACTGTAAATTTGTAATCTAATAAATCCCTTTTGAAAAAGCCAACCCATTTCTGGTATATTGTATTCCAGCAGCTTTAGCAAACCAAAACAGAAGGGAATGGCCTGTAGGGTGGAAAGTGGAAGGGAGAGTTTTAGGGAAGGCGGAGTGGGGTGCAGGGGGAGCAAGGGGAGGAGGGAGGGGCATCAGTGAGAGGTCAACTTGGAGTTTGAGGTGGAGACTCTAAAGGGCCCCCTACCTCAGATCAGGAAGTTCAGATGACATCCGAGAGGCAAAGGGGAGATGCTGGAGGTCTACAAGCAGAGGAGTGGCAATACCAAACTCTCTCTGAGAGATGATGAAGATCTGAATTAAAGCAGCAACAGTGGGAATGAAGAGGAGACAGAAGGAAGTGACAGTACCTAGAGGGGAGGAAGTAGGAGGGGGTCACCTGGGAAAATGGCCAGGGTTTTGGCTTGGAAAACCCAAGAATATGGGAAGAAGCGTGGAATGCAAGGAAGGTCTGATTTCTGTTTTGGATTGACTAAGGCTGGCATGCCACCGGCGAGACGCCCAGTTGGAGATGCCCAAGGCTATTGACGCGTGCATCTGCTATTCTGGGGAGATGTCTGGCCTGGGCTGTGGAGTTGGGTTCCGTCAACACGTGGGGATCATTGAAATATCGGGGTTGGACAGGATCACCCAGGGACAGTCTAGAAAGTAGGAAGGGAAGAGGGCCAAGGAAATCATGGAGCCAGCAGAACACCGTGGCTGAAGGGAGTATTTGTGAGAGGAGGATGGGCGAAGGAGACTGAGAAGGAAGGTCAGGAAGGCAGGGGAAAGCTGAAGGGAGGAAAGTGGACTTTTTGGTGAGCTTGTCTAAAAGCTCTGTGCTGAGGAATAAATAGCCAGCTCACTTCTATCATTTGTCCTGATTAAAGGACACACCTGATTTTTCCCTCCAACATTGAGTCTCATTACCTGAAAGAGTCAGGCCTGGTGTCCTTCATCCATAGAAATGTTTGCTGATAATGGTGATGACTGTGAGTCATTCTATCTTACAAGAGAAAGTGGGGAGATAGTGTTTCTGAAAACAGCTCCTCCCTGAGTTTTTTTGTTTTATTCTTGTTGTTATGGGTTTGGCATTGGTAGATGGTGCTATAACAAAGAAATAAAAACCCATGCCTGGCTTTTGGAGGGAGCGCCATCCTCGAAGATTTTAGTAAAGATCATTTCTGTTAATCCAGTTGATTGTGGTAACTGCTTCTGGTGACTCAAAAACATTCCCAAAATTCTACGAGCCATATGAATGGGTGAGTGAATTTTACACCTACCTGAACTGCTGACAATGAGCCAAAAAAAAAAAAACAAAAAAAAAACACCACCATCTGGGCTGAGAGATCTTGGTTTTGGCTTTGCTATCAATGAAATATGTCACTTGGGCTGGTCATGAGTTAATTTCTCAGGAGGGGGACTACAGTAGCTAGGGGACTCCTTTAAGCCCTAAGCCTCAATGATCAACAGAGTACAACCAGACTTGTAACAGCAGGAGAAGGGCTTTTAAGAAAACTCCATGGTTTGGCATCTTACATCTTCTATAAAATACCCCAGCTCCTGGGGAAGACAACTTGTAACTTATGTAACAGAGTGATTTTATATTTATAAAAAAATTCTAGCAACTCAAAAGAAATAAACATAGGACATGAACAACATTCACAAAAAAGAAACACAAATAACCCTTAATATGAAAAAATGTCCAATTTCATTATCAAGCAAATAAATGCAAATTAAAACAAGACACCCTTTTATCATCTATCAAATTTAGGAATTTAAAAAAAATGGAGATTTTGTGGGGAGGAAAAACATTAATGCTTTGAATTAAAGTATTCAGTTACTGTCAGTGGCATTATAATTGGTTCAGTTAATTTTGAAAGATGCTTTGCCAATCTGCATTAATATTTTGGAAAATGTTTATATCCTTCGATCAAGCAATTCCACTTTTAGAAATATGTCTTAGGGAAATAATTAGAGATTTGCATCAATTTTGCATCCAATTAAGTACATCGCAGTGTTTTGTATTTTAAACAATGGAGGAAAATAAAATTTTAAAAAAGGTGAAAAAGCAGGAGCACTCAGTCCAACATAGGGGATTTATTAAAAATAAATTATGGAAAAAAATAAATTGCGGTACATTCAAATGTTGTCTATTAAAGCCATGTTTTTAGAGCATATACAGACCTAAGGGAATGTTTACAATATCATGTTGAATAAAAAAAGCAGGATACCCAAGCAGATTATAAAATGCAATCTCCATTTTGAAAAAGATGTGTGAAGGCATTGAAAAAAGACTGGAAAGAAATATCCCAAAATGTTAAATCAGGCTAATTTTGAGTAGTGGTTTTATTCATGATTTCCTTTTAAAAATTTCCAAAATTTCTTCCATGGATATACATTAGTTTTACAATTAGACTAAAAGAGGCAATAACATTTAAAAACTAGATACCCCCATTTTAGGATTAAACAACCCATAAAATGTGCCCTGCTTGGGTGAACAGTTTTTTTTTCAGTGCACAAATCCTTTTGCAGGGTCGGGTGTAGTGTTCATAGGTACCTGCAGACTGTGTGTTTAAGTCACAGGGGAATTTGAATGCAGAGGGCACGCAGTGATCTGGCCCCATGGTTGGCAAATGCGCAATTAGAAAGGAAAGAAGTCGAGAGATGAAAAAAAAAATCCCCCATGACACCAGGGTGTATGGTGCCTTCAGTGTCTTAAGCAGGAGAACTGGAAAGCATTACACACAGAGGCAATCAAAGGTAAGGTCTTAACTGGGAGACCAGCTCAGCTTTGAGTGAGAAGTCGGGAGACCTGGATCTCTGCACAACTCTGTCGTCAAGATTCGGGTGAGCTTGCCGGCGGGTGTGGCTGCTTCTTGGGCCCCGGGAATGCCCTACGCAGTGAAGGAAAGGCTGTTGTGGAGCCCTTTGGAGTGGTGCAATGCAGGGGGCCCCGAGTGTGTCCTCGTTATTAATCCCCCTGTAAAATGGGGACAAGAACCCTTTCCTTATCAGCCTCCCCGGGTAATTTTAAAGATTCCAAGCTGGGATGGAAGTGAAAATGTTTTGGACTCTCAAGTCCTACCCAATTGCATTTGGATGCTCCAACTTCTTTCTTTCTCCCCAGGAATTTCTTTTAGGGGAAGGGACAGAGGATGGGAGATGCTCTGTGATGCTCCAGTAACCATGCTGTCACCTACAGTCTCTCTTTTACTTTTTTGCCAACTGAGGTTCCTCCGCTGTCTTCCTGGCCACGTTGGGAGGCACACGAGGCCTTCAGGATGAACTCTTCTTCCGCCCAGGACCATCAATGCCAGGTAAACCTGCATCGCTGCAAATCCTATTGCTGTGTGACAACAGAGCTCCATAAACAAACAAACAAACAAAAAGATTTGTCTGTGTGGATCTACGCTGGGTTGGCACAGAGGCAGCAAAGCATTCCCAGTGATGAATTTTGTGGTTCAAATGCTTGCCCCGTCTTGGCCGTGTTTGGAGGACTCAACCGCGTGAGATTTTGCTCTGCTGTTGGGGAAGGATCACCGAGCCAAAATGAAATTATTCTGAGCTAGACTGTTTTGTCAGCTAGCAGCAATTACCCTTCTACTGTCCTCACCCTTCCCCGCCTCAAATATCCCAGTCATCTGCCCACGGAGCTGAATAATGCACAAAATGACCAAGGAGCCTGGAGGAGGAAAGGGTTTGGGGGTGGGGAGGATGCGGGGCCAGCTGAGCTCTTGTCATCTGCTATTTCACTCGAGAGACTGAAATTCCATCTTACACCCTCCGCCACCATGCCCTGCTCCCAGCCACCAGCATCTGGGTAAGTGCAGTCACCTCCCTTCTGATCTCCCTCTCTCTGCCCCCATGGCCTAGAATCTAATCTGAACACCATACTTCCCACCTCCCTAGGAGCAGTGGCCATGAGGCCCCATGAATCTGGCCCCCAATACCTCTCTGAACACATCGCCTAAGCTTCAGCTCCTGCTTATTCTACGGGAGCCACACCAGTCTTCTACCTCTTCTTCAAAAATGTCTGGCGTCTCCCTGCATCTAGACCTCTGTGCTTTCTGTTCCCCCTGCCCGGACCACTGCTCCCCAAGAATCTGCATGTCACTCACTTCCTTCCTGTCTTGCCCCATGTGTAACCTTATTAGTGAGCTATTCCCCATCACTCTGTATAAAATAGAAACCCCACATCCCTGTTACCCTTTATCCTTCTAACTCGGCTTTACTTTTCTCTAGTCACACTTACTACAATCGGACATGTACCATATTTATTTGTTGTTGTTGTTGTTATTTGTTATTTGATTATCAACTGCCTGCCTGCTAGAATATAAACGCCAAGAAGTCGGGGCTTTGTCTATTTCGTCTACTGCTGTATCCCAGGTGCCTAGAACCATGCCTGGTGAAATCACACTGAATACATACTTGATGGATGAATTGAGGAAACGTTCTTCTTCCTTCCTTCTGGGAGTGCTGCTGTCCTACCTAGAAACTTCTAACAGAGCCTGGTGTCTCCAGCAGGTCTTTGACCAGCCATGTCATGGTCTTCTGAAATCGTTCCTTCTGGAGGACTCTTGAAGTTATCGGTGGTCTATATCTTTGGTCTACTTATGAAATGAAAGGAGATTTGCCCCAGTGAAAATAATGCCCAGTACCTTGCCAAGGGACATTTCTGGTCTCCTGAAATCACACCTCTGGGGAGATAATTATGCATCTCACCAACCTGAAGTCCGCCCTGGTGATTCAGATTTCAGATGCAGTTGTAGGGACATTGTTTTGTTTGCTAAAGCTGCAGGAATGCAATATACCAGAAATGGGTTGACTTTTAACAGTGGGGATTTATATAGTTACAAGTTTTACAATTTTAGGGCTGTGAAAATGTCCACATTAAGGCATCAACAAGAAGATACCTTCTCTGAAGAAAGGCTGCGGGCATCCAGGGTTCTTCTGTCAGATAGCAAGGCATGTGGCCAGCATCTGCTGGTCCTTTGCTCCTGGGTTTTGTTGCTTTCAGCTTCCAATTCTGATGGCATCCTCTCTTTCTCTCCAAATGTCTGTCTCATAAAGGACTCTCAAAAGGATTAAGACCTACCTTGAATTGGGGGGGGGGGGGTCATATCTCAATTGAAACAACCTAACTAAAAGGTTACACTTGCAATAGGTCTGCACCACAAGCATGGATAAAAAGAACATCGCATTTTCTGGGGTACATGACATCTTCAAACCAGCACAGACATCAAAACTGGGAGCTCTGTAAATACTGGGGATCTGATGATCCAATTTTGGAAATGCTTATTATCATCAGAGACATTCAAACTCCAACAAAAATGTCACATCTATGTACTGTACCAGCTTCAGGCGACCTTATGAGGAAAAGGCACATAACTAATTTTAACAAAAGGTTAATTATTTTGCCCAAGCAGGGACCCTGGTCTGCAAGGTTCCAAAAAAAGCAAAGGACAACAAATAGCCCTGGAATAGGGGAAATGATGTCTGGCAGCTGCCTCTCTTTTCCTTTCTCCAATGGTAGAAAGCGGTTTATGTATGTTTGTCATATTACAGCAGGGTGGGGTGTGTGCATATATTTATTTTACAATTAGTAAAGTATGAGGGAAAGTTTCTGGGAAATTTTGCTTTGCAGCTTCAAATATTTAGCATTTTTCTTGGTTTTGGGTCAGTCTTATGTTTAATGTCTGCAATAATGTTCTCTTTCTGTTTTCCTGCACAGCCTTGTCTACGGTATGTGGAAATGTAAATACATCTCGTTAACACTTGCCATATGTTGTGCAGAGTGTTGGTTTGCACAGCATACCTAGTCTGAGTAGGTGCCCAGCTTTGTTGTAGATACTGAGACCATATGAAATAAATATGTTTTAATTGTTCACACTTTAAAAATATTGAAGCACTACTAAACATAATTCTCATTTCCTTTCATAATTTGCTCACTGCTTATGACACTTAATGTATTAAAAATGACAACATTGCGCCGATATGTGTTTCTTGAATTACATCCCAAAGCAGTCACCCTGGTTCCTCAGGGGTCGAAATGGAGATACAGAAGATGAAATAACTTTCAAAAAATCCGTTCAGGAAGCTTGGACCAGAACTGGAAAGGGACACCCCTTGCTCTGCTGTATCCTTTTGTGGCACTGAGCCATAAGTAGTAATAATAACTCCAGGTCAGGGTTATTGGCAGGGGGCGTGGGTGTCCAAAAAGGCCTTTATAGAAGTTCTCTTGTTTGGTGAAAGAGAATTGTACGGCCTCTTAAAACATTTGTTTTTTATAACATGAGGGTTGTCATGGGTAACCGAAATTCCCCTTTCTGTGCCAGTTCCCCATTTCTGATGGTCCTCTTCCGACTCTGTTTACAGGAAGCTAACCAAGGCGCCCCAGCCCCAGGCCTTCTCATGGGTGAGTCAAACGTCACCTCGTGTGTGGCTGAGGAGCCCGGGAACGCCTCGGCCCCCAGGAACACCTCCACGGGGGCCCTGCGCCAGGAAATCCCCATTGTGCACTGGGTCATTATGAGCATCTCCCCACTTGGGTTTGTGGAAAACGGGATTCTCCTCTGGTTCCTCTGCTTCCGGATGAGGCGGAACCCCTTCACGGTCTACATCACACACCTGTCCATCGCCGACATCTCCCTGCTCTTCTGCATTTTTATCCTGTCCGTTGACTATGCGTTAGATTACGAGCTCTCTTCTGGCTATTACTACACAATTGTCACATTGTCGGTGACATTCCTGTTCGGCTACAACACGGGTCTCTACCTGCTCACGGCCATCAGTGTGGAGCGGTGCCTGTCGGTCCTGTATCCCATCTGGTACCGATGCCATCGCCCCAAACACCAGTCAGCCTTCGTCTGCGCCCTCCTGTGGGCACTTTCTTGCCTGGTGACCACCATGGAATACGTCATGTGCATTGATAACGGAAGACAGAGCCACTCTCGAAGCGACTGCAGGGCAGTGATCGTCTTCATAGCCGTGCTGAGCTTCCTGGTCTTTACCCCACTCATGGTGGTGTCCAGCACCATCTTGGTGATCAAGATCCGGAAGAGCACATGGACGTCCCACTCCTCGAAGCTCTACCTGGTCATCATGGTCACCATCATCATCTTCTTCATTTTCGCCATGCCCATGCGGCTCCTGTACCTGCTCTACTATGAGTATTGGTCCACGTTTGGGAACCTCCACCACATTTCTCTTCTCTTCTCCACCATCAACAGCAGCGCCAACCCCTTTATTTACTTCTTTGTGGGCAGCAGTAAGAAGAAGAGGTTCAAGGAGTCCTTAAAAGTGGTCCTGACCAGGGCTTTCAAAGACGAAACACAGCCTCGGCACCAGGAACACAGTAACACCATCGCCGTTGAGACTGTCGTCTGAGCAGGGGGCGGGTGGAGGGAGGCTGTGGACAGAACCAGAGGAACACTGACAATTCTCAGTTTGTGCTTTGGGACACAATGTGAGTATCTCTTAAATATGATACAGAAGGACATGTACATGAGATGCCAATGGTGAGATTGTACCCTTGTGCCGTGTCCTCTGGAAATGCCTAAATTCTTGTCAGATCTCTATCATCATTTCTGTATCTTTCGAAAACCCCATTTCTGTTGCTCCTCAGCAATTCTGGCAGCAACCCCCCCCCCCCCATGAACTGTAAAAACTCCTCCAGTGGGAAGATTTACAGATGTGTTCCCAAAAAGCTAATGGTGTTTGTCGGAACTTGAGGAAGCAAAGCAATGTAATGGGAAAAACAGGGGTTTGGGGGGTCAAGTTGATGCTTACCACCTGTGTGTGACCTCAGGCAAGGGAATTAGCCTCTCAGAGCCTCGTGTCCTCATTTATAAAATGGTCATAGTAGTAGCACTTACCTTGCAGGGTTGTTGTAAGGAAGAAAGAAGGGATGGTACATAAAGCACCAGGCATATTGTCCCTGTTCAACAAACATTAGGCCTTTAAATGGAAGACGGAATACGCATTTCTGGCTTGTAAAGCACATAGACACAAGCATACACAACTTTCTTATGTTTGCAAATATCATTATGTATGTTTTTAAATGTTGAATGTAAATGTACAGAGGCCTTCTTTTGCTTGCAACATGAAAGATTTTCAAGGCCCAACACCTCTATTGAAAACTTATGCAGATGTTGTAACATTTCACCAGTCGTGTGCTCACGCCTAAAGTTCAGGGAGAAATTCGGCTACCAGCAGGCGATCAACCCACAACTTCCTTTTCTCTGTGAGAACGCTGAAAGTCTGTGTTTTTAAATCCTTCAGTTGTCTATAAACTTTCACGAGTGGAACTTAATATGCGAGTTTACATGAGTGATTCTGCTTTGGGGGGGGTTCCTTATTTATAGCTGCAAATATCTCACCTGCAGCCAGGTGCAGGTCTCAGCACAACTGTGTCTCTTCTCCTCCTGAGCCATTTCTTTGCACCATTCCTAGGAGGAGATTCAGTGCTAGAGGATGGTGAGAATGTGGTCATATCTTGGAAGGAATTAGGATTTTTCCCAAAGACAGATCTTTGCACAACCTCTTTAGTATCTTCACTAAGCCCTTGCTGAAGGTGGGCTTACCTGCTCACCTGCCATGATTTTTGTTGGCTCTGAGCTGTCTGCATCTTCAGACTGCATGTCCCATGTCTTATCTGTGAACTGTCTTGGCCTATAGACAGCATTGCCGTGTTTCTTTTCCTTTTGTCCCTTCTAGGAGCATCATGAAAATGGCAATGGTCTGTGTGACTCTATGGGGAGTAAAGAGCTCGAGTTTATATGTGAGCCTGTTAGTATTTATTTCTGCCTTTTTTCCTTCAAAGTGTTAGAGGAGCAATGATGACTTGTTCTCACTTGCTGCCTGTTTCTCCTCCACTCCTCTTCCTTTCTCAAAAGAAACAATCACCTGCCACCACCAGGGCAGCTGAGCTAAGGGAATGGCTGAGCCTCTCCCCCCAACCTGGACCCCACCGCCAACCAAACTGGGATCCAAAGGGCTTTTAAGTGAGTGATGACATCTGATTCAGAGACAAGGCAGCTTGCTTTCAGGAGCCCAGATGGGGTATGGATTGATGACATTTAGAAAGATCTCATTTTTGATTGAAAACAGGGCATCTTCACTGGGAAAGAACAGAGTAACCAGCGGAGATCTGAGTGACTGCCATCTGCTTGCCAGCACCCCACCTGTGTGAAAGCAGACCAACCTCATCTTATCTCAGAAGGTCTTGAAGAGGAACCTAAAGACTGTCAGACACAAGGACTTCCCACCCACGGAAAATGGGAAGCCCATGTTCATTGTCCTTCTGCCGATCAAGTGGTGAGACTGAATGTGATAATGAATACAGAAATTCTTGAGGCTTTTTAAAGAAAAATGCCTTTGCAAAGAAGTAGGACTCAGAGTTTGGCAGTGTTGACAAGACAAATTCTTTTCTCTCTTTCCCTAAACCCATCCCCTAAAGAGAACTATAGGCTTAAAACAAAAAAACAAGAAGATTTAAGTAACTATGCCAACATGGAGAGAAGACTGGAAAATTTATACCCTCTGGGTATTTAGACAATTTGCCTACATACTTTTGGGATTACTAGGTGCCATTGCTGACAATTCCCTGGAGATGGGAAGAAACTTGTTCTTGTATAATAAAAAAAAGGAGGAAGGGTTTGTAGCACTTGTGCTGCAAACACTCACAAAAGGCCTTGATAAAACACCATGATAATGGTGTAAGCAAGGCAAAGATGATCAAGTGAAAGTCCCTGCTCTCAATAATGGGGAGAAAGGCACATATAAGTAACCACAACACCCAGCTGCACACAAATTTATGCCAGGAGAATACTAGGAACAAAGTTGTACAAGCAGATCACATCTTTTATAGTAGAAAAAGGAGTGTTTCATGAAACTGGCCTGTGGGATGCTTGCAGGCATGTAGGATTTCAAAAGACTAAGGAGGCAGCGAGGGGCCCTCCAGGCAGAGTGTAGGGCATGAGTGAAGGCTATGAGACATCAACATGAACAAAGCCAGACTGGGCCCTGTGGCTTCTGCTGATTGACTGGAGAAGTGGTCCTTGGAGACTCCTGCTAGCCCACCGTCCCTCCTTTCTCCTAGTTGCTCTTATCTTTCAGCCTTCTGGACCACATTCTTTAAGTTCTTTGGAACGTGGCCCACAGGCTTTCTCCCTACACCCATCTCATTCTCATCCAGCATTGCCTACAATGGCCATCCAAATTTCCTACCTCCCCAGTTCCTCTGCTGACCTTCCTCTCTGCCTCAACTCCACTGACACTCAGCTCCTCTTCATTTTGAACTGGGTCCACAATGCAACACTCTCTCTGGCCCTCATTGCAACTTAACGCCGATCAACTTATGAAAGCTAGAATTCCATGGTTCCATCATCTGCCCATGACCTCCCCTGCTTCACATCATTTATTCCCTTTCTCCTGCTGCACCTGGAGGTCTACACCATTGTGGCTGCTCATCCCTCACCATTACATTCACCCCCGTCTATGAGACCCTTCTGGGTCAGCCTCTCTCCCTGTCCATTCTCACTCCTGGGGTCCTTGGCCCATGTTCACTGATTCTCTTGCCCCCTTGCTTTTCTGTCCCAACCTTCTACCCTTGTTTCTCAGCTCCGAACCAGGCTGTGAGTAATGTAGCGATATCTCACAGCTGGTTAGCTTGGGGGTCCTATGAATTCATGGTGGGTCCTCATCCATGTTCTCTAAACCTTCCCACATCTCCTGGGCAGCTCTTCCAAACCCCCTCTCTCTCTTCAAATTCTGTCTGCCACCTTTCTCCCCACTATCACTAGCTCCTCCTTTCTTGCCTCCTATATCACAGAAAACAAATCAAGGCCCCTAGGCAATAACTTTCTCAGGACCTTGCTACCAAGTCCAACGATGTCAATCAATACCATACCTCCAATGATGTCAATCAATACCATACCTTTTTTCCTTTGCTCCTGTCTCAAGATTTTCTTCCCCTTCCAAATTTTCTTAACCTCCATTCTCCCAACAATGATCTTATTCCTGTATCAGTAACCAAAGTTATTTTTTTTTAAAAAAGTAAACAAACAACCCATGAAGTCTTCATAGTTTTCTATGAGATTCCACATGATGTGGCTCCTCTCTAACTCTTGAACTCCTCCTGCTACTGTCCCCTTGCTCACTGCTCCAGCCACCCTAGCCTCCGTGCAATCCTGCATGAATGTCAACTCCACGCCTATTGCAGCACTTTTCACTTTAATGTTCCTTCCACCTGGAAGGCCCTTCCCACAGGTGATTACACACTTTCTCCCTCCCCTCAGGTTTCTGATGAGATGTCACCTCATCTGTGAGGCTTTCCCTGAGCTCCCCCATCCTACTTTGTGCACCTCACTCCTTCCTCTCCCTACTCTGCTTAACTTTTCTCCACTTCATTCATCCCCATGTGACATATTATATACTTATTCACTTTTTTGTCCATTCTCTATTTTCTCCCACTAGAAAAGGAGCTCCTTGAGGGCAGGGATTTCATTTTGTTCACTGTAGAGCCCCCCAAGAATAGCAAGGACTCATTTGTCATGGGGGTTGAATCTTCCTCTTCTCTCTGGGCTATTTATTTTCCACATATAAGCAGGCCCAAAGTTCCCCTATCTTAAAACAAGCAATCAACAAATGAAAGCCACTCTTTCTCCCTGCCATCCTGTTTAGCTTCTATCCATTTTTCTCCCTTCCTTGGCAGCCAGGCTTTCCATTCACCGTCCTCGCGCTGTCTCTTACAGTTCACCCTTCATCAGCCTGTTCTGCTGACTTGTGACCTTGCCACCATATTGAAATGGGCCCAGTGAGGAATACTTAGTGACTTCCACATGGCAGGATCTGATATACTCTTTTCTAATTACACCAAATTTGTGGGTTTTGATGCAGCTGGCCAAAGTCTTGGTAAAAATATCTCTTTTCTTGAATCCAGTTTACTACTCTTTTCTCGCTCTCATTTTTAATTCTATCCTATCTATTGGGAGTCTTCTCATCTCTTTCCTTGCTCTTCCCCTGCTCCTCCATGAAGGGACTCTGTTTTCTATGATTCAGTGGCTGGGTCTCTGTTATTTTCTTTGTACACACTTTCCTTGGACATCCTGATCCATAATTGCTTACAGATCAATAGCCTTCACATCTACATTTACTAAGTGTTTGCTGGACTCCAGTCCTGTATGTCCAATCACCTACAAGACATTCTGACCTAATGCCCTATAAGCATTTCAAATGCAACACCTCACTATTCCTCTTCTATTCCTCTCTCTGTGAATGACACTACCAGTTATCCTGTTGTCTCAGCTATGCTATTCCCTTCGCACAGAGTGCCCTTCCCTCTTTTAATTTAGCAAACTCCATGTATCCATCTATACCTTGCTCAAGCATCAGCAATTCAGGAGAGGCTTCCTGGAACCTGTGTTCCTGCATAATGATTTCTTACCCTATCTTACAAAGAGAATAGAAATGTTCAGAAGAAAGTATCCACTCACTCCCCCTGTCATATCTATTATTCTAGCTCTCTGTGCATTTGCTTCTCCCCTTACACTCTAGAGGAACTCACTTTGTTCCTAGCTAAGGTGAACCCTGCACTTGTGCTCTAGCTTCCCTCCCTAATTTCCCACCCGAAGGTATTTCTCCCCTCTCTCTTCTATATAATCAATTTCAATTCCAGCTCACTGGAGAACAGGTTTCAATAAGCAGGACTGGGGGCGGGGGTTGGTGAGCAGCATCATCAGCCTGGACTAGCATGATCCTCTACCACGTGTTCCAGTAGGTTCTGAGTAGCCAAAATTTTATGCACTAAGGTGATCAACTGGAGAGTTCCCAGCAGTCCCATGCCACTCTTCTCCTTCCCTGTCCTCTAAGTAGCCCCCAATGCAGATAAGACAATATGGTCAATTGCCTTCATGGAGTTATGGGAGAAGTATTTGGTAGATGATTTATTTGGTGCCTACAATCCCACCACTAGAAAAATAATTCCTTTCAGTTTTGTCTTTTCACTCAACCCCTTCTAAAATTACAATTCATGCCTGAAGGGCTAACACACCAAGTTATACAAAACTTAAAAATTTCCTATGCTTTATTTCTTGGAGAAGAGCATTATAGGACTAGACCCCCATGTATAAGGCTGCTGTATTAGAGTGTGCAGAGAAGGGGGGTGGTGAAGAAAGGAGGAGATGGGAACAATAAAATGCCACTCACTTGATACTACATAAAAGGAGATTCTTTTCTTTTTCTTTAATATTTGACTCTTTAACATCACAAGGTCATGTGAGTACAAAAATTCTCATAACATAAAAACATGAATTAAATAATTCATCACTTACATAATCAGTGTCATCAAGCACCAGGGTCCTGCTAAGCACCAGGGTCTCTCTTTCCCTGCCTCATCTGAATGCAAACCTACTGCAGAGTTAAATTGCTGAGCTTGCAAAGCATTCAGGATTTCATGAAGTTGATAAGAGAGATGTTGGAGGACTGCTGGAATCATATTCCAAGCTATTGACAAAAGAGCACATGGCAGAGTTAGACCAGTTAGCAGTTGAATCAGGGAAAAAGAAACAAGGATGGGGAAGAGATGAGGGTTTCCAAAAGAAGAAGGGTTTTAATATTAAACACTGAAGAGAGGCTTTTGGAAAAATTGATGAATTTCTTGAGTATTTTTGCAAAAATTACCTGCTTTTGGTTATTCAGCAAAAGTAACCATGAGGTAAAGGATGCCATATCATGATATTGCACGGTTTTGACAGGAAAGGTATGCCAAAAATTCAACTTTCTCTTTGTGACTTAAAAGCCAACATATTAAAATTTCTCATGTTTCTATGGGTGGATTGTGCTCAGCAGGCTGCCTCTCATTTGGGTCTCTTACAGCTGTGGTCAGGTGTTGACTGGGGCTGCAGTCATCTGGAGGCTTGGCTGGGCGGAGCATCCAAGATGGTGCACCCACTTGGCTGGCATTTGATACTGGTGGGAGTTTGGCTGCAGGCATGGACCAGAGTTCTTACATGTGGCTTCTTCCTGTGCCTTGAGTTTCTCATAGGTCACTGTGTTCTGAGAGGATATCTTCTGACAGTGGGCTTTTCCATGAGGCCCAAAATCAACTATCAATTTATCATTTGTTTAAAAGATTAATATGTGGTTGAAATCATAACATGCTTTGGTAGAGGCAAAATAAAAAAAATATTTTCATAATTTTAATTTCATTTTTTAAGATAATACACTGTACTCTTTATTTCTCCAGGATTTTCTATGAAGTCTTAGTTCTTCTTTTAACAAGATACCCTTTTAATGAACTATTACTAAAACCAGTCAACCGTGGATAAGGAGGTCCTTTGCACTAATTATTGTTTTTAAATAGATGCACATTGGTGTTAACAGAAGAGTTTGAAGTGTTGAAGCAGATTCAATGTGCATTACAGATCTTACCCCAAACTAATCTAATCATTCAAATGATACAGGCAATTGCCAGGTACAGAGGAAACATTTTTTTGGAGGAGAACCAGACTCTTATAAACAGCCTCCCCAAATTTCCCTTTCTCCTGCATTAGAACATACATTGGTTCCAGGCTGACAGATGAGTTTTGAGCGAAGTATATGGAAACACTGTTCCCAAAGGAAGCCCTTTAGGTTTGGGGGCAGCCACCTGTTAATTACGCAGATGAAAATGCTTATGTAATTACCCTCATTCTCCAATCTTCTTTTCCCCTGGAATCTATAAATTTCAAATTTCTTTATGACAAGCAGTCTTGACAGATCAGGTGTAACTTGCTGGAAACAGGACAGTTCTGTGAGTATGTTTTTTACAAAGATCTGGATTAGGTCATTCACCCCGCCTCCCATCTGACTGCCTCCCCACCCCCATGAGGACATTCCCTATAGGGAAGGGGTGAGGTACAGGTCCTTCTAATCCTTACAACCACCACCAGGCTGTGAAAGCCTGAGGCAGAGATCTCTCTTTTACAGGAGAGCAGTGAGAAGCTCACCGCACTTGGTGTAAGAAGAGAAGGACTGAAATCCAGACTTTGTTATTTACAAGCAGTGCAAAATTCACCAAGTTAGTCCCTCTAACCCTCAGTTGCCTTACCTATATAACTGGTGACTCAGTTTAAGATCCTCTGTGGTAGTTAGGTTCAGATGTCAACTTGGCTAGGTGAAGGTGCCTAGTTTTGTTGCTGTGGACATGAGCCAATGGCATGTGAACCTCATCTGTTCCTGATTACATCTGCAGTTGGCTAGGAGGCATGCCTGCTGCAATGAATGATGTTTGACTTAATTGGCTGGTGCTTAAATGAGAGAGCACGATGTAGCACAGTCCAAGCAGCTCAGAAAACCTCATCTCAGCACTCGCAGCTCAGCCCAGGCCTTTGGAAACGCAGAAAGGAATCGCCCTGGAGAAAGTTCTTGGAACCCTGAGGCCTGGAGAGAAGGCCAGCAGAGATTACCCTGTGCCTTCCCATGTAAGAAAGAACCTCAGCTGAAAGTTAACTGCCTTTCCTCTGAAGAACTATACATTTTTAATTAAATAAATTCCCTTTTATTTAAAGCCAATCGATCTCTGGTGTGTTGCATTCTGGCAGCTTTGGTAAACTGAAACGTTCCCCCCAAAAGGAGACCCTGAGACAAGGATTTGGTACAAGTAATTTATTTAGGAGGCCATCCCAATACATAGTGGAGAGTGAGAAAGTGAGACCAGGAAGGGAGGAAACCAGTAGAGGGTGAGCTAATGGACACAAAGACCCCCAAAAGTGGGGACCCTCAGCGAACATCCATAACTCCATTCAGAATTGTCCTCCTGGAGGGGAGGAAGCTGACGTGCTGATCACTTCTCCTGCCCCTCACTGGTGGAGGGTCACTCCCACAGCGTTAATTCCTAGCATTTCTTGGCCTGTCCTGTGTTCAGGGTGAGTATCCTCTGCACCCAGGGAACACCGAGAAGCAGAGAGACACAGGAAACCATGGACACATGCAGGATGTGTGTGCAGCAGGCAACATCAGGGGTGGCCAAGGTGACCAACAGCATCTGCCGCGATGGGATAAAAAAACCTACCTCAGGACTTACGTAGATATTTCTCCAGAGCTGATGGACAAACGGCAAGTAAGCATATGAAAAAACACTCAACATGGTTAATCATCAGGGGAATGCAATTCAAATCACCATGAGATGCTACTTCACACCCACTAGGATGGCTGTTATTTAAAAAATGTAAGTGACAGGTGTTGGTGAGGCTGTAGAGAAATTGGAACCCTCGGGCATTGTTGGTGGGAATTAAAATGGTGCAGCTGCTGTGGAAAACAGTTTGGCAGTTCTTCCAAAAGTTAGAGTTACCAAGGACTCAGCAATTCTACTTCTTGGTACTTATTCAAAAGAAATGAAAACAAAGGGACTCAAACAGGTACTTGTCTACCAATGTTCAGAGCAGTATTATTTGCAATAGCTGAAAGATGGAAACAATGCAAGTGTCCATCAACAGATGAATGGATGAACAAAATGTGGTGCATGCACACAACAGACTACGATTCAGCGACAAAAGGAAATGACCTTCTAGCAATGCCACAACACGGATGAACCTTGAGAACATTACCCTGAATGAGACAAGCCAGACACAAAAGGACAGATGTTGTATTATCCCAATTCTACGAAATATCTAAAATAAGCAAATTCATAGAGATAGAAAGTAGATTGGGAATTACTAGGGACTTGGGGTGCGTGTGTGGAAATGGGAAATTATTGCATAATGGATACAGAGTTTCAGTTTGGGGTGAAGAAAAATTTTCCATACAGAATTGTGATGAAGGTTGCACAAAATCGTGAATGTAATTAGTACTACAGATTCATAATCTTTAAAGATGGTAAAAATGGGATATTTTCTGATATATATATCATGATATACATATATATATATATATATATACACCACAATAAAAATAAAAATAAAGGATAACTGAGAAGTGAAATAATGCATGCAAAATCTCTGCACAAACTATAAAGCACTAATCAAAAGTTGGTTATTATTTTTTCAAGGCCTCTCGTGTGCTTCTCAGCATGCTTGACAGGGTCCCACCCAGTCACAAGTACTGAAGCAAATATGGTTGATGAGAAAGAATAAATACGAACATCCTTTGTCACCCCAGTTATCTTAGGCTGGCACTGCCTCCAGAGTGAATACAAAGAAATGGGGACTAATTAAATAATACATATCAGAATTTAAAATTTCAAATGAGAATTGTCTCCTTGAATCTGCCATACAGGGCTAGAGAGTAACTATTTTTCGTTTTGAGTCCATAAGGTCTGTGCTGCAACTAGTCAGTTCTTTGCATGAAAGCAGTCATAGAGAAAATGCAAATGAATAAGCATGGCTTTGTTCCAATAAAACTTTACTTATGGATGTAAAAATTTGAATTTCATATAACTCTCATGTGACATGAAAATTCCTTTATATTTTTTCTTCAAACATTTAAAATGTAAAAGCTATTCTTAGCTTGCAGGCTGTATACCCATGTGGCAGTCTGGATTTGGTTGTGGCCGTATTTGGCCACCCCTAGCTTAGAGTATCTTGGGAATCCCTCCCTGGAATTGCCTTCCACATGTCTGTAGCACATCCATTTAAAAACCTTCATCTCCATGGAGGTAAATCTTCATTGTTTTCTGGTTAATTTTACTTTGCAGAAGGATCAACAGACATTCCTAACTCAAATCTAATAGATGAGATTGGTGTAAAGTTGAGAAATTCAGTTAGTGGTAAATCACAGAGTAATATTAGCAAACAAGGAGATTTTTGGTAGCATACAAATTGGCTGTAAATATAGTTCAAATGATATATCTAGGGACCATTTTCTTCAGTCATACTAAACTATATTCTCTGGATTCGTGGGGGATTATTAGAATTTTTCAGAGACCAGGAATGAACTGTTCATGCATGAAGATTTCTGCTGGATTTCAAGAAGGGTGAAGATCTCACATATGGCTTTTGGGAGCAGCATGACTAAAATCTAATTGCTTACAAATTTAAAGACCAGAGCACTCCTAATACTGGGTAGATTAATATTTGCAAGTTTTGTACCGTCATCATCTTAAACAAGGAATGTTAGCCTTGTCCCAAGTTGTAGGATAAATATTTCAGGAGTGAAATAAATATTTATTTATTGACTACGAAAGTCAATATCACACTGATTTATTGATATATGCTTTGATCAAAGTGTACCTTTAGAATTTCTTGCTTTTAGGCAAATGACAAAGCTACACACGCTCATTTAAAATACATAAAACCGACTGGCCTAGAGTGGGGGAAATCTTTCTCTGGTTTGATCCCTGTTCTTATTCCAGGCAGTGAGCTGAGGTGAGAGGCTGAGACATCTTCCAGGGACATGCCTGAGGAATTTTAATCCAGGAAAATCTCCGTCACCAAACTGATGCTTCTAATCTTACATCTAATGGGTGGAGTTGGACACTCCAAAATAACAAATATCCTGTATAGTCCAGGCTTTGCTTTCCCGACATTCCACAGGTGCCCTTTTCCCCATTTTAAATGTCCCTGCACCCCCAATGCATGTCCCCACTTAATGCAGTACCCTCTTCCTCCCTCTCAATTCAAAGTGTTTTCAATTATTGCCTCCAACTCCACATTCAGCATGTCTGGGAGAGGTCCATTCCTCTTCTTTCCTTTTCTTGCCCTGGTATCCTTTCTCTGGGTGTAGAAAGAAGCAACAGAAAAAAAAAAGAAATCTCAAGAGGAAATAAATCACAAGGTAGTGAGTATTCATCAACTGAATACTCACTACCTTTTCAGATAATTAGCTTCTGAAAAATGAGGACACTTTTCATTCCACTGATAATCTATCAAACATCAATCTGCACACATAAGGTGAAGAGTTCTGTGGTACAATATTTTTTTTGGAAAAAAATCTGGAACTATTTTGTTACCACCATATATGAGTCAACAACATTAGCTCTAGGATGTTTGGATTATACACAAAACATTTTTAAAATGTGTTTTAGTTTGATAATGCTGCCAGGATGCATTATACGAAAAATGGGTTGGCTTTTATAAAGGGAATTTATTAAGTTACAAGTTTATAGTTCTAAGGTCATAAAAATATCCAAACTAAAGTATCCAGAGAGAAGTACTTTGGCTCAAGAAAGCAAAATGGTGTCGGGGATTTCTCTGTCAGCTGAAAAGACATGTGGCCAGCTTTGCTGGTCCTTTCTTAGGTTCTCTGGGCAAATACTGGATTTCTTCTCTTAAATTCCCTTGGCTCTCTCCACGTTCTTGCTTCCTTTACGTCTCATGGAAAGTCACATGTGATTTTCTACTGGACTATGGTTCTTGTCTAACTTCTGTTGGCTCTCTCAGCTCCTGGTATCTCCTGGGGCTTCTGAATTTACAAATGTCTGCATCTGTGTTGGCACTGAAGCAACTCCAAAATATTCCCCCTTTAAAGGACTTGGTAAACTAATTAAGACACACCTTAAATGGGAGGAGTTACATCTCTGTGGGAGTAGTCTAATCAAACAGCCACTGCCACAGTTGAGTGGGTCAATCTTCATGGAAACAATCTATTCAAAGATTGCCTCTCTGGTACCATTTTTGCATGATCTACATGTGAACGAGTCAATGAAAAATAAAAAATTATATAATAAGATGGGTTGAATGCATTTTTTTCAATTCCATGACTTTTTCATAAGCAACAAAGGGGACAGAACTTCCTTTTGGTTTTAGAGCTTTGGGTAACTATAACTTTGGTATAAGTGGGACTCTGCATTTTCAATAGAGAGGGGAGGGTTGATTTTGTGTGACAAACCCTTCATTATCTCTTATAGGAATAGTCCTTTGTGGAAATGCTCATGAGTCCAAAAGACCAAGAGGTTGGTACTGGTGTGACTAGATTTGCATAAATAACACTTGCTTTGTGAGGGGTAGAGATTAATAGCTAATATTTGTTATTTACTATTTACTAGGCACTTTTCTTAGGGCTTTACATGTAGATCTCATTTAATCCTCACAACAACCTTATAAGTACGTACTATTATTATCTCTGTTTTACAGACAAGGAAACTAAAGCCCAAGAGGTTAAAAAACTAGATCAATGTCCTAAAACAGAATTCAAACTGTGACTGTCTGACCAAAGCTTCTGCTCTCCATATTGCTCAAATATTAGTCCCTTCTCATATTGAACAAAGGTTCATTTTCACTGTTTACACTGAAAAGGAAGTTGAGAAGTTTCCTCAACTTGTCGTATAGATGACGAGGAATCACCAGGAAAGAGTAAGAGGTGCCTGTATTAGTCAGTGTTTTCTAAAAGAACAGAACCAACAAGAGAGATCTGTAAATACGAGATTTTATAAAAGTATCTCATGCAACTATGGGGTGCACAAGTCCTAGTTCCATACAGCAGCTACAAACGGGCAACTCTGACGAAGGTTCTCCAAGAATGGTCCAGGAGATGCTGGCTGGCTGGCTGAAGTAGAGATGAAAGTTCTTTCTTCTGATTGCTGAAGTCATCACCTCTCCCTTAAAAAAAGTAAATCTTCAACTGATAGGATTATATCCAGCTGATTGGATTCTCTCATTGTGGAAGACACTTCCCTTAACTGATCATAATGTAATTGGCCGTAGATATAATCAACTGACTGATGATTTAAATCCACAAAATATCCTCTAAATAATGGTTGGGCCAGTGTTTGCTTCACCAGACAATTGGAAATCATCACCACGTGGCCAAGTTGACATATGAACCTAACCATCGCAATGCCTTTAAGCTTCGTATCTTTCAAAGAGATAATTAGTGCAGAGTCGTTATTAAGAAGACTAAATCTTAATGTTCTACTTCCTTAATTGTTCCCCTGTCTTCCTCCTCCAGCTCAGCTGCAGCAGTTTGATGTTATGGTTAAATTTGAAGGAAGAAATGGAACTGGGGCTGCTCCAATGTTCTCATTCCAGGTTTTAAAGGGAGGCTCTGGTGAAGCTGCATCACCACTGCCCACCAGCTAGAGCCAAGCCCAGGAGAGCAGAACTTAGCACTGGGACCTGCATACTGCTTTAGGGAACATCTGGAAATTCTTACCTTGTGGGTCATCCTCACCTCGGGTCATTCCCACTAAAGTGGATCCTGTAGTCCTGTACGTTGAGTGAAGCCAGCGAGGTAAATATTCCAGTGCAGAACCTGGTAAATTGAAGGGTACAGAATGAAAATACAAGACAGATGGGGTTGGAAACACGAAGGACAGTTCTAAAGCATCTTGAGAAGAATAGGAAAGAATTAAATGATAGAACATAAGGCAGAAGGACATGGAAAAATATTCGAGCAATGAACTAAGAAGAATGAAATCAGTTTGAGAAAGATAAGAATTAATACATGAAACAAATTATGTAATAACAATATGACCTATACCTGCTTTCATCAGGAAGCTAAATGTTTTAGAAATAAATAAAAAAGCAGTTTCCACCCTCCCAGTCCCCTTCTCTTCCCCCTTTTCAGTTTTGGTAGCATAGATACAACACAAAATTTCTCATTTTAACCATTTTTATGTGTACAATTCAATGATATTAATTGCATTCACAATGTTGTGTCACCATCACCACCATCCATTACCAAAACTTTTCCATCAGAAAACCCAAACAGAAACTCTGTTCGTCTTAAGCAATAACTCTCCACATTCTCCCCATCCCCTGGGGAAATGATGTATGTCTCCTAGAAAAGCCATGTTTTAATTCTAATCGCATTTTGTAAAGGCAGCCATTTTTTCTAATCCCCATTCAGCATTGTATGTTTGAAACTGTAATTAGATCATCTCCCTTAAGATGTGATTTAGTCAAGAGTGGTTGTTAAACTGGATTAAGTGACGACATGTCTCCACCCATTTGGGTGGGTCTTGATAAGTTTCTGGAGTCCTATAAAAGAGGAAACATTTTGGAGAATGAAAGAGATTCAGAGAGAGCAGAGAATGCTGCAGCACCATGAAGCAGAGAGTCCACAAGCCAGCAACCTTTGGAGATGAAGAAGGAAAATGCCTCCCTGGGAGCTTCATGAAACAGGAAGCCAGAAGAAGAAGCTAGCAGATGATGCCGTGTTTGCCATGTGCCCTTCCAGGTGAGAAAGGAACACTGACTGTGTTCACCATGTGTCCTTCCACTTGAGAGAGAAACCCTGAACTTCATCAGCCTTCTTGAACCAAGGTATCTTTCCCCGGATGCCTTTGATTGGACGTTTCTATAGACTTGTTTTAATTGGGACATTTTCTCAGCCTTAGAACTGTAAACTAGCAACTCATTAAATTTCCCCTTTTAAAAGCCATTCCGTTTCTGGTATATTGCATTCTGGCAGCTAGCAAACTAGAACACCCTGGTAATATATAATCTACTTTCAGTTTCGATGAATTTGTTATTCCTGTTATTTCATATAAGTGAAATCCTGCAATATTGTCATTTTGTGTGTCTGGCTGAGTTCACTCAATCTGAAGTCTTCAAGGTTCATGAAGTTCCCTTGAAGTGTAGCATGTATCAGAAGCTCATTCTTATGGCTGAACAATAGTCCATTGTGCATATATACTGCATTTTGTTTATCCGGTCATTGGTTAATGGGCTCTTGGATTGCTTCCATTTTTTTAGCAATTGTGAATAAGGCTGCAATGAACATCGGTGTGCAACTATCTATCCAAGTTTCTGTTTTCAATTCTTTTGGGTACATATCTAGACATGGGATTGAAGAGTCATGTGGCAATTCTATTTTTAACTCTCCGAGGAACTGCAGACTATTTTTCCCTGCCCGCCTGTTCGGAGTCCCTTCCTTTTTCAGAATAGTCAAGGCCAGGCCCACTGACCTCTTTATTCTCAGCAGCAGGTCTCCAGAGAGACCATATTTTTGACAGTTTTTGTCTCTCAATAAATGTTGAATAAGTGAACCAAGAAAGCTTTATTATAAATCAAATAAGTAAATAAATGATTTATCTCTTTCCCCTTCGGTGTGCCATGCTCAGATTTTAATTTTGGAACCCCCTTCAGGGCAGATGTGAAATCCATTTTTAATCTACTGACCTCTGCATCAACCCACTATCCTAAATTTTCTATCACTCTCTTGCAATTGACATTTTATCACACATGCATGCTACATAATGTCGTTTATTTTGCATGTTTTAACCTCTATAAAAATTATATCATCAAAAAAATAATAAAACAAAACAAAATGGTATCATATGTAGCTTTCTGCAAATTGCCTATGTTATGATAATGCGCATAGTTCATTTATTTCGACTGCTGTAATATATTGCACTGGGTAAATAGGACACATTTTATTCACCCTCTTGTACATGGGTTATTTCCAGTTTTTGGTGTTTTTTTTTGAAACTGGAAACATTGCTTTTTAAAGACTTTACTACACATTTATCCTTGCACATTTGTGCAAGCATTTCTCTTGGGTATGTATCTGCGAGTAGGGTTGCTAGGTCCAATTTACAAAACAATAATGAAGTATTTTCTAAAGTGGGGCAGGTGGGACTGGGGAATGAACGAATTTATACCCCCACTTATATCCCAGCTGATTCAAATTCCCTTTTATACCTAACTTTTTCTAGTCTAGAGGGTGTAAAGTGACCTATAACTGTGGAATTGATTCACACTTACCAAAAAACCAGAGATTGAGCATCTTTTCATATGATCATTGACCATACCTGTGCTTTCTAAGTAACTTTTCATGCCTTTTGCCCCATTTTTTTTTGGTTTGTCTTTTTCTTATGGATTATATGTATTCATTATATATTTTGGCAGTTATGTAAGTTGCAAGTATCTTTTCCTAGTTTGTAAACTGTATTTTTACTTTATTTTAAGATATCATTTGACAAGAGTAGCAGAAAGAACATCTCATATATTTTCACATATTTCTTTTTTTACATTTAAATCCTTAATTCATTTGGAGTTGATTTCTATGTTTGATATGAGGTAGGCAATCTATTTTTTTTTTAACCATACAGACAATCAGTTGTCTCATCACCATTTATTGAACAGCCTCATTTCCCCCCACGGATATGCCACTTTGCCACACCTGTGGGTCTCTTTCTGGGCTAGTTTTTTCTGTATTGGTTGATATTTTTGTCTCTCTTCCAAGTACTACTATCTTTTTTAAAAAAATATCTAAACAGGAGTGCTTTATTGATAAAAGATTAGCTTGGTTGGATACAAAACTGCTGTGTAAAATACATGTTTTCAAAATACATTTCTGTAGGTAGCGATTATCTCTTAGTAAAAGCAATCATGTATTAGCAAAACCATATATTTCTATTCAGTCAGCAGAACAGAAACGGAATTACAAGTGTAACTTAGGTCCCAGTCCCTGGAACACAGGACCTTTGTGTTTGCCTTCAGCAGGACTTTTATTCAAACACAAACAGGGCATATAGTGACAATGTGCTTTTTCTCGTTTTTAGTTTTTTTAAACATAGCTAATGAATGCCAAAAATAACCCAAATAATTGACCTTGTATTGAGATATTCTATAGTCACGGAATACTTTTTCTTGTTAAATATGTTGCCTAAAGTACCAAAACATAGAGCTTTTTTTAAAAAAAAAAATTTTATTGAGATATATTTATGTATCATACAGTTCATCCAAAGTGTACAATCAATGGCTCACAAAATCATCACATAATTGTGTATTCATCATCAAGATCATGATTACAACATTTGCATCACTCCAGAAAAAGAAACAAGGTGAAAAAAGAAAAAAACCATACATCCATACCCCTTACCCTTCCTTCTCATTGTCCACTAGTATTGCAATCTACCCAAACTTTTTACCCCTTGTTCTAGTCTGCCAAAGCTGCCAGAATGTAACACACAGATGGACTGGCTTTTAATAAAAGGGGATTATTTAGTTAAGAACCTATAGTTCTTCAGAGGAAAGGCAGCCAGCTTTCATCTGAGGTTCTCTGTCACACGGGAAGTCACAGGGTGCTGTCTGCTGGCCTTCTCTCCTGGCTTCTGGGTTCTAACAGCTTTCCCCAGGGCAATTTCTTTCTACATCTCCAAATGCCTGGGCTGAGCTGTGAGTGCTGAGATGAGGTATCTGAGCTGCCTGGGCTGTGCTGCCTTGAGCTGTCTTCAAACCTTTCTCTTTTAAGCCTCCAGCTAATTAAATTAAACATCACTCATTGTGGAAGCCATGCCCCTTAGCTTATTGCAGGTGTAATCAGCCACAGATGAATTTCACATGCTAATGATTCAAGTCCACAGCAACAGACCTAGGCACCATCATGTGGCCAAGGTGACACCTGAACTTATCACACTCCTTATTTAATAAATAAATAAATAAATATTTATTTATTTATTTATTTTTTACTAATCTCTCCATACCCTGGATAAAGGGAGCGTCAGCCATAAGGTTTTCACAATCACATAGTTACATTGTAAAAGCTATATCATTATACAATTATCTTCAAGAATCAAGACTACTGGAAAACAGCTCAACAGTTTTTCAGGCACTTCCTTCAGCCACTCGAATACACCATAAACCAAGAAGGTGCTATGTATATAATGCATAAGAATAACCTCCAGGATAACCTCTCGACTCTGTATGAAACCTCTCAGCCAATGAAATTTTATTTTGTCTCATTTCTCTCTTCCCCATTTTGATCAAGAAGGCTTTCTCGACCCCATGCTGCCAGGTCCCGGCTTATCCCGGGAGCTCTGTCCCATGCTGCCAGGGAGATTCACACCCCTGGGAATCATAAAAATAGAGCTTTTAACCATTCACAGTTCAATGAGAAAAGGACACAGTTAACTAGATCAGTTAAGTTTGTGAAGTACTACACCTTAATAACTAGTGTTTTTTTTTATAAACTCATTTTATTTTTTGTCTGAACTAAACAAAATGAAAAACGAAGCAACCATCCTCATCCTCAGATTAAATGTTTTCCTAGCCTCACCTACTGCGGTAAATGAAATGCGGGCCCAGCACCCTGCTCAGTGCCGTGGCATCACAGACAAAGGCCAAGAAGCCACCCACGTAGGAGAAAGGCGAGGGGTCAAGCGAGGGCCTCGGCCTCGGGGCTCAGGTGCCTACTGCCCCTGTCCACCAGCCTGGCCTTAGGCTCTGCAATGTCTTTATTCTTATATGATGCATGGAGAAATGAGCACTACACAAAATACAGGAAATGACAAATAGGTGAGGCAGAATGCACATAAATTTATCACTATTTGCCTCCCATCAGAAAACTAGTCAAAAAGGACCAGCACAAGCTAGAAACAGGAACTGGGAAAACCTGGCAGGCCCCTGGGTCTCCTGGGGTCCAGGACTTGGAGCAGGACCGGGGGCTGGTCTGGGTCACAGAGACTCATCTACAAAGGGCCGTGATCCCCAGGGCTGGGGCTGACCTTCTACGCACGCACTTACAGAAAAACACATTAAAGGGCAGCATAAAATATAAAACGGTTGGTTTCTGAACAGGCCAATTCTTAATTTTCTTTGAAAAGCTATTTTTAAATTGAGTTGAGTAGAAATAGTTTTGCTGACTCTCAGCCTCATGTATGAAAGAATCTCATTTGCAATCTGAAAATTGGGGACGATGGCTGCACTGATTTTCTCCTTGCCACAGTAGATCAAAACCAGGGGAGAACACTACAAAAGTGGCGGGTTCTCTGCAATAGAGGTTTTAAAAATTATCTAACATCAGAATCCAGACCCTCCTTAAAATTCAGCCCTAAAAGCCTATTGTTGTTGTTTTTTAAAGCTAAGCATAAACATGTATCTCAATGGAGAATTCCATTCCAACAGGAATCGAGGAAGAAAAATGAAAATGGACAGCTCCTCTTTCTAGATCACTGGGTAGGTATTTCTATCACTCAGGAACATTCTAGAGTCAATCTGAATTTGTTTCTAGAGACAAATCAAGAGTGCTCATTAATGATGAGTCATTTAGGCCAGCTGAAGTGAAAAACTCAGTATTAACAAAATGTAATTGAGACAATTCTAACAGTAGTGGTTAGTTATCGAGGAAGAAAAATGAAAATGGACAGTTCACATCAAAAAAAAATTTAAAGCATAACATAGCAGTGAAATACAAATGTTAAAAATAATTCATATAAACTGTTGAGCTGTATTTCAGTAACCTAGATTCTTGAAGACGATTGTATAAAGATAAAATGTTTGCAATGTGACTGTGTGATTGTGAGAACCTTGTGTCCGATGCTCCTTATATCCAGGGTATGGACAGATGAGTAAAAAATATGGATAAAAGTAAATTAATAAACAAATAATGGGGGAACAAAGGGTAAAATAAATTTGGTAGATGGAAACACTAGTGGTCAATGAGAGGGAGAGGGTAAGGTGTATGGTATGTACGAGTTTTTTCTTTTTTCTTTTTATTTCTTCTTCTGGAGTGATGCAAATGTTCTAAAAAATGATCATGGTGATGAATGCACAACTATGTGATGATATTGTGAGTCATTGATTGTGCTTCATGTATAGAATGTATGTGTGTGAAGATTTCTCAGTAAAAAAATTTTAAAAAAAGACAAGAAATTTGGCATTAGCCAATTTTCAAAACAGATCAAATTAAGTCTTTAAAGGGGGAAAAATACTTCCTGCAAAACAACAATAACAACAAACCCCACACCAAAACCTTTTAAAAAATTAAATTCTCAGGCACAGGTACTGCCGAACTTGGATGAACAAACTTCCAACCATCACATGAAAAGCAACTGCATCCCTCCTCCGGAATGTTTTCCTTTTAATCTTGGAAAGTAGGTCCTTACACGTGGTGCCCGTGAGAACTGCCATCACTATCTCTGCTTGCATTTGCATTTTTTGTTTGTTTTTGGTTTGCATGGGCAGGCACTGGATATCGAACCCGGGTCTCCCGCATGGCAGGCCAGAATTCTGCCTGCTGAGCCATCCTGACCCGTCCTGCACCTGCATTCTTGCAATCATCTCCTGCAGGTGGCAAAGTTCAGCTGCCTTTTCCAGCAAGATCTGGTCTTTATTCGGATCCTCACTCTCCACTTTCCTGCCTCCCCTTTGAGCCTCTCAGAAGGGAAGTTCTCATCGTGGGGGTCCTGGGTCACCTCCTGTAGGTCCTGCAAGTGGGTAAAGAGTATGCCTTCAGCTTCAGGGGGTGCTTGCGCTCTCGATTCTACACCTCCACGGGTCCCCACGGGTCCCCACGGGTAGAGGCGGCCTCTGACCTTCTTGCCTTTGACCTCCATCAACTGATTGGATGCGACCTCAGAAGAAGGAATGCTGGTCCTGAGAAACCCAGCCTCCTCTTAAAAATCCTCGTCCTCAGCTGATTCTGCATCAGGCGAATGATGGATTTCGATGCTAGGCTCTTCCATTTCATCCGGAATCCTCTTCTCGCGACGCTCCCACCCCTTCAGAGTCAGCTTGTCTGCCTTTGGCGATGACAGGCATGATGTTGACCTTGTGTGTCTCCTTCATGAACGCCACATCGGAAGGCTGAAGTCCGTGCCCGAAAGGTGAAATAAAACCAAGGCAGCCGTGCACTGGATTATCTATGATGCGCCGTTGATTCAACCCCCCCGGCGTCACGCAGGTGCCATTCAAACTGGTCTTCAGTGTAGGGGTCATGGGATTCGAACAGTCCCTGCGGGTGACGGCGCAGGGCAGCCGGGCGTGTCCCCCACGACCCCGCGCAGCTTCCCTCCTACCGCTTCGTCCTCAACCTTGGGAGCCTCGGTTTGGACAGTCCTTCCCACTGTCCCTGCTGCTGCACGTGCGAGTGTCCCCTTACACATCAGTCAAGAAAAGCCTGTTTATGAGTGCTGGTTTTCTCAGACCCGATTCACTGACCACCATTCGCATGAACCTGAAAACTTTCTTTTCAGGATTTTCAGTGCACTGGACTGGGAAGAGTTGCAAATCCAGCATATCCAGGAGTTTCATGGTTTGCACGCTGCGTTCCTTGCTTGGACATTTTTAATGAAGTTTCATCAATCGCAGATGACCGAAGACCAGTTGCCCCATCCTCTCTTAGTTACTAAAGCGTTTTACAGATCTTGACGTTTAGCCAGGCCATTCCCTTACACTATTCATTTTATTTAGGAGTGATATAGAAAATGATGGCATTGTTCTGCCTGTACCCCTTTGGCCGGTTTACGTTCTCCTGGGAACACTTCCTGATAAATCACTTTCACTTGTGTACCCCTATCAGGGTCCTCTGGGAACCTAACCTGTTTTTAGCACTTTGATATTCCACATAGATTTTAGAATCACTTTTCAGGTTATATGAAAGTGCTGTTGAGATTTTGTTTGGAATTTCAAAAACTGTATAGATCAGTTGGGGAGAGTTGTGGCTTTATGATAGTAAATGTTTTATCCATGCTTATGAAATATATTTCCACTTACAGGTCTTTAACAACTTTCAGTGAAGTTTTTATAATTTGCTGCATTCTGGTCTTGCATGCATTTTATTAGATTTATTCCTAGGTATCTTATCATTTTCATTGCTGTTGTAGGGGGTGGAGTTTTTCTCTCTTGTTTCAAATTATGCTAATTGTTTGTTGTTAATGTATAGATATGCAATTGATTTTTACTCTTGGTCCTATTTTTTTGTATGACTGGCAATTTAAAAAAGTAATCTACTGAGGTGAAATTCATATCACAGAAAATAAATTAATTTAAAGTGAATAATTTAGTATCATTTATTATATTCACAATGTTGTGCTCCCACTACCTGTATCTAGTTTCAGAATATTTCCATTGTTCCAAAATAAAACCCTTACACATTAATAAGTTTCTCCCCATTTCTCCTTCCCCCAGCCCCTGGCAACCACCAATCTGTGTTCTAGCTCTATGGATTATTATTCTGGATGATTTATATAAATGAAATCATGCAGTATGTGACCTTTGTTTCTGGTTTCTTGCAGTTGGCATGATGTTTTGAAGGTTCGCCCACATTATAACACATATCAGTACTTCCTATCTTTTATGACTGAATAATTTCAATTGTATGTAAATACCACCGTCTGTGTATCCATTTCATTGGTTGGTGGTCATCTGGGCTGTTTCCACCTTTTGACTATCAAGTTTTGTGCTGTTATGAGTATGTGAGCACATGTACTTGTTTGTGTTCAATGTTGGGGGGCATATGTGATGGTTTGAAGTTGTTATGTACTCCAGAAAAGATCACATTCTTAAATATAATCCCTTTTTGTGGGTGGGAACCCATTGTAAGGAGGATCTTTTGGTTAGTAAGATCTTAAATTAAGCTGTGGCCCACATTATTCAGGGTGGGTCTTAACCCTTTTACTGGAGTCCTTTATAAGAAAAGCTCAGAGAGAAAAGCCAGAGAAGCTAAAAGAGACAAAACACAGAAGCTAAGAGAAGAAGAAGAGAAGCAGAGAGAGAAGGACTCACACAGAAGCTCAGAAAGAAGTTCCAGACGCCCAGCAGATGTGCCATGTACCTTGCAAGTGGCAGAAGAGCCCAGGATCACCAGAGTCTGGTCTTTAGGGAGAAACTAGCCTGCGGTTGCCTTGATTTGGGCATTTTCACAGCATCAGAATTGTAAACCTACAAGTTAATAAATCCCCATTGTAAAAGCCAACCCATTTTTGGTATATTGCATTTCATCAGCTTTAGCAAATTAAAACAATTTGAGAGTGGAATTCTGGGATCATATGGTAATTCTATGTTTAATACTTTGAGGAATCACCAAAGAGTTTTCCACAGTGGCTGCATCATTTTACATTCTCACCAGCAATTCCTGAGGGTTCCAATTTCTTCATATCCTTTCAAACACTTATTTCACTTCTTTTCTTTCTTTCTTTCTTTTTGCCATCTTAGTGGGTGTGAGGTGGTACCGCAACATGATTTTGATTTGCATTTCCCTAATGTCTAATGACATTGAGCATCTTTTCATGTTTTTTGGCCATTTATGTATCTTTGGAGAAATGTTTGTCTAAGTACCTGCCCATTTTTAACTGGGTTGCTTGTTTTTGGTTATGTTGTAAGAGTTCTTTATATATTGTTGATACCAGACTGTCATCAGATAGTGATTTCCAAATATTTTCTCCCATTGTGTAGGCTGTATTTGCACTTTCTTAATACTGTCCATTGATGTGCAAAAGTTTTTAATGTTGATGAAATCCAATTTATCTATTTCTCCTTTGTTGCTCATGCTTTTGGTGTCATTTCTAAGCATCCATTGCCAAATAAAAGGCCATGAAGATTTTCTCCTAAGACTTTTATGGTCTTAGAAAAAAATCTTGTATTCAGGTTGTTAATCTGTATAGTATTTTTTGGTTGAATGCTGGATATTATATATGAAAAAATTTATTTCAGGATCTCTTTATCAATCTAGTGAAGTCTATAGATAGCTTCTTTGAAGAATATTTTTAAATGCATAAAATACAGTGCATGGGATTACAAAGGAAACCAATTGTATTGCAATGCAACCATATCCACAAACCTTCTGGGGTTCTATAGACTAAAGATTAATTTAGAATACAGTAGAAATTTTGGATGATGTTATTTTCCTTCAGAAAAGGATCACTGCACACTTTGGTTAGGAAGATGGAGGGAAGTTCAATAACATAATTCAATCATGGACTGAATAGACTTGAGGCTGAACTGCAGTTTTAGATCTATCTCTGATTTGTGTTCCCCTACTAGGGTTTACTCCTCTAGAAGTCCCAAATAAGGACTTATTTTAGTTAGTGTTAGATAACTTTCAACCAATAGAAAATTTCAACCACCCAGTGTTTAGGGAATAATATAATTGGCAGAAGTAGACATATTTTTGAAGATAATAACCTCAGACAGATTGTGGATATCAAGACATTTATTCACAGGGTTCTGACATTTAAGAACTCGAGGGTTTGGAGTTTTGTTGGCTTTAGAGATAGGAATAGCTTAATAAGCCAATTAAATTATTCTTTCGTTTTCTGCTGAAAAGGCTGTAAATAGCATTTTACAAGTTCTGTCTGTCATAATTTTATGAGGAACATTAAATATTCCTCTAGCACAATATTTTTGTGTAGGAAAGTGCATTTCAAGATGTATTTTTTAGTTACCAAATAACAAGAAAAAATGAAAGATCAGAGGTCAGTTACTTTCCATCTTTTCTTTCAGGGATCCAAAAATTGTTTTGGATTTATTTTTAAACGTACAGTTTTGGCCTTTAAGCTAATTTACATAGGATTTTGGCAACAGACACAGTTATATAACAGTGCAGCCCTCCTTTTACAAAATAGGGAGAAAAAATCTCACTCTTTAAATTTAGAAATATAGAACATTTGATTAAGAAGGATTTTTTTCCTTTCGATAATTTTTTTTTTACCAACTTTACTGAAATCAGAGCTTTATGTTCTTGCTTAAAAGAAGCAACAATAAATATAGTATACTTTTCATATCACATAATTGCAATTGCCTGAGATCTGTTGAAAGAAAAATGCAGCACTCTTCTGCGGCTTTAAAATAGTCATTTTAATTCCCTATCTTATGTACTCAAATGAGTTCACACATTTACTGAGTGTCTTCCACGGGCTGTGTACTATGCTAAATGCAAAGAATGAGGTCTTGGGTCAGAGAGTCTGTGTTCCTACTTGAGTGTAAGCAGTGCAAGATAGCTCCACAGGCCAAGTGTACTCACAAGTCATGGGCAAACAAACAAACAGAAATGAATGACATTCGTTTTCAATAATCTTGTTTCTCATCTTACATTCGTAAACCTAGAAGTTATTTTTAATTTCAGCATACATGTGAATTTTGAGTTTTATGTTTTAGTATTATTCTTATTTTGAAGTTCCCAGAGGGAAAATTGTGGGCATCATCATCTTTTCAATACTTGGGACTGCAGAAGATTTCAAAATAGTTTCAGTTTAGGTTCTGAGTTTGCAGTCTTGGTTCTGGGACGCTTAGACTTTGGACAGGGGATATTTCATTTGCTATGCCTGCTTCTCCTCCTTCAACACAGCCTCTATCCCAGAATTCCTTGGGCTAGGAATAAGAAATTTTAAAAACTTGGAGACAGATTTTGATGCAGAAGTTGTGGTGATTTTCAGGTGATTGATCTCTTCCCAAAAGTTTGGAGAGATGCCAGAAGGAGCAAAAGGAAATTGCTTTCTGACAACATGAGGACTATGGAGGGAAAAGAGGATGCTTCCTAAGTTCTAAGTGTCTCAATAACTAATGGTGCTTTCCCTAATTCTGGGGTCCCTTCTGTTAAGGGATGGCACTCAGCTGGGGTATTGCATTTCATCCATATTCCCTGTGACCCTTGGTTGGCCACACCATACTTGCATGGAGAGAGAAGCAAGGGCTCAAGTAAAAAAAGTGATGGCAACAAAAATAGTTGCATCTTCTCAGCCACTACCTAATTTTTCTTTTTTGGCAGAGTCCCAGATAGTTCATGGGCTTATGTGCACCTACTACAGCCATCGTTGTCTTTGTTTAATAATGTTTATCTTTTTTTCTGATTAAAATATAAAACATGCTCATTATAGAGCATCTGGGAAGTTGGAAGATGTCAAGAGGTTTAAAATGATCCATAATCTTACAACCAGAGACAATTGTTATTAACTTTTGAGGTACTTCCTCTTAGCCTTTTAAAAGGCATGTGTATCAAGATTTTTTGTATTTAGC
The DNA here is from genome assembly GCF_023851605.1 of Tamandua tetradactyla. NCBI lineage: Eukaryota > Metazoa > Chordata > Mammalia > Pilosa > Myrmecophagidae > Tamandua > Tamandua tetradactyla. The sequence goes on from NC_135337.1 coordinate 63,763,794, forward strand.
TTTTTTTGATTTAGTTTTTTCACTTCAAATTAAATTATCTGTAATTTCGTGTGTTGCTAAATATGTTTTAGAAGCTTAATTTTAAATGCCAACATAAAATTCCACTCTACGGTTATAGCTTAATTTAACCTTTGTCTAGCAATTGGATATTCATATTGGGTTCCCGATTTGCCCACTGATGGACATTGCAGTCACTGCCGGGGCCCTGACTGCTTCCACTGATATTCTCCTGATGAGGTGGGGAACGGCTCTCTCTCCCTATCAGTGTTCAAGCTTGCAGGCATCAAAGAAGATGGAAGTGTTTCTCGGTTTCTTTCTGCATCTTTGAATTCACATTTCATTAAGCCAGTTCTACCAACAGGGTACTAGCCCTCTCTCTGAGAAATGTTGAACATCAAAAGGAGAGAAGAACCGGGGTGGAAGATTGAAGGAGGTGGCAACTAAGAGTCAAGGTTGACTGCAGGGTCCATTGGGAAAGGAATGATGTTTTATCTTGTTAATACTCTGTCTACCATATCTAGAGCATGTAGCAGATATTCAGGCTTTGTTGAATGAATGAGTTGTTAGAAAACGTAAACATAGAACAGAGGTCAAAGTGAGACCACTGAGTTAGTTATTAAGCTATTTCCTCTCAATAACACAGCCTCCTATACTTAGCTTTATCATACCAGAACTGGACTCTGCAAACCATGTTGCTGATTTGCCAGCAACTCCCTCTAATGTTCTAATTGGGGTCTCAGGAGGGAACTTGGAAGGCTGCAGGAGGAGGAGAAGAGCCATGCTCTGTATGCTTCCGTGAGCTTTAGGGCTGCTTGTAACCCTGTGTCATTTTCATCCAGCCATCCTCATCCTTCCTTCCACCCTGCCATGCTTCTTCACCCTGGCAGCTGCAATTCCTTCTCATAGGAGCAACTGAATCCCTTTGTCAGTGGCTCTAGCCCTTGCAGAACCAGTGCTGACAGGTCTTAGATCAGAGACATAATCTGCCCCCAACCAAGCACCAGCGGTCAGTGCCCCTCCTCGGGGGTCTGGTTTCCAGGCCCTCTCCCCCAGATTTTTAAATTTTAATAAGGCTCACCTCTCCCCTTGTTCCCGCAGCCCTAGGAATGATATTTGTTTTCCATTGTCACTACCCTTGAGAGAGTTGAGAGGTTTTCTCTTGCCCTTTCAGTGACCCAATTAACTTAGTTCTTTATATTACATTCCTTCTGTTTAAATGGCTGATGCTGTTTCAGTCTCCTGACCAGGCAGTTGTTTCTACCCCTGGCCTTAAAGGTGTTTCCTACAGCTACTGTCAAAGACCGGATACCTCAGCACTGCGGTGGTTGGCCAGACTCAAAGACGCAGGGGCCCAGCAGGAAACGGAAGTGGGAGAGTGACCCGGAAGTGCAACAGGGAGCGCTGGGGATGGCGAGAAACTGAACTGCGAGCTCCCGGTCCAAATACAGCCAACCTCAGCCCACTGTTCCCTGAGACAGGGGCTCATTGGTGCCTGAGCGCTGCAGTTTTTAAAGAAGCCGTAAATCTGGAATTTCTGTGTGTGTGAAATAACTCCATCTTTAAACCTTGGGAGCTAATTTTAAAAGAAACTTTATGCAAACCAAACAATCCGTGACTAAGGGTAGTGGTTTGCCCTTGGACTGCCAGTCTGCAGCAGCCACTCTAGAAAGCCAGCCAGTCGTCTGAGAGGACCTCCCCAAGCATCGTCTCTGGGAGGCCAGAGGGTGGGATGCTCTCCGGCCACCTTCTTTCCCTGAGAGTCTTAATCTCAAGGGCATGATTCTTAGCGTGTCCCTTTACCTCTTCCCCAGGAGGCTGTCGGAATCTTCAAAGGAATAAAGATCCTGGTAGGTGTCCCTAACATGCCAGGTTCTGCTAGTGGGGGTACATACTGAACCCCACTAATGCCCTAGATCCTTTTCATGGTCCTGACTTTAAATGGTTGCTATGTAAGGAGTGATATCTTTTTGTTGTTGTTGTTTATTTTTTTGCATGGGCAGGCACCTGGAATCAAACCCGGGTCTTGGGTATGGCAGGTGAGAACTCTGCCATGAGCCACCATGGCCCACCCATGGTAGAAGAAGCTACTGCACTGAGCTTGGGAGAATCAGAACAGCGTCTTTCTAAGCCTAGTTTGCCATGTGTGGTGGCTTCAGAAAGTGTGACAATGACCCTTAGCCTAAATAAGCATTTACTTAACAACCAAACAGGTGAAGGGATAGCCTGTGCTTTCTGCAGGTTTTTAAAGATGAGACAGATATTTTGGGATTTCTGCTTTGTCTGATGTCTAGTGCTCCCCTTCCTATAAATATGCCCCAAATCCATCATTCTTGCTCAAAAATGGCAAGAGACAACCAACCCAATTAACAAATGGGCAAAAGACTTGAATAGAAATTTCTCCAAAGAGGACATACAAATGGCCAGTACACACATGAAAAGATGCATCATTAGACATTAGGGAAATGCAAATCAAAACCACAGTGAAGAGAAAATAAATAATAAAAAGAAAAAAAAACGTAATGAGATCCCATTTCACACTCACTAGAATGGCTATTACAGAATGAAAAATGAGAAGTGTTGGTGAGAATGTAGAAATTTTGAAACTCTTGTGCATTCCTGGTGGGAATGTAAAATGGGGCAGATGTTGAGGAAGATAGTTTGGTAGTTCCTCAAAAAGTTCAACATAGGATTACCATATGACCCAGCAATTCCACTAGGTATATATCCCAAAGAATTTAAAGAAAGACTCAAACAGATATTTGTACACACAGTACTCATGACATTCACAATAGCCAAAAGTTGGTAACAACCCAAATGCCCATCTATCGATAAATGGATGAACAAAATGTGCCATATCCAGTGGAATGCTGCTCGGCCATCAAAAGGAATGCAGTTCTGATGCCTGCTTCGATGTGGTTGAATCTTGAAGACATTATACTAAGGGAATATGTCTTAGTATAAGGGAATATCACCATACAATTGCATGATTGTATATACAATACCTGCTGTTTTGTGTCTGGCTTCTTTCCCTTAGTAGATTGTATATATCTATAATTAGAAGATTCACAGAGACAGAAGTAGACTGGAGGCTACCAGTGTCTGCAGGGGGCAGGGGGGGAGTTATTGCTGAAAGAATACAGAGTTTCTGTTTTGAGAAATGGAAAAAAGTTCTGGTAATGGGAGTACAGCATTGTAAAGTTAATCCATGCCACCGAATGGCACACTTTAAAAAGGCTGAAATGGCAAATTTTATGTTATATATATGTTGCCCCAATATAATGGTGATTTGTTTTACAAAACTTAGCCTGATAATTGATGTATTTATATTGTCTCCCTTTCCCTCTAGGATTATATTTATTGATATGCCTTCTTCTTTGAATCCTTTGTGTGCATTTGGTAACAAATTATTTCCTTTTAAAGTAGACCAGAAGATAACTAAGTTTCTTACTGTTTAGCACATTTTACACTGATATTTTATATAACAGAACTATTTTTTCCTCTTGACAATTTCTCCTAATCCATAAGTAAATTATGCAAACTCACTTCACACGGAATTAAGATGCACAGCAGTTTTGTTAGCTTGCCTGAACCCCTTTTTATATGCCCATGCTAGTCTCACAACATATTGTCTAACTTATCACTCTCTATAAAATTATTATAACCCATTTTCCTATTAAAAAAGGCATCTAAGGCATGGAGTTGGAGTGTGGGGTGGCCATAGGGTTGGGGGAATGGGGATGGGCAGGGGAGGAGCTAGAAGTGAAATAATGAGGTGTGTTGAGTCCAATTGCTTGGTTCCAAATTAGTCTTGTTACTAGTATTTTGTTTGATGTTGGCTACTATTCTCCTGGAACATTTTCTGCTCAGTGGCCCCGTTCCAAATATACTCATACTGTGGATTCAGAGAGCAATTGTTTCCACATTGTGTGTATGTGTGTGTAGAAAAATTCACCTTATTCTTCTATATATTATGTAATGTCTTTTTCGAGCATGCCATCTTCATCCAGGGCACGCAGCTCGCCTGCATTTCCCGGCCTCACTTGCAGTTAGATGTGGCCGTGTGACTGAGTTCCTGCCCAGGGAGTGTGGGCAGAGGTGACGGGCACTGCTTCTGGAGTTGGGCAGTGGTGGGAAGCTGGTTGCACCCCAGGAAAACAGGCTCTTAAATCCAATCCATTCCTGCGGGTGTGGACCCACTGTAAGCAGGACCTTCTGATGAAGCTACTTCAGTTAAGGTCTGACCAGCCTCCGCCAGGATGGGTCTTAATCCTCTCGCTGCAGTCCTTTATTAAGTGGAATGAAATGGAGACGCAGAGAGAAAGCCACAGAAGCTGAAAGCAACAAAGGCCAGAAGAGAAGAGAGAGACCAGCAGATGCTGCCATGTGCCTTGCCATGTGGCAGAGGAGCCAAGGATTGCCAGCAGCCAGTCTTTGGGAAGAAAGCACCACCTTGATGACGCCTGGGTGTGGCCATTTCCCCAAACTCTAATTATAAGCGAATAAATTCCCGTTTGTTTGCCCGAAGAAAATACCTGAAATTGTTGAACTGTGACCCATACTATATTTTGAAATTTACTGTAAAACTACTTGTTAAACTGTAGTTTGAAATGTATCACTCTTCTGTATATATGTTATATTTCACAATAAAAAATGTTTTAAAAAAAACATGAAAAAATTCCCATTTGCATAAGCTGAACCCATTCCATGGTACCTGCTTTCAGCAGCCTGGGAAACTAAAACAGCCTGGTTCATAAACTTCTCCATGCTTTACAAAAATTTTATATGAAATAATTTCAAACTTACAGGAAAGTTGGAAAAATAACACAAAAACTGATACAGAGAACTCCAAAATACCCCCATCTGCATACCCAAATTTACTAAGTTTAGCATTTTGTCACATTTGTTATATCATTCTATGATTTCCCTCTTTATCTTTCAGCAACCAATTATCTATCTCTCCATCTATCATCTATCATCGTTATCTATCAATCTATCTATGTGTATCTCTATGTTTTCTAAACACTTAAGAGTAGATTGCATATATCATGCCCCCTGAACATTTAATATTTTCATGTATATTTCCTAAGAATAAGGAAATGCCCTTATATAATTTCATTAAACATAGCTATCAAGTTCAACAAATTTAACATACAGTCTATATTCCATTTTTCCCCATTGTCCCAGTAACATCCGTTTGGGTATTTTCTCCTTCATTATTAGATTCTTCAGTGCTGTTTTGTTCCTTTAATGATTTATGTCTCATTATTGATAATCACTTGTTTTCATCTCTAATTTTTCTGATTACTTTCACTTCATTGTCCCTCTTTTCCTTTAGCTCTTTGAGCATATTTAGGACAATTTTATAAAACAAGTTTCTGTCTGGCATATATATATAAGGTCCTATCCTCTTCATTGATGGTTTCTAATGCTTTATTTTGCTTCCTTGCATTGGCTATTGTTCCTGTTTCTTTGCCTGTCTTGTAATGGACATTTTGATATATTAATGTAATCACTGGGGCATCTGATCCTTAAGCTTGTATCCAATTACTGTTATGACAGGGATTTCCTTGAATGCCGGGAGCTAACGACTATAAAAAAAACACACCCAAAAAACAAACAAAAAAACCCTCCACACCTTCTCCAGTCTTTGCAAACTGTCCTATGAGAGTGCTCTCCACAGAGCTTAGCCTGCTTAGTAATGAATTTAATCCTGGTATTAAAGCATAGGGTCCACTCCAGTCTTTTCTAAGCATGTGTCTTGCCCAGGCACCTGTGCATGCTCCTAGGAATTCCCCAGTTTACGTGGATCTGAATGTCCCCTTTCCCCTAGGAAATTGTATTTCCCACATGCTCTTCCCTAGGAACCACAAATTATCCGGTCTTCAATATGCAAGCTTTCCTGCCAGCAACCTCTGTTTGTAGGGCAAGTTCTGGGAAAGTGAGCCTGCAGTGAGTGTTCCGGTTTAGTCCTTTAGGCTGCCACCAGCTAGATTAGCACAGACATACATGCACCCTAGTATGTGCACAAGGATTTACTCTGCTCCTTCCAAAATGGGACCGAGGACCCCACTGAGAACAGGGGCTGATGCCATACTGAGCTGGTGAGGGGATGGGAGAAAGGTCAGCAAAAGCACATGAGTTTTCCAGTGCTTATAAGTTGTCTTTTTGTTGATTTGGTGCTTGCCCTTTTACCACAACTCTTTGTTTTCTGGAGCTCTGAGAATGATGATTCTGCCAGTTTTTCTCACTGTTTAATGCTCCTATGGGAGAATATAACCCTGGAGCATCTCAGTCCACCGTCTTGCTGATGTCACCTCCTCTCCATGCTTTTTCCTTCTTCCAGCTGGCTGGAATGGAGACACCCTTACTGCAGCCTTGGAAGACCACATGTTGGGGATAGCAGTTCTTCCATCAGTCTGCATCCCTGAATAATTGTGGGTCAACCTGTCCATATACCCAGTACTGTTGTTTGAGAAGAAGTAATTTTTGTTGTGTTTAGTCATTGTACATTTTTTGGGCTTATTTGTTATAGCAGTATCCTTACCCTAACAGGTACATTTCCATTCTGTTAGCATGGTAGAAACGTAATCACTTTCCATTTTGTCACCACATCTTTTTGTTTCTACAGAAAAACTCATAGACAGTCACTGAGTTTTTCTTATAATTAACGAAAAAATTAGATCACATCTAATGATGAAAGTGTAGACTCAAGCATTAACAGGGATAATATTTATTCTTGAATTAAGTTGGAGAGCAGAAAGAAAAACTACAGACCAGTGTCCCTAACAAGTACACATGCAAAAATCCTCAACAAAATGCTAGGAAACTCAATCCAGCAGCATATTAAAAGGATTATAATACACCATCACTAAGTAATTCCAATCTGAAATATATACACAGGAGAGTTGAAAACAAAGTCATACACAGATATTTACACCAGCATTTCTCACAATAGCCAGAAAGTGGAAATAACTATCATGCCCATTAACCAATGAATGGATAAACACAATATGGCATATAGATACAAAGGGATATTATTCAGCCATAAATAGGAATGATTTACTGGTAAACTTGCTACAACATGGAAACTTGAAAGCCATTTATGTGAAAGAACGTAGTTACAAAAGGCCATGTGTTGTAGGATTCCATTTATATGAACCGTCCAGAATAGGCAAATCCATAGCCATTGAAAGCAGATTAGAAATTGTCAGGGGCTGGGAAAAGCTTGACTGCTTGATGGGTATAAGATTCCTTCCTAGGGTGATGAAAATGTTCTGTAATTAGATAGTGATGGTTGTGCAACATTGCGAATGTACTGGAAATCACCAACTCATACATATTTAAAATAGTTACAATGGTGAATTTTGTATTATGTGAATTTTACCCCAATAAAAAGAAATGATTCTCGGGGGTGCGAGGGTAGTTCAGTGGTAGAATTCTCACCTGCTATGCGGGAGACCCGGGTTCAATTCCCGGCCCATGCACTTTCTAAAAAACCAACAAATAAACAAAACAAACAAAGCTAAAACAAACAACAAAAATTCCACAAATGGTGCTGCAGTAATGGGATACTCACATGGAAAAAGAATGAAATGTGACTCCTGACAGACAGCATACCAAAAAAAAAGAAAGAAAGAAACGACTCTCAAAAAAAATCCACCAAAACAAAACTGGAGATTACTATACACTCCTGAAAAGTGTAAGCTGTTGACTAATTAACTGTGAATGTCCTTCAGCAAGCAGGGATGTGATGGTATATGCAATAATAGTGCTTACTGTTTGCCAGTGGCTTGGAGGTCATACAGGTCATTTCAGATAGAGGGAAGAGTGCCTAATTCACCCAGAAGGCATTCCTTTTCTTTTCTTTTGCACAAAATAAAGATGCTAAGCAACTGAGGATGTGTGAGAACACCAATCAGAGTGCTACATCAAACTGACATCAGGAACAAAATAATGATGTCCTGTGCCTCCTGGCTGACTGCAGCCAGCCTGCAGCTTCCCAGCAGCGGAGTTTGCCCATGTGGCCAAGAGTAACTGAGTCCCCAGCTCATGATGACCCAGATAAAGGGTGTCACAACATCTGTTTCTGGGCAGAAAGTTGGTGTCTGGAGGTCTGGCCTTCCTGCTGGAAGGTTGGACCAAAGTCTAACTCAGGGGTCATGGCCTTGGTTAAGACTCTGTACCATGTTTCTCCCTTCCAAGTGTCCCTTCTACTGCCCTTGCTTCATGCCCAGTATCAACTAGTTCTACATTTTTCCTTGTTTGAACTGTCCAGAGGATGAGTCTCTCCTTGGGGCAGGGTTTATTCCATTACTGGACTTAAAAGTTATAATTTTTATTATTTATTATTATTTTTACATGGGCAGGCACTGGGAGTCAAACCTGGTTCTCCAGCATGGCAGGCGAGAACTCTGCCACTGAGCCACCGTTGCCCACCCTGGACTTAAAAATTTTTAAATGTCTTTTGCAGCTGAATCTTTCTTTCAATGAAACTTGTAGGCTGTATGAATTTCTGCCGTCAGTAACAACCATAAACTTGGTGGTTTGAAACAACAGAAATCTATTCTTTCTCAGTTCAGGAGGCTAGAACTCCAAAATCAAGGTGCCAGCAGAGTGAGTTCCTTCTGAGGCTCTGAGGGAGAACGCATACCTTGCTTCCTCCTGGCTGCTGGTGGCCGTAGGCCATCCTTGGTTTGTAAGATGCATCACTCCAATCTCTGTCTCTGTTGTCACATGGCATTCTTCTCCCTGTGTGTCCTATATGGACTTATGTCATTGGATGTATGGCCCACACTAAATCCAGGATGATTTAAGCTCTTGATCTTCAACTAGTCACATCTGCAAAGGCCCTATTTCCTGTTAAGTTCACATTCTGACATTTTTTTGGAATCTCTATTTAACCTACTGTAGAGGCTTGGGCAAAGCAGATAGGAAGTGAGCTGTTCTGTCTAAAGTGTGGTACAGACCTGGAGCCCTGCTTGATGGCAACTCCAACGTGCTTATTGCTCCATGTCATCCATGAGTCCTCTTGTGCTCTGATCCTGCACATCCAACGTGTCAGCACAGCCTTTGTTCCACCTCCAAAATCTGTCCAGAATCTGACTGTTTCTCATCATGCCTACTGCTACCAAACTGATCCAAGTTATTCCCATCTCTTACTCAGATAAGGGCAGGGAACACTTCACTGGTCTCTCTGCTTCTACCCTTGCCCTCCTGCAGAAGCCCATATGATCCTTTTAAGATAATAGTTGAGTCGTGTCAGTTTTCTGTTCAAAGCCTGTTCTGGCTCCCGATATCATTCAGAGTAAAACCAAAATCCCTATGATGGCTTACAAGATCCCACATGTTCTGGCCCCTCTGACTCACCTCCTACCACTCTCCCTCTTCCAGCTACACTGACCTCCTGGATATTATCCCAATACACCAGGCATGCTTCCACTTTGGGGCTTTGCATTTGCTTTTCTCTTGGCCAGGAATGCTCTTTCCTCATATAGCCTCATGGCTTGCTCCCTTACTTCTGTCACATCATTGCTCAAATATTACCTTCTAGGTTAAGTCTTCTAAGTTAGGTCTTCCCAGGCCATTCTATTGAAATTTTAGCCTTTTCCCTCAGTCTAACCTATCCCCCTTCCCTGCTTTATTTTTCTCTAGAACACTTAGCATATGCATGTGCTCATTTATTTTGTTTGTTTTCCTATCTAGAATGTAGGCTCAGCAAGAGCAGGGGCTTGACTGCTTTGCCACTGCTGTATTCCCAGACCTAGAACCATAGCTGCTCAAAATATGTTGGCTCAGAGCTTTAAAGCATCTTCTATGAAGCCCTAGGTTTCCACAGAATGTGAGTTGAAAAATCACCAAGAGTCTTTTATGTCCCAGTAAAGAAATGTACTATATATGACTCTATCCAGCTGTGAATAGGAGTGATTATTTCAAACAATTAACCTAGTTAGGCAAAAATAAATCACTTTGCTACACAATGTGAGTCAAACTCTCACCCCAGTTTTCTACTCATGGTCAGCAGAAAACAATCAGTTCCTGGTCTACGAGAGAGTAGCTGTGGCTTGCTATACCCAGGTGGCTACCTGAAATCTACTCCTTTTAAAAAACTTTTTATTTTGGAAAACTTGAAACATAGACACCAGTGGAGAAGACAATATAATGGATTCCCATGTCCCCATAATCCAACTTCAACAATTGTCAACATCCTGCAGTTTTTTTCACTAATCCCCACTCTTGTTGTGATGTTATTTGCTGTGTTTGCTGCCAGAGTGTTTAAAGCAAATCCCAGGCATGATGTCTCCCATAATAATTCTGAATGATGCTTTGAAAGTCATTTTTGATCTCAGAAGGGCTCTTCTCTGTCTTTGTAGAGAAGAATGGCTATGAAGGAGAAAGGGACAGCTCCAGGCCAGTCTTCTCAGTGAGTCACTTGGGGGACTCCTCACCCTCATTTGGTAGGGAGGCACTAGCTTCTTTACTTGCAGATCACACACATATTTCTCTTGCAGTTTTTGGCCCTACTTTATCAGACACAAACTCAAACTCAAACCACCTATGGCATATCAGTGGCTGGTTTGGCTAGAAATGATAAAAAAATGTGAGTGGCCAAATGTGGTAGTTTGGAGCTGTTATTTACCCCAGAAAAGGCCATGTTCTTTTAATCCATTCCTGTGGGGCAGACCTATTGTGGGTGAGACATTTTGGTTAGGTTGTTTCAATTGAGATGTGACCCATTCCATTTAAGGTGGGTCTTAATCCTCTTTATCAGAGTCCTTTATCAGAGTATAAAAGATAGAAAAAGCTCAGAGAACTTTTAGAGAGAGAGAAAGCCCTGGAGAAGCTAAAAGAGATCGTAGAAGCTCAGAGAGGAGGCCACTGGAACCAGTACCCGAAATCCATGAAGCCTGGGAGTGAAGGATTGAGAGATGTGGGCCATGCGCCTTGCTATCTGACAAGAGAACCCCAGATGCCAACAGCCTGTCTTCAGAGAAGGTATACTGTTGATGCCTTAATTTAGACATTCTCAAGGCCTTAGAACTATAAATTTGTAAGCTAATAAATCCCCATTGTAAAAGCCAACCCATTTTTAGTATATTGCATTCCAGCAATTCTGGAAAACCAAAACAGCAACCAAGAAGAACTAGTTTAGCAATATCTCCAGACTGGACAACATTGAATGTTCCTGCTGATGTAATATTGGATATAGTTTCCAATCATCACAATAGAATAGAGGGATTTCCATTTAAAAAATGTAATGTACACAACAGTATACTGGTTTGATAGGATTTATGTACCCTAGATTGATTGATTAATCCTAATCAATCTTGTGGGAGCAAGGGTTTCTTCTAATGCCTATTCAGTACTATTGGTTGGAAACTTGATTTGTTTATCTCCGTGGAGCTGTGACTCAATCAATTATGGGCATTAAGCTTGATTAAATGGAGACATGTCTCCACCCATTCTATGTGGGTCTTGATTAGTTTACTGGAATCCTATAAAAGTGGAGACATTTTGGAGAAAGCTGGAGATTCTGAGAGAACAGAGAAGGACAACAGAACGCTGCAGAACCACAAAGCAGAGAATCCACCAGTCAGCTACTTTTGGAGATGAAGAAAGAAAATGCCTCTTGGGGAGCTTCATAAAGCAAGAAGCCTGGAGAGAATGCTAGTAAATGCTGCCATGTGCCCTTCCAGTTGAGAGAGAAACACTGAATGCCTTCTTGGACCAAGGTATCTTTCCCTAGATGCCTTAGATTGGGTATTTCTATAGACTTGTTTTAATTGGGACATTTTCTCGGCCTTAGAACTGTAAATTAGCAACTTATTAAATTCCCCTTTTTGAAAGTCATTCCATTTCTGATATATTGCATTCCGGCAGTTAGCAAACTGGAACAAACAGCAATCTGGAAGTGCACCAAACATACACTTTTCTTCTCAAATTTAAAACTGGGGAAAAATAAAATTTTCATGAATTTAAAAGACTTTGTGAAAAATGGAAAAAAATTAGCATAATTTTGACTCGAGTGGTAGGGTAGCTTACATGGGTTTTGCTAAGCTCCACAACTCAGCCTGATGCCAAAGACCCTGACTTCACAGATGCTGGGGCAAAGCACATATACTGGTTCCTCCTTCACTGGAGTCTGGTCAAAACACTGGGGAAAAAAAAGTATGCCACAGTGGATCAGAACTCCATAAGGTCTCTTTTCCTGGTGTCATATTTTCCTCTCCTCCTGGAAGCTACTGGAAAGGAAACACAGTACCAGTATTTCACATTTATTTGGAAGCTCCATTCAATGCTTGACCAGGATCATTTCTATAAACAGAGTATCACAAATTGGGTGGTTTAAAACCACAGAAATGTACTGTCTCACGGTTCTGGAAGCCAGAATCCCAGAGCACGGTGTCAGCAGAGCCCTGCTCCCTCTGATGTTTGTAGGGAACAATCTGTTCCCTGTGTCTCTTCTGGCTTCTGGTGGTGGCATGCCCGCAGTCATGGGGTTCTCTGCCTCAGATTTCGCACGGCATTCTCTCCTCTCTCTGTCTGCGTGTCCTCCCTCCTTCTCATAAGGACACCAGTCATTTGGGATTAAGGCCCACCTAAATCCAGTCTGGTCTCACTTTAACTAGTTCATATCTTCAAGGCCCTATTTCAAATAAGTTCACATTTACATGGGTTAGGACTGAACATGTCTTTATTGAGGAACACTATTCAACCCATAACATTTTCTCTTTGCTTCACTTGCACCCTCTCTCTTCCCCTGCCCACTGGCCTTCATGGAACTAGGGCCATGCCTAAGAGAATGCCTACTGCAATTGGCATCTAGTTAATAAAATGTAGAACTCAACACAAGAGGCAAATATCAGAAGCCATTTTCCGAGGGTTGGAAGAGAAACCATAAGACCCGTGAGAGCCCTCACTCCTTTGCTCAGGCTTTCTGTAGGCTCCAAGGCACCATGGGGCCAGGGAGCAGGCAGATGTGCTCGCATCTCGCATCTGCTGCTGTCCAGAAGCTGCAGTGCTCTTGGCTCACAGGCTCACCAGAAATGGCACGAAGAAGGAAGGAAGCCTGTGAGATATTCCAGACTGGAGATACCCCGCTGTGCCCAGCAAAGTGCCAACCACCAGCCTATTTTTCTAGCTGTCCATTTGGTTCTATTTGAAACAGGGTGTTTGGTTATATAATCACAATGTATTATTCCAGTGACAGAATATACATTTTTATCTATTTTTATTAAAATACCCTCAAGGGTTTCTATGATAGGGGAAAAAAAAAAGGCGGGGGTGGGGGAGCAGAAATAGAAGCCCCAAATTTAATCCTTTTTCTCTCTAATGGTTCATATTTGTGACTTTGTTGTTCTTGATTGTGAGAATAATTCAAAGTCCCAAATATGCAAAAGCCATTTGGAAATGTTTTAAAAGGGCAGCCAAATAGGCGCTTCTCATCCAAATAATGAGTCTGATTTTTTTTAACTTTTGTTTGTCTTCACTAATTATTTAACTTTGATTTTAATGCTTGCTCACTGAATAAATACTCCTAAATAGGTTAAAAGAATTGAGAAATAAGATCATCCAAAAACATTAGTCATACAATGTGCTCTAGCGATAAGAGTACTGCGCTGAGAATGAAGAAAGTTTTACTTCTGGCCCTTCCTTAAGCTGTGTGACTTAGGAAGCCATTTACTTTCTCTGGGCCTTTTCCTTCCCCTGGCAAATTAGATGGGTTGGCTATACAGGAACTGTTTAAGAAGTTGAAAAAGTGATCAGACTTTGACTAGAAATATGAATGGAGCTGATCGGAATAGGACTAAGGTAAATCTGAATAAAGGGTAAAGGATAATATCGTCCATATTTTAAAACTTCAACTTCTGTGTGAGACCAAAGGAAGGGATGTTTTATTTGGTGCAAAATTTGTATTTTGGGTAGCGCATTACATAATTTAACCTGTATAGTCAGTTTAGTTGAACACCATAAGTACATGGAATCTTGAATAGGGCGAGACCTTGTTGGTTTGTACAGGTTAGTGTGATGCCCTGATACATCCCAGAGTAATTTGGACAGTGTATAAAACAGTAATTTGGGCAGTGCATAAAAAAATATTCAACTTCCCCATTTGGGGAATTCCTGAAATTCTTGCAAGCAGTGGGGACAGCCAAACCAATAGGCTGAGCCCTCAATCTTGGGGTTCACCCCCTATTAAACTTATTTCTGTGATGGATAGGCTAAACCTCACCCCCAGAGACCCTCTTTTGTTGCTCATATGTGGCCTCTCTCTCTAAGCCAGCTCAGCAGATGAACTCACTGCCCTCCCCCCTACGTGGGACATGACTCCCAGGGGTGTAAATTTCCCTGGCAATGTGGGACAGAACTCCTGGGATGAGCCAGGACCTGGCATCATGAGATTGAGAAAGACTTCTTGACCAAAAGGGGGAAGTGAGAAATGAGAAGTTTCAGTGACTGAGAGATTTCAAACAGAGTAGAGAGGTTATCTTTGAGGTTATTCTTATGCATTATATAGATATCCAGTTTTAATCTATGGTGTATTAGCATGAAATATCTGAAACAGTTGAGCTGTGTTTCAGTAGCCTTGATTCTTGAAAATGATTGTATATTGATACAGTTTTTATAATATGATTTTGTGATTGTGAAAACCTTGTGTCTGATGCTCCTTTTTTCCAGAGTATGGACAGATGAGTAAAAAAATAAAGATAAAAAAATAAAGATATAATGGAGGTGGGGATAAAGGTAAAAAATTGGGTAGATTGAAATACCTGTGATGAATGAGAGGGAGAGGTAGGGAGTATGGAATGTATGAGTATTTTCTTTTTTCCTTTTTCTGGAGTGATGTAAATGTTCTAAAAATGATCATGGTGATGAATACATAACTATATGATGATATTGTGAGTCACTGATTGTACACCATGTATGGACTATATGTGTGTGAAGATTTCTCAATAAAAAATATATTTTAAAAAAGTTGATGGGTTGGACTCTGAGGTAGACTAGTATTTCCTGACCTCTCAGTTGCTCTCAGAAGTCAGCAAACTTCTTTTGGTGACTGTATCTTATGTTTCCTTTGAGGACCCTCCCCATTTCTGCTCTCAGTCCATATGTTTTGGGTGGTGCTCCACCACTGTGCTGGTCTGAATTTGTGGTGGACCCCAGAAAAGCCATGCCCTTTGATCCTCATTCCATATTGCTGGGTGGGAGCATTTTGATTGTTTCTATGAAGATGTGACCCACCCAGTTGTGGGTGGTAATTTTTGATTAGATGATTTCCATGGAGGTGTGTTTCCAGCCACTGAAGGTGGAATTGCTTGCTGGAATCCTTTAAAAGAGGAAACATTTTGGCAAGAGTTCCTTTTTGGTAGAGCCACGAGAAAGCCAGCAGATGCCGCCATGTTCACCATGTGCCCTTCCAGCTGAGCGAGAAACGTTGAATGTCATCGACCTTCTTGGACCAAGGTATCTTTCCCTGGATGCCTTAAATTGGAAATTTCTGTAGACTTGTTTTAATTGGAACATTTTTCAGCCTTAGGACTGTAAACGAGCATCTGATTAAATTCCTGTATTTTTTTTTTTTTTTTGCATGGGCAGGCACCTGGAATTGAACCTGAGTCTCTGGGATGGTAAATTCCCCTATTTAAAAGCCATTCCATTTCTGGTATATTGCATTCTGGCAGTTAGCAAACTAGAACAACCAGAAAGCTTAGAATTTGGGATCTGCTCTATAGCAGTAGGAGTAAGAAGAGCAGCATGAAGGGATTGCTAGAAGTAAAATTTGATATTTTAAAGCAAAAGTGCTTGCAAACCAAGCTGTTTCTTATTTTCTCTGCTAGTTAGCTATTGTTATATGACAAATTACCACAGATTTAGCAGCTTAAAACAAGATACACTTATTCTCTCACAGTTTCTGTGGGTTGGGGGTCTGGACACATCTTATCAGGGTTCTCAGCCTTAGGGTCTTACTAAGCTATAGTCAAAGCACTGGGCAGGGTTGCAGTCTCATCAGAAGCTTGACCGGGGAAGATCTGCTAGTAAGCTCTCTTAGCTTGTTCACAGAATTAATTTTCTTTTGCTAGGAGGACTGATCTCTGGGAAAAGAATGCAAGCTTTTCCTCTCATCCTAGGAAGTAAAGAGGGAATCCCAGGATCTCCAGGATGGGATGGACCTTGGAGCCATGTTTCAAAAATTCTCATTATATTTTAAATTCTTCTACTGCAATCAAAACAGGATGGTATTCCTGGACCAGACAAGTCCTGAAACCTAGAGGGCTCAGCCTCTCCAGAACATCAGCTAGTTCCATCTCCCTGTCCCATATTATTGACAGCCCCTTCCAACATGAAAAAGTTAGAATGGCCATAGTCCAAATGCCCTTAAAGAGAGGGATAGAATGATCAAAGGTGATGGTGGAGTTATACAAAGAAGGTAGGGTTTAACAAACAAATACGATTGTTGAATCATTGAATTGATATTTCTTTTAGTCTCCAGTATCTTAGAGCAGCTAGAAGTAAAAACCTAAAATTGTGGAACTATAACCCATAGCAAACTCTGAAATCTGTTCTACAACAAATTGTTGTGCTATGTTTTGAAATTTATTGCTTTTTTGCATATATGTTATTTTTCACAAAAAAGAAAAAAAAAGTTGATTGTGATGATAAAACAAAACAAAACAAAACAACCCAACTTAAAAAGTGCATCAAAGTTTTCAACATATGCTTCACCAAAGATATGTGGATAGCAAATAAGCACATGAAAAGATGGTCAACATCATTAGACATGAGGGAAATGTAAATCAAATCCACAGTGAGATACTACCACACATCTGTTAGATACCTAAAATTAGAAAGGCTAGGCATAAGTAATGTTGATGAGGTTGCGAAGGAACCAGAGCTCTCATGCATGGCCAGCGGAAATGTAAAATGGTACAAACACTCTTAAAAAGCTAGACATACACCTACCATATGTTCCAGCCATTCTACTCTTAGGTATTTACCCTGGGAAAAGGAAGATATAGGTCCAAAGAGCAGGGAGCCAAAAAGTGTATCAACAGGATGAATAGTGGGTGGTATATCCATATAATGGACTATTACTCAGCAAATAAAAAAAAAAATTGAAATATCGATACATACAACAACATGGATGGATCTCAAAATAATTATGTTGAGTGAAAGAATCCAAATCCAAAAGTGAACAGACTGGTTCCATGCATATAAAACTCTAGAAAATGCAAATCATCTATAGTGATGGTAAGCAGTGATGGTTGCTTGGGGGTGGGTGGCAGAGAGCAGGGAGGGGAGGGAGAGGAGGATTACACAGAAGGGTGACCAGGAAACTTCTGAGAGTGATGAATATATTCATTATCTTGATAACTTATCAGACTGTTCACTTTGAATGGAAAGTTTTTGTATGTCAATGACACTCCTTAAAATTTCTCTACTGAGTCACTGCCAAGAGATTTTCAACAAAGGTCTCTTTATCAAAATCAGAGATAAGGTAGTGCCAAAATACGCAAATGAAAAAGAGTCTTGTACTCAGCAAGTGGAGGTTGGTGAGCCCCATGAGTTTTCCATGGAGATGAAACATCAGATGTATGGGGTGAGACTGTGGAGAACAGCAGGTCTGGCTGGAATGTCTAAGAAAGAGGCTTAACTTCCCATCCCTGAGCTTAGTTTCCTCATCTACAAAATGATCATGTTGGGCAAGTTAATCCAAGGCTCCATGGTGTGGTGGATAGACCATGGGATTTTCCACTAGAAACATCAGTGGCCTTGGGACCCAACTGTCCCAAGGGGAGATTACTAACCCCTCACCCAGCTGTGCTGGCGATTTGGGTTATTGATGCTGAAGAGTGCCTTGCAGAGGGCAGGTCTGTAGCACTACGGATTCCAGTAGGTGTGATCCTTAGTCCACCAACTCAGACAAGCAAGATAGAATTTTTCCTTTATTTTTCTGGTACTACAGTTAATTTCTACTTTGAGCCATCCATCCATCGTTGATTGTACACTCAACCAATTTCTTGATGCCATTCCCTAGAGTAATTTTTAAGCTCAGGAAGGTGCATGTGGGGTCCTGGGGGTGGGGTGGGTGGTGGGTGGGAGGCGGGTATTCTGGGCATTAGAGCTCCACTGTTTTACCCTTGCTGGGTCTGCTGAGATGCCCATGTTTCAGACTGACCCTTGGTGGATGAGCCCTATTTTGTGCACTCACAAGCCCTCTTCAGGTTCAGCTCTCTAGCTTCTCCTGTGCCGCAATCAGAAGGGCAGACAGGTACAGGAGTTAAAGGCATGGGCTCTGGGATCAAACTTCCCAGACACGAAGCCCGATCCTTCCATTTCCTAGCCAGGGTGGAAACTTAGTTTGCACATCTGAGAACAAAAAGGGGATTAAAATACCTTAACTCTTGGGGTTGTAGTGAAAATTAAATGAGCCACTGCATAAAAAGCACTGGAAGCAGTGCCTAGAGCATGGTGACGTTTGTTTTGTCCTGCTGGGGCATGGGAGACCCCATCTGCCCTTCTGCCTGGGGTCTTGTTTCCTTCACCCCTGCCCCTGCCAAAGGTGGCACCTGGCCTCTCTAGTCTTATCTTTCCAAAATTACCTGGGAATTCTGAGGGTGGAGGGGGCAGGACACAGGGCCCTGTCATCATCTGTGCACTTGATGCCTCCATCTCTGTATAGTTTAGTGCTGGGAATCTTTATCAGGGCTTGGGGAGAAAGTGAAAAGCGTAAGGGCAGAAAGTCCCATGACTCCTCATCATGCATTCTTAAAAAAAAAAAAGATGAATTCAGAAATATATCTCCACTCAGATGTGGCCTCTCTCACTAAGCCAACTTGACAGGTGAACTCACTGCCCTCCCATCCCCTCACGTGGGACATGACTCCCGGGGTGTAAATCTCCCTGGCAACGTGAGACAGAACTCCCGGGATGAGCCGCGACCGGCATCATGGCATTGATAAAAGCTTCTCAACCAAAAGGGGGAAGAGAGAAATGAGACAAAATAAAGTTTCAGTGGTTGAGAGATTTCAGATAGTCGAGAGGTTATTCTAGAGGTTATTCCCATGCATTATATAGATATCCCCTTCCAAGTTTTGGTGTACAAAGGGAAATACCTGAAACTGTTGAGCTGTAATCCAGTAGCCTTGATTCTTGGAGATGATTGAATAACTATAGAGTTTTTAAGGTCTGTCCTTGTGACTGTGAAAACCTTGTGACTGACATTCCCTTTATTCATTGTAAGGATAGATGAGTAAGAACAAAGACAAAATAAATAAATAAATAAACAATAAGGGAGATGGGGGATGGGATGTTTTGAGTGTTCTTCTTACTTTTATTTTTGTTTTCTTAAAAAAAAAATGTGCAGAGCTCATATTTGGAATGATGGTAGCATGACACCGTGAGCATGATTAACAGTTCTGAAATATGCATTTGAATGGGGTTAAAAGGGGGAAATGTTGTATTGTATATGTGGTTCTAAAATAAAAAGTTTTTAAAAAATCCATGAAACTGCACTATACAAACAGTGACCCCTAAGTTACCGTGGACTATAGTTAATAGAACAATAATAAAAATGTACTCTCACCAACTGTTCCAAATGTGCCACACCAATGCAGAGTGTTAATAATAGGGTGGTATATGGAAAATCTGTATTTTATGCATGATTTTTCTGTAAACCCAAAATTTCTCCAATAAAATGTATGTGTGTGTCCATATATATTTTTCGTATTATATATATACATATATAAAATCTCCACCAGGATCTCGAAACTCCAAAGCCTAGTCCTGATTCCTTGGCTTTCTGTTTTCTGCTCTGCCAGCCTTTGGAGTCACAAGTGCAGGTGTCCTGGGTGATTGAATGCAGGCTGGGCCCTAGGGGATAGGGGACTGCAGGAGGAAACCTTTCATTAACATTTCAAATGTTACAGCCAGCCTGGTTCCCCAGGATCTAGGAGGGAAGACCCCCTGGCCCCTGACCACCTGGCGTTTGGACTCGGGATGGCTGTGGCGTCAGCACAGGAGCCCACACCTGTTGCATCAGGCTCCTGCAGCATGTGCTTGGGACCTGGACATTACCTGGTGTCGTTGCAAAGATCAGGGCTCAGCAGAGAGGGGTGAGAATGCCCTGAGAGTAGAATCAGCTGCAATTCCACTTTCTCCTGGGGATGGGTAGTATGTTCTAAGAGCAGGTTGATGGGTATCTCCTGATGTTTTTGAAGTGAATTTGTGCGGGAAAAATATATATCAAAGAGCAATGTCATTCTGCCACCTTGTGGCAGTGTCATTCTATGCTTTTTTTTTTTTTCTTGTTATTGTGGTCTGTAGCCTAGAGGTTGTTAGGGATGAATGGCTTTTCCTGAAAAGAACAAGCACTGAATGCTACACACGATCTATAAACTACCAATACACTTTCTATGGAGAAGGGACTATTTGAATATGAGTGATATCATTAAGATGAATCTTTGAGTTGCATGATACTTCAAATATTCACTCAACAAACATTCATGAACTGTTTTCCTCCATGCATGGAGCCTAATTAGGCTCTGGGGAAAATTATAAACTTGAAGTCTCTGTCTTTAATGAGTTTTAAATATACCAGAGAATAAGGGCATTTTGCATAAATACCTATATGGCAAGGCAAAAAATGTATGTATCAAAAGAGGAGCTCAGTATAAGCAGGGAAAGAAGCTGATACAGTAAGGGAAACTGGAAAATTCTAATGAGGGAAGTAGCATTTGAGGATAGAGAGTCACCAAGTATCTTTGAGCAGGGGAGGGACGTAAGAGGATCTGCGGGGTAGAAAGATTGCTGCCTTAATAGTGGAGAACAATGAGCAGTGGAAAACAATGAGCCACAGGTTTTTTAAAATCACACACCACTAACAAGACAAAGGAAAAATACAGTGTGTATGCACCTTAATAAAAGTATTTGATTTATAAATTGCAAGCATTCAGTGACATATCATGTACATTATAAGGCATACATTAAAAGGAGGAGGTTAAGATAGTGAAAATAGTAGTCCCAGCATTTTCTTCTGATGTCCCATTGAATTGTCATGTTCACCCCACTTTGGAGCCCATGAGTGTAAACTAGGATAAGCAGGAAGATGGAAAAAATGAGGGCAGAGCGATCATAAGGCAGATGTTAGTACAGTGCAGGCAAGGGATAATGCAGACCCAAGTAGGTAGAGACAGAGAAAAATTGCAAAAAGGGATGGGTGTTGTAGAGATAGAATTATGGAATCAGGAGTTTAGGAGGGAAGAATTGCTAAAGGTAATTCTGAGTGTTTTGTTTTTAAAACTTATGCTGTTGGGAAAGTTGTGAATCATTTACTGCAAGAGAGCCTATCAGAAAAAAGGTAGGTTTCTGGAGAGGATAAAGAGTTTGGCTTTTTATATGTTGAGTTCTAAGTACCAGTGAAATAGTTCTGCTTCACTGTCCAGCAGGAATCTGGAGATCTGGAAGTGGACTTCAGAAAAGAAGTCCCGAGTAGAGCAGGGTCACCTGGCTCAGACAAGATGGCCAAACTGTGGAAGTGTATCAAGCTGCCCAAAGAAAGACTACAGAGTGAGAAGAAGAGAGCTAAGGACGCACCCTTAAGGACCCAAGATCTAAGGGGTGCCACAGCTCAGTTTCCCTGGGAGATAAACCAAGATGGAGGTTTGCCAGCAGGAGGTGTCCTGGGGTGTGTTCTCAGGAGCCACCCTGCTGGGGAGTGCAGGATGCAGGAGTGGGTGGAAGGAGCAGTTGAATGTTGATGCAATTTCAACAGAGGCTTCAGGTGATTTCCTGGGGAGCACTGCAACTGGGTTGCGCCTTCGAGAGATGTCTAGTGGCCTGCTAGCCTGCAGGCATCTCTTCCCAACTCCACATTCACTGACGTCCAGTTGGTCTTGAAATCGGCAACAGTGGGGCTATTAACACCATGCAAATTGCCCAATGTTACAAACCAGGACTCTTACTTCTTCTCTGCAGAACTAGCTGTTAGGTATTAATCAGTGTACACCCTTATGTCCCAAAATGAGGCAAGAAGACTAAGCCTTTGTATCTTTGCAACAACTAACCATTGGATGTGGGGTGCCCCTGTGGTGGGGATGATGCTTTGGGTGGGGTAGCTCCCTTCTCCTGAGGACCATACCTGAAGGAGAACATGGTTGTAAGCCCACCGCAGACAACACTCCTTTGCACCTGGGGAAATTAGTGCCTTGCAGGTAAAGGAGGAGCACAGGCAGCATACCACAGAATCTAGAATATAGGTTTCTGGGGGACAAGATGGGCACAGAGCATGGGAAATTAAGTCTTCAAATGCACAGGCGTCCTATATGGAATTGTGGGAATGTTTTGGTGATGGATGGTGGTGATGGTAGCACAGCGTTGTGGACACAATGAACAGCGCTGAAATATACATCTCAATAGGATTAAAAATGGAGACATTAGATTGTATAGATGGTAACAGAATAAAAATTTTTTAAAAATCCATGGAACTACACTACACAAACAGTGAGCCCTAAGTTAAGCCATGGACTTTAATAATTCACTGATAAAAACGTGCTGTCATCCATTGTAACAAATGTTCCACAGCAATGCAAGGTGTTGGTGGTGGCTGGTGCATGGAAATCCTGTATTTTATTTATGATTGTTCTGTAAACCCACAATTTCTGTAATACAAAAAAAAAAGAAAGAAAAAAACAAAAGAGGCTATGAGTTTAATTGGTCCAATACAGATGGACCTTGATTTACCCAGAACAAGTACGTCCAGTCCGTGGGTGCCCGGCCTTTAAGAAGAGCTAATATTTAAAACAGCAGATCCCAACCCGGGGTCACATGGTCCTCAGCAGTTCCACATATGTATCAGTTATTTTAAAACATCTCCGAAAATTGCAGCTGGCCTCACCAAATCTGAGTAGGAGCCAGTTTCCTTTCTCACTGGTGAGAGAAAGAGCATTCCCAGCAGAGGAGATAATACGTTGTCTGGAGCCAGGAAAGAGCTTGGGGAGTTTGCCTTTCAAAAACACAGCCAGTGGGACAGAAGTTTAAGAGAGAGGAGGAGGGAGACGAGATTCACACTTAGAGACCAGCGTTCAGAGCTAGAATTAATTTAAAAGGACAATGGGAAACCATGATACGATTTTAACAGGAGATTGCCACAATCCCATCATAGACACAAATGTACACAGAAATGCAGCATTTCTAAAATTGCATTCAATTTAGCTGAAGAAACTTTTCAATTCTTGTCATGGAGGAGAACATCATCTTGACACAGTTCAGTGGCTTCCAGCTCAGGAAAGCACTAGACTGATTCAGGATTCACTCCAATACGTTCTTCCTTTCCACTTCTCTCCAGTGGAATCTGGATTCAGGTGGGGATTACTCACCGTCTCGGTCTGGGGGAAGTGCTTTGGGGTCCCAACACCTTAGCATTGAGATACAACCACTCAGCTGCTGGGTAGGACACTGACATTCTCTCTGGGGGCTGCAACCTCATGGTTACGTACGCCCTGAGAAGGCAGGCCATCTTCAGTTTACCTGGGGATCCTACAAGGCTTGCTGTGCTCTCAACACAGACTTCAGCTTGGGGAGGGCAGGTGCCCGACCCTGCTGGATCTAAACTCTATTCATGACTTTCCGATTTCCTCTCTTTCACTTGCTGGTTGAGCTCTGCCTTTTGGGTGGGACAATGGCTCATGTCTTCACCCATATCCACCATTCTTACAGTAGAGTTGGCCCATTCCCGGGGGAAGGTGACCAGGTCAGTGAGTTCCGTGGAGGGTGGTAAACCTACCCAGCCCCCACCCTCTTAGGGTGCAGACCCACAAGCACTGGGCCCGCTGATGAGATGGATGTGGATTGAGTGGTTGCAAGCCACAGGCACAAGTTAAAGGGCAGCTAGAGGGTAGCTTTTGCTGCCTCCATTTCTACACTCATTTTGGAGACGGTGCTCTGGTGTTTCCTCAATCTCTTTCCCACCTCTCTGGTGCATCTCTGCTTCCTCTCTGCTTCCTCAGCCTGTGGTATATTTTATCTCAGCTCTTCCCATTGGAAACCTGCTCTGTAACTCCACATCTTCACCTTTGGCCCTGAGGCCAATGACTTCTGGGCCCACCAGCCAAATATTTGCGAATTTAGTTTCTGGTCTGAGGTGACTGTAGGTGGGGCAGAGAGAGGCCCTCAGGTGACAAGCGAAGGACATTCAGCTGGGGATGGGGCCAGAGAGCTGAGAGACGAGTTCATGGAAAAGTCTGAAGAAATGTTATTCTGCCATAGTTCAATTCACATTCTAGAACGTTCACATTGGCTGCTGTGTAGCAATGGAGGAAGGAGGAAGGCCAGTTAGTTGGCTCTCAGGGAAGTCCAAACTAGAGCTAATAGTGACTTGGACCTGGGTGTGTCCCTGGAGATTTGCTTTGTATTTGTAAGATCTGGTATGTCCTGTACGTCTAAGTGAGGGACCATATCATTCCATCCTGTCGAGAATGCTTGTAGTGTAGTTCTGGATATTTGTGGAATTTATGAATTCTATTTCAAGCCACTTTCCCTTTTATCCTGAAATAAATGGAATGTATTCTCATTCTGGGGAGGTCTAACCATTTCATATAATTTCTGATCACTGGCAAACACCAGCCAAAGAAATGCAAATGTATTCAGCGAACTCACCCAGGATTCATTTTGTCTCCTGAAAACTCATCTCTGGAGGTGGGTGGGGTCCTGTTTGTCAATTAGTAAACAGTTAGTGGAGGAGAATGCGCATTTGCTGTTCATTCTTAAAAATGAAAAAAAAGAGGTGTCCAGCGCTTCTCTTTAGCCTGACGCCGGCCAGTTCCAGCGTTAGGGGAAAAACCTGAGTCTTGTTCTGCCTTGGCTGAGTCCACACAAGCTGTCCTCCTCATTTACTAAAATGGAAATATTAACTGGTCGGCCGCCAAGGTCAACAGCAGACACACCCCTGGTGCTTGTGTGCCTCCTGCCAAGATTTTCTGTCCCTTTGGTGGCAAATCTGCCCCTGCAGTGTGAGCAAACACACCATCTGCACGGAGTCTGTGGGACAGAAAAGCATGAACCAATCACCCACGTATAATTAGCCCATCCCATCCGTCTTTTTAATTTCTGTAACCACAACCACTATAGAATACTTTTGAGAAACAGGAAATTATTATAAGAACTGCTCAATGATTACACTGGAGATAATTCACAAACTATAGAGCAGAGCTACTTAAAAGCAAAGCAGACGTCCAAGGTGGAAAGCTAACTGCAGAGAGGAGGCAATGCTAGAAACAGCTGGCTAGCAGGGACCACCCTCTGGCGTAGCAGCCTAAAAACTGACATTTTTTTTCCCCCTTAAGGCCTACCCTGTAGGTCTGGAGCAGTGGAAAGAGCTTGTTCTTGCTTGTTTAACAATTAATTTTAAATAGGAATGTTGGCAGGACTTATTTAAGCAGATCTGTCTGAAAAAATACAGTATAATATCAAAGGACATCCTCAACAGTATTTCACAAGACTTTAAAACAAAGACAGTGAAAGCTGTGAAGTGACTTATAAATGGTGGAGTGTTGATGCTGCAAAGTGCCTTTGGCATGCGAACGACAGAAAGATCAGTTGTTCCCAAACCTTTTGGTCACAGGATCCCTTTGCACTTTTAAAAATAATTGAGGATCCCGAAGAGCATTTGTTTATGTAAATTCTATCTATGGATATTTACTGTATTAGAAATTAGAAATGAAAAATTTTAAGAACAAGAATATGTAAATGTACCTTCACCAATCACTGAGGTGATGTCACAAAGCAGGTGCCTTCTGGAAAACTCCATGATGCAATTGGGAGAGGATGAGAGTGAAAGAGGTAAATAACTTCTTGGTATTATTATGAAAATAGTTTTGCTCTTAGAGATACACTGAAAGTTTCTCCAGGCTTCTCAGGGGTCCCTGAGCATATGTTTTTTTTCTTTTTAATATTTTTATTGAGATATTTTCATGCACCATACAGTCCATCCAAAGTATGCAATCAGTGGCTCACAATATCATCACATAGTTGTGTATTCATCACCATGACCATTTTTAAAATGTTTACATCAATCCAGAAAAATAAATAAAAAGAAAAATGAAAGCCCCCATCCATCCCATACTCCTTACCCCTCCCTCTCATTGACTACTAGTATTGTACTCTACCCATTTCTTTTTAAAGCTTAAGGGTTTATTGTGAGAGAGAAAGGAAACAACACAGGTAGAGCAGGGGAAGAATAGGCAGGCGGGACCCAGTGAAACCTGTTAGCAAAAGGAAAGGAAAAATGGTTCCAACTCGCTTTCTGACAGCTTGTGGTTTTAAAGGAAAAAACATGTCAAGAGAGGTGGGGGGTGATGAGTGGCCATAAGCATCACTGGGAGATATCAGGCTGGTGCAGATAATGCCTTCATGCTCATGGCTGTCTGGTCTGGCCTCTGGTGGGTGGGGTGTCCACACACTCATGCTCATCTATCTTGCTGGCACATCAGGTCCTGCCAGAGAAGCTGCTGAGGGAGAGAAAGTGAAGAGCCCTCATGCCAAAGAATCCATTTGTATGTTGTTTTATTTTCTGAGACCTGACATTCTTGCCTTTTTATTTTAATAAAGTTGACTGGAGCTGGGATTAGATTTGGGGGGATGCCTTAGCTCAGCTTGAAGCAATTTTTAGAAGGAGCAGGGATATTGTGTTCTTTTCTATGGTTACTTCCTGCTGTCAAAGGGGTGAAGTTGGGGAAGGAAAAATTGCTTTGAGCCAGGTGGAAGCATCATTAATTGGGCTGTGATAGGAGGAGGGTTTTTTTGGGGGGGGGGGTTGGCTGTGTTCCAATAAAGCTTTATTTACAAAAACAGGTGATGGGCCAGAAACAGGCCAAAGTTTTCCAAACTCTGCTCTAATCTAAAGAAGTTACCACCAGTTACAGTCTCTCAAAGCAGCTTCCTATTTTTCTTTATAGCACTTGACCCAATTTATGACTCTACAGCCCAAAGACAAGAATTCTGTCTGTTTAGCACATCACGATATATGTGTCTAGCTAGCATTGCGCTTGGCATATAGGTGATCGATAAGTATTCACATGATTCTCAAGTGCCCTAAACTAATAATCTTACACACTTAATAAGTAGGGATTTAAGAAATACATTTACATGAGTGTGTATCTATGCGCATGCACATGAAGAGAGAGACAGACAGTAAAGTTATTAGGAGTGTGAAAACATTTCCTTCTCTTCTTTCTAGAACCTGTCATCAGCCTAGCATATATAATGCACTCTTTATGCATTTTGTATAAATGTATTTACTTTTCTTCCCGTTAAGTACTCTCATTGCTTTGGAGTTTATTTCCAGAGTTCCTTATTAAATGTTTGCTATGCATAAGGTGTTGTGTGAAAAAGCAGTGATACCAGGTCTTTTGAGAAGACAGCAGTAATACTGTCTGCTTGTTTTGCCTTTTTGGGCTCAGGGCTGAGCTGTACCGTGCCTCAGGAAAGTTTGAGCTGCTTGATGGTATTCTGCCCGAACTGTGAGTGACTAATCACCACGTGCTGCTTTTCTGCCAGATGACGTCTCCCATGACCATCAGGGAGGATTTCTTTGCTTTTTGGGACTTCCTTTACCTGTGCCTGGATGGTAAGTACGGAGAGAAATTAGGCTTAGAAGCCAGGACACCGAAAATGAAGGGATAATGGGCACTTACATCCAGTCTCAGGCAAAAAGGAGGGGTAAAACTGTTGAAGAATTAACTAAGTAGGGTAGGATGAAGCTATTCTACATAGCTACTTTTTGATATCCTTAAGCTTAAACTGAGCTAAAATCATTTGCATGGCTCTGTACCCCACATATTAACCAACACTAGTGCATCCAGAGTATGTATTCTACATGTTACATTGATATGGCATCAGTACCTCCTGGATTTTGCATACTATGTAAAATGTCTGCCTAACTTTAAGAATGAAGTTTAAATACCATGTCCTAAAAATTAATAAGAAAATATATATGGAACAAAATATGAATTTCAGGAAACTTCCTAAATTACTTTATGATAGGAGCAGGTTTTAAATTTCTGTTGTAGCAGAAGCATGTTTTCAGAATTCTGCTGGTTAGTAACGGCTGCTATTAACCTGTGAACAAACTTAGATAGACATAGTCAGAGGTAGGGGCTTAGGAGGAAAATTAATAGGGAGATCATTAAGGAGGAGTGATTTTTTAGTAAGATTTAAGGGGCAAAGTGATGAATCTATGAAATAAGTTGTTATTTTTGGAGAGTTCAGCATCTTCGGGTTTTAGAGCTTCTTTGGCATTAGAACAGTTTGAAGGTTTTAAATTTCTGAAAAACAAATTTTATAAGTAAAATTTATAGAGCAATAGATATTTTTTAGAGTTTTTAAGAACATTGTTGGTTGGCTACCTGTTTTTTTAACCCCTTATCCCACCCAACCGTATTATTTATTTGTTCTTTTTTTGTCCCTATTTTTTCACTCATCTGTCCATACCCTGAATAAACAGCATCAGCCACAACGCTTTCACAATCACACGGCTGCCCCATACTTTGAGAATCCCTGATAGGTGAAATGAAAATGGTTGATGGGTCCCTGCTGGATGCCACTGAATGTGCGTGGAAGTCTGCATACAGGTGGACACTCGGTTAGTGCTGTTTAGTTTAAAATCTACTGCCCAAAGAAAGGATTGTAATCTAATGTGGAAAAGAAGAAGATTCCTATTTTACACAGTTCAAAAATATGTCAGAGCCAGTTCATGTAAGATAGCAAAGCTGAATGCAAAATTTATTTGGACTAATTCTTAGTCCACCTGTTTTATGTGCATTAAACAAATGGTTTGGTCATTGATGTAATTTTAAAAATAACTATTACCACAACACATACCATTTATTGAGTGCCTGATGAATATCAAGTGTATGAAAGTTTATCACGTGCTCTGTGTTAGGAACTCTGTGACGTGCTCTATAGTATGAATTATTATTCATATTTCAAAGACCAGAAAATGAAGGCTTAAGGAGATTAAGTCAATCATCCAGGTAGCCTAGCTGGCTTGTAGGAGAACTGGGTTTCTAAGCCAAAATGCCTGCCCTGACAAAATCTCAGGTGCTTAAACAAGAACTATAGTGTGTCCCATAAAAAACCCTGGTCATTGGGCCCTAAGGGAAAGCCTCACACACTCCAATGCATGTTACTGTCAACCACGTTGATTCAGCATCCAATAAATGAGTGTTGTCACATGCTAGGCATTGTACAGGGTGCTGATGAGGGCACCCAAAAATAACACAATGTAGGCAAACATTACTATATAGTCCCTGCCTTTACCAAACTAAATGCACGAAGACAGAAAATTAACAATTCACGATGGGATATGGTAAGTGCCCAGTAAGAGGAAGAGTTAAGATGTGTCATTGGCATTTGGGGGTGTGTGTCAGGGCACATCATGGGGGCCAGAGGGGTCAGCTAAAGCATTGTGGAGAAGGAGGGTCTTTGCTGGATTTTGTAGGAAAGGAGATGATTTGTGGGAAAGAAAAATGAACTTGGAATCAGAAAGTGGAATTCAGCTGGAGCCCCCCCTCTGTCATTAACTAGATGTGTGACCTTGAGCCAGTTAAAGATCCTCCCTCCATATGAAGGTAGCACAGCTGTAACACCTGCAGTCACGCTGGTTGAATTCACCAAGGTGCCAGGCCAGGCGGCTTGTGGTCCCTTCCCTTGGCCATAGCCAAATGTTTACCTCTCCAGAGTCCTGCCTGGTGACCCCAATGTGGCGTGTCCAGACCTTGGAGTTGGTCACTCAGTCACCACTACATAAAAAACGAGCCTCTGGCATGCTCATAATTTTCATAGTTTCTGAACTGAGTTGTTCTTATTGGAATCTCAAAATCCAGGCCCCTCCTCTTCCTTGTTCTATAACCTCAGGCAAGTTGCTTCAACGTCTTGTGAACCTTAATTTGTTCATCTGTAAAATGAAGATAATAATGGCTTTCAGGGTTGTTGTAAAGTATTAATGATTGTCAATTATCCAGTCCAATTCTTGACATATTAAAGGTACTTGACAAATTCGAGCTGTTAGTATTACCCATTTTTGGAGCACTCTGTGTATGACATAGCTGCAAGAAACACAAGTTATGAAATGCCATATTGAATTAATTTATTTCTTTGTTTCAAATTTTAAATCATCATAGAACTGGGTCATCAGGGAAAGATAAAAAACAAACAAACAAAAAATTCAACTGCTAGTTGTGCTAAACTTCCTCAGGAGTGGAGAGAGAGGAAAAAAAAAGGAGGAAGAAACAGAGAGTGCTTGACTTTATAAAGCATAGAACATTTTTTTAAAATAAGTAACTAAAAATCTGTAGTAACACCTTTTTGAGACTAGAGAATATTATATCGGGATTAGTAATACCGAGTATGGGATGATTTACTTTGGATACTCAAAGAAGACCCATTTTTCATTCCAATACTACATCCCTCAAACTCAACTTTCCCTATTGCTATTTTCCAGAAAAAGAAAGAGGGAAGGAAGGAAGGAAGGAAGGAAAATAAGGAGAGGTAGGGAAGGGAGAGAGAGAAAGAGAAGAGGAGAGGAAGGGTGGGGATGGGAGGGGAGGGGAGAGGAAGGAGGAAACAAAGAAGCTTAACCTTCACCTGCCCTGTGGTAGCCATTAGGGTACTGCTACTTCATCACTTTGACATGCTAATAATTACTGTTGCTTTCTTTTCACAGATCTTTATTTCACTTGTGAATTGGGAATTTCAAGCTAAGAGAAGTGATAAACAGTTTGTGAATTTTTTTTTAATTATTGAAGACAGATTAAAGGTTTTCATTTGCAACAGAATATGTGTATCTGTTGCAACGTGAGGATACAGTCATTGTAACTGAGACCCAAGACACCAATGATGATTTGGGTGAGGGGTTGGTGCTTATTTCAATATTACTAAGTCAGATTGGTTTAGCCTTATAGCCATGGCTGTACATTATCCCATTTAGATCTCATAATTACCATCTGTATGAGGGTTTCACTTAAGGATGTCATTCAATGAAATAACAAATGGCCTGATTCAGTGGCTTCGGGCAGGTTGCTTAACCTCCACTTCATGTTCTTCATTTAGAACAAATGGCTCAATAAGAAGTTGGAAGTGTTTTTTTTTTTTTTTTTCTTCTTCTCACAAAGAAGCCCCAAACCGTAGATTGGATTGTGCACCCCCTCAAAAGATACGTTTTCAATTTTAATCTGCATTTCTGTGGGTGTTAACCTATTTATAAAAAGGACCTTTTGAAGATGTTATTTTTAGTTAATCAAGTGAATCAAGTTGGGCCTTAATCCATATTATTGGAGTCTTTTATAAGCAGAAGACATTCGGACACAGTGAGTCAGAGGAAGCCACAGGGAGGAGGTAGAGGTCAGTGAAAACTGGAGGAGCCGACCCAAGGAGAGAGGGATTGCCATGTGATATGCGGCAGAAATGTGAGCCCAGGAACCCCAAAGGTTGCATGGAGCCAGCATCAGCATGCTATCAGCTCTTGAAGAAAGCATGGCTTATTAAGACCTTGATTTTGGACTTATGGTCTTTCAAACCAGGAGCCAATAAATTCGTGTTGTAGCGCTAACCCACTGTGTGGTATTTGTCATAGCAGCTTGTCAAACCATGACATTCACAGAAACACTTCATCCTGCCATTGACACTGTCAATTTTTTCCTAAGACCAGAAGAATAGCTGCTAGGAGTAATTGAACTTGTAACTTCCTTGTTCATGCTAAATTAGAGAGAAGCTAGCTTCATGTGGTTGCATTTTCTTACCAGCAAGGGTGCTGACTTCTCAGAAGCCTCCAGCAATCCTCTCCTCATGTTTCATAGTCACAGAATGGCCCAGGACATGGACATCTAAAAATCTCCATTTTCTAGATCAGGGGCTAGTAAATACTGCCCTTGGGCCAAATCTGGCCAGTTGCCTGTTTTGAGAACTAAAGTTTTATGGGAACCCAGTAATTTTCATTTGCTTATGTAATGTTTCTAATTGCTTTCACACTGCAAAAGCAGAATTGAATAGTTGTGACAGAGACAATATGGCCCATAAAAAGGCTATCTGGTCTTTTAGTGAACCTTTGTTGACCCTTGTTCTAGATGAAGAAAGTGGAGTGGAGGTTAAATGACCTAAAGCCATTTTAAAAAGCTAAAGTTAAAAAGATAAAAGAAATAGAGACTAGATTCTAGCTAATATATCCAAAGCTCTCTCCACTACTAACTCCCTGGAAGAATTCTTTGGGATAGACTTATATATTTTTGGGGGGCTGGGGGTTGGGGCGTGTGATGGTGTACCAATGGAATCCTTTATAAAGAGTGTTTTAGTTTGCTAGCTGCCGGAATGCAATATACCAGAAACGGAATGGCATTTAAAAAGGGAAATTTAATGAGTTGCTAGTTTACAGATCTAAGCCGAGAAAATGTCCCAATTAAAACAAGTCTATAGAAATGTCCAATCAAAGGCATCCGGGGAAAGATACCTTGGT
Source organism: Tamandua tetradactyla (assembly GCF_023851605.1). Classification (NCBI taxonomy): domain Eukaryota; kingdom Metazoa; phylum Chordata; class Mammalia; order Pilosa; family Myrmecophagidae; genus Tamandua; species Tamandua tetradactyla. The sequence continues at coordinate 63,796,294 of NC_135337.1, forward strand.
TCAAGAAGGCCGATGAAGTTCAGGGTTTCTCTCTCATCTGGAAAGGCACATGGCAAACATAGTCAGGGCTTCTCTCTCAGCTGGAAGGGCACATGGCAGACATGGTGTCATCTGCTAGCTTACTCTCCTGGCTTCTGGTTTCATGAAGCTCCCCTGGGAGGCGTTTCCCTTCTTCATCTCCAAAGGTTGCTGGCTCATGGACTCTGCTTCTCATGGCTATGTCATTCTGCACTCTCTGAATCTCTCTGAATCTCTCATTCTCCAAAATGTTTCCTCTTTTATAGGACTTCAGAAACTAATCAAGACCCACTTAAATGGGTGGAGACATGTCATCCCCTAATCCAGTTTAACAACCATTCTTAACTAAATCACATCAACCAGGGAGATGATCTCATTACAGTTTCAAATATACAGTATTGAATAGGGATTATTCTACCTTTAAGAAATGAGATTTATATTAAAACATGGCTTTTCTGAGGGGGCATACTTTCTTTTCAAACCAGCACAAAGAGCAACACTGACCTAGGCCTGCTGAAATAAGCGTATCTCTAACAAATAATTCAATTCTTAGGAAGAACAAGATGCTAATATGAATAAGTAAATTGGGAGGTGTATGGGAAAATTAAATATGTTTTGCAATTCATCATAATAAGTTCAACATCTTTTCTAAAAACACCTTTAGGATGTCACGAAGATGGCAAAGTGAGATGTTCCCGGGTTACATTCCCCAAAGATGTCTTAAACCACAAGCAAAAGCAGGCAGAAACAACTTTCTTAGAGCCCCAGAAAAAAACAGTTAAAGAATTTCAGTAACCCAGGTGAGTGTTGAATCAAGAATAAGGCAATTTAAAAATGGGCAGGCCACAGTGGCTCAGCAGGCAGAGTTCTTGCCTGCCATGCCAGAGACCTGGGTTAGATTCCCGGTGCCTGCCATGCAAAGAGAAAAAAAAAAAAAAGGTAAGAAAACCTTCTGTTGCTGCTGCTGGCCCTTCCCCAACCATATCCCTGGCTTGCTGCATAGGTGACCCACGCTTCCAGTGTGGGTCCCTGGCCATGGATCCAGAGGGAGCAGAGTAATCTCTGTGCACATCCTAGGGTCCATGCATGTCTGTACCAATCTATCTGGTAACAGCCTGAAGGATTGACTCTGGACAGTTGCTATAGGCTCACCAATCCACAATTTGTCCAGTAAAGAATCAGCCAGCAGGGCAGCTAATATACTCGTAAGAAAGCAACCAAATTGCAGCTGTCTGGAGCAAACAATTAGCAGCTTTTAGACATACAATATAGTACCTGGGACCAAGAGGAAAGACTCTTTCTTAGAGGAAAAGAGGACATTTGGATCCATATTAATGAGGGTATTCCTAAGGACACATGTACATGGTAAGAACAAGACATGCCTTAGGCTGTTTTTTATGCCCATTGTTGGACGCCTAAGCTCTGAAGGAAAGCACTAGCACAGGATGAACTGCATAGACTGGAGATATTTTCTTTTCTGTTTTTCTTGTTTCTTTCTTTCTTTCTATGTTCTTTGTTCACTCTTGGCATTCAAAGAAATCTCAGTCATAACACTAGCTGGATGGATACAAACTTAAGGAACAGATACCCCAGTGACTAAATTCCAGAGATAACATATTAAATTATTAAAATGTCCAGTGTACAAAAAAAATAAAATAAAATGTCCAGTGTACAAAAATTACAAGACATACGAAGACACAGGACTCAATGGCCCTTATAAAGGAGATAGAATAAGCATTAGAAACCATCAATAAGAAAGACCAGACTTTGGGCATACCAGGCAAAGACTTTTAAAAAATTGTCTTAGATATGCTAAAAAAAGACCTAAGGAAAACATGGACAAAGAACTGATGGAAATCAGGAAAATGACAGATGAACAAAAATGAATTTCAATACAGAGATAAAATCATAAAAAAGAACAAAACAGAAATACTGGAACTGAACATCACAATAACTGAAAAATAATTCCCTAGTAGGATTCAACAGCAGAATAGAGCTGGCAAAAGAAAGAATCAGTGAACTTGTAGATAAGACAATGGGAATTTTTGGTTTGAGGAACAGAAAGAAAAAGAATGAAGAAACGTGACAGAGCCTAAGAGACCTGTGGAACACCACAAAACAACACATGCACTATGGGACTACCAGGAGAAGAAAAAGAAATAAGTCAGAAACACTACTTGAAAATGACTGAAAACATCCAAAATGTAATGAAAGACATGAATATACATAGCCAAAGTTCAAAAACCTTGCAACAGTACAAACTCAAAGAGACCCACATGGAGAAATATTATAATCAAACTGTTGAATGCCAAAGACAAAGAGACGAGAAGGAATTACATCACGTGCAAGGCATCCTCGATAAGATTAAGTTCTAATTTCTCATCAGAAACCATGATGGCAAGAAGGCAGTGGAATGACTTATTATAGGGTTAATGAGAAAAACTGCCAAACAAGAATTCTTTATCAGACAAATTGTCTTTCAAAATTAAGGGAAAAATTAAGACATTTCCAGTTAAGCAAAAACTGAGGGAGTTTATAACCACTAGATTAGCCCTAAATGCTAAAAGGAGTTCATCAGGTTGAAAGGAAAGGACCCTAGACAGCAGATCAAAGGCTCAAAAATAAATTAAGATCCCCAAAGGTAACTAACCGGGTAATTACAAATACCAGTACAATTTTACTTTTGGTTTATAACTCCACTTTTTACATCTTATAGGATCTAATCCACAAATGCAATTAAACTAATGATAAATCTAAGGTTTTACAGACAGTTTATTAAGATGTAATTTGTGACAAGAATAATACAAAGGTGGGGGAATGGAGGGATAAGGAACATAGTTTGAGTATGTCATTGAAATTAAATTGGTATGAAATCAAACATGACTGTTATAGATTTAGGAGGTTAAATTTAAATCCAAGGTAACTGAAAAGACAACATCTAAAAATATATACACATAAGGAAACAAGAAGGGGCTTAAATGGCTCACTACAAAGGATCAACTAAATACAAAAGTAGGTAGTAATGGAAGAACTGAGCTACAAAACGGTATAAGACTTAGGAAAACCAAATGGCAAATGGCAGAGAAAGTCCTGTATTATCAATAGTTACTTTAAATGTAAATTGATTAAACTCTCCATCAAAAGGTAGAGATTGGCAGAATGGATATAAAAGCTGTTTCCAAGAGACTCACTTAAATTTAAAGACACAAATAGGTTGAAAGTGAAAGGGTGGAAAAATATTCCATGCAAACAATACATGAGAGAGTTAGGATGGCTATACTAACATCACATAAAATAGACCTTAAGTCTATTTAAGTAAAAAGTAAGTAAAAAACTGTTAAAAAGGACACTAAAATGTAAAATATATAGATTTGTATATACTGACAGAAGGGTCAATCCATCAAGAAGATTATAAATATATATGTATCTAAAAGCAGAGCCCCAAAGTACATGAACGAAATACTGATAGCTTTGAAGGAAGAAATAGACAGTTATACATTAAAAGAAGGAGACTTCCATAATGGATAGAATATCTACAGAAGATTAATAGGAAAAGTAGGACTTAAATGATACTATAAATCAACTAGACCTAATGGATACATATAGACCACTTCATCAAACAACAGTAGAGTACAATTTCTTGTCAGGTGTACATGGATAATTTCTCTAGGATGGGACCATATTTGGTTACAAAACAAGTTTCATTAAATTTTAAAGATTAAGATCATACAAAGTATCTTCTCCAACTACAATGGACTGAAATTAGAAATCAATATCAAAGGGGGAGCAGGGAAATCCAACAATATGTGGAAATTAAACAATATACTCTTAAACACCCAAGGGTCAAAGAAGAAATCGCAAGAGAAATTAGGAAATATCTTGAGATGAAATTGAAAACACAACATACTAGAACTTGCAGGAAGCAGTAAAGGCTATATATAGCTCTAAATGCTTATCATGTAAAAGAAAAGAAGATCTTAAATTAGAGCCTAACCTTACATTTTAATCTAGAAAAAGAAGACCAAATTAAACTAAAAATGGGCAGAAGGAAGGAAATGGAGAAAAATGAAATAAAGAATGGAAAAATGACAGAGAAAATCAACAAAACCAATGTTGGTATTTTGATAAGAACAATAAAATTGACAAACCTTAGTTAGACTTATAAAGAGAAAAAGAGAAAGGACACAAATATAAAAATCAGAAATGCAAGGGGGCATTAATACTAACCTTACAGAAAGAAAAAAGAATTATGAGAGGATGTTATAAGTGATTTTACACCAAACAGATTAGATAATCAAAGATGAAACAACAAATTTCTAAAAACACACAAATTACCTAGACTGACTCAAGAATAAAGAGGAAATCTGAACAGACCAATAGCAAGTAAAGAGATTAAATCAGTAAATGTAAGAGCTAAAATTATAAACATCTTAGAAGAAAACATAGGAAACTATCTTCAGGATCTTGTTTTAGGCAATGTATTCTTAGGCTTTATGCCAAAAGCATGAGCAACAGAAGAAAAAGTAGATAAACTGGAATTCATTTAAGTTTAAAACTGTTGTGCAAAGGACATTATCAAGAAAGTGAAAAGACCCTCTCAACGGGAGAAATTGCTTGGAAACCATATGAATGATAAGGATGTATTACTCAGAATATGCAAACTAGTCATAAAACTCAGCAACAAAAGACAACCACCTCATTTAAAAATGGGAAAAGACTAGTGCTAAGTGTATTGTTTGTTTTCTTAAATATAAAACAAATAAAAATAGAATTAAAAATGGGAAAAGTCTAGATTAGACATTTCTCCAAAGATTTACAAATGACTGATAAGTTCATGAAAAGATATTCAACATCATTAGCCATTAGAAAAATGCAAATCAAAACCACAATGAGATACCACTTTACACCACTGGACCAGCTGTTATTTAAAAAAAAAGAAAAAGGAAAATAACAAGTGCTGGTGAGGAGAGATAGAAACCCACAGACATTGTTGGTGAGAATACAAAATGGTGCAGCTTGTGGAAAACAGTGGTGGTTCCTCAGAGAGTTAAACATAAAATTACTATATAACCCAGCAATCCCTCCTCTAAGTATACATCCAAAATAATTGAAAGTAGGGACTCAAACAGGTATTTACACACCACTGTTCTTAGCAGCATTGTTCATAATCTCCAAAAGGTCAAAGAAATCCAAGTGTCTATCAACAGATGAATGGATAAACAAAACGTGGTATATACACATGAATGGGCTATTTCTCAATAATAAAAAGGAATGGATTCTGATACATGCAACAATATAGATGAACCTTGAAGACATTATATTGAGTGTAATAAGTCAAACACAAAAGGGCAGATATTGTATGCCCACTTACATGAAATAACTAGAATATGCAAATTCATAGACAAAGAAAGTAAGAACAGTTTACCAGGAGTAGGGGAGGGGAATGGAAGTTAATGCATAATGGGTCCAGGGTCTCTGTTTTGGATGATGGAAAAGTTTCAGTAATGGACAGTGGTGATGGTAGCTTAAAATTGTAAATATGATTAATGCCAATGAATTGTAGCTTGGGAGTGGTTGAGATGGAAAATTTTACGCTGTATATATATGTTACCACAATTTAAAAAAAGAGAGAGAGAGCAACTAATGATACAATGACAATGAAATACAATACATAACCCTGGACTGGATCTAATAATGTAGAGGAAAATGCTCAAAAGTATATTATTGGGACAACTGAACAAACTAGAATATAGACAGTATGCTTTATATCAATGTTAAATTTCTTGGATTTGATAATTGTACTTAATATGGTGACATGAGTAAATATCCTTGTTCTTAGGAAATCATGGAAATATTAAATGCTAAAGGAGCATAATATGCAATCTACTGTCAAACTTTTGGAAAATAGATAGTGATAGGTAAATAGATAGACAGATGAAATGATACAACAAATGTGGCAAAAGGTTTAAAGTTTAGTAAACCTGGCTATCTGGGTAGGGAGCATATTGGAGTTATCTTAATATATTTGTATTACATTTTGCAACTTTCCTGTAGGTTTGAAATTATAAAAAAACCAAAACAAAACAACCAAACAACCCAACACACATGCACAAATACCCAATGGAATAGGAGTAAAAATAATCCAAAATTATCTACTGGGGTAAAATAAAAGATTTTCAAAAAATAACTTCACATAGATGAAATGCAGATTCATTTTTACTTTGATGACATTTGTTTACAGAAAGTTACTTTTAAAAATGAAGGGCAGGGCGGGCCACGGTAGCTCAGCAGGCAGAGTTCTCACCTGCCATGCCAGAGACCAGGTTCAATTCTTGGTGCCTGCCCATGAAAAAAAGAGAAGGGAAAAGATGAAATGAAGTCATGTATAAATATTGTGTTCACAAAAGAGGCACACCTTCGATATTTATCTTTCCTTTATTGGGCATTCATCCCCCTCCCCCTTTACTCCTTCAGCCCACCACCCTCCCCTCTGTCTTTCTGTAGTGGTCAGTCTCTTAGATGACCTCAGTGACCCCTTTTGGTACTCACTCTCTTGGGCAGTCTCTTTCCACATTATATAAGAATTGGTTTGTGTGAGTGTGCTGGTTTGAAAGGATGTATGCCCCCTAGAGAAGCCATGTTTTAATCCCAATCCCATTTCATAAAGGCAGTCATTTCTTCTAATCCCCACTCAGCATTGTATGTTTGAAACTGTAATTAGATTATCTCCCTGGAGATGTGATGTAATCGAGAGTGGTTCTTAAACTGGATTAGGTGACGACATGTCTCCACCCATTTGGGTGGGTCTTGATTAGTTTCTGAAGTCCTATAAAAGAGGAAACATTTTGGAGAATGAGAGATTCAGAGAGCAGAGAAGAACGACATAGCCACGAGAATCAGAGACCCCATGAGCCAGCGAACTTTGGAGATGAAGAGGGAAAATGCCTCCCGGGGAGCTTCATGAAACAGGAAACCAGGAGAGAAAGCTAGCAGATGACGCCTTGCTTGCCATGTGCCCTTCCAGCCAAGAGAGAAACCCTGAACTTCATCAGCCTTCTTGAACCAAGGTATCTTTTCCTGGATGCCTTAGACTGGACATTTCTAAAGACTTGCTTTAATTGGGACATTGTCTCAGCCTTAGAACTGCAAACTAGCAACTTATTAAATTCCCCTATTTAAAAGCCATTCCATTTCTGGTATATTGCATTCCGGCAACTAGCAAACTAGAATAGTGACCAACAGAACATGGCTGAAGTGATGGTGTGATACCCCAAAACTATGTCATAAAAAGCACCACAGTTTCTACCTTAGTTTTTTTGGATTGTGCACTCTAGGGGAAATCCATTCATCATGGTGTGCAGAAGCCAAGCAGCCCTGTGGAGAGGCTCACATGGAGATAAACTGAGGACTCCTGCCAACAGCCAGCACCAACTTGCCAGCCATGTGTGTCAACTCCTCGGAAGCATATTTTCCAGTCCTGGTCAAGTCTTCTGATGACTGCAACTCTGACTCACATGACTGCAAACCTAGGAGAGACCCCGTGTATGAACTGCCCTGCCAAACAGCATCCAGAGAAATGGTGAGAGATGAAAGATGCTTATTGTTATTTTAAGTAATCACGTTCTGGGTAATTTGTTAAGCTGCAATGGAAAAGTCATTTACTTTTTTTCCATATTAAGTCAAAAGAGTAGTGGAAAAAGAGGTAGGTAGTCAAAATGTAGGATTAGAGATGAAAGGAAGGACATAGGAAGAGACTAAGTAAGAAGTCAAATGAAGAGAAGAGAAAAAACTTAGTATGAGAACTATATGTCACAGAGTTTTTAGAGTAGTACAAATTCAATTATTCTGATAACAGTAATAACAGCTAGATTTTCTTGAGTATCTCCTATATGCCAGGCACTACAGTGGTATCTGTAAATGCACTTTCTTTAAGGGACCATGGGTTCTTTACTTTTTTTGTTTAGAAAATATGAACCCTACAGTAAGCAAAGAAGAGGAGGGAGGTAGACATGAGGGACAAATAAATTTGTATTGGTCAGTGTTCTCTAGGGAAAAAGAATCAACAGGAGATCCATACACACTTACATATATGCACACACACATGTGTAAAATGTAAATATTCTGAGATTTATTATAGGAATTGGCTTATGCTCCTGTGGGGATTGGCAAGTCTGAAATCCATAGGGCAAGTCACAAGCTGGGAACTCCAATGAGGTCCTCAGGAGAAGCTGGCAGGCAGAAGAAGAGATAGAAATTCTTCTTTCTGATTGCTGAAATAATCAGTCCTTCCTTCAAGGTCTTTAGTTGTTTGGATGAGACTTCTTTCTTTCTGACTGCTGAAATAATCCTGCTGAAGGATTTAGTGGCAATGATTCCACACATACAAAGAAAAAAAAAAGAATATATATAGAGATATCCTTTCTGACTGCTGAAATAATCAGTTCTCCCTTTAAGGCCTTTAACTGATTGGATGGGACTTTTCTCATTGCTGAAGGCAATCTCCTTTGTTGGTTGAAGATATGATCAGCCATAGATGCAGCCAACTGACTGATGATTTAAATCCACAAAGTCATCACTTCACAGTAACAATCAGGCCAATGCTTCCTTGACCAAACAAATGGGCACTGTTATTTGGCCCTGTTGATACATGAACTTACCATCACAGTCCACCCCTTGTCAACTTGGCATCCAACACAACTCCTTAAACCGTACTTAACCTTTAAGTAAAAATAATAACAATCATATTTTGAACAAACAAATAGGACATTTCTCTTGTGCATTATTTGCTATTGGAGAGAAAAACATATCACAGAAGGTCCCAGCAGACTTCTGGTCAAATTCCATGGTCAGGATTTGGGTTATCAGTCATTTCTCTGGCTGTAAGAATGTCTGGGCTGCAAGGGTCTGATACTATCAGCCTCTTTAGGAGGTAGACTCTGCCAGTAAAGAAGAACTTAGGGAATGTCTGTAGGAAGGAAGCCAATAACTTCTGCCCCCTACATCTATCCCCATGCCCCAGTCCATTCCCACCAGCCCTGGCTCAGATCATTACCTCAGGGGATCACAAGACCTATGTTCTGTTCCCTGCCAGATATGAATTAATTGGGAACTGGGTGACCTTTGGGATAGACAACAGGTTTACGCCATCTCTTTTGTCACTTTCATTCTGATATTATGATTACAGCAGCTTTCTGTAAAGGCTAGCTTGCAACCAGAAGGATTTTCCTGAAGCTTAACTGTGAACTTGTCTCTCTCATGACCCAGCGGGACACAATTTTTGTGTTAAGAGCATGGGCTTTGGTGTCTGGTCACATGGTTCAAATCCCAGCTCTGTCACTTGCTAACTGCATGACCTTGGGCAAGTTGTCTAACCTCTGTATGTCTGAATTTCTCATCCATTAAATGGGGGTAATAAAAATAGCAACCTCATAAGACTTCTATGAAGAGTAAATGACGTAATAGAGGAATTGTTTTTGACTCACAGTGGGCCTTCAATAAATTGTGTCAGCTACTGTATATTCAATTAAATCTAAATTTCTTAACTGACCATCTAAGATCCTTTAGGAATCTATAAAATTTCCCAGAATTATATTAAAATAGACTATCTCCTCCACTAAACTGTCAGCTCCTTGAGGGCAGAATGTTATTTTATAAGCCCAGGATTTAGCAAAATCCAAAAATAGTTGTTAAATGGGACTGAAACTTATTTTTCTCTATTATTCAAGCAGAAGACTTTGCTCACTGTACAGGTTCTACATTTCTCCACCTGTTCCTTGGCTCTTGCTGTTCTCTTTGGAGAATATTGTTCTCGATATTTCCAAATGTTTCCAGGATGAGCTCACAAGTGATCTCTTCCACCATAGGGTCTCTTCCCAACTTCTCATTGTGCAGAATGTCAAGCCCACAGAAAAGTTGAAAGGATAGTATGAGGACACGGATATACTTTTCATCTACATTTGCCAATTGTCAATATTTCTGACATTTTCTTTCTCTCTCTCTATATATATTCTTTTGCATGTGTGTGGAATCATTGCCTCTAAATCCTTCAGCAGGTATCATCTAAGAACAAGGATATTCTCCTACAGAATTGATACAATAATATTATCTACTGTTCAAGTCTTTTTATTTTTAGCAAATATATTACTTTATTTGTCATCCTAGGAATCAAGAAATTCCCAAAAGGAATGACAATATGCCATGAGGGTCTTGCAATAGAATCATAGCCACAGGGTTGCTATAGGATTACGTTGGTGTTCTGGAATTTTTGGGGTAAGCTTCTGCTAGACTTTCAGAGAGATCACTCATTAGCTTTATCTGCAGCTGTGATTGCTCTAGCCCCAAGCAGTGTACCCTCAGCAGCACAATCTGTCTCTGGGCTGTCAGCTGAGGTTGTGTTTCTAAAACCGGCCAAGTCTCGGGTACAAGAAAATTGGGCCATGATGATGGTATACGGTCAGAGAAAGGGCAGTAGCACCTGGATTTCAAGGCAGGCTCTATACCTATCAGTTGCAGGGTTTGGGCTAAGATCTCTGAGTTCATTTAAATTAGCAAAATTTAAATGAAATACAGCAGAGTTATGTCCTAAATCATTTGAGTTCAGGGTTTCTAATATCCAATTTATAGCTAAGTTTTTCCAACTTTCTCTTTTGGGGTCTAAGCTCCTATTAAGGATCATATATTGCATTTGGTTGTCATACCAAAGTCTCCTTTGATTGAGGACAGTCGTTCCCAAACTCTAATGTGCATGAGAATATCCTGGAGAATTTGTTAAAACAGTTTCCTCAGCCCCATTTTCAGACATTTTGATTCAATAAGTTGGGGGGGGGGGGCATGCATTTGCATTCCTAACAAGTTAGTAGGTGATACCAAAGCTAAACGTCCAAGGGCCACACTTGTGAGAACCGCTGATCTAGAATAGAAATTGGCAAACTTTTAGTGTAAAAGGCCAGATAGCCTACACTGTCTCCATTGTAACTACTCGAATCTGCCATTGTAGGAAAGATACATTAACAGATGAGTGTAACTATATTCCAATATATCCTTATTTTCAAAAACCTGGCTGGCCAGAATTGGCTCACAAGGTTTTGGGCAGTCCTGACCCAGAACATTATTCTTACTTTTTTGAGGTGGGGCAGAGGCATCTTTCAGAGCACTGCCGTTTTTGAATTGTCCAGTTCAGTTTTCTCATAGAATGTTTCGCAATTTGGATTTGTTTGATTGATAGGTCCTGATTAGATTAAGGGTAAACATTTTCGCAAGAATACTAGGGTGATATTGCATACCATAGGGAAAGATTGTGAAAGACTTGAAATGAACCAAAAATATTACCGACCCACATTAAAGGAAAGCTAGTTGATGTCTAGCATATCTTTCTAGGTTATCTAATTCTACACAGTCACTGTCTTTGAGTTATTTACAACTTTGTAAACTGTAGAATACTGATGGCAAAATATATGATTTGTTTTAATTAGAGAAGTTGTAGGCTTACAGAAAAATCATGTACAAAATATAGTTCCCATATGCTACCCTATTATGAACACCTTGCATGAATGTGATATATTTGTTACAGTTGAAGAAAGAACTTGTTTCTCATTTTACTGTTAATTATAGTCCTTGATGCACAGTACGGTCATTGTGTTGTACAGTTCTATGTTTGTTTAAAATATTTTTATACTAGTAACATATGCACAACTGAAAATTTCCCACCTTATTCACATTCAATGAAAATTGTACACGCAAATTGTGCTCGCTGGACTTGCAGTTTATTATTGACCTATGGATGGATCAGTCTTCCATATATTAGGCAAATTCATTTCTGACTTTTGCATATATGTGTTGGAATCTCTTTGGAGCCTCCTTTCAACTAATTGTAACATCTTACAGGTCTCCCATTAAGTTATGACTTAAATCTTTGACTCCTGCGTTTTAAATCTGAATCCGAGTCATAGTTATGCCCTCTTTTTAATATTGTCGATTAGTAGAACTCATTGCATCACTTTGGGAGGCACAAAATATCAACTTCTCCAAATACCAATGATACTAATTTTAATCACTCGATTAAGGTCGCTCTACTGCATCTTTCCATTGACAAATACATCTTCCCTTTTAGGGTTGTACTTTGAGACAAAGCGAATATTCCAGTTCCAACAATCTTACACTTGATGGTTTTGCTAGCTAGCGACTACCCTTTCCTGTATCGACTACAACATCGGAATGGTAAACCACGAACCCTTTCTTGATGCCCACTGTCCGGTATCTGAGCTGTCCCTTAGAATCGCTACACTTTCCTTTAGTGGGCTGTACTACTCTCTGGCCTTCTAGCATAGTGGCACAGCTACAGGCTCTCACACTGTCCTGCTTGGGTTCTGGCCTTCCCATCTGCAAGCTGTATGACCCGTAGTTATTCAACGGTTCTGTGCCTCAGTTTCCTTATCTGTAAGATTGGGTAGAACAGGTTGCTATTCATAGGTGTGTTAGAGTTAACTGTGTAATGCAGTCAAAGCACCTGAACACTACTTGGCACATAATTACCAGCTTCATAAATGTCAGCTTTTATGGAGTCACGATGATTTGTACATGATTGAATCCCAGCTCTGCTGCGTGTCAGTGTCTTCGGAACATCTTTGTGCCTCAGCTAATTGTCTATAAGAGGGTCCCCACTTCACAGGTTTGTGAAGATTCATGCTTGTTAAGGTGCGGTGTGGAGTAAGCATTTAAGAACAATTAGCTGCTATCCTCATGATTATCCTGCATGATTATCTTATTTACTCTAATAGGTATATTTGGGGGCATGGGGCGGATTCAGGTATTTTCAGATTTCCTTCTACTTTCGCTGTGCCTAGCTCAGAGCCATTCATCCACATTGCATGGGCTCAACACAAATTTGAGAAAAGGAATTAATGAATCGTTGTTCAGCTGCATGTACCTGACAGCACTTGTGCTCCACTCGTATTTTACTCTATTTGGGTCGCCTTCCTTTCTGTGGGCAGCCCGTGCTTGGTAAATAAAGCTCCCACAGAAGCCTGTGGGACGCTCTGATTGGCAAAGGTGGGAACCCCCCCGCAGGACTCCACGATGCAGTTCCAGAGGGCAAGAAAAGGAGGTTCCAACGCGACAGAGCCCGTTACAGGGTCTGCGGCCCGGCCACGCTCACCCCCTTACTTCGCCCTCCCTGGTAGAAGTGGGGCAATGGCTATTCTAGTTGGGAAGCGCTCACGCCCCGCACCTAGCAAGGTGGGAAACTGAGGCCCGGGTGCGGCAGCGGAGAACCCTTCCTCCTCACAGTGGAGAGCCCGAGCAGCGCGCCCCCAGCCGGGACGGCGCTTCCCAGCCCGCGCGCCCCGGCTCACGTGACCGGCGCGGCGGAGCCGGAGCGGGCCCCGGATCACCTGAACAAGGGCGTCACGTGAGCGGGGCGGGTGCAGGGGGCGGGGCCGGCCCCGTCACGTGACGCGAGGTTCCTGGGCCGCCGCCGCGCCGAGCCCAGCCGAGCCGCGCTGCTGCTCTCCGCTGCCGCCGCCGCTGCCGCTCCAGCTCCCCAGCCCTGGCGCTGCGAGCATGTCCCGGGAGCGGCCGTGAGCAGCCGCCCGCCGCCAGCTCCGAGCCCGCCGCGCCGCCCCAGCCCTGCGCCATGGGAGCCACCGCCGGCCCGAGCGCCCACCTGGGGCCCTGGCTCGTGCCCGCCGCCGCTCGGGGGCCGCGCGCCCTGCTCCTCCTGCAGCTGCTGCTGCTCGTCTCGGGCCTGGGGGGCAGGCAGGTCCCTGGCGCCGCGGCCCAGGGCGTCGAGTTCCCGGAGCTGTGCAGGTGGGTGGCCGCGAAGGCTGCGGGCTCCGCTGGCGGTCCCTCCCCACCCTACCCCACGCCCTTCCCCGGACGCCCTCCTCTCCCTGCCGCACCCCAGCTGCGTCCGCCGGCCCGGGGTGGGGGTGGCGGGTTGAGGGGGGAGCTCTTGGGGTCGGGAGCGGGTCTCAGGTGCCCGGAGTTGCTTCTAGTCCAGGTTTGGAACCACTTTTTCCCACCCCCCCCACCCCAGGAGGGAAAGTTGCGCGTGCCTTGGCCAGGGGGCAGAGACTGAAGGGTGCTGTAGGTCCGGGTGGGGGGCGGGCAGCAGGACGCGCGTCCTTGGCGCTGGCCCCAAGCCCCTCCAGTCCTGACCACTTGTGGCTGTCACTAAGTCAGGGGCAGCTTTGTATGCGCGCGGCCGGCTGCCCTGACCCATCTGGGTGACAGACTGGCTGGGTCACCTCAAGCCCAGTTCTACCTCCCCACCCATTACAACCCCCCCCCCCCCGCCCGCCCGGTGTAGCTGGGAAAGTTGGAGGAGGCAGAAACTACAGCTTTGCTTTGTTCCCATTTGCACGTTTTGATTAAAGTTCCACCAGCTTTGGGGTGGAACTTTTTTTTTGGGGGGCTTTGGGGAGGTCCCTAAGTTTGGAAAGACTTACCAATGAATGGCCTTCGAATGGGGAGTTTTGGGTTTCGTTTGATGATTGAGTTCCTCTACGTGGGGTTTCCATTTTCTTTTTTAAAGTCGCTGGTGGCTTTTCTGCAGTAGGTGTGCCTTTTTTTTCCCTTGGACTGGGGGAGGGCGATGGGCCTCATCCTGTATTCTGCTTTCAAGATTTTATTCTTTACCTCTCAGATCCTAACTTCCTGTCTAGTGGATCACATGATGTCATTGTCTCCGGGGTGGATTGTTCGAGTGGTGGATTCTTTGGGAACTATCGTTGTATAACCCGTGAGTCCTGTGGGCTGCTGTTAATTTCCTGCGGATTGCTAGGAACCTGGAGCATAGGAACTTTCAGTTCTGGAATTTTCTGATCAGTCTTGTTGGGACTATTTAGGATGATGTAAAATTCAGAGTTTCATGTGTTTCTTTTTAAAAAACTTTAGTAAGAAGGAAGCAGGGTGATGAAGAATTTCGAAAGACCAGTGAACAGTCAACCCCATGCGATTTCCTCTGGCCCTGGCACATCACTTCATAGAATGCAGTGAAGTGGATCCTAGCTTGAGTTGAACTTTGAATTTGTGGGAGGGTTAGTGGGGTTCCTATTCTTTCCTTGTATCCGTGAGTCTAGAACTTGCAGGAATGATCATCCTAAGGAGAGCAAGGCTGGGATCACAACCCTCTGAAAGGCCCATGCTCTTTATTTCTTTCCCTTTTTTGGGGGAGCTGGGTAACGAGGAAGAATTTGTTGCACATGCCGTGGGTTTGTTCTTGGGTAGTCACTCCAGTAACTTGTGCTTGATAGGGAGAAAAGGGTGGTATCTCATAGACAAGGTCGCCATGAGACTGAGATTCAGAGGTAGGGTTTTGGCATACTGGCTGCTGTGACCAAAAACATCCACCAAGAATGAACTCAGCTGGTCTTGTGGTGTTGAACTCTTGGTCTTGTAGAGTAAATTTTATTTATTAATATTTACAGGCAGAGGCTGCTCAAGGGCAGATTCAAACTCTGGTCGATACAGGGGCCCTTGCTTTTGCATTAGCACAGTCACCTTGGTGCCTTGAACCTATGCTCATAACCTCATGTCTAGGAAAAATCCAGCCTCTTGGTCCAGTGAGAAATGGCCTTTGTATCTTTTGAAGACTTCTAGTCACTGTCACATGTGGGTATATCCTTGGAAATGCTGAAAAGTGTTGTGAGTCTGATAATAAAATGGGTGCTCTGTAGCCTTAGACTCTCTTTAAAATTGTTGTATTTAGGATTTCTGCCAGATTTCCTAAGGAGGACAGATCTGCCAGTCCCTTCCTGGCTGGGCTTTGTCTTTCCTTTCTCTGCTTTGTAGGCTATTAGCACACTTTGGTTGCACCTTGAGCTATCTCCAGAGCCCCTGCAGCAATCACTGTCTCTACAGCTGTGCATTCCCGCAAAGTCAAGTTCTCCCTCTCTGTTCCTGTTTTAAATTTCTCTGCTCAAATACCTTTAAAGACTTTTACTTTGGGCGGTTAAAAATCTGCACACTTTTATGAGCTAAAACCAGCAAAAAAGATTTCTGTCTCTAGTGTACCTTTGAGGAATGTGAATATGAGCTGAACATTTTATTATCCAGTTCTACCAACTATCCACAAAGCAGGACGCATCAGACTACCCTTTCGTTAGCATCCAATCGGCTGAAGTGTAAGCCAGAAAAGTAGAAGTCTCTAAATCTCACTATTTGTGCAGCTTTGTCACATGAAGGGGGTCCCAAGATACACAGACACAAGGATCACATTTCCAATGCTTGTGAATTGGTTGTTTGAAACTGGGAGCACATTTCCCTTTGAAAACAGTCTTGCTCTTTGTGGTTTGCTGCCCAGGGCAGTCTCAGGAAACCCCTCCTCCATGCAGCAGTTTCCAGGTGCCTGGAAACTGTCCTAAATGTCCAGCTTTCCCTGGAGCGCTAGTCGTAAATTCTCATTGTCTCTTTAGAAGGTGGAGTTAGAATTCCAGGGAAACTACCTCTCCTCCCAAGCTCAGCTCTGCAGAACCTAAGAGGGTCTGCTTCATCTGCTCCTTTTCAGGCCCCAGGAGAGGGCCAGTTCAGCCTGCTTCCTTGGGGGACTGGGGTGCGGCTTCAGGATGCACTTTGGCTTTGACTGCCCTTGGAATGGTGGGATGGAAACGGATTGGCAAGGGTGCAGTTACTTGTCGAGAGGGATGAAGGACAGGGTGGAGGAGCTGTTTCAGCAGTGGCTTAGCTACATTCTTGTGCCGGAGACCAGTCTCGGTGTGTTGTGCGCTGAAAGTCAAGGAAATCCCTCTGCGAGTTTCCCAATGTGTGCTTGGCCCTGAGTAGCTCTTTGAAGAAGTGCTTGTTCTTTAGAGAGATGTGGTGGTGGTGGTGGTGGTGTGGGTGTGTGTGGGTGTGTGTTTATGAGCCAGGAGTATCCCTGGGCCAGGTGGATCCTGTGCTGTGGAAAAAGTTAGTGATTCGTAATCACCGAGCTATTTCTTGGGAGGTGGCACGCTGGTGTAGAAAGAACCTGTTCCCAGAAGCCAGCATTGCAGGGGAGGGAGTGTGGTGCTGGGGAGGGCTGGCTGAAGGTCAGGGGGCACAGAGGCCAGGGAGAGAGGTGGGCAGAGGCCAGGCCTTGCAAAATCCCCGAAAGTGATCAAAAGGGGATCTGTCAGTCAGGAGCTTTACTTAGTGCCGTATAATTTGAACTTTGTAAAGTGCCATATTACATATGTAATAGGCGGGTGTCCTCCCTTTATTTAGATGTTAACAACATCCTTATTAAGCGAGGTCCTAACTTTGCTAATTATGAAATAATGTGCTGGGCTGGTTTGATTTAGGTAGTTGAGTAGCTTAAAAAATTTTTTTCTAGTACATTAAAATTTATACAGACAAGTACACCCCCCGCCATTGTTTGGGTATAAATGCTGGAAAGTTTCTGTTATATCGAGGACAGGAGAATAATGAAGCCAGCTGGGATTTGAGGTTGGTTTAGTTGCTGTCCTAAGGAGATGCTTTTCCCCGGTGATTTTTCAAAGGAACAATGCTTACATGCCTAATTTGGGCCACATGTTAAGCTTGAGCAGCATCCATTTGTGTGTATACATCTCTCTCAACAACAAATGTGTGTCGAAGCCTAAGAGTGTTAATTATGTGTACATTAGGTCTCATTTATTAACTCTTAGAGCAGCATCCTGACGTATTCCCAGGAAATGAATTCCTGATTGGGTTTCACATCTTTATCAGTGTTTTGTAGAGGTAGGAATATATATATTTTTTTAAAGATGGGGGTTGAGAAAAATACTTTTGGTGTTGTCTTCTTTATTTGAATCTTGGCAAATGAAGCTGTATTGTTCTGGACAGTGAGAATTGCCCCAGGGACCCAGAGGTGGGGCTAACGGCTGCTCTTTTTTCTTTTTTTTCCTTTTGATTGTCCAGCCTCAGAGATACCTTATGAATAGCCCAGCTGGTCACGAATAGCTGGGTGTGGCTGCTCCTGCCCAGGGGGACAGAGGCCTGCATTGGGGCTCACTCCGCTGACAGTGTCTCTTCATCTTCAGTCCTGGGCAGTGAAGGAGGCATAAGCTCATTTATTCTCCAGGCCCTCCCCTGGGGGAAGCTGGGAGGGGACAGAACTGCAGTGGAGTCAGGGCGGACTCAACACTCCCCTCTACCCCAGGGGTCCCAGAAGACATACTGGCCCTGGTGCCTCCGTCTCATTCCCTCCCCTCCATCCCAGGGAGGATTTGGGTCCTTTCACTGTCCTGTTCTGGGCTCAGCACTCAGGGCACCTTCTAGTCCTGGAGAAGGGGAGTCAGGGTGAGGATTCTGATCACATTGTGGAAGTTCAAGTAGAAGAGTGACATTGACACAATGGGGGTGACTTCCTGGAAATTCTTTGGGCACCATTGCCAGACTCACTGCCACCCTTGCCATTCCCAACCAAGAAACACCCTCTTCTGCTTATTTTTGTTAATTTAAAAGAATGGGTAATGCTAATTTTGATTTTCTCTGAACCAAGAATGAGTTAGATGTCACTCGTTGTTTTGGCTATTAAGAATAAAGCTGTTGTGAATATCTTTGTACAAGAATGTGTGTGCACGTGTGTCCTTTTTCCTTGGATAAATACTTCGGAGTGGAATTACTTGGGGAATGGTGAGTCTTTGCTTAATCCTCGAGGAACTGCTAAATTTATTCCAAAGCGTTTCCACCAGCAATGTAGGAGAGTCCGGGTGTTTTACATCCCGGTTGTACTTGGTCTTCTCAGTCTTTTAAGTTTTAGTCTTTCTAGTGGGTTTGTAGTGTTGTGTGTGGTTTTAATTTGCATATCCCTGTCATGGACTGATGTTCAGCATCTTTTCATATGTACTTACGCAGATGGCAAATGGTGTTGAACTTCTTTTCATCTGCTCATTAACTGTTTGGATATCTTCTCTTGCAAAATGTTTGTTAAAATATTTTGCTTCCATCCCCTACCTGTTGGTTTTCTTTATGTGTGTGTGTTTGTGTGATCTTATTATTGACTTTTTAAAGAGTTCTTTATGTGTTCTGGAAACGACTTGTCAGAGATATATAATGTGGCTTATGAATATTTCTAGTTTTTTTTTTTTTTTTAAGAGAAGTGTAGGTTTACAGAAAAACACGGGACGCTTCATGAATCTGCACGTCATTCTTGCATAGGGGTCCTGCTTTCTTCCAGTCTTTGGTTTGCCTTTTTATTTTCCTAATAATACCTTTTGAAAAACACATGTTTTAAATTTTGGTGAACTCCAGTTTATCAATTTTTTTTTTTAATGGTTTGTACTTTTTGTAACCTAGGAAAATTTTCCTCCCGCAGGGTAATCATGGGGTCTGTCCTGTGCATTGTAGGATGTTAAGCAGCATGTGTGGCTTCTCCCCACTAGAAATTTCTCTCCAGTCCTCAGTTGTGGCAAATAAAAATATCTCTAGATGTGGCCATATGACTGGAGGTGGGGGGCACAGGCAGCCCCAGAGGAGAGCCCCTGGCCTACTCCAAAGGCACAAAGATTTTTTCCCTATGTTTGCTTCTACTAGCTTTATAGTTTTAACTTTATGTTTGGCTCTCTGATAAATTTTTCAAGGGTAGGGTGAAAGTCAGTTTCTTTCTTTCATGAAGATATTTAGTCTGTTTGCTAGTATTTTATGTAGGATTCTTGCAGCTGTGATTTTAAGTAAGCATGGGCTATAATTTTCTTTGCTGTTCTGTTCTTGGCTCATTTTGGTATGAAGGATATGTTTGCTTTGTATAATGAGCTAGTGCACTTTTAGTATTTTTCCATGCTATGAAACAGTCTTTGCATAAGATGAAAGTTTTCTGTTCCTTAAATTTTGGTAGAGCTCACCAGTAAAACTGTCTGGCCCTGGTACCTTTGAGTCTAGCTGTGGGAGGAATTTTGATTACTGCCTAAGTTTTATGGAGTTTATTTATTCAGATGTCCTACTTTTTCTTGAGCCAGTGTTGGTACTCTCTATTTTCCTAGAAAACTTTTATTTTAATTACGTTTTCATATATAAATATGTAGCATGCTACTCTTTGAGACTTTTGAAAATATGCTTTGTATGTGCAGGTACATTTTAAAAATTCTGGTGTTTATTTATGCGCTTTTTCCCTAAATCATATTTACTAAAGGTTTATTAATCTTATTTTAGTTTTTTAAAAACTTTTTTCGTTTACCACCTCTATCACCATTTATTTCTGATTTTATTAATTTCTGTTCTCTCTTACTAACTTCAACCTCATTTTTCTTTTCCCAGTATTAGCTGAAAGCTAGATCTTTTACTTTAAATCTCTTTTACGTAATTAAGAAATGCATTTCAAGTCGTATTTCTTTTTCCTGAGCACCCTACCATTCTTATGGGTTTTGATACATAGCTTTTTCGATTTCAATTCTTAATATTTCCATTGTGGACCCAGTAGTTCTAAGTATTTTAACTTCCTGTGCTCACTATTTTTTTTTTTTTAACTTTATTTTTCAGGAAAATTTATTTTTTAAAAACTTCTTTTTTCCCCCACGGTGACTAGTAAATGAGGTGGAATTTATTGACATTTCCTTTGTGGCTTAGCACCTAGTTAAGTTGTATGTATTCTATGTGTGTTTGGAAAAAATGTTTTCCATTTGGGTCAAAGTTTTATTAATTGTGCTGGTCAGCTTTTCTATATCCTAACTTATCCTTTGTCCTTTGTTTTATCTGTTTCTTTTATATACTTTGTATCTCATTATGACACTTTGTACAGGTTTCTAAAAGGATTTATCTTGTGGCTGTCTTCTTGCTTATCAGTTCTTTTGTTCATGTGTGTTTCCATTTTTCTGTTGTCTTTTATTTCAGCAAGGTCTTCAGTTGATTTATTTTCATGGCTGCCTGTTCTTTTTGCATGGATGCTACAGCTTTCATCGTCTCACTGAATAGAGATTTGAAAGTTTTGCTCTGACTGCTCTGTTACTTCTTTCCTTGGCCCCAATTTCTTTTGTTTGCTTTTATCTTCATCACCTTTTCATGGTGCAGGAGCCCCTCTACTGACTTATTGATTGTTTTCTTTGCAGGAAAGTCTCCTTATTGGAAGTTTGCTGCCTCTGCTTGGGCAGCTGTGAGGGTGGGGCTGGAAACAGTTGTCGTAGCTTGGCTATAAATTGTTAAGGGGGAGACAGGGGTGGGCAGGGCGTGCCTTTGGCTGATGTGTCTCTGTAACTGGTCTTTGGGGTTTAGGTGCTTTTCCCTTCATTCAAATATTTCTCCCTAACCGTGAGGCCGCTGCCTGGTGTTCCCACACCCAGGCACTTCTTCCTGCCAGGAGACAGCTGCTAACCCTTATTGATTGCTTTTGGCAGAGAGCAGCGTGGCTTCCCTGCAGTCCCAGACAGGAGATATAGATTACTGAGTTGGCACTGTCAAATCATTTCGTTTCTCTGGATCGCAGTTTGCTCTTGAAGGAAGGTAGGAGTCCAGTTTTAGGGTCACTGCCCTGGTTTAGAATCTGAACTCTTCTCTATACTAGTTGTAAGGACTTGGGCAAGTTGCTGAGCTTCCCAGCTCTTAATTTCCTTAGGTGTCAGATCAGGATGCTAACCATGTCTTTAGGGTTGGTATGAGAATTAGTTAAAATGTATTTAACTCAATGTTCCAAAAATGGATGTCGTGATAGTTACCGCTTTTTATTTGAAAGTTAGAAATGCTGCATTTAGAACGGTAGGTGATTTTTGTTTTTTGAACTGTCGCTCAGTACCTTGGAGGTCTCCATTAGTGCCTTGGGGGTTTCTGCCTCCACCAGAGATGATTTCTTTCTTTATTATAAGATTCCTGTTGATAAAGAATGCTTTCACCATTAAAAAAAAAGTTAAAATAAAACAATACTGGACTATGTAATTCTTGGGATCCCTTTCACATCCAGAATTCTGGGATTCTGCGCGTCTTGTGCCTGTTTTTGTATCTGCTCTAGTAGGGCAGTTGGGGGTCAGGTCCGCTTTGCTCTTAACGGGAAAAGTGGGGGAAAATCCCAGCCCCTCTTTTTCCTGTGAGGATGAAACTGTCCCTATAAGTCAGTTAGAGACCTTTGGCTCAGTCTTGTTTTTTCCCTTTTGTGTGCTTTTAGATGCCCTGGGAACAGCTACAGTTCAGATAGCATACAAAGGGCAAGCCCAGGGGTGAAGTTGCAGATTTCTGCAGGTATCATTCTCTAGAGGTCAAGGGCGGGTGTAGGAGATAAGAGACATTGTGAAAGTTTTAAATGTTCATTTTAATTTTAGACTATGGAGGGGAAGATGAAGGAAAGTGTCAGCAGTGGAAAGCCACCTTGGGAATCAGTTGTCAGTGGGAGACCCTGAGGAGGGGGTTAAGAACTGTCTTTAATTAGCACCTTGGTGCTAATTACACCTTTAAAGGTGTAAATAGCTTTCACTGCCTCTGTGTGTGTGTGTGTGTGTGTGTGCGCGCGTGCGCGCGCGCACGTGCACTCGCAGGCCTGATGAGAGGTGAGAAGTGGGGGGTGAGTGGGTGGGCACATTCAGGAATAAATTGACTAGGGTTTTATATTTTTTGCCTTTTGGGTGATTATCTCTACCCTGAAATCAGTGATACATTTTAAACCTTTTTGTTTCTTTTTCTTTTTTTTTTACTTAAAAAACTCCCCCAACGCTCCCTGCTTCTGGCCTCTGACCTACGAATAGAAAGGAAACCACAGGAACAGAAGTGCTAAAGCAGTGGGTTACCTTCCTGGAAGCAGGGAACCTGCCTCTGCTGTGACTCAGCCCTTGCTTCCCTTGAGGGCTCCCCCACCTGTTGTCGTCACCCACAAAGCCAGCCCCTGAAAGCCAAAAAGTCTCTTTCCCTGTCTCTTTAGGATTGACCCTAGGAGGAGGCTGCACAGTGTGAGTTAATCGTTTGGCTCCATGGGCTCGGGAGAGAGCAGGAGACATGGGGCTGGGCGGGTCCTCAAGGGTGGTGACAACCCCCAGCCCCTCAACGGGAACTGGGTGGACGTGATGGGGGCTGGGCACCTGACTGGGAGGAGAAATCCCAGGCAGAGGGACCCTGTCCAGGAGCCTAATGGGCTTGAGAAATGGGAGGGGGCCTGGGGCAGGATGAGGGGCTGAGAGAAGTGGAGGAGGGCTGGGGGCAGGCCTGGCAGTTAACTGGGGCAAAGCTGCACTAGGTCACTGTAATGACTTTGGCTTTCAGTCTGAGGGCCAGGGGCCCTTGGGGGGTGTTGAGCAGAGGAAGGCAGAAGGTGGAGAAGGTCCGGGGAACGCCGGGATTTCTGGTAGACCAGGTGGGAGATGATTATAGACTGGGCCAGGCTTGTAGCAGCGGATGTGATAAGAACTGGTCAGATTCTGGATATTTTGAAGGCATAGCTGGTAGGACTTGCTGATGATTGGAGAGGCGAGGCGAGGAGAAAAGAGAACAGATGGCTCTTAGGTTTTTGGCTTGAGCAATGGAAAGGATGGAGTTTCCGTTTTCAGACATATAGGGCTGTGGGAAAAGTAAGTTTAGGGGAAGAAAAGGAGTTTGGCTTGGCCATGTTGATTTTGAGGCATCCAAAAGTTGGCAGTTAAAACTATGCATTTAACATATAAGGGAGGGGTTTGGGCTGAGGATATACATTTGGCAGCTGCCATAGTATGGAAGGAGAACCACTGGGCTGGATGGGGTTTCTTGGCTGGGAATGTAGGCAGAGACATCTGAGGTCCTTGGTGTTTGGAAGTCTCAGGGTGGTGAAGAACAGGTAGAGGGGTCTGATTAGGAGGTTCTGGGGAGGCAGGATAAGAACCAAGAGGCAGTTTTGTCCTGGAAACCAAGGGAAGAAAGTTGTAAAAGAAGAAAATGAGCAGGCATGTCACATGCCATGCATTAGTGAGATAAAGACTGAGACTCCATTACTGGGTTTTGGAATGTGGAGGTCACTGGTGACATGGACAGACATTTTGATGGGCTGGGGGTAAAAGTTTGTTTAGATTCAAGAGAGAGTGGGAGGTTGGAAAGTGGAGACAGTGAGTTTGGACAACAACTCTCTTGAGGAGCTTGCTGTAAAAGGGAGCTGAAAAATGGAATGGTAGCTGCAAGGAGAGCAGTTTTAAAAAATGGGATATATTACAAAAAGTTTGTACTCTCTTGAGTGTGGTCTAGCACAAAGAGAAAATTTGGTGATACAGGGAGAAGGGATTCAGAGAGGGGGAGGGAGACTGGGGGGAGCAGGGGGAGGGGAGAGAAGGCATAGTCCTGGGGGACATTGCTGCAAGGAGGCGGGTAGATGTGATGGTGACGTGGACATTCAGAGTGCTTCGATTTCTTCAGAGGAGCAGGAAGCAAGATTATCAGCTAACAATAGCAGTTTAGTAAAGGGCTGCGCTTACTCTTCACAGTACTTTTAAGCTAGTGATTCTTTTTCCTGTAGCAGGCAGTGGAGACACACATGCAAGGCCTCATTCAGATCCCGAATCTCTCGAATTTTGCCCCTAGGCAAGATCTGCTGACTTTTATGTCTGTGGAGAGGGAACAGCAGGATCTGCCTTGAGAGGTTGAATGACAAAGTTCAAGGCCTTTAGTTTTGCTGAGCCCCATGTCCAGCAAAGCACAGATTTCCCTCCTGTGTCCACCTGGTTGGCTTTTAGGAAGAACTTGCCTCTGACTGTGGCCTTGTTAGTGTCAACCAGCTGAGCCACCCTGCCCAGAAATTGGGAAGACGAGACCTTTCCGTTTCCAGGGCTCTAGAGGAAGGGTGTTTGGGTCTGGGAGGGTTTCCCCCAGCAGAAGGGTGGGCTCGGGCACTGGGCTTGCGCTCCAGGCCATGGCTGGGGGCACTTTAAAGGCTGTTCAGCTCGGAGGCCCTTTGCCTTTCCTCAGCCCCTTTTCCAAGGCACTGAGCTTGAGAACATCCAGATAATTCCTCTGATACTTAAAACACTGCCGTGGTCCAGGGTTTAGGGTTGACATGCTGGCCTGTCTCTGGGGCCGTAGAGTTGACCTGCACAGGGGGAGGGTGCAGCGGGGAGAGGAAGGGGCCTGGCCGTCGTGAGGCGTCAGCTGTGGATGGACACTCACTAGTGGAAGGCCCCATGCGCCGCGTTGCAGTGCAACCTCTCTGCGGAGAGTCTGTCCTGTCTTCCTTCCCCTGTTTCTCTGCCAGGAGTTTCAGGTCCATCAGGCCTCCATGCTGGTGGCAGCTGGTGGCTAGACACGCAGAATCAGGCAGGGCCCTAGGGTGCTGGGCGGGGCTGGAGGAGTCCCCGGGAAGCTGCCACTGGCTGCTGTGGTGAGTTCCGTGGGCCCCGTGGAACTGGCCTTGGGCCAGGCCCTGCCTCTCCTCCCAACTCCAACTCCGAGCGCATGCAGCTTCCCAGCCTTTCACTTTGTCTCAGAGTCACTTCCGTGGGAAGCCCCAAGCCAACATAACCTTTTTTTTTAATACTTAATTTTTGAGCCATTTGAATCCTGTTCATCCAGATGAAGCCTTAGTCATAATTTCACTAAAAAGCTCTGCTGTCGCTGTCTCTTGCAGGGTAGCTCTCCCCTGAATTGTCCCTCTTTCTGCTGTGGCCATGACACCTTTCAGAGAGAAGCTCACTGCCCTCTATTTCACGATGCTGTTTTCAGGCCATCGTTGGCTCATCCATCACTGCCACCCCCCACCTTTGGCCTCTTGTGCTGGCCCCAGTGTCAGGTGTGCTTAGAGCCTTGCTTCCAGCCTCGAGCTTCCTATCCAGCTGTGGGCTTGCTCCTTCCAGACCCTGCAAAACATGGCAGTGAGAACAGTGACTGCTGCTGGGTGCTGCCTTGCCTTTTTCTTTTTCTTTTTGCAGGCCTCTTATCTTTATACACAGCTTTGTGGTTTGTTAAAATAGGAAGTGAATTGCTTCCTATACAAGCTTTGTTCATGCCGTGGTCCTGGCCCTCAGAGTGGGGCATGGATCCGTCGTGCCAAATCTGAATTTTCTTTTTGTGTCAAAGGTAGAAAGTTGCTGACAATAGTAGTTATGTTACGAACTTGACATTCTGCTGCAGATGTTGTTAGGGAGCCTTTTTCCATGCCCACCTTTTTCCCCATCTTTTGTGCAGTTTTTTTTTTTTTGCTTTGTATTTTTCCCTTAAGTTAGGGTACTGTCCCAGATCTTTGAAGGTTAGTGGACTAGATGTATGATCTGGGAGATTGCTGGATGGTCATGAGGCAGTCATGAGCCAAATGATTTCTTGAGTCTCCTGTTAGAGTCCTTGGATACACATCAAAACTAGGAAAATCTTTTTGGATGTTCAGGTTGGAAAGACTTAACATTCTCTTAATCCCCAAAGTTTTAGATTTGTTGCTCACTCAAGACTCAGAAAAACATTTCTCCAGTCAGTGACTCTGTATTATATGTGAATTTAGCTCATATATCACAACTGGGATTTTTTTTTTAGGAAACTGAATTACAGATTCACACATGCTTGTTAATTTGGTTACTCTATCCTGTTTTACATACTGACCTTTGTAGGCCAGTAATGAAATGTTTCATAGCTGCATGACCATTACCATCAACCAAGACTCAGAGGGAGTAAGGGAACTAAGATATATTTCAAAATAATGTGGAAATGTGGCAATAAAGGAGGCACAGATATAATTATAGTTCAGGGGGTTGTTTTGTCTTAGAAGGAAGGAATCTGTTTTCTAAGATTTTCTTTAAGAGATTGGGCATTCAATAAATTTTATAATTTTATATACTTTATTTTAGTTCTTAAGTCCTTTTAAAAACAAAAGACAAAAGAAGCCAGAATTACGCCTTGCAAAGTATTGCAATTTTTTAGGTGTTCAGAAATGACGTGTATGAAAACTTGGAAAGTACCAGAGGACAATACTGTCAGAGAGTTTAAAAATATACAATTGTACCTCTGGCCTTTTCTTTTGATTTTTTTTGGGAGGCAGGGTTGAAGCTTATTACTTACTCAGTTGAGACAATTCTGCATTTCTCTTTATTAAGTAAACTTTCTGAACCGTAGGCAGTTTGTGTTGGCCAGTTAGATTTATGTAGCTAAAAACTTGACATTTTTCACTCTCAAGTTTCTTCATTGTTGCCAGTGGATTGGTTTCGTCTGGAGCAGAGCAGGTTTTAAGGGTTTTAAATGTGGCGTTCAGCTGGAGCAGTTTTGGAAAAGTAGAAATGCCTTCCTGTTCCTGAGTTGGTTGACAGTATATTACTTGTGTGCTTCTTTCTAACTGGTGATCTGCCAACACCTTTCAGGATGTTATGAAATTTAAACCAAATGAGGTAAAAATGGAACTTCTGTGCCACCCAACAGAAGTGGACTGACTGCAGTACTCCGAGGGGGTTCAGCAGAAGCAGTGAGATTCCAGTTAGGAGCAAGACAGATTTAAGCTTTCCTTAGCTAGTGGGGAGGTTCTGTCTGTAGGCTGAGCTTATACAGTTACATTAATCGGTCCCTGTCTAGGGTGTGTTTCAACCATAGATTTTACTTTAAAATCAGCGATCTCTTGAAGCCATTTGTTTGGTGTGTAACGTCTGCCTCTCCCCCACCTTCTCCTGCAGGATCAGGTGGTCTAATTGCAGGATGTTTCAGAGTTATTGATGGCGGTTTTATTGGACTTTTGGTTGGGATTTTTGAATGGCGACTGTCTGCTGAGCCAAGCAGTTATTTTAAAGGAGAATGCAAATCTGTGACGAGGAAAACAAATATAGATGTGGCAGAGTCCACACCCCAGCTGGGTACAGTGAGGAGAGGGCAGCTGGCAGGAAGGAGGGACTGAGGGAATCGATATTATTTCCATAGAAACCAGTTGAGAGTGGGAAGAAAGGTTGCACAAGGGATGCCTCTAGTATTTGGCAATTCGAACTGTGTAGGAGAGAAAGCAGAACAGGGCTGGGAGTAAAGAGGAGCAGAAGTTTAAAACCTGAGGAGGAACTGGAGCGAGCAAAACATGATGTGTTGATTAGCATTGTACAGGTTCCTCAGACACGTCAGTTACTGAAAAGTCTGCCCTGCACTACCAGAGGAGGAGTTCTTGGGATCTATGAGTTATTCAAAATGAGAAGGGAATTTGTACAACTCTCTAGTCTGACAAGGAGCTGTAAAGGGGTGACTGTAAATTTTCTGTTCTCTTAGAATTTTATTGAATCAAGTTGTACTGTAGTACAGAAGGGACTAGGAAATCTCTAAGCCATATAGAAGCTGTCATTTTAATGGCATTTATTATGACAAGACTTAAATTCTAAAGTCTTGTGAAACGATTTACCAGTATCAGTGTTGTAATTGAAAGTAAATATTTCCTGCGAAGTCAAAAGACATTAAAAAAGAGTTGAAAATAAAGAAGGCAGTTGAGCTTAGTGGTTAAGCATTTGCCCTTGGGGGCTCAGACTCACCCAGGTTGTCCCTGGCTTTGTCAGCTAATAATTGTGCAATGTTGGACAAGGTGCTTCATCTCTCAGAAACTTTAACTTCAGAGGTGGGTGTGGGGGAGCTTGTGAGAGGGAGATAATGGTGCCAGGGGCTTGGCGTAGCTTTAGGCCCGTAGCTGAGAGTTGTGCTATGATGCTCTGTTAGTCCATCAGCCTGGTTTCCTTTCCAAGTCGTCTGTAGGTACTGATTCTGCCTCTGCCAGTCCTTGTTTTGGGGGAAGGCTGTTGGGTCGTCAGGGATCAGTGACGATTCATGGCTGTCCAGGAGTGCCGCCAATCAGAGCTGCAGGGTCCAGAAAAGGGAGAGCTCACGGGTTTGCCCGAGTTGCTGTGGTGGACACGTGCGTTTAGAATGGTCGCTGAGTTTGGAAGTGCCCTTGGAATTTCTGAGAGGGGAAGAAGTGGTGGTGGCTGATTTAGCTTCACGCTCTGTGAAAAATGAGGTGGAGGGGCAGGATTCCACTTGCTTTTGCTCGTTTCCGGAGCCAAGAGCATTCTTCCACCGTTGTTCTGTACCCAGCAAGGCAGTTTGACCTGAAATATCCTCCGAGGTCACCTGGATGTCACAGTGCAGGGGCAGTGAGGGGGACTGTGGGGTGATGTTTCCCCACACGTGGGACTTTGCAGTTCTCCCTGCTCCATGTCTTCGTGTCTGTTTAGCGTCTTCCGTGCTCTTGTCTCCATCCTTGGCTGGAGCACGACATAGTTGCAGTAGCTTTGAGAACACGGATGTGTGTGTCTGAGTGCCGAGGACCTGCCCATGAGTTTCTTATCTAACCATCCTGTGGCCTAGTGATATGTAATGTCAAATATATTTAAAAGTTTTTTTTGAATGTGTGTCAAGACTACTTTCCCACCCATCTTGCAGATATTTTCTTCCAGAAATTTTTTTTTTACTAACATTTTTAATTTTAATATTACAGCTTACTTTCTGTTTGGTTTTTATGTCTGTCCCTATACTGCCAGTCAGTTTTTCATCATCTTAAGTTTTTTACTTGTGGAAGCTCAGGTAACTTAGCCTAGAATGCAGACTCTTCTGTATTTCTGTATTTTTCAGCTCAGAAGTCTCATCGTTGTGGTATTTGCCTGGCCAGGCTCCTCTGGGATACAGTCTCAAAATTTGGGCTGTACATGTTCAATTCAAGTGGAATTTTCTAGTAGACAGACTTTGAGACAAGAGTTTAGAGCTACAAAGATATGAGAGAACCTTACGTACATATTTCTAAGTGGAAGAAACCAATCTGAAAAGGCTAAATGTTGTATGATTCCAGCTATCTGACTTTCTGGAAAAGGCAAAACCGAAAACTGTAGAGACCATGAAAAAAATCAGTGGTTGCCTAGAGTTCCCAGGCAGAGAGGGGGAAGGCCAAACAGGCAGAGGATAGGATATTTTAGGGCTGCAAAACTCTTCTGTATGATACTGGAATGGGAAAGCCATGATATTGTGGGTTTGTCAAAACAGTACAACAGTACAACAAACAGTACAACAAAGAGGGAACCCTAATGTAAACTACACCTTTAAGTTACTGAAACTGTATCCATATAGGTTGGTCATTTGTTACAAATATACCACATTAATGCAAGATGTTAATAATAGGGGAAATTTGGCGGGGGAGGGGTATGGGAATTCAGTACTTTGTGAAATTTTTCTGTAAACCTAAAACTGCTCTAAAAATAGTCTATTAAAATTTATTACTCCTCAAAGGTATTAAATTTTATTTAGTCTGTAATACTTACTTTTGCTTCCAAAACCATTCTCTGGTTCTGTAATATAATATGATGGTTTTAAGTTTTATCATACATTCAATTTTAAGAATGATTTCAGTCCAGGTCGATTTTAGTGGCTTTTCCTTCAGCCTGACAAAGGATCTAGAATCCTCTAGTTTCAAACACGTTAACTTTCTTAAAAAATGCTTTTGGTTGTTTATTCTGTATAGCATTCAGGATATGAAATGGCCTTTAAAAATACTTACTTGTGAGTGGAAACATACCTAGATGATCATCTTACCTTGCCAGGGCACATGCCGGAGAACCTAATAGTCTTTGGAACATGCTGCCTGAATTTCCAGAGAAATCATTTCATCCGAGTTGCCTGGGAGGGTGATCATAAGACGTTTGTTCTAATGCAGATGTGTGAAGTCCATCGGAATCAGAATGCTTCCAGGTGCTGACAGCCCATGGTGGGCTTGGGGGTGGAGTTGAGGAATACACTGAATCCCTTTGTTGTCCAGGCGGGCGATGGCTAGGACTTCTTGCCCGCGTGCTGCCCAGGGCTCATGGCGGGGAAGCATGGCTGCCCCACAGTGAGCTGTGAGTTCAGCCCCTCGACGGCGGAGCCCCACGCGGGGCTCTAGTGGGATCCCCTCGCCACTCCCTTCAATACACCTACACAAGGCAAATATGACCGCACATAGAGAAAGAAATACAAGTGGATGGCACATTTATCTTTCTAGGAATTCTGATATCCAGATAATCAGGACAGTTTCCCTCATTCCACTTTTTAAAAAATCTTTTCTGCTCCCCAAAGACACATGTCCTTTTACAGTGACTTTATTTAAATATCATTTCGGCAGAAACAGTGGTCAATTTTGGTTTGTAAGAAAGGTATAGTGGTTCAGGTCCCATGTGGATTTCTTTACAGTTGGTTCCTACCTGTTGACTCATTCTAAAATGGTACCTTTAAGAACCTCTGTCCTATACTTAGGGTTGTAAAATGATTTAATGATGCCACCGCTGAGGTTTTACATTTGATAATCCTGGAAAAACCTAGTCAGGGCTCCCTTAATGAACTCCCTTGACAAATCCTCATTAATAATAGAAAAGTTTTACTGATGCTTTGCAAATAAAAATACGAGCTTACACATTTAAGGAAAGATTCTTGGAGACTTCGAGTGGCCTTTCTTTGCTTGGAGTATAAAATCAAAAGACTGCTTCCGTCTAGTGTGCAAGGCTGTCCCCAACAGGGGCCTCTAGCTCTTGCCGACCTCATCTCCTGCTCCCTCCTCACCTCTTGTAGCCTTTTCCCTTAATGTGCCATGCCAACTTCATCCTGGCCCCAGGACCTCTGCTGCGTCTGCTCTCTCTGCTTGGGGTGTTTGTCCCACTGTGTCTCCACCCAGGTCACTCTTCTTTGTCAGGCATGTCTCAGAGCAAATATCATCTAAGAAGACCTCTGAATTAAAGGTGCCACAACAGCCATCTTGTCACATTATACTATTTTCTTTTCTTCAGAGCATGTATTAGGAGGCAAAATTGTCCCGTATATTTGCCTCCTTATTTTCTCTCCTCCCAACTGAACGGCACACTCCAAGAGAGGAGGAACTTTTTTGTCTCGTTGGTGCATTGTTGGACCTCCCACTGCCTGCCTCATTCAGGAGTTAAGAAATATTTGTGAAGCAAATAAGTAAAGATGAAGGAAGGGTAAAGGAAAGAAACCTTTGCTGATGATCCTCTGGAAGTACTTGGGTTATTTGCTCCTACCTCTAGCAGATAAATCTAAGGTGTTTGCACCGTCCCTCCCTGCCCCCCAAAAGCTGGGGTCAGTGGTGGCTGCTTTGAAGCCTGGTCTGACCTCTGGGCCTGGCACTTGACCTACCTGGGCCTGTTTTTCAGGTTTGTGTCAGAACTCCCAGGGCAGCATTCTTCCACCCTGCCTGAGTGCTGGACTGTGCTGAACCTTGACTTCCAGACCAGGCGAATTTGCTCAGTCCCCAGATCGGGGTAACGTGTGGTGTCCTGGCTGCCCACAGGGCCATTTTGGCTTCTCTGTCGATGGCTGGGGCTACCAGGAAAGCTACTTGTAGGCAGTAGGCAGGGAGACATGGGTAGCTTGGGAGTTCTAGCTGAGATCTTGCCAGATGTCCGTGGAAGGGTAGCCCTGGGAATTGGACAGCTTGTCTACTGGGGTGTGCCCTCTGTCATCAGGATGGCCCTCCTTTGGGCAGGGTCGCTTTTGCCATGTGCTTTGGGGTTCCAGGGCTTAGAGGCTGGGAGGCTGCTCCCCCAGGTACACCCATTCTGAACATATCTGGTTGGATTTCTCTTCCTTCTTTTCAACAATACCATTGAATTAAAGCCAATACAACATTTCTGCTTTTGCAAGGAACTTGTACTTTGCAACTCTTCTCTCTGCCCTTGCTGAGAAAATGATCCCCCTTTTACAAAATGGATAAAACATTCTCCCAGGAATGTAGAGAACTGAGAGTAATTGTTTCAACAGAACTAACAAAATAGTTATTTTGTGCCAAGTATACAGGTTGACTCATTAACAGTTACTCAGTGTCTACTTGCAAGGGATTTGAACAGTGAGTTCTAAGGCATGTAAAATGCTTTATGTTGTACATTTACCTAAAGTCTCATTGCACACCTTTACCTGTTCAGATCTGTACTATAGGTGTAAAGGGTAAAACCTTTCATGCCACAAACAGTTTTTAATACAATAAGTAAGTGTAAAGCAAGCCTTAAAGCATTTCACTGTGCTTAATGAAAAGTTACTATCTGATATTAACTGGATTCTTGAGTTATTTCTTATCTAGTTGATATTCATTTTTTTTTAAAGCTGTACTTATGTCCTTTCATTAAAAAAAAAATAAATCAGGGTGGTGCAACCGTGGCTTAGTGGCAGAATTCTCGTCTGCCATGCCAGAGACTCAGGATTCGATTCCCAGAGACTGCCCGTGGCCAAATAAAATAACATAAAATTCATTAGAGAAGTTGTAGGCTTACAGAAAAATCATGCATAAAATGTAGAGTTCCCAACATCTCTTCCCCAGTTTTCCTGTCATTAACATTTAGTATTAGTGTTATTACAATCGATTAAACATATTATTGTAATTTTACTATTAACTTTAGCTCCTAGTTTATATTAGGGTCAACTGCGTTTTACAGTTAGAAAAAACTATTCTAGTAACACAGTTACAACCTAAAATTTCTTTTTGACCACACTGAAATGTGTAATTCATAAATATAATATTTGTCCTTTTGTGTCAGGCTTACCTCTCACTCAACCTGATGTCTTCAAGGTTCATCCACGTTGTCACATGTATCAGAATCATTCCTTTGTAGAACTGAGAATTATTCCATTATATATATATATATCTATGTTTTGTTTACTCATTCATGAGCTGATGGACACTGGGCTGTTCCCATGTTTTGGCAATTGTGAATAGTGCTGCTGTGAACATTGGTGTGCACATATCTGAGTTCCTGCTTTCAATTATTTTGAGTATATACCTAGAAACAGGATTTCTTGGTCATATGGTAATTCTGTACTTAACTTTCTGAGAAACTGCCAAATTGTCTTCCACAGCAGCTGCACCATTTTACATTCCCAGTAGGAACGAGTGTTCCTATTTCCCCATATCCTCTCAGACGATTTAGTTTTTTGAATAGTAGCTATTCTAGTGGGTGTGAAATAGTATCTTATTGTGGTTTTTTTTATTTGCATATCCCTATTGACTAATGATGTTGAGCATCTTTTCATGTGCTAATTGGTCATTTTTATATTCCCTTTGGAGACATGTCTTGTTGATTCTTTTGCCCATTTTAAAATTGGGTTTTTGATTTTTTATTGTTGAGTTGTAGGATTTCTTTATATATTCTGGATATTAAATCCTTATTGGATATTTGGTTTCCAAATATTTTCTCCTAGTCTGTAGGTTGTCTTCTTACTGTCATTAGGAAGTCCTTTGCTGTGCAAAAGTTTTAAATTTTGATGATGTATCACTTAACTGTTTTATCTTTTGCTGCTTTTAGAGTAAAGTCTAAGAAACAATTGCCTAACATCCTGTCCTGAAGATGCTTCTCAATCATTTATTCTAGGAATTTTATAGTTTTGTTTCTTAGAATTAGGTCTTTGATCCATATTGAGCTCATTTTTGTGCTTAGTGTGAGGCAGGAGTCCATGTCATTCTTTTCCATGTGGCTATCCAGTTTTCTCAGCATCATTTGTTGAGGCAGTTATTCTTTTCCCATTGAATGGATGTAGCAATCTTGTCAAAGATCAATTAGCCATAGATGTGAGGGTTTATTTCTCAACTCTCCATTGATCTACTTCTGTCCTTGGGCCAGTACCAAACTATTTTGGTTATTGTAGCTTTGTAATAAGTTTGAAAATTAGGACGTGTGAGTCTTCCAACTTTGTATTTTTTTAAAGATTGTTTTGACTGTTTGGGGTCCCTTACCCTTCCATTTAAATGTGATGATTGGCTTTTCCATTTCTGCAAAGAGGGCTGTTGGAATTTTGATTGCGATTACATTAAATTTGTAAATAGCTTTGGGTTGGATTGACATCTTAACAATATTTAGTCTTCCCATCCATGAACAGATTGTCTTTCTATTTATTTAGGTCTGCTCTGGTTTCTTTCAGTAGTGTTTTATAGTTTTCTGTGTACAAGTCCTTTACTTCCTTGGTTAAGTTTATTCCTAGCCATTTGTTTCTTTTAGTTGCTATTGGCTATTGATGATCGTAGAATCCTGAGGTGGCTTCAAAGCAGATTTAACTAGAGCAAAATGATATTTAGTGGTTTCTGCCCTGGCTTCTATTAAACTTAACATATTTTGGCTTTGGTATTTTTGGCTAATGACAGTATGTCTTATAGTTTGTGGTAGTTTTAAGCAACCGTGGCTTGAATGTAAAACTAGAGAGACGTTTAATTATTGGCAGATCAATGACAGTGACAAATTATTTTTCTTCCTTTCCAGTTATACATGGGAAGCCGTTGATACCAAAAATAACACACTTTATAAAATAAACATCTGTGGAAAGGTGGATATTACCCAATGTGGGTCATCAAGTGCTATTTGTATGTACAATAAGAAGTTAAAGAGCTATCATTCAGTGGGTAAGTAAAGCCACCCTTAAATTACCCTATGGGCAATATGATCCCAATTTTGCAAAAATCACTGTACGTATATATAGTTCTGTGTGTGTCATGTTTGTTTATGTTTATAATATACACATTTTATGTTTTAGAAAGTGAAAAATGGTAGCACTTTAAATATCCAGTATGTGATTAAATTAGGTTATTTCCATCTAATGGACTCTATGTAGTCAGTCATGAGGAAGAATCACATGAGTGTGTATTTATTGACAAAGATATTCCTACTGACTGTCCTTGCCTACCCATTTTTTTAACTTTTTTTTTTATTGTATAGTATAACATATACACAAAGCAAAGAAATAAAAAAGCAGTAGTTTTCAAAGCACAGTTCAACCAATGGTTACAGGACAGATCCCAGAGTTTCTCATGGGCTATCATATAATGCCTACCCACTTAAAAAATATATTTTTATTGGGAAATCTTCATACATATACAGTCCATATATGATACAGTCATTGGCTCACAATATCATCACATAGTTGTGTATTCATCACTGTGATGATTTTTAGAACATCTGTATCACTCCAGGAAAAGAAATAAAAAGAAAAAAGAACTCATACATCCCATACACCTTACACCTCCTTCTCATTGACCACTGGTATTTCAATCTACCCAATTTATTTTACCCCTTATCCCCTCTATTATGTATGTATGTATATATATACGTATGCATGTATTTATGTATGTATGTATTAATTATCCATGTTTTTTTACTCATCTGTCTATATCCTGGACAAAAGGAGCATCAGACACAAAGGTTTTCACAATCACACAGTCACATTTTAAAAGGTATATTGTTGTACAATCGTCTTTAAAAATTAAGGCTCCTGGAACACAGTTCAGCAATTTCAGGTACTTCCATCCAGCCATTCCAATACACCATAAACTAAAAAGGAGTATCTATAGAATGCATAGGGTAACCTCCAGGATAACCTCTCAACTCTGTTTGAAATCTCTCAGCCACTGAAACTTTATTTTGTCTTATTTCTTTCTTCCCCGTTTTGGTCAAGAAGGCTTTCTTAGTCCCATGATGCCAGGTCTTGGCTTATCCTGGGAGTCCTGCCCCACATTTCCAGGGACATTTACACCCCTGGGAGTGATGTCTCACATAGTGGGGAGGGCAGTGAGTTCACCTGCTGAGTTGGCTTAGGGAGAGAGACCATGTCTGAGCAACAAAAGAGGTTCTCTGGGAGGGCTCTTAGTCATAATTGTAAGTAGGCTTAGCTTCTTCTTTGCAGGAATAAGTTTCATAGGGGTGAACCCCAAGATCAAGGGCTCATCCTATTGACCTGGTTGTCCGCACTGCTTGTGAGAATATCAGGAATTCCCCAGATGGGGAAGTTGAATACTTCCTCCTTTCTTCCCAGTCCTCCAAGGGGACTTTGCAAACACTTTTTTATTCTCTGCCAAAATTACTCTGGGATATATTTGGGTATCACATGAGCTTGTCCAAACTGACAAGATCTCACACCCTATTCAAGATTCCATGTACTTATCCACCCATGTTTTTCTTAAACCCAGTGTTTTAGTTTTTTAAAGTTGTCAGAAGGCAATATGCCAGAAATGGAACAGTTTTCAAAAAGGGAATTTTTAAAATTCTAAGTTCTAAGTCTGTGAAAATGTCCAAATTAAGGCACCAACAAGAGGTTATCTTCACTCAAGAAAGGCTGGCTTCTGCTCGATCAGCTGAGGAATCATGTGGCTGGCTTCTGCTGGGGTCTCTGGCTTCTGGACACCTCTCTCAGCTGGCAGAGCACATGGCCATCTCTCTTTTTTTATAAGGCTTCCCCGGAGGTGTTTTCCTTTTGCGTCTCCAAAGGTTTCTGGCTGCATGGGCTCTGTGGCTTTTTCCAAAATGGTTCCCGCTTAAAGGGCCCCTCCAGTAATCTACCCAATCTGGAATGGGTGGAGGCACATCTCCATGGAAGCCATCTAATCAAAAGTTACCACAATTGGCTGGGTCACATCTCCATGGAAATAATCAAAAAGCTCCCTCCCAGCAATACTGAATGATTAAAAGACATGGCATTTATGGTGGTATACATTTCTAATTTAGCACATCCAGTCCTTACTTTTCTCCCTCCTTTCCCCTTGTTTCTTTTAGTGCCCATCACACCTTTCTGCTTGTGTCTTTTGGCTTTTTTCTGTGTTCGTTTGATTCTCAGGCGGCGTGTCTTCACATGGGATCAAAGTTGGTTATTGGCTTTGGGCTTACGTTAAATATTAAACTGATAATCCGAAGGATTGGCAGGCAGTCTTAGAGGCAGTACCTCAAATGGATTTCTTTTGGGTCAGAATTCCTTTCTCTGGGGAGGAAGATGGGTCCAAGTGGACTGACAGCCCCCACTTGTGTGGTGTAGGGAAGGGGCCGATGCCTGGGGGAAGACAAGCAGGGAGGCCCAGAGGCAGCCGTCATCTCTGGTGGCACAGATGTCAGTGGCGAGGTCTGATGGAGGTGCAGTCATGAAGTGGGATCAGCACATGACTGGAGACACTGTCGTAACTAGAAGAGGATGCTAGGTTTTTGGAGTTCGAAGGGGGAGCTACTTGGCAGCTCTGCCCATCATTTTGGATGGAAATTCCTAAACACAGTGAAAAGAGCTTTTGAGAAAGTTTTATTTAGAGTAAGATAAGAAGGGAATTGTAGGTCTGTTGGTTGAGGCCCAAGCTGCAGTTTGGTTTTCTTCTCGCAGTAAGATTGCCAGTGATAACACTGGCTCAGGATGGAGATCTGAAAAAGTACCAGGTGGTTCTGAAATCTTGGGTCAAATTTTATTATTCTGGGATGTACTTATAAAATTTGCAGATGACATGGCCAATTTCCTGGTTGTGATGTTTTGAAGATTCACAGAGAGAGGTTGGGAGTGGGCCTATTGGCTGTTGTTATTTGGGTTTTCAGAAAGAGGAAAAATAATTATCTGTATGATAGAGACTAGTATCAGATGAAGAGAAATCACTGGTAGGATACTTTGTGAGATCAGTTTGGCTGTGCAAACTTTTGGTCTGACCAAGTTATGGTAGGCTTTGGAGGTCAGGCAGGAGAGTTGGTATCTCCTGGATTAGACAGTGAGTCTATCTTTTTTTTTTTTTGTGATGATATGTGATGTGATAAAATGCATTTTAGGAAGCTAGGCCCTATGGAATAGGACAGGTTGGTTCAAGGGGAGAGACCAAAGGCAAGTAGATGAGTCAAAATCAAGTTACAGGCTAAGTTGATGATTTCAACCAGCAGTTTCCAATCTCATTTTTAATCCCCCAGACACACATAGCAGATAACTTTTTTTAAAACATTTTTTCTGTGTGTGTGTGAAATAAAGCATCTACTAAAAAAAGCAATAAATTTCAAAGTATGTTGTAACAAGTAGTTATAGAACAGAGTTCAGAATTTGGTATGGGCTACACTTCCACAATTTTTGTTTTTTTTTTCTTCTAGTGACTTGAAGACACTGGAGACTAAAAGAAATATCAATTTAATGATTCAGCAGTCATACTAATTTGTTATTGAGTGTCTTTTCTGTTATAACTCCTTCTCTTTTGATCTTTTCTCCCATTCTTTAGGTTAGAATTGGGTATGCCCATTCTAAGTTTTATATGTTGGGAGGGGCTGTTGATAATATAGGATAGGTGGATGAAACTAGTTGATGTTCTTGGAAAGGCTGGCACCTCTGGGTTTCAGGAACCGCCTGGACATTATTGGAAAGTAATCTTAATGCGTGAAACTTCTGTAGAATCTCAGATAGAGCCCTAGGTGTTGTTTAAGGTTAACAGAAGTGGTTTTGGTTGGAGTTTGGTAAACCCTGGTAATTAGCAATGTCTTAGTTGAAGCTTGCCTAAGGGTAGCCTCCAGAATAGCCTCTCAAGTCTATCTGAACTCTTTTAGCCACTGATACCTTATTTTGTTTCATTTTTTCCCCCTTTTGGTTAGGAAGTGTTGTTGATCCCGTGGTGCTAGGGCCAGGTTCATTCCTGCGAGACGGATAACTGCCAGGGATGGTAAATTAGATGATGTGTACTTTCAGCACAAGCAATAATTGTCCCCTTTTTTCAACACAAAAAGGAAATTAGTATGACTAAATGAGAGTAACATTAAAATAAATAGGAGTAATTTTGAGACAGATCTAATTTGCTAATTTGTGTATGTAATAAAAAATAACTAAATTTGTTGTTCACTTATGCATCAGGTCTTATCTTTTTCCTTTTTTTAAGTATCTCATTTAATTCATCCAACAAGTTTTTGAAGTAGGCAGTTTCACTTTCCCTATTGTGTAAATGAAGAAACCAAAGCACAAAATGGGTAAGCAGCTTTCCCCAGAGGTTGCATGGTTAGGTGTTGGAGCCCAGATTTGAATGCTGATATGTCAGCCTGTGGACTTATTTAGGGTTGTGTCATTATGTGATTCATAGGCCACATCAGAATTAAAATGGGAGCCATGATGGGAAATCTGAACCCATGGCTCTGACAGGACAGCAGAGAAACTACTTGTTATGAAGTTGCTAGAAAGGAGAAAAGAAAGTGAACTTTGAAAACAGCCACAAAAATGAGATACAGAGGAGCTACTATAGAAATAGATCCAAATATACATGGGATCTGATGTATGATCAGAACATTGGATGTAATTAAGCTGTTCATCTTTTGGGGGAAAAAGACCCCTCTTTCATGTCATATACAGAAATTACAGATCAGTTAAAATTTAAGTGCAAAAAGAAAAGAGAACACTGAAAAAAAATTGGTAAAATATAAATATCAGCTGGAGGAGATGTCCTGAGAGAAACCCAGAAGCCATAAAGGAGAGTAGCGTTTCTGACTGCAGATATTTTGATGACAAAAGGTATCTCAAAGGCAAAGACGTGCTAGATGGAAAAAAAATTTCAGTGTATATGCCAATGTGCTAATAGGATAAGAGCGCCTGTTAAATATTGATAAGAGTGACAAACAACTCAGGAGAAAAATGACTAAGC
Organism: Tamandua tetradactyla; assembly: GCF_023851605.1. Taxonomy (NCBI): domain Eukaryota; kingdom Metazoa; phylum Chordata; class Mammalia; order Pilosa; family Myrmecophagidae; genus Tamandua; species Tamandua tetradactyla. Next base: position 63,836,492 of record NC_135337.1, read on the forward strand.
CTTAGAATAGGCAGTTCAACAAAGAAGAAATTCAGATGGTTAATACAACTTTACTAGTAAGCCTGGTGTAAATGCAAATCAAAGCAATTCTGAGATCTACTCTTTCTCCCATCAGAGTGGCAGAAGTTTAAAATGGTTGAAACAGAGAGGGCTGGGAAAGGATCTGAAAACTGGCATATTCCTATATTGCTTATAAGATGATGGTTAACTATAACCGTTTGGGGAAGATAATTATTGATGTTTTATAGTGCTCTCAAGGACAAGTACTGTACTAAGAAGATGATGGAGACCTCAACTTTGGTTTTAAAAATGTTATTTTTAACAAGGAGACTAAAAGAAAAAAAGTTATTTTTAATTAAGACATCATACTTAGTTCTTCCTTAGGCAAAATGATATTATTATATTATTACATAGGTGGATCTAGCAGATTTTAGCAATTATTTTTATTGAGCCTGTGAATTTGGTTTGCTTTACAACTTAATCATCTTCAGACATTTAAAAATAATGCATATATTTTATATATTTGATTTCTCTTTCAAGTACTTAAGAAGCCTGGCATCAAAACTTCAATACTAATAGTGACTCTTATAAATGCAGTAGTTTAAAGTTATAAATATGATAAACTTAAAGTTCCCTTAGATGTTCTAAAACTGTATACAACCCTAGTAAATCAATTGCTCAGTCACAAACTTTGTATTAGAGTTGTAACATTAAATATTAACATCGCAAGTATGTAAAAATAACTACGTATTTTCATTTTCTTCCTAACATTTCAAATATTAATTTTATGGGTTTAATTTGATTTCTGGGCCTCTCTGAGGGTTAACAGCTGTACATCCACTTCAGGAAGACTCAGTAACCCCTTTCACTGGGGTAATATTCCCACATTAAGGGAGGAGGCTCAATTGACGTTTCTCACCACCCAAGCCTGGGACATGACCAGCTTCTTGTTGAAGACATGGAGAGGACATAGCAAATATCTATTATGGTTGCTGTGTCCAGTGAATCCATTACCCTAAGAACTCTGGTCCATGATTTCAGGTGATATTATATTGTCTGTCTTGTGTCCATTCACAGAAATCTACAGCAGCCATTTGGGCTGATCACTGGATTGAATTTTGTATCTGGTTCTTAAGATGTAAAAGTACCTTTTCCTTTTAAACCTGATATTCTTTCATTTTCTTAAGATTATATAATTCTTTTGGATATGTCAAGTAATATTTGATTGAGTTTTGGATATAACTCTTATCTGTTTGATTTATGGTCTGTCCTGATAGTCTGGCAATATCTGTTGATATCTGGCAGTATGGTTATACCTGTGAACTATTTTTGGGAATCTAACCAATAGAAGAAATAGTACTGTACATAGATAGTCATCTAAAAACTCTTTGTAACATTGTTTATTGTAGTGGATGTGCTGAACAACTTAAGTGAACATTGTAAATTCAACACATTGTAGTGTATTTTACTCTAATTTGCTTGGTTACATAGTATCTAAGAAGACATATATAAATTATATTTTAAAACACACCAAGCACTTAATATTTATTTATTCATAACAAATATTTGAATGCCAGCTATAAGTAGGCACTGCTCTAGATACTGGAAATGACTTAACCCCCCAAACAGACAATTCCTTTCCTCATGGAGTTTACATTCTAGAGCTAGAGTCTAGGAGACAGTATAAAACAGTGACTAGTATGTTAGATTGTGCTGAATGATATAAAAAAGCAAAGGAAGGGGAGCTAGGAGTGCTTGGGCTCAAGAGTAGGTGTTTAGGGATATTACATGTGGGTAAATGTCGCTGACAGTCATTCACGGGAAGGCTGGAGCCGAGGGAGTGAGCAGTCTGTCCTGGGGGAAGCTGAGTATTGAGGTGGCGAGTAGAGAAATTGCTTTTAAAGAGTGTTCATCTAAAGAGGAGCAGAGAAAAGATTCCTTAGGTGGATGGAAAAATGGGGTAGAGGGTTAAAAAAAAATTCAGGGGCAGTGCAACAGTGGCTCAGAACCTGAACTATCGCCTTCCATGCGGGAGACCCGGGTTTGATTCCCGGTGCCTGCCCGTGCAAAAAAGGAAAAGATTTAAAAAATTCAGTAAAAAAAATACGTGTGAACAGCATATGTCTAAGAGAATGATAAAATTAAAGAAAAATGGATGACAGAAATGAGAGGGAAGACTCGCCAGGGCGAGATGGTAGGCGGCCTGAGGAGGGCTCTCCTGAGTGCGCGCACTGTGGTTGTCGGTGTGGCTGCGGTTGCCGTGTGGCCGTGGCACGAAGGGGTGACGCGCCGAGGCCTTGGCGCCTCTGCTTTGGGTCGCCAGGACGCGGTGGGGTCGGAATCGCTGGCACTCGCGGCCTTAGGGAGGCAGAGCGGGGGCCGGGCTCGGCGGGGCTCGGCCGGCACGATGGTCGCGGACTCCGCCGATCCCGCGAACCCGGCGAACCCGCGAACCCGGGCAAACCCGCGAACTTGGCGAACCCGCGAACCCGGCGAACCTGGGCAAACCCGTGAACCTGGCCGACCCCATGAACCCAGCCAACCCTGTGAACCTGCGACCCCGGCCGACCCGGCGAACTTCCGCGACACTGGCTGACCCGGCGAACCTGGCTGACCCCGTGGACCGGATTGACCCCGCGAACCCGGTGACCCCGCGAACCCGGCCGACCCCGCGAACCAGGCAAACCGGGGCGACCCCACAAGCCTGGCCAACCCTGTGAACCTGCGACCCCGGCCGACCCCGCGACCCCGGCCGCCCTCACGACCCCGCCAACCTCACAAACCCGGTGAGCGCGGCCTGGAGCCCTCACGGGGGCACTGTCTCCAGCTTGTCTGCGAGGGTGGGTGGTTCCGCTTGCTGCGATCTTCTGCGGTCTCGCCTGGAACCCCGCTCTGTTAGGAGCTGGGCGCAGGCGGCTGTTTGGCTGAGGGGGAAAGAAGGGCGGCGAGCCGAACCAGCGGGCCTGGCGCGAGGAGGGGCCCGGCGCGAGGAGGGGCCCGGCGCTGCTGGCCCGCACGTAGAGGTCGCCCGACCCTTCCGCCGTCATCTGCTTCTCAGATTTCAACTTCAGGACGGGCTCAGCAGTTTAGAAAGGCTCACTGGATCCCTGCCGGCCACCCCTAAGGGGAAAGCGGAGGTACTGCGTGGGGTCCCACCCAGGCGTTTGGGCCGCGGAAAGCTCCGCAGCCGCAGCAGCAGGTCGGCACCCCTTCCTGGCCCGCGTTTCGCCGCCGACTGCGTCTCCTAGAGCTCAGTGTCGCAGGGTGTGCTGAGGCCCGCCCTTCTCCAGGCCCCGCCCCTCTCCAGGCCCCGCCCCTCTCCAGGCCCACCCTTGGGCCCGCCCATCAAGGGGCGGGGTCTTGGGCACTGTCCGTGGTCCTGGAGACGGCCTGCTGTGCCCGGCTTCGCTGAAAGGCAGTGCGAGGAGAGAAGGGGCGATTTTAGACTCTGGAAGTTTCAGCCAGAGAAGAAAAATTCCAGCACGCTTCGTGCTCAGGCCTAAGAAGGAATCCCCGGGATTCGATGTGCTGCCAGCCCTACCTGTCGCCCACTGGTATCTTACTATTCACCCACATCCCGGCCGTCTCGGCCTCCCCCACCTTAATTAGACACCTGACTTTTTTTGGTATATTCTATTTCTTTGTCATTTCCTTTTTTTTTTCTGGGTTGTTTCCTCGGTATGGTCTTAAAGTGTCAACTTGTATCTTTTCTCCTATTTTCCATCTGCTGTATGTTTTTAGAAATTCCAACTACAATTTTTTATGTTATTTCTGCTTTTTCTGTTCTTGTTTTAAATGGAAAATAGCACCAGTAGCTTCTTTTATCTTTTAAAATTAGCTTGAGATTCTTTTGTGTTTTCTCTTGTAATTCTTTTTTTTTTTTTTTTTAATATTGTATTCCTCAAATGTCATTATTTCCCTGCTGGCCTCATCTGCCCTTGGGATGAGTGTTAGTTATTCTGTCAGGCAGTGCAGATGGGAGAAGGCAGGATCCAGTTCTCATCAGTCCCAGAGACCTCAGGGGTGTGGGAGGTAGTAGGAGTGAAAGATAGCCTCACTGGGAGAGCCTCAGCACGGTAAGCACAGCTCCCCACCAAAGCACAAACATATAGAATGCTGTATCTAATTGAAAAAAGGAAAGAGTAAAGTAATCTAGGGAGAGACTGTAGGTATTGACTAATTTCCATTTTGATCCCCTTTCCCCTTCTTTCCACATTATTAGAATTTTCTTTGACTTAGGAATTTGTATGTTAAAGCTCAGAAATGTGTATCTAAAGCCTACATTCTAGTTGGAGAGAGAAACAACAGGTGGATAAACACACAACACAGTTTCCCATAATAGCGTGAAGAAAGAAATAAAATAGAGTAATATGAAGGAAAGGGACAGCTGGGGAGCTTCTTTATGGAAATGAAGTTACAGGGAGTCAGCCATTAGAACCTGTGTTGGAAGAGCATTCTAAAGAGATGGAATAGCAAATGCAGAGATCATGGGGCAGGTTGAAGGTTGGTGTGAGGTCAGATGATTGAAGAGCAGTGAGTCAAGGGGGAGAATGTAGAAGATATGGATAGATCCACATAGTTTATCATAAAAATTAGGGCACTTTTGAGTAAAAGGGAGAGCTCTTAATTATGCCGGGACAACTGAAATACATTAGTAAGATCCCAAGCTGAGACATGGTCACTCCACTTGTGGGCCATGCCAAAGAGTTCTGATTTTGTATCATGTATGATGGGAAATTACTGAAGAGTTTCAGCAGTGGAGTTGTGTGTACTGATTTATGTCTTTGAAGATCATGCTGGTGCAGGGTGGATGTGGAAGGGGAGGGATGGGTGAAGGGTTGAATAGAAGTGGAGACAAGGGGGCCAATTAGGAGCCTGTTGCAGGAGTGCAAGTCAGAGATGATAGTGCTACTAGTAGTATCAGAAGTGGGTGCATTTGAGATACTTTTCTCGTGGAGGTTAAACCAGTAGTCCTTTCTGATGTATTGAATGTCGTGGATAAGAGAAAGCTAGGACTCAGGGTATAGTGTTTGGAGCCTGAAGAGCTTGAACCATATACTGTTCCTGAAATGGAGATTCCTAGGGGAGGGACAACTTGTAAGGGTATAAGCATTCAGATGAATTCTAGTGCCACTTTTAATTTGCTTATCCTTGGAAATAGCTTTAAGGTTCTGTTGTATATTTATATTATGCTCATTCTCTTTTCTTTACAATTAGGTGACTCTTTTTTGAAGAGCAGAACCAGATCTCTTCTGGAATTCAACACAACAGAGAGCTGTGGGCCACAAAATGCACACCACAAAGTCCAGAGTAGCATCACCTTTCTGTGTGGGAAAACTCTGGTAAGTCCACACAAAGTAACTTTTTGAATTTCATTTGTTAAAAAATACTGTGACTTTGGTGAAGAATAAGTGAGAAAAATTAAAAACAAACAAACCAAATCTCAACCATATCAATGTCATCATCAAGAATCAATAAGTAAACAAATTGCAAGGCTGTAGTTAAAATTTTTAAGTTAAAGTTTTAAGTAACACTTGAACCATATACTGTTGCACATCCCAGGCTACAGTTCAAGATACAATCTGTTAAAAGTCAAAGTATGTTTAACATTTATGCTGCAGGCATAATTTTTTTTTCTTTTCTGTCTAAAACCTCTTCTAGCATTTTATTTTGATAGGTTTTAGGGCAGTATATTTATTTAGAAAATAATGTGTTCCCCCCCACCGTTTATGTTAAATGGGAGAAACTATTTTCTTTTTAGGAGTTGCTTTCCATGGATAACGGGATTCCCAAGCCTTTTAAGTATTACCTCATGTTGAAAGGGGACTTAGTTGTATAAAGCATAAAGTTTGTTCTTATTCCTTGCATATCGTATGTAATTTACTGGATTTAATTTTTAGTCTTTAGAAAGAGCCTTTCAATAAATAGTTACTAGCTTTTAGGAGAAACAATTTGTATACAAATCATATGAGTGCTCTGTAATCAGAGTAAGAACCCAAGTATTCAGAAAAATCAGATTGACTGAAACTCACGGGGCTACCAAATTGCTTTAACATATGATCTTAGGATTTGGTGCTGTGACCACTGTGTCTTCAGGCCCATAGCACCACATCTGTAGACCTTTCAAACTAGAATTTATTTTAATTTTTGGATCAGCTGAGACCTTAGAAAGGACTGTTTGCCATGGTATGAAATACAGAGGGCTCTCTTAGAGAGTAAGCTAGTTGCTATTTTAATTTTAACTAATTTCATTCTCCCCATCTGACAAACAGAATTTTGAAGGAGAGGTCCTTGGAGGTGCCCGTGGGAGCGGAGGGGTTAGTTCCAGCCGTGTCCCTGAGCAAGGCTGTGGGTGACCCGTTTGGAACCGGCTCTTGCTGAGGTTCCAGCCCGTGGGGCTGCCCTTGTATCTGTGTGTCTGAGGCCGATGCTCAGCCCGTTGTCCTTTAGGTGTATAAACTCTAGTTGGTTCCAGATGGGCCTCTTCCCTCTGCTCACAGGAAGCATGAGATCACATTTCCTGGCTTGGATTTTGTTAACATTTGGTTAAGAGAACATTTGGCGTTGAAGGACTCCGAGGATTAAGTCCCATGAGTTTACTGTACATAGTTAGGGCAGTAGAGCTGTTTTGGACCGGTTATATTGAAATTCCAACATGATTTCGTGGAACTTTTGTCTCAGGATTTTTGAATTTGGAAACTTCTTGATGACCTTGTTCAGCTAAAATGGTTGCATTCCGTTGTATTTTTTCCCTTTCTCCCGCCCTTCTCATTGCTGCTTTCTTTATTTTCATTAGCTTTTACTATGATTGAACTTTAAACAATAAAACTACACTGTGTGGTGTAAATTATTTTTGCTTATTTATTTATTTATTTATTTTTAAATAGGGAACTCCTGAATTTGTCACTGCGACTGAATGTGTGCATTATTTTGAGTGGCGGACCACTGCGGCCTGCAAGAAGGACATATTTAAAGCCACCAGAGAGGTAATGCACAGATGTTAAGGTCACCTGTGTGTAACGGGCACTCTCGGGACCTTTAAGATTCAAAACACTGATTCCAGTCCTAGAATCAAAATTTTTTTAGTTTTTAAGTTCCAGTTGATTGTCAAAATTGTTCTGGGTGGTTCTTATTTTTAGAACTGGGCATTTTGAACATTTTCATTCAGATCAGAAACTAAATGGCTCGCCTGTCCTCAGCATTCTTGGTTTCCGACCCTCTGCAAATCAGTAAACTTGGTGCGCTTGAGCGCAGTTTATTTACTCTTGCTAAGGCAGCCCTCCGTTTTGACCCTGACTCCTTTGTTCTCCTTTGTGCTTGCCTTCCTGCCTGTGATGCACTGCGCTTTGATTAAGTTCCCTCTGCTTGTTTCAGTTGTCACATCCCCCTCAGCCTTGGAGTGGCTTCTGGAAGGATTCTGGATCCAGGCCAGGCCCTCCTACCCCTTACATTCTTTGCCAGTTTACCTCAGAGATGACTTCACTGTTATCTTTCTTTCCACTCCTCTGTTCTTATCTGGGCAGCCTTCCTTATCTTGGTCCAGTCCCTCTTGGTGATTAAGGGCGTCCTCTTCCCCAGCCTTGAGCTCATTCCTTTCTGTCAACACCCAGCCTCTGAGGTCAGTCCTGCCCTCTGACTTTCCCCAGCCGTGGAAAAGAGCTGACTGCACTTGCCTCTGTCTCTTCTCTCTTCCTGCCACCCCCATTCTTTTCTTTTTTTTTTTTGGTGCATGATCCTGGAATCAAACCCGGGTTTCCTACATGAAAGGCAGGTATTCTAGCCATAGAACCACCTGTGCACTCTACCCTGGCTCTTAAACGATGCTTCCTGGTGTTGCCTAGACAACATTCTTAATTAATTGATTATTTTCACTCCTTACCATTAGTTTTCTGTTTTAAGGATTGTGTTCAAAGACTCTTAGGAGCTAGGAACTAGCAAAAGGTTGAAAATTTTTATTGATGGACTAGTGCAAAGCAGTTTGAGAAGGACAAGAGGAGAGAAGTTGTGTGTGTTTTTTTTTTTTTTGTAAGTACAAATCTCTAATATAAAAGGATAAATTATCATTGATTTATTTTATAACTTTTAAAATTGTATAATATAACATATACAAAGCAAAGAAATAAAAAAGCAATAGTTTTCAAAGCATACTTCCACAAGTAGTTACAGGACAGATCAACAGAGTTTGTCATGGACTACCATACGATCCTCTCAGATTTTTTCCTTCTAGCTGCTCCGGAATGTAGGAAGCTAGAAGGCTTAAATATATATACTTATCATCAAATCCTATGAGAATTTGTTTTCTTTTTTGTGAAAGATAACATATACACACAAAAGCAATAAATTTTAAAGCACAGCACCACAATTAGTTGTAGAACATTTTTCAGAGTTTGACATGGGTTACAATTCCACATTTTTAGATTCTTACTTCTAGCTGCTCTAAGATACTAGAGTCTAAAAGAGATATCAGTTTAATGATTCAGCATTCTTATTCATTTGTTAAATCCTATCTTCTATGATTAACTCCACCATCACCTTTGATCTTTTTATCCCACTCTTTCCCTAAAGAAAATGGGCCATGGCCATTCTAACTTTTTCATTTTGGAAGCTGTTGATTTCTCAAGTGTGATGAATTATAAAAGAAAAGATAATCTGCTATGAAAGCAGAAGGAGCAAAATACTGCCTTCCAGAAAAGATTCTAGGGAATTTTCAATAAAAAAAAATGTTTGAAGCATGGAAAGAATAAAAGCCTAAGAAAAAGACCTAGATATTATTAGGCAGTGGTGTCAGATTGAAAGTTTAAATTTTAAACTGTTTGACCATAGACTAGTAGTGAAAGGAAAAGCATCTGAAAAAGCTGAGATCTGTCTGGGGAGGTGGGTGGATTGGCATGGTGGATAATCTACAGCATCCATTTAGCTGCACCCCCCGAGCTTCAGGCCCTGATTTGAGATGTGCTAGCCTTTTTAAGACCTGCCCACTTTAGCCCCACACATGTTCTCTCAGGCTTTGATTTTCCAACCTGACAGCAATGCTCATTTTTCCTCTTTTATCTGAGTGTCCCTTTTACCTTGCTTTGCTGAATTGGCTTTTGTATCATCCACCCACCTGGGAAAAAGTTGCGTTCTTCAAAAATAAGCAAATGAGCATCTAGTTTTTTTTATTTACTTTGTGCTGTAGATCTAAAGTCGCCAGTGCAGCCTCTCGTTCCAGTCCAGCCCGGCCTGTTTTTGTACAGCCCTGGAACTAGGAATGATTTAGATGGTTTTAAAGTGTTGTCAAAAAAATAAAGAATAATATGCGACCAGAGACCATACGTGGCTCAGCTCACAAAACCTAAAGTATTTATCGTGTGGCCCCTTGCAGGAAAAGTTTGCTTATTCCTGTTCTCACTACTTTTTGAGGGGAGGGTAGGGAAGTTTTCTTACAACCGTAAATTTTACTTTCTCTTAGAATGTGATCTAAGCATGAGAAGTGTTTGCAGTTTGGTTTTTGTAATCTGTTTAGGAATGGTCGGTGGCTAGAGTCTATTCAGTTTTCATTTTACATTTATTTAAATACTATTGTGGGCTTAGCATTAGGAATTTCATTAATTGCATTTTGGGATGATTCTTTCAGGGAGGCCAGAAACAAAAGTATGGAGGACATATCCATATTCACTACCTCAATTTAGTGAGTGCTAAGAAAAGTAGTTCTCACCAACAGCAAATAATAATAAAGCATATTTCCTCTATTCTATCTTCAGTATGATTTAATTACATCTTATAGGCTGTGGTATTAACTGTTTTAAGGTACCTGTAAAACTCTCATCATTTCTTTAAAAAAAAAATCCAGGTTTGGCTTAGTATCAGTGCAGTCTTGCTTTCCATATCTTATTGAGACCTTCTCATTTTTTTCTCTTGTTTTACTTTGTTAAATTTAGAATGATCTGATGGAAAATGATCATGATTAGTTCCAAGCAATACCTTTAAAAGTTACCTGCGTAATGCTTGCTTATTCTGTGGATTCTGGTAGGGCTTTTTCCCTTCCGATAATTGTTTCTTAAAGACATTGTGGACATTCGTCCCCTACCATAGTATTCCTGGGAGTATATCAGATTCAGAAGTGGCATGCTAGTAGTAGTCTTACCAGAGTTGGATAAATAAGATGAATATACATTAAAACAATGTTAGCAACATTAATTTTATGTGTGGTATGTGAAGCTGACAAACCACCTTCTTTCCCAGACGGCTGAATTCCTTTTTGTATGAATGTCTCCATTGCTTTGCAGGGGTGGGAGAACTTTCTCTCAGGCCACTCCAGTAGCCTTGACCATGTTTCCGATGCAGGCTGCAGTCCCGTGATGTGCTGTGTAGGCGTCTGTTTTATTCCTTCCTGCGGTAGGGAGATAGCCAGAAGTTGCTCCTGGCCCTGAGCTGGGGGCCTCCAGGCCTCACTTAATGTGAATCAGGTCTCTTAGGAAACTGAGCTGGTTTTTGAACTGTGAGTTCTTTCTCATGGGGCCCCGTCTTTCCCTCTTGGGGTATGCAGCATCCTGCTCCCTTGGCTTCCGACAGCTCTCAGTTTGCAGACCCAGAGGGTTGCTTCTTATCTCCTGTCCTAATTTAGTTAGCAAATCCCTCCCCACTTGAGTTGGTGTTCCTGACTTATCTTGCTCTGAGGTGACAGGCTTTAGATTTATGGCATGATGGATCCTTGTAGTTGCTTTTCACTGGAACCTAATTGTGGTCCACAGTGACGGTTTTGTTTTATTTCAGTGGTGTTTCTGTGGGCATGTAGGCTTGCACTCTGACCTTCTGGCTATGTTCCTCTGATAGGTTGCTTTTTCCCAGGACTGTGTCCTCACAGCAAAGACATAGTCCAGCCTCCTCCGCCATTGCTGAACCGCTGACGTGTCTGCCAGGCGTTTTGGGTGGTGGGAGGCTTTGCTTTCAGGATATGGTAAAAATGAGTTCTTGTGTCCTCCTGGGCTGTGAGGAGGTGTGGTCTCATAAAGTTGTTTGATTTAATCTGTCAGCTCTCTGTGAAGTCTCTGAAAAACAAGATTGGGGGCAAAGATTAGTAGGTTAGAACATTCCTGCAGGTTTTATAGTATCCTTCTAAGAACAATTTGGAAACTAAATATTTAGCAGTGAAATTTTGTAAATAAACCTGCCTGTGAACAGCTTCAGGCTAGAAGGCAAAATTTTTAGGAAAATTTTCCATGAAAAGCAATAAAACTAACTACTTTGAAATGATTGGAGAGAACATGAATTTTTAGAAAAGTTCTTGGCAGGAGAGGATTAAAATGAATTTATGGCAGTGATTCAAATAAAGACATAGCATTCTTATTAACTAGATGACCAGATCCTTTTTTACTCTTGGTTCCGTCCCTGGGCTTGAATCCTTTGTCTTCAGAAATAGAACTTTTTTTTTTTTAATTTTATTTTATTTTTATTTTTTATTTTACATGGGCAGGCACCAGGAAATGAACCTGGGTCTCCAGCATGGCAGGCGAGAACTCTGCCAACTAAGCCTCCATGGCCCGCCCAGAAATAGAACTTTTAAAGCATAGAGCCTCACCTACTGTAATGGGTTCCTTGACATGTTTAAAATAAAAGGCCATTAGTTCAAAGAGATAAGAGTAGTCATACATTAGAATCAATTAAGGACGGATTAAGTTGCCCACGTGAGAAATAAATCTTCATATTTTATTGCACGAGTGCTTACTGGACTTCGGTTGTGTTCTAGGCATCGTCCTCAGCCTTGGTTAGGACCACAGCAGGGACACAGCCCTGAGCTTCTGGGGGCTCGCATTCTCTTGGGAGTTAATGGACAAGCAAACAAATAGTAATACCTGGTATATTACACATCTAAGTGCCATGAAGTAAAATAAAGTGGGGTATGGGGATGGAGAGGGATAGAGACTGCTATTTTACATTTAGGTTGCAGAAGACATTAAGCAGGTGGCATTTCATCCGACACCTGAGTGAGTGAGGAGGAGAGCCATGCAGGTTTTCTGTGTGTGTGTCTACTGCCGTGGAGGGATGGCACCCCATGTAAAGTACACATTGAGTTCCAAGGTGCTAAACTGCACCACGAGGCCAGTGTGACTGTGTAGAGGGAGGGGGTGAGTGGCAGAAAACGAGGTCCAGAGATCATGGAGGGCCTCCTCTAGGTACGGACAGTGAATAACAGCAGCAGAGATAACAGGAAGTCTACTAAGAGCTTTCCATGCACTAACTCATCGAGTACCATCATTGCAACCCCATGAAGTAATTCCCACTTGACATTGTTATTCCCACTTGACATCTGGGGAAACTGAAGCATGGAGATTTTAAATTTATTTATGGCCATACAGCTACTAAGTGTTAGAGTAATCTATCCCAAGATTACTCTAGCTTGTGACCACAGCTTCTACTCTGTGTTTGGCTATCAGAGTCTGGAATTCAGGTGAGAGAGTCCAGGGCTAGAGAGATGGACTTGGGATCACTGGCAGGTTCTGAAATGCATAGCGCTGTATCAAGGCACCAAGGGAGTGAATGCAGATGGGCAAGACATCTGACAAGGAAGCTGTGGAGTGCCTTTCTGCATTTAGAGTTAGAAGGAAGATGAAGCATGTTCCCAGGAGGCTGAAAAAGAGCAGGCACTGGGGCAGAAGGGAAACCAGGAGCCCCTGAGTGGCCAGGAAGCAAAGTGAAGAGTGCGTTTCATGAAGTGGGGCATGATCAGTAGGTCACATGCCATCGTGAGATGAAGGAAGATGAAGACTAAGAAAGAAACCTCACATCTCCCAGCAAGGTGGTTTGGGTGGAATGTGTGTGTGTTTTGGGGTGTGGGGTGGGCAGAAATCTCTTCAAGAGAACAAATGTGAGGAAGAGGAGACGATGAGTATGAGAAATTCAAAGAATTTTTTATAAGTTGTAGAGTTATGGATGATTGCCGCGGAGTATGTAGGGACAAGGGAGGGCATTTTTAAGATGGTAGATAAAGCCTGCTGATGGAAGCAGTCAGCAGAGAGGGAACCATTGGTTCACAAAGATGGCAATCCCAAAGATGATTGTCAAAGCCCAGTCCTTGAACAGGTGAGAAGAGACATTAAAACAATCTAGAGGAGCTGAAATATTTATCAATCTTTGCTTCTTTGCTTTTGCCATTAGGGGATGGGGGCATCATGGCCTGGAAGACCTCATGGTGTAGAGATGGATATTTATATGACATTTTCATTGTAAACTTTGCCAGTCCGTTAGTCTCCAAAAGATGTGTGTTGGAAACTCACTTTCTCTCTTCCTGTATTCTAGGTGCCATGCTATGCATTTGATGAAGAGTTAAAGAAGCACGATTTAAATCCGCTGATCAAGAGTAGCGGTGGTTACTTGGTGGATGACTCGGATCCAGACACTTCTTTGTTCATCAACGTCTGTAGAGACATAGGTCTGAATCGTTGTCTGGTTGTGGGTAGTGGTGGTTTACAATTTCCTAAAGGGCTTCTCTGTTTTAGCCCTTCCACACGTACTGTGCCACTGCTTATGTCCTCTAGGAAAGGTTTTGTCCTGAGAGAGGCTCTCCACAGCCCACCCCATCTTTCCCAGAGAGTTCTGGCTCCATGCACACTTATTCAGGCCAGTGGTCCTGCCCACTATGTTCTCTCTGCCAGACACTTTGGGTTTTCAAGGTTCTACAAGGTTCTAAGTCAGTCTTACTTCCAGTGAGATGGAGAGGAGAATGGATTTGGTGTGCTGGGAGCTCTTAAACAGGTGGAATGGAATGGAATCAAATCTTAGAGGGCCGTAGTGGGGAGGGATCCATTGAGCCTGCGGTGCGTATCAGAGTCCCTTGGCTTGGAGTTGTGGGCCGGGTGAAAGGAAAAGAGGGATGGCCGGATCTTATCTTGAGCACTTGGGTATGATGTGTATTTTGGCCCCGCCTGACGTCTTCCCTGGCTTTCTCTGTAGATACTGTTACTGTGTGTCTGAAATAAACTGGCCTTTATATAAAAGGGTCATGAGAAGTTTTACTAACCCTCTGCTTGCTCTAACAGTGATTTCTAAAACCTAGCTTTATGCTTCTCTTAAGGGCTGTGAAATTGCTATCCCCATAGGCTTGGATTTGTCTTTCTTCAGTGCTGGTAGTGACTGTGCCATGAGTACATGTCGCTGGTAATTAATTAATCTAATTAGCTAAATTAGTTCATTAGCTACAAGCTCATTTTTAGTATTTTTCTGAAGTGTTTTTTTCCTCTCACACAATACATGATACTTTGGCCTTAGAAAAATGGGAAAAAATATAAAAATAAGTCTAATTCATGAGAGCATTGTCAGGTGTCAGGTACATAAGCGTTAATTTCCAATTATTCTTTAAATTTCACATGTACATTATATACTATCTTGTTTGTAAATTACTTCTAAATAGTTTTTAAAAATACCACACACAGGGTTCACCAAAAATGACCAGTGATAATTTAAAATTTAAAGATGGCCTATAATATTCTTTTGGAAAAAGGCAGATTGATGAAGTCTTTATGCTAAATGGGGCTCAATCAAACTTGAGAGTTTGATTACATAAGAATCTTATAGATTATTGAGTTTTGAAATGATATGCCATTCTGGTTTGGAAAACTTCTAGATTTCTAGTCTTTTGTTATTTTGAGGTTTATCTGAATTTACTGGCTGTTTTCAGTTTGCTGGCAACATGAGTCACATTTCACTGACCTGATGCTTGCAGAAATGCCCAATTTTTGCCCAGATTTTCTCCGACCCCAGGAAATCACCCAAAGCCTTAAGCCAGATTTCAAAGGGATCACTAAAACCTCATGAATAGTTTCAGGTTGCTACTGTATGTTCACCTCCTTGCCTGTTAATTGACACAGGCCTCACATTTTGCCTTAAATAAATCAAGCTGTCTGTTGAACACTGGGTGTTCCAGTTTGCTAGCTGCTGGAACGCAAAATACCAGAAACAGAACAACTTTTAAAAAGGGGAATGTATTAAGTTGCTAATTTACAGTTCTAAGCTGTGAAATGTCCCAATTAAAGCAATTCTATAAAAATGCCCAAATTAAGACACCAACAAGAGGCTACTGTCACTCGAAAAGGCTGATGAAGTTCAGGGTTTCTTTCTCGACTGGAAAGGCACATGGCAACTTCTGCTAGCTTTCTCTCCAAACTTCTTGTTTCATGAAGCTCCCTGGGGGCGTTCCCCTTCTTCATCTCCAAAGGTCTCTGTTTGCATGGGCTCTCTGCTTCATGGATCTTAAAAGGGACTCTCCAAAATTCTTCCTGTTTTAAAGGATTCCAGTAAACTAATCAAGCCCCACCCGGAATGGGTGGAGTCACATCTCCCTCTAATGAATTAATACCCACAATTGGGTGAGTCACATCTCTGTAGAGATAACCTAATCAAAAGATTCCAATGTACATTATTGAATAGGGATTAAAAGAAATGGTTGCTCCCACAAGATAGGATCAGGCTTAAGACATGACTTTTCTAGGGCACATAAATCCTTTCAAACCTGCACACTGGGTAAAGGTAAGTAGCCTCATCGCAAATACTTTATGTGGACTACTGCAGTCCATTGAGTGAAATTTCATGGTTTCACTCTATATTGGGATGGTGCAAGAGGTGAAAGTCTCCTTTCCTATCAATTAGTTTATGGCAAGCTGGAGAAGATTTAATAATCTTTCCCCCTTTGGTAAGGCAGTTAAAGCACAAGGGCAGTGACATTGTCCTCTCATTCATGTGCAAAATAGTTTTTGAACCCTGGTAAGGCAGTTAAAGCACAAGGGAGGTGACATTGTCCGCTCATTTATGTGCAAAATAGTTTTTGAACCCTAAGTGCAGACACTAATCTAGGCCCCGATAAAGGTGACTGAACACACTGAAGTTCCTTTACTGCTGAAGTTTAGAGTCAAGTGGGGGAAGATTCAAAGAAAACCAGTAAACTCAGTAGTACTTAAGGTACCAGGTGTGACGCGTGCTAAGAACATAATGAAGGGTAAAGGGAAGCTCAATTCTAATAGTTGTAGCATCATGTGTTGGCATGATTCTAGGTACCTTAATATATTCCTCCTGTTGCTCCTCCCCCAAACCTCTGGGCAGCAAGTCATCAATTTGAGGAGTCCACAGTTAGTCCAAAGTTAGACCAAATCCACAGTTAGTCCAAAGTTAGACCATAAACCAAAGAGAGAGAGTAAGGGTCGGGTCTCGGGTTTGAACTCAGAACTGTCTGAGTTCTTTCCACTAATCTACTAATCCTCCCACTAAACTATATATTCTCTGTGTTTTCTGTTCTGTGTGTGGCTTGGCTTAAGTTAGTAGATCTCTAGGAGAAGGCAGGATGCATTTCCTTAACTATAAAGGACATAATGGTCACTGTTTCTTGGCGCGCATTGTATACCAGGTGTAGCATGAGTGTCTTATTCCTTCTCCCTGAGCTTCTGGCAGCCCTGGAAGGTGGGTGCTTAACTCATTTTGTGGGTGGAAAAAACCATGCTCGGAGTGGTTCGTGATGTGCCCAGGTCTCAGAATGGGATCTAATCGTAGTGGTTTTTTTTTTTTTTTTTGCTTCCACACCTCTACTGTCTAAGACTACTTAGAGAAGCTTTTAGTGCATTCTATACTTTTTTTTCTTAAAGGGACCCTGGAGCAAAGGATA
The DNA here is from genome assembly GCF_023851605.1 of Tamandua tetradactyla. Lineage (NCBI taxonomy): Eukaryota > Metazoa > Chordata > Mammalia > Pilosa > Myrmecophagidae > Tamandua > Tamandua tetradactyla. The sequence continues at coordinate 63,853,122 of NC_135337.1, forward strand.
AATGGGATTTCCATTGCCAAGACAGACTCCTGTTCTAGGCGATGTGTAATTGTTTTACAGATTCCCTACGTGACTCGAGTCTCCAGTTGCGTGCCTGTCCCCCTGGCACTGCCGCCTGCCTGGTGAGAGGGAACCAGGTGTTTGATGTTGGCCAACCAAAAGAGAGGCTGAAGCTGGTGAGCAAAGATAGGTGAGTCTGGGACCTCCACTGCTGCTTGTATGTATAATCATCAGCAAGAACCTGCCTTCCCAGGGAGATGCAGAGAACATCCCTTTATTTATTTATTTTTATATTTTTATTGACAAAGCATATCTACCCACGAACATGAACATTCTTAACATATGAACACTCCATTCTTGGTATATAATCAACGACTCACATAGTTGTATATTTATCACCATGATCATTTCTTAGAACATTTGTATCACTCCAGAAAAAGAAATAAAAAGAAAGAAGAAAAAACTCATACATATCATACCCCTTACCCCTCCCTCTCTTTGATTGCTAATATTTCCATCTACCCAATATATTTTAACCTTTAGAGCATCCCTTTTCAACAAGGGCTTGCTGCAGTTAACCACAGCATTACAACTTCATATGTGTTTCTAAAATTATTGGTCATTGCTGTGAAGTCACATGGCTGGCTTGCTTATTGGTTCTCTTCTAATTGTTTGTCAATTACAGAAGTAAAACTGTATTATATTCTATTCCTGGTGCCTACCCATGCAAAAACAAACGAAAACTATATATCATAATCCCATACATAGCCTTTCTCTGTATATGCTTACTGACATAATACTTGCCTTAAGGGGCATTTTGGTCTTTTCCACAACATCTGCAGCATTGATTTTGTGCCCATAGCTACCTGTAATTCTAAAAGCGCTGTCCTGGAGGGCATGTGATAGGAGGGGCAGTTTCCTAATGATGTATGACCGGGCCCCTAAATCCCAGTGAGGGGTTATTCATTCCACGGCAGAGGCGGTGCTGTTTGCATATATTCTTCTCCTGCTGTTGTACTTTCACTTGGCCGAATCATGCTTTTCTCACTGCTCACATACAACCACGTCCCGGTCATATATCAGGGATTTTGATTGTCTCCTAATTCCGAGCGCCTTCTGCACAAGCCTCCTGTCAGGAGTTTTTGTGGTGTGTTCGGGTGTGTGTAGGAATAGTGTGCAATTAGAGATTTCACTTCTGTCCGCAGGAAACATCAGGCATAACCTAAATTGACCAATGTTTGGATGAGGTTTGTGTGTCTGTGCCAGGATTCAGGCGATTCTTAATACTGGGAGGGTTTGGGGCACTGAGTTGAAAGTTCGAGCTTTCCTTTGGAGAAAAGGCGATCCCTCTGTCTTCAGTTGTCCTTGTAGCCTGTGCACCAGTGGCAATAGGTATGTCCCATGGCAAGAGTAGGGTCCCTTGAGGGAGACTTTCCTGGCCATGGGGAGGTCCTGCTCGCCAGGTCTCTGGGCAGTGGCGGAGAGCTGCCATCCTCTGACTGTTGCACATCTTCAGGGTAAAAGAAAGATCTTTGGCTGCACTTAGAAGTTGTTGTTTAAAGAGGAAATGCTTTGCTTAGCCTTGTAGGCCAAAAATGCCTTTGACCTGCTTGTCTTTGTTTGTTTTGCTTTGTTTTGTCAGGTCATTCACAATTATTTTTCTTAGATACTCAGACAGCTTTTGTTAGTCTTGTGAATTTGCATGTTGTTGGTTTTATTTATTTATTTTTAAGACAATACTTAAGTCTTACAGAACGCATAGGGGTTGATTTTTTTGCATTCATTCTTACAAATGAAAATGAACCAAAAGTTATTTTATGCTATGGCTTCTTTATAATTTGTTTCTCTTGTTGCCAGATCCCCAAGTGAATGTGCCAGATGTTCGGGGCAGCAAATGAATCTCAAGGCAGTTGATACTTGGGAAGTCATCTTTTCTCATTTTGTGTCTTCCAGGCTCGTCCTGAGTTACGTGAAAGAAGGGGCAGGACAGCTAGACTTCTGTGGTGGTCACAGCCCGGCAGTGACAATTACTTTTGTTTGCCCTTCTGAGCGGAGAGAGGTACGTGACTTATGGTGATTTCCCACTTAAGCCTGGGCTGCCTGAGCGGACAGAAGTTTGGGCTTGGGGCGGGGTGGTGGGTGAGCTTTGGAAAGCCGAAGCTGAAGCCCAGGAGAAGACACACTTGCTGGGGTAGATTCTGCTGCCCGTGCTGGGTTCTGCTAGCGGGAGCAGTTTGGGCTTTTGCTTTTCCTCAGTAACCCAGTGCTGCCTCTACATACATTATTGTGGGGTGGTGTTCTGTTCTCATGCTTTGTGAAGGTGATTTTCAGGGGTTCATGGACACATTTTTTTAAAAATAGTTGTGCTGATTTTAATGAATATTTGAAAAATCATGAGCATCATCTTAAACCTGTGATTATTTTATAAATACTGTTGCTTTGGAGGAGGCAAGGTAAAAATTGTTAATTGGTTTAATTAGAAGCACATTATGGCATGATTAGTACAGATGGTCTGCAGACATGATAGAAAACAAGGAATGGCCATCCAGGAGAATTATGGCCGGAAGGAGGCTTTCCGCAGTCTAACTCCCCCTCCCCCCTTTTCCTATCCCACTTCTGTCCCACTCCCCTCCTCTACTGCCTGCCCCCCCTTACTTACACTCAAGGCAGATTTATTACTTCTGTCCTCTGGCTATTTATTAAATTTCTGGCACAGATATCAACTCCTTGAGGGGAGGAGTGGGTCCTGCTCAGCGGCGCCTGCACATGGCATCTTACTGCTCTTGTGCTTTCCTTTTAACGAGGCAAGGGGTTGCTGCACAGAAGGCAGGCATTCCCCAGGGAGGAAGGGGTAGGGTTTCCCTTATAGTTATTTCTGCCTTGTTGTAGGAGAATGAAGTAGGAGGAGCTGAATTCTTTGGCCAGAGAGCCACACATCTCTTCCCCCAAAGAAATGTGGAATTTGCTCTGATTTCACACTGGCATTCGGCCTATTTCAGTGTGGGTAGGATATGGAGACAAAAGCACGGTCAAGGCTTGGCTTTCCCATTTATGTTTCCAGACTTCAGTTTGATGAAGACCTGACTGAGCAAGAACTGAAATTAGCTCTATGAATGTGTAAGAATGTTTGCTTATGCTTTCTGCCTCTACCTACAGATTTGAATTGACATCTTGTAAGTCCCATGAAACATTCTTAGCTAGCAATAGTCTTCTGTGCATTCCTCTCCAGCCCACACCATATATTCAGTAAGAATCATTTTGTACTATCACACTCGGGGGAATCTCCCTCCTCTCTCCTCTGTGGGGTTGGAGGCATTTATTGTTATTAGAAGAGGAAGCCCAGCCCATTATTGGTGGAGCTCAAGGTTCCATCTCAAGCTTGACTGCTCACTGGGCAGACCTGGAGTTAGGTGATTGTGGATATCTTAATGCCCTGGAGGTCTATTTAAGCATGTATGTGGGCTTGCTGAACACTTTTAGGAGTCAGTATTTTAGTAAACATGAACTTAGTCACGTACGTCTTTCCATAAAGGTTTTATTGAATTTATGTACTATACAATTTACCATTTTAAATACAATTCAGTGGTTATTAGTGTATTTACAGAACTGTGCAACCATCACTACAATCTAATTTTAGAACATTTCCATCACCTCAGAAAGAAACTTCATGCCATTTGCAGTCACTCCCCATTCCCACCCCTAGCCCCTGGTAACCGTGAATCTGCTTCCTGTCCCTGCAGCTTTGCCTTCTCTGGACATTTCATGTAAGTGGAATCATACAGTCCGTGAGCCTCTGGCATCTGGCTTCTTTCGCTTCACGCTCTGCGTTGCATCAGTGTGTGTCAGAGGGCACTGGGCCAAGTGGCTATAAGCTTTGATTCTGAATCAGGCAGAAGAAGGTTAGACTAGTAACCCTGAAACTTAGCAATGGTGTGATCTGTTTGTTTGCAAATCTAGCACTTAGTCCCATGTAGAATGAATGACTAAGCTCTGCCTGGTACTAAGACCAGTAAGATGTCTTCCAAGGATGATAAAAAAGTAATAGTGACCTCAGTACCAGCCTTCATGGTTCACACCCACAGGAGCCTCAGAGCTCAGCAGTTTGTTGGAACAGCTCTCCAGGAGCAATGTGGCAGGATCCAGGTTTGTCGTGGGGTCATAGCTTGGGTTCACCCAGGAGCAGGAGCAGGCTTGAGCTGTAGACCTGGTGGTGCTCTTTAGCGATCTTGTGAAAGGGGTTCTGAGCCGTTTTCAGAAGCGCATACACATGGCCATTTCACTCTGTATTGGGATTCTCCTAGCCCGGCTCAGTACCTCTGATTTAAAGGAGTGAGCAGACTGTGCAGTCGTCATACATTGTGGTTGCCAAGATTGTAATGGTTGTCGGGTAACACTGAGTTCAGGATGGGGCTCTCTGGCCAAAACTGGAGTGTGTAGGTTGTGCCCCAATGGTGATAATATAGATTGTGTTAAGTCACATAATCAAAATGTATTAGGGCCAGTTACAGGGGGAAAAAACAACCAGGAACCGAAAATAGTATGTCTTCAAAAAACTTTTGTTGTGGTTACATATATAAAATATAATTTTTTTGGTACATTTTAAGTGTTCAATTCAGTGGCATTAATTATGTTCATAATGTTGAGCAGACATCACTAACTCAAAATGTTCCTATTGCCCCAAACAAAAACTTGGTACCAAAGACAATAACTGCCCATTGCCTCCTCTCTAGCCCCTGGTAACCTTTCTACCTTCTGTCTCTGTTAATGTAACTGTTCTCCAATAGTTCAACTGAGTGGGATCATACAGGATCTGTCCTTTTGTGACCAGCTTGTTTCCTTTAGCGTAATGTTCTCAGAGTTCATCCATGTTGTACCCTGTATCAGAACTTCATTCCTTTTTACAGCTGAATAATATTCCACCTACGTATACACCACCTTTTGTTTACCCTTCCATCTCCTGATGGACCTTGGGCTGCTTCCACCTTTTGGCAATTGTGAATAATGCCACTATGAACACTGGTGTGCAGACAACTGTTTGAGTCCCACTTTCATGTCTTTATATACCTGGGAATGTGATTATCAGATCATAGAATTCTGTGTGTAAGTTTCTGAGGAATGGCCAAACTGTTTTCCATAATAGCTTCCCAGAAGCCTGTCATGAGTCATCTTTGACTATGGAAAAGCATAACTAAAATTTTTTTTTATCTGAATATGTATTATTTTTGTTGTTGAAATTCAGTATAGCATAAATTTCAGTTAATTCCTCTTTAACCCATCTGTGACATAGAAGAATTTTTAAACTATCTCCAAGAAGCAAGAAATACGTATTTTTTCATTTTGATACAATAGTCAAGCCACCAAATTAAGAACTGACAAGGAAAAATAATATATTTAAAAAATAATTTACTTAAAATAGGGCAGGCCACAGTGGCTCAGCAGGCAGAGCTCTCACCTGCTATGCCGGAGACCCAGGTTTGATTCTCAGTGCCTGCCCATGCAAAAAAAAAAAAAAAAAAAAAAAAATACAAGAAGCAAACCAAAAAAACTGAAAAATAATTTACTTAAAATGGTTTTTAAAATGTTACATTTATTTTTAAATAATTTATTAAAAGTCATTACAAAAATTGAAAACAAAACAAAACCAAACCCATTTTGCTCCGTTCACATTGCTCCCAATAGGGCACCATTCCCAAGCTCACTGCTAAATCCAATTGCCGCTACGAGGTGGAATGGATCACAGAGTATGCCTGCCACAGGGATTACCTGGAAAGCAGAGCCTGTTCTCTGAACAGCGAGCAGCACGATGTCTCCGTGGACCTGCACCCGCTCATGCAGGACCCGGGTAAAAGGGCGCCCCGCGAGGGCATCGGACCGCCGCTGGGAGGGGGGACGCGGAGATGGCTGAAACCGGGGCTGGGCCTTCAGAAATGGGGATTGAAGTTTGGCAAAAAAAAAAGTGGCTGCAGCTCGTTGACACCTATTGACGTGACAAGGCCTCATCTCGTACGTTTTCTTCCTCTTTCTTCAGCTTCATTCTACACCTCAGATGAGAAAGAATATATATTTTATTTGAACGTCTGTGGGTCAATTGGAGCTCGGTTCTGTAATAACAAGAAAGAAGCGGCTGTTTGCCAGGTGAAAAAGTCGGACTCGTCTCAAGTCAAAGTGGCGGGAAAATACCAGAATCAGACGCTCCGGTATGTGAGCAGCCTCTGTGTGTTTGCTTCTCAAGACCAGCTCCCTCCCCTCGTCTTCGTCCTCCTTCCATTTTCCATTAAGTACAGGAAAACCCACATTCCTTCCCATTTGACTTAGACAAGTCGCCATTTGTCACTAAACTAGTAACATTTGGGCGTTTTCTCTGGCTCCCCACCACAAATGAAAGTGCTTCTGCTGAAACTGCTGGTCTAGTAAATTTATTGTTTGTAAGGAACCACACTGTAAGAAAGCTATTTGATTCCTTTTACAGTTGATGTGGCACTTATATTTCAAAATCTGTTTTTGAGGAATTTTGTTATTTCTCCGGCAGCTTGAGAGTCTGAAATGCCATCAGCATTACATAAAAAATTTTAATCAACTGAAAAAATGCATTCAGCAAAATTCTCGGGGTCCTTCCGTTGGTGGTTATATGCACAAAAGCATTAAGAAAATGTCGTCTTTTGAAAGTTAGATTGCCCAGAATCCCTTAGGGCAGATCGTGTTTATGGCAGTTGCCCGGAATGCCGTGTGATTCTGGGGCATTATTTGTTTTGTGTGAAATCCAAAAGTGAGGGCCAGAGGAGAGAGTCTTTTCGTGCTCACAGTAAAACCTTTAACTCTTTTTTTCTAGCCACTTATTACTTTGAAGTAAAAGGATGACAAGCCTGTACATTTGGAACTCATTTCCATGAAACATTCCCCCCTCAGCTGGCTAGAGAGTTTGCTGTTTTATGTCAGTGGTGATTTGTGGATGATATGCAAAAGTCTTAACGTAGACATTTTTAAATAATTGAAGTTTCTCTCTGTTCTACCCCTTATATGTACATGTGTATATTCACAAACTCTAGATACTCTGATGGAGACCTCACCTTAATATATTTTGGAGGAGACGAATGCAGCTCAGGCTTCCAACGAATGAGCATCATAAACTTTGAATGCAATAAAACCGCAGGTGAGTACATACTGGGGTTTAGGACACACTCTTCAAGTTGATGGGTGCATGTGGGTATGTGCGTGTGTGAGTGTGTGCATGTGTTCCTGGAAGTGGGACCCTGACTGAGGCAGTGTTTTGGAGCAATCAGATGTCCTCCTTTGGAACTGGTCAGCAGTAATCCCCAGGCCGGATTTTTCTGTTGTCATAATGGGTCCAAGTGCTCCCTCTCTCCCCATCGACACATATATCCTGTTTCCATTTTCCTCTCTTCTCCGTGTTTGTTTTGGGAATGGTCCCAATACTGGTCTTTGCTAGGAAAGGATATCTATCTTGAATTTTAGCTCACACTAAAGTGAATGCAATTACTGTGTGTTGGGTTTACTCACCAACTTTCAGGGAGTGAGTGGTCTCTTCTTTTAGGTAGTAAGTAAGATAACCCCCTATTTTTTTTTTTTGCAAAGTGGTGGTTCTTTCATGGAGTTATGATTTAGAGATTGCAAGATGTTGCAGGGCAAGTTTAAGTTAGGATTTTTTCTGCCGAGCAATTAGGAAAAGCTTCCTTGAAGTCACAGGGGATTTGGCATTTCAAAACACCCTACTATATCTTACCTTGAAGATCTTATATACCAGTTTGCATCCTTAGAGAGGTGATGTGATTCCCCCTTCATCAGAATTCCATCCCATTAATTGACCTCTAACCTGTCACCCCAGGTGCCTCCCCCATCCCCCAGTGTTGACCCAACCATGCCAGAGCCTGGGTTGGATTTCAGTCCTGGTCTATGTACCTCCTACACCACCACACCTGGCTGTCCCACCTCTGAGGTTCTTTCTGATCCTTCATTCTTTTGACAGTTTGGTCATGGGGCAGATTTCTAAATGATTCACTAGAATATACTGTAGAAGTCTGAGCCTGTGATGGTGAAGCAGAGATCACCAGGGGTTCTGATTTTAGTTTTTCTCTGTAGTAAACTTTCTAGTGGAGTCTAGGGTTATACTGATGGAAATACTCTAGGTGAAAGTGTCCCATTTCCATGATTGTTAGATCTGCCGTTAGGTGCCTTGTTTGCAGGAGTCCTTTGTGGCGGGGGTCAGCCCTCTCTTCTCCCCCAGCCTGGACTCTATGTTATAATGCTGCACCTGTTGTTAATTCTCAGTTGGTTCATTCAGCAAACACTCGAGTCGCACCTCTTAATGCTTTCACTCTGCTGGGTCCATGGATGCCATAATGGATGAAATGGCTGTCTCAGGGCATGTACAGGCTAGAAGCAGAGAGAAAGGGGAGGAGAATGGTGGTTCTAGTACAGTATGTACCAAGATAGAACTTCTGTTAAATATTATCCCCCTTGTACCTTATCAGGAGAGAGGCGTGAAGTCAGCCTGGTCTGGGAGTTGGGACATGCCATGGGGATCACAGCAGCTAAGACGGCCTTGCCAGGAGGAGTTCGTGCTTGAGCTGTGTCTCCAAGGCTTGAGTAGGAGTAAGCCAGGCTCAAGAAGGGTGGCTGCAGGGCCAGTATTCCTGGCAGAAGGAACCGCTCACACAGCAGGCATGGATTTGGGTAGCTGTGAGCAGGTCCGTAATCTGGATGTGAGAATGTGGCCAAAGATGACCCTGGAAGTGTGATTAGGGCAGCATTGTGAAAAGCTTTGCATGGCTTGCAGAGGAATTTGGAACTTGATCTCAAAATCAGTGGGAAGGATTTTAAATAGAGGTTGGACGTGAGTCTGAATAGCGAATGAGAAAAATCAGTGTGACTTTCAGATACGTGGCGGGTCTGGTACAAATTTCCCTCCACTGTGCCCGGCTACTCCATCATTCTATTTTCTTCACCTCTTCCAAGCTTGCTCCTAGGAGACCATCTCTGAATGACACTCCTACCCTGTGGAATGGAGTGCCCTTCTTACTCCAAGCCTCCAGACCTTTAGGTACGATACTTGGCCCATGACTTGCCTCTGCTTGTCTCCTGGGCTCCCGCGCTTCATTGTGTTGCTGAGAGTCAGGCTTGTGTAGGCCCCGCCACCTTTCCCTCCTTAGCCCTACTGCCCAGGGCCTGCCACCGGGGACTGGCCTGCCGTCCTGGAGAGCCAGCTGACCTACTCATGGCTCTGCATGGAGCCAGCGAAGGCCCACAGGGGCCAAGGCTTGGGAAACACGCTGAAGACCATTTTGGCCCCTTTTAAAACTTTCTAGTATAAATTTTAAAAAAATATGTGAGTAGAAAGAACATTATGATGAAAAGCCATATGCCCACCACTCAGATCAGCAGTGGTTAATGTGCTGCCAAATTTGCCTCGTTCTAGCTGTATGTCACTGATGAGTGACAGCGCCTCACCCAGCTCTAGAGACAGAACGTTCCTTCCTGTGTCCTGAGCCAGCCACTGACATTTAACAGTGGTGCCCTCACATAAAAAATCTTGTGTTTTACTAGGCTATTTTTGTGATGCTTGTAACAAGGAGACTGGACAGATAGATGTTAGGTGTTTTGTGGAAAGATTTCAAACATCCTCTCAGGCAAGAGTTGGATTATAAAATATTTAAGATTCCCTCTGGCTCTGTGGTTCAGTCCTCCAAATACATTGGAGCACCCTGTATGGACTGTAACATTATTTCATTATTGCTTCATTCAGATTTAAATTTAGAGTTTCCAGAGAAAGTCCCTGGGTGGATTCTGTGTTTATTGAGTAAATGTAACATATTTGATTGTGAATATGTGTTAATTGGCCATGTAATATAATGTAATGTGTCTTATGGTTTGTCAGGTCTCTAGGAATTATACTTATGAATTTTAAGTTCATAGGTTTTCAGAACACGTAAGTATATAAAATTATTAGTCTTTTGGCCAAAATGTTTTTTTGCCATTAGTTTCAATAACTTACATATAAGTTGATGTAATGTGATGCATTAGTTAGTGGTGATCCTGTTAAATTAGGACATTAGATAATTCTTTGAAAAAGAGTAAAATGTACTAGGATAGGCTCATAAAAACTACTTCCAAATGTAAGTGGTTCAGCGGTTTATGCCTTGCTCTGTCACAGTTCATGTGAGTCGCTGGGGTCGGGGGCCGCAGGTGGGGACATAGTCTGCTCTCTGTAGTTGTTCAGGGACTCGGGCTCTTTTTCCAACTCGTATTGCTGCCATCTTTAACACTTGCATCCGAGGTCTCTGTGGAATGCGAAAAACAATTTATTTTTAAAAAATGTAACAGAAGTGCATTGCATGGACCCAGCCTGAATACAGGGAGGCTGGGGAATGTAGTTTAGCTACATATCTAGGAAGAAAATGAAACCTGCTTGGTGAATTGGTAGCATTGATTTTGCCTTGAGAGGAGAGGGAGCCGGTGCTGCTGCTGCTCGGGCCCGGGGCTCCTTGGTTCCACTGGAAAACTCCTCTTTCCTTTGAGCTGGTCGTGGAATCCAAATACCAGGAGGCCATGCAGGTTTCCCAAGGGTGCTACCGTGGGAACGGAAGAGCCAAGCGGGGGCCTTCAGGACCGTGTGACTGAAGGGAGAGAGGTGACAAGTCCGAACTCTTTGTGTTGACGGATGGGCACTTGCCATAGGCGCCAGGAGCAGTGAGCCCGAAGGCGGAGTCCATAGTGTACAAAAACAGCCAGAAACAAATGGGGTTCACCAGAGGGAAGTCACAGCTTCCTCTTCTCCCGAAAATCTTTGAGAATTAAATAATACTGCTGAGAAGTGTGCTGAGGGGTGTTTGCAATGGACCTGCCCTGCACCAGGAGCTCCTAAACTATTCACAGTATTATTGAATGTTTTGTAATCTTATCAAAACTGTTTCAGGTCTGCAGAAACACACATCTTTTTCCAAATAGCAAAGTACGAATCCAGTAGGAGGCAACTGTATGTAAGCTGTGTGGGTGAAGAGGAAAGAGTAGAGTGAGCCACACTGCTAGTGAAATTCAGAGATTCACAGCTAAAGAGCAAGGGTAGGGGTAACGGAACTGTGTCCCTGCGAGGGAACTTAGGAGTCACTGTTTCTTAAAGAGAATGGCTCAAAGTACTTACTTAAAAAAGAAAGAGAGAAGAATATTGATAGGCAGGAGGTATTGCCTTGGGGTTGAGAGCAGGGTCTGCTGCCAGACTTTTTGGATTTGATTCCTGGTTCCTCAACTTCCTGAAACCACAGGCAAGTTAATAAAGCCACCCTAAATCTACAAGATGGGACTGAAATCGTACTAAGTCATGGGATTAAAGGGGTAAATGTACAAAAGCACTTGAAACAGTGCCGTCTTTTGAGCAGCTGCCAACCCTCGCAAAGCACTTACTTAGATGAGCCAGGGATCGTGAAGGGCTCTGTTTAATGCCAGGCTCCGATTTTGCTCAGTTCTGGGTAACTGTTGTTGCCATTATAATTAAAACAAAAATAACATCAAAGCTCTACTAGAAATTGCAATTGAAGCATCATCTACCCTTGATACGGAATAGCATTTCCCCTTCCCTTAGTACATCTGCAGCTCAGGACCCCAGACCTCAAGAATGGCAGATACTGTATGTAGGAGGTCCAGAGAAGGATTATTAAAACCATCCAGAGGTGGAAAAAGGAGCTGCAGGCCAGCACTCCATCAGCTTGGAAGAGCCAGGGGAAAGTATTTCTAGTAAGGGTGAAGTCAGTAAAGTTCACTAAATCACAGCTGTGTGAAATAGGGATGCGGCCCCCAAAGGAGCTGGTTTTCATCCTGCTTGGAGCTGAAGTGTTCCAGTTACCAGATAGGAAACCTGGTGCCCAGTCCTGGGCTGGGGGAGGAGGGGATGGCTGATTAGAGTAGGACACCAGAGACTCATTTATTGATGAACTCATTGAACGCTGGCGCCATTTGGAGTGGAGGCCTCAAGCATTTGGAGGCTGTCTTAACCTTGGCCTGAGAGAACTGGGAGAGACTCTGAGCTCTATCCACCCTTTCACTTTAATTTTAAGGATGAGTCCCAGGAACTCATCTTGCTCCAGATCACATCGTTAATCATTAGAGCTCTGGGCTCTGTCCTCCTTTCACAAATCCGTTGTCTTGTCAGGCGGTGAGTCCCTGGCCGGGCCCTGGGCTGGTGCTGAGCTGGGTGGAGGCTGGCCACAGCCTGCTGGGCTGCTCACATGCTCCTTTTTAGTACTTTTTTCCCTCATGAACTATGTGTCTTTTAGAGCAGTTTTATAGATTTATAGAGAAACTGAGCAGAAAGTACAGCGTTCCCTAAACTCATACCTACCTACTTACTTTTATTTTTATTGTTTCACGTTAATCAAGGAAGACTCTTGACTGATGCATCTTTTTTTTTTTAGGTTTGACTCTCTTTTTAAATGCGGTTTTATGGAGATATATTCACACCCCGCATCCAAAGTACACAGTCAGTGGCTCGCAGTATTATCAGAATTGTGTATTCATCACCACATCAATTTTAGAACATTTTCATTACTTCAAAAAAAAGTCCCAGACATCCCATACCTTGTTATTCTCCCCTGTTATTGATCCTTGGTATTGGTGTGGTACATTTGTAACTGTTGATGAAAGAGTATTAAAATAGTACTGTTAACTGTAGTCCGTAGTTTGCATTAGGTGCATTTTGTCCCATATACCGCCCTGTTATTGACACCTTGTAATGCTGACATGGATTTGTTCTGGTTCATGGAAGAACGTTCTCGTATGTGTACTGCTAACCTCAGTCCATCATCCGCAGCAGGGTTCATGTGTTAGACAGTCTGTGTTTCATCCTCTGGCTTACCGTCCAGTGCATACCCAACCTTAGACTTCCCCCGTTCACCCACAGTCACACCCACCATGCAGTGCAGCTTGTCACACTCAAAGTAACGTGCACCCCGACCCTAACATCCTGTGCTCACGTGGTGCGTTTGTTACAGTAGATGATTTGGTGTCGGTGTGGTTTTAGTAACTAAACTCTGTGGCACCTGGAGTTTACATGAAGGTTCACTTTCTATGTCGGGCAGTTCTCTGGGTTTTGCCAAATGTGTAATGCCATGCACGCACCATTGCAGTAGCGAACAGAGTATAGTTCCACTGCCCTGAAGGTGCCTCCTCTTCTTGCTCCCTCCTCTGAACCTCTGACAGCCACTCTCATTCATGTTCTTTTCATGGCTCCCCCGAACGTGTTTTAAACAATCTCCCAACTGGCAGGATGCCATTTGTCCTTGCCATCCTGGAGTTTGGGAGTGCGTGTCTGAGACCCATAGACTGGTCATGTCTCTTACCTCCAGAGGTTTGGGACTTTGAATTCTTTAATTGGACCCTTGGCATTGGTGTCCTATTTACTGTTTTTTTCCTTTGCTCCTTTGATGTCCTGAGGTTTTTGTCACATAAGGAAGTTTTTGTTTTTCTTTCCTTTTCACACTCCACAGGCAACAATGGCAAAGGAGCACCTGTCTTCACTGGTGAGGTAGACTGCACCTACTTCTTCACGTGGGGAACCAAGTACGCCTGTGTCAAGGAGAAGGAAGACCTCCTGTGTGGGGTCTCCGATGGGAAGAAGCAGTACGACCTGTCCGTGCTGGCCCGCCACTCAGGTGTGTCCCCAGGCCTCGGGGATGTTAAGGCTGTGTGCTGGGGGGAATAGTCTCTTGTCTCCATCCGTAAATCATTTTGGAAATGCTGTCACCATTTTCTTCAACACTGTCAACTAATTGTGTCCTGGCCTTTTTCTTTCTTTCTCCTTTCTACATGGCGATACAGATGATGAGAAAGCTCTGAACTGAGAGGCCAAGTGAATTTGAGGCCGGCACTACCCTTTTCTAGTTGTGTTACTGTGGGTTGATCTTACAATAGTTTAATAAAAAATGCCAAGTGTCTGCTGAGTGCCAGGCCTTGTGCTTTGTGTTTAGATATATGTGCTTTTAATGAAGACTCTTATGGTGGCCTTCAAGTAGGTGTTATTACTCAATTTAACTTGAGTTAAATGTTACACATTTAACTCATAGGCTCAAGAGGGTTAAGTAACCTGGCATTAAGGTTGGCAGAGCTGGATCCAAATTTGTATCTTTAGGACCCTGTGTGTTTCTGACTTCGTCTCACTGCTTTGTGTCTGTCTCTAAAATGGGCTTGGCATTTCCTTTCCCGCCTCACCGTGCGCTGTGATTTTATGAGGATCACTGGTGCATGTGGAGGTGAGAGCTCTGGGGACACCCTACCTTGCCACATGAGTATAAGGTGAAGTTTTTCCTGGAGAGTACAGACCACGGCACGTGCCTGCTAAACTGAGCTCCTTTATTTTGTTGAACAAATGCTTATAGTCTTCTTTTGTGACAAGTACTCGACCCCTGCGCTCACAGGGCTTATAATTCAGCAGGAAACAGAGAAGGTTGACCAGTAAGTACAGATGCTTCTAAGGGGGCCAACCAAGTCCAGCTGGGGAATCCTCGATTTACCCTTGGATGGCTCCTAAACTAGGTGGATAGATGACAGTGGCGTCTGCTGAGTGGAGCTGGTACCTAGGGCAGGGAGGGTGACCTGCATGAAGGCACGTGGCTGCCAGCTGTGACAGCGATGTTGTTTTCTCCCACCTGGTTCAACATGTACAGGAGTAAAGCCCTGCCTCCTCTGGAGAGCATTTTCAAGCCCTCGTGGTGCGTGGGCCCCCACTGTGATGCACGGCCTCGGCGGACTGCCCCCTAAGCAAAGGCCCGAACAACGCCATGCTGCCCTCTGGCACGTGTGCTCCTGAAGAGGGGGGGTTCCTGCGAAGTGGAAGGAGCTCTGCCCTCCGAGGCTGAGGCCTGGCTGAGGGCAGCTGGCCGTTCAGCTGCGTTTTCTGGAGGAAGGCACTTGCCTTCTCCAGCTCCCCTCATCACAGTAGCCCGAGTTGTGGTCCTGGACCCCTTCATCCAGTACATTTGACCCGGACAGTCTCTGGCTTTAGGGCTGCACGAATCCATCCGTTTGTCGGCAGACTTGTGGCATGGCTCGGCCTGTCCAGGAGCCTGTGGCATCTCCGTAGCCCCATCCCCAGCCTAGCTGTAAAGAAGCTAGGAGGTGGGGGGCTAGATCCTGTCCTGCTAGGCTAGAAAGTCCCTCGTCCCCGCTGGCTTAAAACATTTCCTCCTCTCAGGATGGTAACAACAAGCTGGCCCCACCCCAACCAGAGCTTTCAAAGCGGTGCTTAGAGTGCATCCTGCTTACACACGCACAGCCTCCTTTATGGCATTTAAGTCAGTAGTTAGTTCTCTAAAAGAAATTGTATTACCCGCGTGAGCCGAGGATTTTACCTTCTAGCCCCCAGCCCTTAGTCTGTAAAGGGGGCGTTTTCAGATAAGGTTTTTCCCCAGATATGTTTTTCTGTCTTCACCTCTGCCTCCACTCACACACACTCCTTCTAATTTCTGCCTCTTGCATCTGCCTGGGGGGGGTGCATTGCTTCTCGCAATCCCTCCTCTGATGTGCTGGGGTGCTCTTAGCATTCAGCCTGCGCTCCCGCTATTGAGTTTTGACCCATTTCAGTTCCTGGGGGACTGGCTTCTGGGCCTTCTTGGAGCAGGGACCGCTTCCTGTCCCCTGCATGGGACCCCAGGCTCATGCCTGCACCTGAGCTGCTGTGAACGTTGGGGAGCTGGGTGGCAGCCTGGAGCTGGAGTGTGCTCAGCGCTGGCCTTTCCCCCAGGTCCCCAGCCATGTGCTGGCCTCCCGAGCTGCCTTAAGCATCTGACGTCATATGACGGGACTTGGGAGAATTTGGCCGTTTAATTCTCTGTTCCCCTTTTAAGCCTCCTCTTCTGCAGAAGTACTAGAGGATGCTGGAAGTGTGTGTGTGTGGGGTGGTTCATTTCTGTTGCATTAAATGAGGACCCTGAGAGTCTCAGGGCATTCCTGTGCCTTTGGCCTGCTCGGAGATGGGGAGGAGAGTGCCAGGAGCTTGGGGCATTTGCCTCCCCCTCCCCCTCATCGATGCTGTGATGCACGGAGGCATCATCTTTGCCCTTGGCTAAAAGAAACTTTTTCTGTTTTAGAGCCAGAGCAGAATTGGGAAGCAGTCGATGGCAGTCAGGCAGACACGGAGAAGAAGCACTTTTTCATTAATATCTGCCACAGGGTGCTGCAGGCAGGCGAAGCGAAAGGCTGCCCCGAGGACGCGGCTGTGTGCGCTGTCGGTGAGCTGTATCGAGGCCCAGAATCTGGGACGGGTTTCCCACAATAAAAAACTTAGTGGACCCTTCTTTCTGGGATGATTTAAAAAAAAATTAAAAAAGCTTTTAATGCCTCAAATGCAGGTAACTGCTTGGTGCAATTTGGAAAATGTAGAACTAAGGTTGTCCTGAAATGGGCCAGAACCTCCTGGCATTGGCTGAAGCTGGCCTGGGACTTAGAGCATAAGAACTACCTTGGAAAGTACTGGATTATCTTTCCATTTTGTGGCCCAAAGACTGACTTTACCAGTGCTCCTGAGTAAAACCGAGTTTACTCTTTTGATAACTGCCTGGACTTATTGTGAAGTTGCGACAGAGTCTTGACAGGAAACCCCCTGTCATAGCCTTCCTAGAGGAGTCCTTGTACTCTCTTTTGACTCCGTTTGCTCCCCTGGGTCATGTGGGCCTGCAGAAACTTCTCCATTTATGTAGATATTTAGCATGTTAGCTCTTTGTCATTTAAATGCCTTTGAAAATGCTAGGAGATTAGCAGAATTAAAATCTGTTATAAACATTAAATACGGAATTGTGGACCTTGGTTGGATTTTTTTTTTTATTTTGCATGGGCAGGCACTGGGAATCAAACCCGGGTCTCCGGCATGGCATGCGAGAACTCTGCCACTGAACTGCCATCACCCCCCTACCTTGGTTGGATTTTAAGACTGTTTCCAATTTTTAGGATCAATTGTATCTCTTGTTCTTTATGAAAGTCTCTCTTACTTGTATAAACCACCACACGGTCCTTTTAAGAACATGCTCAGAAGCCTACTGGGGAGGGGCTTTTGGCGGAGCGTTAATACATTACTGTAGAAAGCAGCTGAACCAAGCATCAAGTGGTCAGCTGCTTGGGTTGCTGAACAGGTTTAGTCAGTTTCCACTTTATTCATAGGACAAACTATAATCTCTTGGTTATGCTTCCAGAAGAACTTCTGTCCAGGGTTACTGAGGCTCCTGAAAATAGGGGAATGGTATAACTTTACAGGGCCAGCATGCTTGCCATTTCTCTTTCCCTTGTTTGCGTGGAGGATGCACTTACTGTCAATGGCTCTTTCTCATACTGAGCCTGGACATGGCCCTGGAGCTTCCTCACTGTGGTCCTTACTGCCTGGTCACATGTGCCACTTAGAAAAACCCAGTGTCATTACTGCCTGGTCACACTTAACCCACCCGGCCTGGCGGGTGGGCTGGGTGGGTCTCAGCACACAGGCTAGGCGTTAGCTGGTATTTGGTACCTCTTCATCTGCAGCCTGACCACTTTTAACCATGTCTTCTGGTCCCTGACCTGCTTCCCCTTTTTCCTTCTCTTTTCCAGATGATAACAGAAGTAGAAACCTGGGAAAATTTATTTCTTCTCCCACTAAAGAGAATGGAAACATTCAGCTCTCTTATTCCGATGGTGACGATTGTGGTCAAAACAAGAAAATAAGCACTAATATAACGCTTGTGTGCAAGCCAGGTACAACTTTTTTTTTTAACGCATGTTTGCCAGAGGTATGCCTTCATTTTTCATTTCTCTGTTCTTCCTCGGACATTGTGAAGATCAAGTGGGAAGTGGGTGAGGTTGAGTATTTGAGGTCCCAGAAATCTTTCATGCTGACAGGTGGGTGAGGTGGATTTGTCCGTCATCTCCTCTTTTCCAATCCAGAAACGGAAACACCACAGGGCAGTTGTGTTGTAATTTTCCTTATGAGTTACATGGCTTAGCACCGCTTCCCTTTCCTTACGGCTGATATGAAGTTAGTTAGGGGGGTTGCTTAACTTCCTCCAGAAGGAAAAAGAACATCATGAATAGTTTTAAAATGTTGCCCATAATTTCACCACTTAAACACAATGTTCATTTTCACTCTTCTTTATGTGTTAGGTATGCATTGTTTTTATAGAGTCAAAATCAATCCATCTGTCTGTCTCTATGCTCATGTATTTTTGTTTCCTAAAATGTACTTTGTGACTACTCTTCTGTATTTCATAATTATATGATTTTTTAAGGAATTCCTTGCTCATACGGCTTGGTTTCATTATTTTTAAACCTTTTTCCTATTGTTGGGTGATTAGCAAGAATCCAGTGATGGGGATTATGCTTTTTGTGTTCCCTGTCTACCTCACATTGAAATGTTTCCTTTGGATAAATTCCCAGCTGTGGGGTAAGGTCAGAGGGCATGACCATCTTTTGACTCCCCAATGTGTCTGACCTAATTTCCTGTCCCCCTGCCAAGTCTAATTTTAAACAGAGTAAGAAAAAGTGGAGGTTTTCAGGAATGGATTAGTAATAGGTCTTTTCCCCCCATAACAGGTGATTTAGAAAGTGCTCCAGTCTTGAGAACCTCTGGGGATGATGGTTGCTTCTACGAATTTGAGTGGCACACGGCTGCTGCATGCGTGCTGTCTAAGACAGAGGGAGAAAATTGCACAGTGTTGGATTCCCAGGCAGGTAAGTATCTCAGCAGCACTTTTGTGGTTTAGTGTAATTGGAACTGCTTACTATATATGTATTTTTTTTTTTTGTATGCTGTATGGTGGGGTCACATTTCATTCTTTTTCATGTGAGTTTCCCATTATTGCAGCACCGTTTTAGTTGAATTTTTTGTTTGCTGGTTTATTTTTGTTGATTTCATTGTTAGTTTTGAGAAGTGCATGGGCCAGGAATCGAACCCAGGTCTCCCACATGGCAGGCAAGAATTCTACCACTGAACTACCTTTGCATCCCTATATATGTATTTTTAAACACTTTCTATGAACGTTTACCGGTTACCTCCATTAGGATTATGTTACTACCTTTTGACTAAAATTCTGAATATCTGATGTTTGGGGCTTGTTTTAGATACTGAAAAAATTTTCTTAAAATTGTCGTTGAGATAGCTTTGACAAAACCTGCAGGCCACAACGAGACCCGTTGAGAGACTTTATAAGGTCGTTGTACTGTGGTCAGCCTGTAAACATTGAACATTCTGGTTGTTTATTAGACCAGCAATTATGGGCTTTGAATAGAGTTTTTGGTTAACACAGTAAGAGGACTTGGTGGTGTGGAGTCCACTTCTAAGGATGGTCAGCAGTGGCAGCTCTGGTGGCCGGAGGGAACTGTTGGATCTCCTCCTGCTAGGAAGCACGTCTGTCTCCTTGAAACAGCAGGCTTCGCTTGTTGGTCAGCTGCATTCCAGTGGACACATGCTAATGGCTTTTATTCTTGCTTAGGGTTTTCTTTTGATTTGTCACCTCTCACCAAGAAAAATGGTGGCTACAAAGTCGTAACGGACAAGTATGACTTTTATATCAACGTCTGTGGCTCTGTGTCTGTGAATTCCTGCCAGTCTAACTCAGGAGCATGCCAGGTAGCAAAAAGGCAAGTAACTGCTTCCAGTTATAGATTGATGCTTTGGGGTTTTGCTAGTAGATAATGTTCCCCAGAAATAGGTGTGTCCTCTCACTGCAATGTCACTGTGCTAACGATGAGGATTCAAATGCTAAGAAGATCTGTCTTGCACACTGCTGTGGAGGTGAGTTTCTCAGAGAAGGGGCAAGCCCTGCTCCCCAGGAAAGAAAAGATCACATAGTGCTCTGAGCCTGTGTGTTTTGGGCTTCGTGTTTGTTGCCTCCGCATCTGTGTGCTCATTTCCCCAGTCTTGTGGCATCTGTGCAGTTGTAGCGAGTTGTACCTCCAACAAGCAGTCCCTCTGAGGGGCCTCAAAAGCCCTCTTACCCCCTGCAAGAATGGCCCAGTTAGACACCCTCACACGATATCTGCCTGATATGCAGCATGGTGTGTGCTGGCAGCAGCAGCCCCAGAGCCCCCCATGCTGTTTTCTTCCCTAAACATGGTATTTGAGTATTTCTGGTCTTGGGGTCTTTTTAAGAGGCATTTATGCATTTGTTTTAGGGACATGAAAGCTTGGAACTTGGGACTGAGTAATGCTAAACTTTCATATTACAATGGCATGATCCAGTTGAATTACAGAGATGGCACACCCTACAATGACGAAAAGCGTACGCCCAGATCCACCCTCATCACTTTTCTCTGTGACCGCAACGCCGGCGTGGGTTTCCCTGAATACCAGGTAGGAATTCTGTGTGCGTGCAAGGGCGTGTGTGCCAGCGGGGACAGAGAGGACAGGACGTCAGCCTCTTCCAGGCAGGGGAGAAGACACACCCAGTTGCCTGCAGGCCTGTGACTGTCTTCAGTGCGAAGGGGTATTCCCAGCGGGCGAGGGGCGAACGTGACGGTTCCCAGGGTGGATGGCCCCTCCTCTGGCTGCCTGCCTCCCCCTCCAAATTGACACCCGAGCCTGCCGCAGACCTTTTATTTAGAAGAAGAGCTGGTTGTCTGGTTCCTGACCAGGCCTTCATCTCTGCGTTCACAATTTTCATTATGATTTTAATGATTCCTTTTGGGTTTGCCAGGAGACACGGGCAGTGTTCGTTCCCAAAGCTGTAATGTCTCAGCAGTAAGCCCTCAACCTGGTTGGTTTCGCGTGCAGCACCGACAGGAACTTCAGAAATCATCCCTCACCCTCACTTTGCAAAGGCTAGAATTCCATCGTGATTGGTTGCTGGGCCATCTTCCTTTTAATAAAATGAAGGAGATGGGCAAAGAAAATCAACTCTGATTACTTTAACTTAAAATGCCACTGTCCATATTTTCTTCCCTTTTTCTTTGGGATGCGCATGGGCTGGGAATGGAACCTGGGTTTCCCTCACGGCAGGCGAGAATGCTACCATTGAACCACCCTTGCACCCCCGACCATCCGTTCTTAAATGCCGGCTCTGTGTGACATTTCCCTTTCATTTTGCCATCCCTTCCCGTTTCTCTCCTTGGCATGCGATCAGGAGGAAGACAACTCCACCTACAATTTCCGGTGGTACACCAGCTACGCGTGCCCGGAGGAGCCCCTGGAGTGTGTGGTCATTGACCACTCCGCGCTGGAGCAATACGACCTCTCCAGGTGAGGCCAGCGTGACAGCTGATCACGCTGTGGTCAGCCCTCCCTCATCCCTGCTTTGGGTCCAGCATAGCTGCCGATGCCGTCCGGGCGCCGTGGTGAGCATGCCTCTGGCTGTCACGTTAGCTTGGGGTTGCATACCAAGAAGGGGAGCTTTAGGTAGAGTAAACTCTAAGCAGGAAAGGTTGGTAGCCTTTGGGATAATGATCTGTATCTGCAGCAAAGCCTCTTCTTCACCGTCATCACTGAAGACAGTGAAGGTCAGTACAGAGGTTGCCAGGGATGGCCTTTGGGTCTGTTGCATGCTGAGTTCAGTGAAGTCACTTAGAATCCTGGCGAGCGAGCGGGTTCCCGTAGGTTCATTGGTAGGTAGGTCATGTTTCATTGGCTGAGCCTGCGTAGGAGTGAATCATCAGGCTGAAAACATGGGAGTTGCTTAAAAGTGCGCACTTTGTTTTGCACTTTCAGTCTAGCGAAATCTGAAGGCAGTCGTGGTGGAAACTGGTATGCGATGGATAATGCCAGGGAACATAGCATGCGGAGGAAATATTATATCAACGTCTGCCGGCCCCTGAATCCAGTGCCGGGCTGTGACCGATACGCTGCCGCTTGTGAGATGAAATATGACAAAGTTCAAGTGAGTCTGCCTGCTGCAGCTGGCCTGCATTTCCTTGGTGCGTGGTGCGTAGGTGGCGGTGGTTATTTTGGGGCTCCCAGATCCAGGATGGGCTGGCTGCTGGATGAAGTCCTTGGGTCAGCACGGGACCCACATGGTAAACTGATCTGCCTCCCGCAGATCCTTAGCGTGCTTGAATCATCGTTCAGGTTTAGCACCTCTCCCCCATCCCCCAAATAAATTCCTTATTGTTGGGGACCTTTGACTTTAACTGGGCAGAGGAGCCTCTTCATAATTTTGTCTACCCTGAATCCAGAAGTGTCTGTGAGTGATTCAACACACATCTCTAAAAATAGAGATTGGATTTTGGATTAATTAGGAAAAAAATTTTGACTTGGGAGCGCTGCTGTGGTGGAGCTAGATCCAAGCATTAGCCGCACTCTGGGTTGCTGAGCTGAACTTAATCAGATTGAATTCGGTGACTGCCAGGAGATTCGCATGTTCCTTGTGGTGGTTGTAGGTGGCGAAACCGTAAAGACATGCATGTGTTCTAGAAACCTGCTGCTTTCAAAACCACCTGCGGGGAATGCAGTTTTTCAGGCATGCGTTCCACGCTGTGCGGACAGCTGCTGAGAAGGAAGGTGGAGGGCGCGCTCTGCTGGTGGAGAGCCGTGCTCCCTGCTGTGAGCTGATGCCGTGGGTGTGATTTCTTCATCAGAGCTGTGACCTCCACCTGCGAGTAATGGAGGGCGTTGGACCCTGGCTGTCCAGAGGGGAATGTCTCACAGGATGCTCCTTTTTCCAGGATTCATTTTCCGAAATCGTCTCCATCAGTAACTTGGGCGTCGCCAGGACGGGTCCCAGGATCGAGGAGAGCGGCAGCCTCCTCCTGGAGTACACCAATGGTTCGGCCTGTAGGACGAGCGACGGGAAGCTCACCACCTATACCACGAGGCTGCATCTCATCTGCACCCGGGGCAGCCTGGTAAGGCGCGTGGGCTCGTCTGTGACCCAGCACTGCCTGCCTGAGCTGTCTCGCAACAGAAACGAATGAGTCTTGGGGTGGGTAGAGGAGTCACGCAGCTCAAGGTCAGCGTGACCTTGTTCACGGGAGCAGATGAGGAGCACCTCGTGGCTCTCATTTCTGAAGCTTCCTCCTAATCTTTTACTGCTGAAGTCAAGGCTTGAGTGTGTAACATGCAGCTGTGAAAGTGGTGTTCCACAGACTTGAGCTTTCTCTCTGCAGTGTGAGACCTCCATCCTACCCCTCTGTGGTTGGGGTTGGATACAGCTAGTTTGGGGAAGACAGCACCCTGGGAGCAGGCCTTGGGGGGTGGTTTGTCCAAGCCTCATGTATGAGCCTCATGGTCTCAGCTTCATGTATGAGGAAGCTGAGGCTTTGATGCATCTCAGGCCTGTGGGCAAACACTGACAGACAGAAGTATAGTAAGATGGGAAAACAGGAGTGAAAAATTAAGGCCAGAGAGGAGAAAAGGCGACTGAGGTTGCTTTTGGTCCTGAATTCCTTAGCCAGGGAAGGACAGAGTAGAAAACTCCAAATAAAAATAGCTTGAAGTACAATCTCAGTTACTTTCTTATCTGAAATTTTTTGCGGATATCAGGGTCATGTGCTTTGAATAGTTACCATAGTGTTAGATAAATCCATAGTGAAGATCCTAGAAGTCATGATAAGTATTTCAAACTCCACTTTTAAGAGTCTGTCATAGTTTCCTCTAGGTCCATTGAAGTAGCAGGATGTATTCGTTGTGCACTAACAGTTCAGTGGGCTCATTAAATCACTTAAATTCCAGAAATCTTGCAGATTCCCAGTTATGTGTGTTGTTTGTCAAGATACTGTTTTTTGCAAAGCATGATTAGAGTTCAGGAAGATCTCTGATGAGTGGAGGGCATTATTGGCACATAAGCACAGGGCCACATCATACCACACAGGTGTTAATGAGCGTGAAGTCATAAACCCTGAGCTCTGGATTCCCATCGGCTTCTTGGCCTTGGGAAGGAATTGCAGACTCTTGGATTCTACAGAAACATGCTCCGATAACCCACCAAGCCAAGCACTTCCTGGATTTAAGCCCACCCCTCCTTGGAGTCTCACCCATGGATGCCTCTTTCTCCTCTCTGGCTTCCTCTTGTCATCAGGATATTGGGTAGTTCCAGGAACTTCTCTTGGCTCCTTAGGTTTTCACCTCTTCTTTGACACTTTATTTTGACCATGTTTGTCTGTTTTCAGAGTAATTTCACTGACACTGTGTCTCTCAGTGCTTGGGCAGGGCCCAGAAAGTTCCTAGCATGAGCTCAGTAAATGCTCATGAGGTGAATAAAGTATGTCACATTTGTAGAGGTTTTGTATGTCACAGAACTTTCAAAGGTTAAAGCTCATTTTATTTTTCTTTCTTTATTAGAAAAAGTTGTGGGTCTACAGAGCATGCATTAAATACAGGATTCATGCATCAAAAACAGGATTCATGCATCAAATTCAGGATTCATACATCAAATACAGGATTCCCACACACCATCCACTACCGATGCCTTGCACGGGTGTGGAACATTTGTTACAATTGACAGCAGCACGTTTTTCTAGCTGTACTATTAATTGAAGTCCATCGTCTAACTTGATTGTCACAGCCACGTTGTGAGGAAGAATCGATGGGTGTATTTGTAGTTCACTCTCAGGGAAGGCAAGACCTAGTCCAGGAGGGGATTTACCAGGTGGAGGGCTCATCAGTGGGTGTGGGCTCCTGGGCCGAGGACCGAATGGGAGCCACGGTTTTATCATGTCCGTAACTTTGTGACCTGGTAGGTGTCCTAACTGCTCTGTGCCTCACGTTTTCTCACCTGTGGAACACAGATAATTGCAGAACCTGGTCCAAGGGCCCTTATGTAGGTTAACGGAGTGCAGCACTGCAGTGAGCTGCTATTGCACCGTAGCGGAGGTGTTGCATGTGTGGGCAGGCAGCACGGAGTGCTCTGGAAGAACTTTTTTGAAATCTACACGCACACATTACAAGTTAATAAGCTTGAT
Organism: Tamandua tetradactyla; assembly: GCF_023851605.1. Classification (NCBI taxonomy): domain Eukaryota; kingdom Metazoa; phylum Chordata; class Mammalia; order Pilosa; family Myrmecophagidae; genus Tamandua; species Tamandua tetradactyla. The sequence continues at coordinate 63,877,977 of NC_135337.1, forward strand.
GGATTTTCAGGAATTGAACACACCTCTATAAACAGAATCCAGATAAACCCAGATTTGCAGCCCCGGAAACTCTCCCTGTGCCCCCTCTGGTCACTTGCCCACCCCTGCCCCAGCACAATCACCACCAGGCTCTCCGGCACCGTAGACGAGGTTTGTCCGCTTTCTAATGTACCGAAATGAAATCATATGCTCTCTCACCTTGGCTGTCTGGCTTTCTGCATTCAATTTTTGTGGTGGAGCTTTTTTTTTTTTTTTTCTAAAAAGCAATTTTGTTGCGCTATAGTCACATATAATACAATCCATCCTAAGTGTACAGTCTGTGGTCTACAGTATCATCACATAGATGTGATCATCACCATGATCAATTTAGAACATTTTCATCACTTACTCCAAAAACAAACCATCCAACCCAAACATTCCGTACCCCTTGTCCCCCCACTTAGTACATTTTTTACTGTTGATGAAAGAATATTAAAATGTAACTGGTAACTCTAGCCCGTAAATGCAATTTTCCCCATATGTACGATGTACCTTTGTCCTTGTCCGTGAAAGGTCATTTTTGTATCTGTTCTGGTGATCGGTCATCTTCTACCACAGGGTTCACTGTGTCAGTCCCATGTGTTATCCTCTGGCTTTCCTTCTAGTGGCATACTTAGCTCTGAACCTTCCCTTTCACCCACAGACACCCCTGTAATTCAGTTCTGCTAATTACAGCCACCATAATGTGCTTCTGGATGGAGTGTTTTTTAAAAGCACCAACTTAGGGCCAAACCTTGGTTTGGAGCCGAATTAGATTGCTTACTTTTGGCACGGTCTCCAGTAAATTAATGTCCAAGAATAAGAGAGACTAATTCCTTCATAGGATAATGAGGACATTAAGTTAACCTGGTAACCTTAGTATTACGTGTCATTACGTGGTAACCTTAGTATTATGTGTATTAACCAACACATAGTAAACAGTAGATTTCAGCTGCTTTTGTGTATCAGGCTGATGTTTTGATTACATCTTGTGCCATGGCATTATATTGACCATCATCCTGAATTTGACTTTTCAGAATACCCATCCCATATTTTCTCTCAACTGGGAGTGCGTGGTCAGCTTCCTGTGGAACACAGAGGCTGCCTGCCCTGTCCAGATCACCACAGACGCGGACCAGGTACGTGTGCTCGGCCAGCACCAGACCCAGCTGTGCCCTGCCTGAGGGCACGACGGCACCCGGCTCTCAGCTGACCGCCTCCCCCAGTGTCTCCCATCTGTTACAGCATCGCCATGTGCCCTCTGTTTGTTTGCTAAATGCAACATACCAAAAATGGGTTGGCTTTTCCAACAGGGAGTTATTAGGTTACAGATTTACAATTCTAAGGCCATGGAACCTCTGAATTAAGGCATCAAGAGGAAAATACCTTCTCTCAGGAAAGGCAGATGGCACCCAGGGCCCTTGTCTCCTGGTTCTGGTTTCACATTGGCTCTCTTGGCCCCTGTGGGTCCTTCTGGCTTCCCCTGGGGCATTTTCTCTCTAAATTCTCTGGATTTTACTGCCTCTTATCCTCTCACAAAGGTCTCCAGTGAAGGATTAAAACCTACCTTGAATGGGCTGGGACACATCTCAATTGAAATCGCCTAATCAAAAGGTCCCCCCCCACAACAGGTCTGCAAACACAAATGTGGTCTTTTCTGGGTACATAACAGCTTTGGGCCAGCACACCGTCCGTCTTCCTCACAGCTCTCCTGCCCCACCCCTGCTCCAGCTGCCACCCCCCAACCTGTGAGAAGCAGTGCTTTCAAGTTCACTCCGAGCCTGCTCTCACGTCCTGCCTCTCCCTCCCACGGCCCTGTCGCAGTGGCATCCCCGGCAGAGTTCTTCCTCTGCGTGGTAGACGTGAGTGGTGCATGTGTCACTCTGATATTCAGAACATTTCGGTGGCTCCTGTCACCTAGAGGGTAAAGCTGTAAGTTAAGGTGACAGTCGAGGCTCTTGATCCGATTCCAGGCACATTTTCTGATGTCTTTTCTGCCTCCACCATATGAAGCTGCTCATGCCCCCTGAGTATGTGGGCCCCTCCACCTGTGGCCCCTGCTGCTTCCCACGCTCTGTGAGCCTTGGTAGCTGTTCCTTCCCCTGCTTGGGTCCTGGCCTGCAGATTGTTCCCTTGCTCCCCTGAGCTATCTTCTCTGACCTCCCGAGGGTAATTAGTTTTTCCCATAGCACTGTGCACATTCTCTTCTGCTAGCACTGGTTTCCTTCCCGCACACCCTGCCTCCTGACAGATCTCTGCTGGCTTGCAGCCTCTGGTTTACCCAACTGCAGTTCCCAGCACAGGGCTGGCTCGGCAGGCGCAGGGTGGGGGTGGGGTTGTAGGCTGTGGCTGTGCTCTCCATGGCCCTTGCTCCACTCCCTGTCTCTGGGGGACAGACAGCCCCAAGGGAAAGGCTAATTACATCTTCCAGAAGAGGAAGGAATAGTTGGTGAGTTAGCTGATTATTCTTCCCATCATGACCTTTGAGAGAGGAACTGACACCAAAAACTGGGTGTGAGATTTAAGCTTTGTGTGTGTGTGTGTTTTAAATTAATTCTGTTCTCTCATGATTCCTGCCTAATTTTCCCCTTAGAGGTTGGCAGTCCCTTTCTTGTTCAGGTAAACGCAGTAGCCATGGGCGCTGCCCTGTAGATTTCATCCCTGCGCTGACACCACATGCGTGGGGGCTGCATCAGCTGCACCGAGGGCATGGAAGGCGGCTCCGCGAAGGGTGCTCTGTGCTCGGACACCAGCACTCAGGGCCTGGGCACAGGTTCTCAATCCTTCTGTCTCACCAGAAAAAAACATTAACTTATAGAAGTTTTTAAGATAAATGAAGAAACAGCTTTGTGAACGCACATGTGCCGCTGTGGAGGGCTTGTGTTCACTGCGCACTTGTGGAGTTCGTTCGAGTGCACTTGTCCGTGTCTCCCTCCTGGTGTCTCGCAGGCCTGCTCTATCCGGGATCCCAACAGCGGATTTGTGTTCAATCTCAACCCACTCAATAGCTCGCAAGGACATATTGTCTCGGGCATCGGGAAGACGTTTGTGGTGAGTTACCGGAAGCATGCCCAGTTTGCTTTGAAGCGAGCGTAAGGGTGCCTTCCTGACCAGGAGCACTTACTCATCTTGTAAGTGCCCAGGGACGCTGATGGCTGTGGTCACTTAGGAGAGAAGAGAACTGTGCCTGAAGAAAATGAAATCAAGCCATCATCACCCTCCTGGTGCTGTTCAGGTGGGAGGGTTGCTTATATTCTGCAGAAAGCAGGTGACCCCTGCACTCTCGCTGGGTGTGGGGAGCAGTGTTCTCTTTATTAGCAGCTTCGGCATCCTTGGGGAGCTTGTAGAAGTGCATGTTCTTGGACCCCGCCCCAATCCACCGAGTCAGAAACTCGGGTGGGACCATCCCTCTGCGGTTCAGTGAACCCTCTCCACACTGTGGAAGTCCCTGTGTTCACTGTCTCTGCAGGGGTCTGGATGCCCCAGATGGGAGAGATATTCAGAGGTTGGGCAGCCAATTTAACCCGTGCCTGCAATGTGACATAGCAGCTCATATTTCTCTCCAGTCCGTGGAGACCAGACTTTGAAGGAAAATGGGACACTGATCAGATTTCTATCACCAAGGACTCCTAAACACAGCTCATGTGACTGAAAACTTTTGTGTGGGGTTTAGTCCGCATTGGCCATTTCTTTAGTAGAAAACTTTGGCCTTTAAGACTAACACTTGTTTTATATACTTTGTCCATTAACACTTAACAGATACAGGGAAGCCTTTCCTTCATATTTGCTGCAAAGATATGGAATGGAATGGAATGATATCATTGATAGTGTCTTCAAGAAATATAGGGGCATCACATTATATTTACCTTTGTTTTTTTTTTACATGGGCAGGCACTGGGGACTGAACCCAGGTCTCCAGCACAGCAGGCGATTACTCTGCCACAGAGCCACCGTTACCTGCCCTAAGTTATATTTACTTTTAATTAATAGGATGTCTATAATATAATTAAAAGCATTGTAAAATTATGGCTTACATATATCCCTTCTTTTATATATGGTGCCTTGCTATATACACAAGATACCTTACACATTTATCATTCATTTTAATTTACAGGCCTGAACAAAGAAAGCCATATTTACTGAACCTTAGAGCGATTACAGATATTTCTAGTTGGCCCCTGTGGTTTTTGCTTTATGTACTAGCTTTAGGACTTAATTGCCAGAACATGGCTAGTTGGTAAACTGAATAATAAATAGCAGATTTTTAAGTGAGCGAGGATTTGAGTTGCTGTGGATTTCGCTTGTGGTGAATTCTGCAGCCTCAATGAGTTTGTGTTGGTTCTGACCTGCAGTTTAATATCTGTGGAACAATGTCTGTCTGTGGGACCTTTGATGGAAAACCAGCTTCCGGCTGTGAGGCAGAGACCCATATAGAAGATCTCAAGAATCTAAAGCCAGAACGGCCAGTTGGACTTGAGAAAAGCCTTCAGCTGTCCACGGAGGGCTTTATAACTCTCACCTACAGAGGACCTCATTCCCCTACCAAGGGTGAGCTCAAAGCCATGCTTCTTTAGCAGCCAGAAAGTGTCCTGGGGAGTCTCTGCATAGCATATATTTGGCTTTTTTGCCTTCTCAAAGGGTCTCCTCACCACCAGCCATCTGAGTTGCATATGCTCACTCTTACTTTTTGTGTTTTGACCACGTAAAGGTCCTTTCAAATGTCATTCTTTAACTCTAGGGAAATTGCATCACATTGCTGGTTCCCATTTTTGCTCTCCTCTTACCTTCCCTCCTCCATGCATTCTTGCAGTTTAGTTGTTTCTCTGACTCAGGATGTTCTCCCTTGGCCTTTTATCTCCTTTCTTTTATATATTGAAGAAATGATGAGTGACGGCAGTAAAAGTTATTTTTGTTTTTTGTAAATTTCCTTCTTTCCTCAAATCTTCCACTCAATCTTTATTGTATCTTTTTTGTAAACAATTTTGTATGTATACTTCTTGCATGTATGCAGTTGTTTCTGTATATGTTGTGCATATACAGTGCTGCTGTGTCATACAGCAGAAACATAGTTGCCATTTTCTGTATCCTAAAGTGCAAGGTCAAGTGCAAGCCCTATCTGCTGAGGGTGCAGTGTAATAGCTGCCCCATGTTCAGAGCTTCCCATGTGCTGTATGTGCGCTATCTGGTTGATTTTCACACGAAGCCTCAGAGACATAGATCCCTCTTTAGAGCTCATGCCTTCCTGCTCGGCTGCTCCTCGGTTTTGCAGGTGAGGTAGTGAAGGCACAGAAAGTCGTTGTGCCTGGTGATAGAAAGCTCTTTAGTTGGCAGAGCCACGGTTAAGGTCTGGGGCTCTTGTTTTCTAGTCCTGGCTCTGCCAGTGAATGCTTTTTCTCTTTTGCAGATAAGGAAACTGCAGACCAGAGAGATTCAGTAACTTTGCCTAGGGTCACTCCTGGTAGGCAGCAAATCTGGAAATTGAATCCACGTTACATAACTTTACAGCCTATACTCCTTCCACTGTGTCGTGGTGAAGCCACAAGAGGCGGTTGTGTGATGTGGTTGCCCAAAATACTCAACACTTGTGTTGACCTGTTCATGGAGGCTTAGCGTCTGAAACAGAGGGGGTGATGGTTCTGCTGTCCTGGGTTTGTTAGACCAAACCCTACAGGCATCTGTTAATTTTGTGCATCATGCCTCAAGCTAACGGCTAATGAAAATTTTGTAGGACATCAGTGGGAGAACTAGAGGTGGTAAGGGATAATTTTAAGGATTCCTTTGAGGACAGAAAGCACAGGTCCAGGTGCTGCCAGAACTTTGAAGGGCTGCTGTTTAGAAAAGGAATTAGAGTTTTCTGTGTTGGATTTGGACCAAAGGGTGGTAATTTTAGTTCATTAAAGAAGAACATTTTAGGTGAGCTGATTAAAGATGGATGTGTTGGTTGCCTTTGGAGGAAATGTGCAGCTGCCTGTAAGCAGAGATGGAGGAGAGAGGGGGTGAGACTGCTGGTTCCTTTTCACCCCCTGTGATTATAGTGCACGTTCATTACATCTTAAAGAACTTTATAAGCATATTGTCTTCTTTTAGTGAGTACTGATGCAGAGGAGCTTCCTTAGCTGAGCTCTGATTTAGTCCTTTCTTCTGATAGTACTGACAATTGGATGCCAAAGCCAAGGGGAGAAGTAGTCCGGAAGGGAACTCTGACATGGGAACGTTCCTGATCGGTGTTGGTCAGGGTGGAGATGGGGTGGTGATAATCCTTTTGGATGGAAAGCTTTTAAAACTCATGGTCATACTGTTTAACCTCAGTATCCAAAAGGTGACTTGCTTCATTTTTTTTTTTCCCAAATAGTTCTTTTGCTTTCCACTTTCAAAGCACTGCATTGCAAAAAAATGGGTTAGTCTTTATATATGATTTCTTTTTCTTGCTCTAACTTGGAAAATCATCCTCTCTTGCAGGGTTACTAATGGGGGCATGTGGTTAACCACAGTTGGCATTTATTGGCTGCTGGGTTTGAATTTAGATGCAAGCACTTATAGTGGTGCTTCCCAGGCTCCTTACTTCACTTCTCTTTGCTTCAGTCTCCTCATACAGAAATTGGGAATACAAAAATATGTAGCATGGCACTGTGCTAATGTACGTGTTTTGTGTTTTCCTCAATGACAAGAGTAGGTATGAGGCATACCTGCCATCCCCATCTCCTAGATATGGAGGCAGAGCCCCTGGGCTGCGTGCTCGGTAGCCAGGATGTAGTGCGCTGGAAGTTAATGTCCCACCACTGAACCCCGAGCCTTCCCTGCCCCCTCCGGGGCGTGCTGTACCCCCATCTACGGTGGGCGGAGCTGGGAGCAGAGACTGCTTGCTTCCTGCCTGGTGCCGTTCCAGGCCGTGGGCGCCCACCTGAGATGGCTGTGTTGTTGGAAGGCGCGCCTCCTAAGCTGCCAGCCACCGCGGACTTTACCAGTGAAGTCGTTAACTGTAATTGGACTGTAATGAGTGGTTTTAGGGACTGCCCGCGTCTCTCGTCCCCCTGTTCCTTATATGCAGTAACTTTATATGTTTTTCTCCTTTTGGGGTAATTAATTTGCTGTATAAATCAGTTGCCTCTTTCACTCTGCGCCCCTGGGGGCCTCCCCTGAGCGGCTAGGGCTGGGTCCGACCTGCTGCCCACCCTCCCCGCCTGGGCTTTAGGAGCCACCTCGGTGTTGGCGACCCCCAAATGCCCACTCCAGCTGTTCTCTAGACTCCAGACTTGTAAATCTCACACCCCACCTTGGACGCTCATAAAACATCTCGGGCCCAATACCCCAAACCAAAATCCTACCCTCTGCCCGCCAGCCCCGAGCTGCTTCCCTGCTCTGCCCACCTTGGGCCAGGGCTCACTTGGCTTCTGGTGCTCCTGCTCCACAGACACTGGCCATCAGGGACTGTCCAGCTCCCAGTCGGCCACTGCAGCCACCGCCTCCCACCTTCTGGCCTCCCCTTGCTCACCCCCTCCAGCCCCAGATTCTCCCAATTCAACAGGCAGCCAGAGCCACGGTATTGGGGCTGCTGGACGCTGCCGCCCCCAGTTCAGAACCCTCCTGTGGCCCTGCGTCGCCCTGGAGCAGGTGCCTGGACACTCAGGGGCCCACACCCCTGCACTCCTTGCCTGAATGGCCTGGGCATACCGCCAACCCCAGCCCCCCGAGCCTCCGTGCCTGCTGTTCCCTGCGGTGGGCATGGGTCCTGTCCCCTCCTCAGGTGTTGGCTCATGCCGCCCTCTCACACGGCCCCCTGCCGTCCTCATCCCCTTCCTTCTTGGTTTTCCCTTATTGCCCTCACCCCGCAGGTCCCAGCCAGGAGGGCAGGGGTTCTTCTGTTTTCCCCGCTGCCAGACGACACTTGGCTGAGTGACCCCACACACGAAGGTCTCCCTCATTTCCAGCGTGAAGGTGGGCGGGCTGACGCGGGATTGGGGTACTCTCTGGGGTAGCAAGTGCCCAGATGGATTAAGCCCTCCTGACGGGGCACCGTGGCAGGAGCTGGGCCACTGGCAGTTCCAAGCAGGTGCCCCGAGAGGGGGCTCGGCCCCGCATGTTGCCTGAGAGGACAGCTGCGGGGCCCTGTCTCCCGGCAGCAGAGCTTTCCTGCCGCGGCACTGTGCGCAGTTGCATTCCTGATTGTTCCTTGAAATCCAACCTTCTTGCTCCACAGGCACCTCTGATGCTTTTATCATTCGCTTTGTTTGCAATGATGCTCTCTACCCGGGGATACCCAGATTCCTGCATCAGGACATCGACAGCCGGCTTGGAATCAGGGACACCTTCTTTGAGTTTGAAACCGCTTTGGCCTGTGTGCCTTCTCCAGTGGATTGCCACGTCACTGGTAAGGGGCCATACTGGGAACCGGGCATGGGTCATGTGTGTGTGCTGTGTGTATGTAGAGTGCATATGTATTTATATGCATATGTGTGGTGTGTGTGTTTGTGGTGTGTGTATTGTGTGTTACACATATATATGGTGTGTATGCTGTGCAGTATGTGTGTGTGCTCTGTATACTGTGTGTATGTGATGTGTGTGTATTTGTATGTGTATGCATGGTATTGCTGTGTGTGTGCTTGTGGGATGTGTGGTCTTTGTTGCACACTGTATGTGTATATGTTGTGTGTGTTGCATGGTGTGTGTATGCGCTCTGTGTGGTATGTGTTTATGTGGTATGTGAGTATTTGTATGTGTATTTGTGTGTGTTTGTGGGATGTGTGGTATGTATTGTATGATGAGTGTATGCTCTGTGTGGTGTGTGTATATGGTGTGTGTATTTGTATGTGTGTTGTGTATTGCATGTGTAAATGGTGTGTGTGCTGTGTGTGTGTGTGACGTGTGTGTTCTGTAGGCAGCATGATGTTCCTGTCGCCTGATTTCTTCGAATGAGGTTTAGGGGTGTCATCTTTCTTTTGAAGAGAATCAGGATATAGAACCAAAGGTCTGAAACTATGTTTTGGCATCAGTTGCTATTTGAGAACAGAGTAAAAAACTCAGGAGAGAAAAATCACACATACCCTGGCGGAGCTTCTTACATGAGAAAGGAAACTAGTGCGTGCTCCGTAAGCTGTCACCCAGAAGCTCCACAGCGAGCCTCTTCTCGGCATGTTGTCCTTGCCGTGCCCACATGGGTGCTGTCTTCTGTGAAGGCATCATTTAGGTGGACAGCAGCGGGACATGGATTTCTGCGGGATGAGCCCCGGGCCTCTGTGGCGTCCTTACTTCCCGCACACCTGGGTGCCAGTTTACACATCATCAGCCCTTACCCGGCCTGGTGCCCCAGAGCCGACAGGAAAGCAGGGTTTCCAGCGGGCTTCCCTTGCTTTTCAGACCTTGCTGGAAATGAGTATGACCTAAGTGCCCTAAGCAGAGTTACCAAGCCCTGGACCGCCGTTGACACCTCAGCTGATGGGAGAAAGAGAACTTTCTATTTGAGTGTTTGCAATCCTCTCCCTTACATTCCTGGCTGCCATGGTGAGTTCAGTTTGATCTCTCAGTTTGTCTGCATTGCAGATGCCTTCGACCAGGGGCTGGCTCCCTTCTCTCCCCACCCCCCACCCCAAAACGGATCCTCCTGTTCTTCCAGGCCTTGCGTCTGGGTCCTGTTTAATCACTGAAGACGGTAGCTTGAACCTGGGTGTGGTCCAGGTTAGCCCTCAAGCTGCAGCCAATGGGTCCCTGAGCATCGTGTATGTCAATGGTGACAAGTGTGGGAACCAGTGGTTCTCCACCAGGATCACGTTGGAGTGTGCGCAGACCACGGTAGGCGTTGTGGTGCCCGTGTTGCCGTCGGCCACGTCCTTTCCCTTCCGTTGCCCTCGTGTAAAGCTGGTCTGCCTGTGCAGGGGTTTGGGGCTGTGGATATGGCTTGACCAGCACATACTGTTTCCCCCCAGGCTTTAGGGATTTAATAACAGCTGGTCATTTTTGCTCATGGAGGCTAAACATTGGGTATTATTAGAGACTATCTTTTGACTGGTTTTTTTTCTTTTTTTTTAATAAATGAGAGCAAATATAGAAAAAGCTCTTGGCTTATGTTCTAGGGATCACCAATGTTTCAGCTTCTGGATGGTTGTGAGTATGTGTTTCTGTGGAGAACAGTGGAAGCCTGCCCGATTGTCAGAGTGGAAGGTAAGTGTTGTGCATGCACCAAGTAGCAGAAACTCTGCGCATGAAACCTGGTGACAGCGCGCTCTGCAGCCTTGGCAGTCACTAGTGGACTGACCATGCTTACGCTTTTGGTTTTTTTTTTTAAACTCCACTGTAACGTTCATTTTTTCCAGCAAAATTTTCCTCATGTCCCTGTATAGGTTTTCCACATTTGAAAACAGAGAGGTGGGCTTTTGTTGTTTCTGATTATGCAGATCTTAATCAGAGTCTAACCTAGGCTTTTCTTTTCATCCTGTGACCTAGGCTTTTCTAGAAAGCTGTTTTGTCAAGTCAGGCAATTTGTATTATATATAAATAAAATGGTGTGGAAATAGTTGTTAATGCCTACTGTAAGTAATTGATGTGGAAATAATTGTTAATGCCTACTGTAAGTTATTTTAAGCCAGTCCTTACTTGAATAAAAATTGTAAAACTTCTTTCTTGAACATGTGAGCATTTGCAGTTGTCTGTAACTTCTTGTTTATTCCTGAAGGAGATAACTGTGAAGTGAAGGATCCGAGGCATGGCAACTTATATGACCTAAAGCCTCTTGCTGTGAATGACACCGTCGTGAGTGCTGGGGAATACACCTATTACTTCCGCGTCTGTGGAAAGCTCTCCTCAGATGTCTGTCCAACTGTTGATAGGTCCAAAATGGTCTCGTCATGTCAGGAGAAACGGGCACCCCAGAGTTTTCAAAAAGTGGCAGGTACCAAAGTTTGTTCTTCTGCTTTTGGTGCAAAAGAATGGAATTATGTATTTAAGATATTATGCTAAAAGATAGTCTCTTTCTTACATGGGAAGGACTGCTGTATTCTGGTGAAACAATGTCCTAGTGACATCTCTGTTTTCGCTTGACTCCCTTAATCAGAATACAGACTGCAGATTGTTATTAGGGTGTGTTATTTTATTTTTATTTAGCAATACCTGCAACTGACTGTGGGATCCCATTTCTTTCCTTTATTACTTTAGGACACACTGGACTATATTCAATAATGACTGTTCTGAAATAGTCCTATTTAGAAACAAATCATAGAGGACACATCTAATTCAGGGTCTGGCTGTAAAACCATGTGCAGGCTGTGCATTGTTAATTTTGTCTAAGCATCTGAGCAAGTGATAATGAGTTTAAAACCTTCTAAAAGTGAAGTACCCGACACGGTAAGTATGTGAGGGTAACTTAGTGCCATTATCGTTGCAAACCAGGAGAGGCGTGGCTTGTCTCCATGGTTAGTCTGTGCAGCCTGGGGAGAGAGCAGGGCTGGTTTTATTCGTCCTACGGTGTAGCATGACAGTGAGCTGGTGGCACAGCGCGGGTAGACCAGGGACATGTAGTCCTTGAAACATCTCTTCCAGGTGCACAACTCAAGTGTCTGCTGCCTTGGGCCTGGCAGCGTGGGGTCATCTTGTACCCAACCATGTTTAATTGGCTTGCTGTTTCTTGAGCAGGTCTCCTTACTCAGAAGCTGACTTATGAAAACGGATTGTTAAAAATTAACTACACCGGAGGAGACACCTGCCATAAGGTGTACCAGCGCTCCACCACCATCTTGTTCTACTGCGACCGCAGCACTCAGAAGGTCAGCATGTGCCCGGGCCCCTGGGGAAGTCCACCTGGAGGGGAGGTGTTTCACACTCACTCGTGCTGGTACCGACTTTATAAAATGAGTCTACTCTTAGATCTTATGAAATCTCCTCATGTGTCGTCCCAGGTTAACTTAGTTAACGTGCTTTGTGGGAAGTATGTTGAATAATTGATCAACTAGTGTACATTTTTTTAAAGATTTTTTTTTATGAGAACAGGTGTAGGTTTGCAGAAACACCATGTAGGAAGTACAGAGTTCCCACACATATACCCTCTCCCACACACATTTTTACCTATTATTAACCCTTTGCATTAGTGTGGCACCTTTGTTCCAATTCACAAAACAATGTTGTTATAATCGTGCTGTTCACTTCAGTGCGTGTTGGTTACATTGTGTTGTAACTTCTAACTTGTCTAGAGTTTAATGAACCCAGCCTTCCCTTGCAATCTTCATGCTTAACACTCAGAGCGTAAGTAACTGAAGTTTTGCTTTCCCTCCCATATTGACATACGTTATGTCTTAATTTTTGCAGCCAGTGTTTCTGAAGGAGACTTCAGATTGTTCCTACTTATTTGAATGGCGAACCCAGTATGCCTGCCCGCCTTTTGATCTGACCGAATGTTCATTCAAGTAAGTTGAGTTATACATCAACTCTGTTGGACAATCAGATTAACTTAATGTGATTTTGCTTCAATAGTTAGTGGTCTGGGTGATGAAGGATTATGGTAGTCTGTTAACTTCTCTAGGCTTTGGCTCCCTCAAAATTAAGATGAGAGGCTGGATTAGGTTCAATCCCAAATCCTTCACATCCTTGGAATTCTATGACTGTTTTGCATTAAGATGCATATGGGGAAATAATTGGAGCTGAAGCAGAAAATTTAAACCTTATATACTTCACAAATTAAATGCAGCCACAGTGAGCCTGGAGCTTGCCTGCTTCTTTGATGTGCTGCTCAGCTTGGCTCTGGGGTACAAAGCTGAGGAAGGCTTCTGCCTTTGTGCCATCACATTGTGGCCGGGGCCTGGTAGGCGTGCATGGCACATCGGGGGCATGGGGAGGGGGCCAGAGAGCCCCATGGATGCGGCGCCGCTAGACCCCAGGTTCCTGCGTGCGCTCATGGTTTCCTTTGCTCCCCATTTGGTACCCGTGCCAAAAACCTCTCCTGGGACTGGGTAAGGGTGCAGCTCTGGCTTCAAGATGAGGCCTGCATCTAGTGTTAATTCCACCAGACATTATGATTCAGAATCAGGATCTTAGACAAAATACGCTAGTCATTATTTATTCTACTATTAGATGGGCATTAGGTGACTTCCTGATTTGGGCCATTGCAAAAAGAACCATGGTGAACGTTCTTGTACTTGTTTTTTGGCACTGGGTGGAGACCTAGGAAGGAAGCTCTTGGGTTGGAGGGTCTGCACATTTTCTGCTGAGGCAGGTTGTGCCAGTCTTCCACAGTCCATGTCCTACTTCTCCGTCCCCCCTGCACTGTGTGCTGCCCTCCCCCCAATACTGCTGTCTCCGTCGTCTTCACTCCAGTGCTGTGGAGTTCGTGAGCTTTACAAAAGTATTTATGTAAGCCTTACCAGGTAGGGGAGGAAGAGCAGCGTGGCCTAGTTTTCGTATCATCTGAGACTTTAATGGTCCAAATCTGGTCTCCTGTTAGTCCACACCCCACACAGCATCTGTTCTTCTTAACAGTGTCCATCCTTTCTCTTAGGTCCATAATAGAGACCTCCAGTTACACAGTCCATGTCTGAAGTTCTTGAGGGCCTAGTCCTGCAAACACTTGGGGCTCCCATGGATCCCTGCATCCACTCATGAAAGGAACTCTCTTCTTTGCTCCTTTCTCTCTCACTTCTCATCTCTGACCTACTTACCTTCAGATACAACTAGAATTCGATACCTCGGGACCAGTGCTCCACCTGGTTTCTGCTCTCCTCCCATGTCCTCTCTATTAGTCTCCCTGCTTCTGTCCTGGGCACACACTAGACTGTCCAGTCCGGCAAGTACTTAGAGAGGTCCCATTAATGTGTAAGTCAGATCATGCCATATTTTGGTGGAAACCTTTAGTGCAATGATTCTCCAGTCTCATTCAGAACTAACACCTAAAAGCTCTTCCCGTGTACCAAGACCCTACATGATGTGCCCGCATATTCTCTACCTATGACTGCATCTCCTGCTTCCTGGGCCTTTTGTGTTTACTCAGATCCAGCCACACTGGGTTCCCGGCTTTCCTCAAACACACCAGGCCCGTTGGTGCCTCAGGCCCTTTGCACTTGCACTTCTGCCTGCCTTTAGTGTTTTTTATCAGGTGTCTGATGGGTGGGCTGCTCCACTTCTTCCAGAACTTTCTTCTGAGGTCACCTTCTTAGTAAGACCTTCTCTGGTGACCACTCTAGCTAAAATCTCAACTCCCTCTCCCCAAACCTCTGCAGCTTATGTCCTTCTCTCCTGCCTCTTTTTCTCTCCAACTCTTCCTGCCGTCTAATATGATATACATTTGTTCAACTTTTTAACGGTCTTTTTCTTTCACTAATAATTTCTGTAAACTTCATAAGGAAGGTGATTTATTTCTCTCCTGTTGAATCAATCATCTCCAGCCCAGCATGCGGTTTTCTGAATGGCTTTTGTTACCCTCTGATACTAAGGCCTCCTAAAGAAGTGGTGTAAGCAGCTGTTCATCGCTGTGCACCTTAGGCCTGGAGCTTCTGGGGATAGGAGCTATTCATGTTGTGCCTGGTGCTTGATTGGTTCTCAGTAAGTCTCTCTGTTTGGGAATTGTGTAGTGAGCACAGCTGTAGTCTGAGCAGCCCATTCCCATTTCCATGACCATTGGTGGGCCTTAGATTCCACAGCAGGCGCCCAGCCGTTTGTGCTGGGCGCCTTCTCTGTACCTGAGCTGTTTCCTCTGGTCAGCACGTGAGCGTCCTTTCTCCCTGGCTTCAGCACAGAGGACGCTTCCTTTTCAGACATTTTCTTTAGGTTAATCCTTGATTTTGTTAAGCAGGTCTGAAGTCCCTGTCGTGTGGGTGCTGATTCTGACCGGTGTGGGAGGGATCCCATTTAAAGCTCCATAAGGACGTCAGGGGCCGGCTTTGTGTTAAAGATGTGAACGTTCTCAGTTGGAGCGCCGCATATGACGGCAGTGTTCTCTTCCCTTTAGAGATGGGGCCGGGAACTCCTTCGACCTCTCGTCCCTGTCGAGGTACAGCGACAACTGGGAAGCGGTCACAAGGACAGGGGCCACCGAGCACTACCTTCTCAACGTCTGCAAGTCCCTGGCCCCGCAGGCTGGCACGGGTGAGGGGACCCCTCGGTTCCAGGCCGTGGAGAGTTTACTGGGGTGGGTGGAGTGGAGAAGGGACTTGGTGGTGGTACATTGCTCTGCACCATGTAAGTGGTTTGGCCAAGAAGCGGGAGGAGGAGTTATTCAGAAGGTCTTGATGGCTGTCCCCGCTGTGGCCCAGGATAAATGAGTACTGCAGGCTCTGCCAAGGAGACCAGCCTTACAACGTGTTTTGAATCTGAGGAGGTAGAAGTAGGCATCTTGGAGCGACTGAATAAAATGGCCATCAGGTCCAGTAGCGTGCCTGCCCTTCCTCGCCAGATAAGGTTATAATCCTAGAGCACAAACTCCCATCGGCAGCTTTGAATTGTATCCCGTCCTGTTGCAGAGCCGTGTCCCCTGGAGGCAGCCGTCTGTCTGCTGAGTGGCTCCAAGCCTGTGAACCTCGGCCGAGTGAAGGACGGGCCCCAGTGGAAGGATGGCGCAACTGTTCTGCAGTACATTGACGGGGATCTGTGCCCAGACAAAATTCGGAAAAAGTCCACCACGATCCGATTCACCTGCAGTGAGAGCCAAGTGGTAAGAGGTGGATGTTTCTTAGCCCCCAACGCTGTGGCTTTGGAATTGGGACAGGTCCAAGGGTCCAGTCCAGGAATATCAGCATTCCTATTTGCCCTTGGGATGTAGTCGAAGAGCCCAGAATGATTGACTCAAGGGGCAGAGTCACCTTAGCCCTCGGTCCCTGGGCAGGAGTTTTCTCTGGCTCCCTAGTTGCCTGGCTGGCCTGGCAATTCTAGGTGAAGGTTAGCTGGCAATCTTGTTCAAGTTTGACTCAGTTGTCCTGAGGGCTGTGCGGAAAGCTGGCCTTTGACAGTGTGCCCGTCTTCTTGAAGGTGACCTGGACAGAGCAGGAGGGTTGGACAGAGTGGTCCCAGGGGTGGCTGCCTCTCCTCCCAGCCACATGTCTCGGTTCATCACTCACTGGCCCTGAACTATTTATTGACCCCTCGGTAGCACAACGTAGACCTGTCTTGCCAAATTGCCAGGTTTAAAGAGAATAGGTCACACCAGGGGTACATGGCAGCTGCCTGGCAAGTGGGGCTGGCCTTCCCTCGACACTTGGTCCCTCCCCCTGACCTGCTAGTGTGTGCAATTAGCAGGTTCCGATGGAACTGAAGTGAGATGCGGGTGAAGACCTGGGTGCAGTCAGGGTAGTGGTTCAGGTGGGGAATGATTGGACCAACCCCTGGCACATTGGGACAGATGGCTGGGGCTCTCTCCATTCCCTGGGGGTGGTGGGAGGAGCCCAGGGTGATGGGGCTCCGGGGCCAGCCATCCACCCTCTCGGCCTGGCCAGTGGCTGAGCCTCCCTCTGGGAAAGGTGTACAGAGAATTAGACTAAACCACTGGGTCCTGGGGCTCTGGAAACCCGGCCCAGAAATGCTTTCTCAAATCTGAACTTGAGCAGAGACTGGGAGAGGATGGGCCATGAAAGGAGGGACAGGGAGGGGAGGGTGTCTCCATGTAGATCAGTGCCTGGAGGGGTGGGGGAGCTCTGAGCTGCTGAACTCAGCTTACTGCTCTGTAACGTACTCCGAGCACTTTGGAAAGCCTGAAACAGCTGTAGCCAGTGCAAGGGGATGGCTGATAGCAGAGCTCTTTGTTTGGGCAGACTTTCCTTCATTGATTACTTATTCGATAGCCCTTTGGGCATCTGTTGCCCACCTTCTCCCCTGTCTCAGGCTTTAGCCTATGAAAACCTTCCCAGTAATGGGTAGGAGTGATGGGTAATGGAGTGAAACCCTTACACAGTCGCACTCCATTGCCACATATGTGCTGTGTCCCCGGGTGATACATATCTCCGGAACCCTTTGCTTTTCTGAAATCCTTCCATAAGGCCTGAGACAGACATTTCCACGTGCATGGTATGTTGCACAGGAGGTTCCTCTCGCTATCTGTTGAGCTTTTGTGCTCACTCTGGGGCTCTCTGTCCTTTGCTTGCAGAACTCCAGGCCCATGTTCATCAGTGCCGTGGAGGACTGCGAATATACCTTCTCCTGGCCCACCGCGGCCGCCTGCCCCGTGAGGAGCTACGTGCACGACAATTGCCAGGTCACCAACCCCGTCACAGGTCAGAGGCCAGCAGCAGCTGGATTGCCTGGGTGTACAGGCATGTGTGTGTGCTGGGGTGCATGTGTGCGGGTGTGTGTGCATGTGCAGGTGGGCGTGCAGGCGTGTGTGCAAGTGTGTATGTATGCGTGTGCACATATATGTGTACTTGGCTCTTCCTTGCATCCGCCCAGCTGCATTCACATGCAAGTCTCCTCCACTGGGAGAGGAGAAAGCCACGTTCTCTCCATGCTGCTTTGTGGGTGCTGCTGGCTTGGCTTTGCCGGTGGGGGCCCCTCCACCAGCCCTGGGCTCTCAGACCCACCGGTCCAAGCTCAGAGATCCCCTGGTGCCTTTGGAAGTTAACATGGCAGAAAACAGGGCACCTCCGCCATCCCTCTGCACTAGAAGCACAGAAATGCAGACTGGGCAGTCAGGCTGAGTCGGGGGATGCTCCCTGGTCCCCCTAGGCCCACAGGAACCTTGTGCCTGCCTGAGGGCCCACCCAGGAGGAGGAGGAGGCTGGAGCCCCACTTTGGGGGAGCGGTCTCATCTGTTTGTGGGTGGGGCCTAGTGACAAGGTTGTCGGGAGCATTTTCGGGGTTGTGTCCACGAAAGGGGCAGTGAGTTGTGGTGGGTAGGCAGAAATCCTGACACCATGACGTCATCCACATGTGGGTGCGCTACTGGGGGGCTTCCTGGAGTCACTGCATCCCTGGCCCCTTCCCTTCCAGGACACCTGTTCGACCTGAGCTCATTGAGTGGCAGGGCTGGCCACACCGCGGCTTACAGCGAGAAGGGGCTGGTCTACATCAGCATCTGCGGGGAGAACGAGAACTGTGCTCCCGGTGTGGGTGAGTCCCTCCCCTGGCGGCTCCCTCCCACCCCTGCCATCATCTTCCCACATCCCCGTGGCAGGCTGGGCCTGGGGAGACACGGTGGCTTCCTCCACTTCCTTCCCCCGTCAGGTGGGGCAGGTGATGAAAGGCCAGCGTGCAGCATGGCCTGAGATTGCCCTCGCCCAGAACTGCACATTCCCCTGCAATTTTGTTGCACTGGATTGGCAGAAGCCCCTGACGAGCACACGGGTTGCCCGAGGCCATGACTGTGTGCCTGCGTCGCTTATCCTCTCCCTTTGCCTTGGGTGCAGGCGCCTGCTTTGGGCAGACGAGGATTAGTGTGGGAAAGGCGAACAAGAGGCTGACCTACGTGGACCAGGTCTTACAGCTGGTTTATGAGGAAGGGTCGCCGTGTCCATCGAAGTCGGCCCTGCGCTACAAGAGCGTGTTCAGCTTTGTGTGCAAACCAGAGACAGGGCCGAGCGACAGGCCCGTGCTCATCTCCCTTGACAAGCAGACGTGCACACTGTTCTTCTCCTGGCACACACCTCTGGCCTGCGAGCAGGCGGTGAGTCCAGAGCTGGCCGGGCCGCATCTGAGCCCCCGGCACACACCCAGGTGCCCCTGGGCCCTGCTCTCCATCTCCCGGCTGATAACCGAGCGTGTCTCAGTTGCTCCTTGGTCTCAATAACAGAGTGGGCAGCAGGATCCAGGGTCACGTAGCCAGGCCTCTGGGGGCACCCTGCAAATTTTTGTGCTTTTTTGGGTTGCTGTTAAACTTTTAGGTTCCTAAGGGTGACTTAACAGTAATGAGGTAAATTTCATCCTGGACTCACCCAAGTCCTTTTCTCTGTAACAGATGGAATGTTCTGTGAAGAATGGAAGCTCTGTAATTGACTTGTCTCCTCTCATCCACCGCACGGGTGGTTATGAAGCATACGATGAAAGTGAGGACGGCACTTCCGACACCAACCCTGATTTCTACATCAACATTTGCCAGCCGCTAAACCCTATCCCCAAAGTGCCCTGCCCCGCTGGAGCAGCTGTGTGTAAAGTTCCTGTCGACGGTGCCCCCATAGTGAGTAGGGGGGAAATCCACAGGGCGAAACCAGTTTTACAAGATTTTTAGCAAGAAACTTCGTGTTGCGTTTCTCGGTTTTACTGGAGAGTTAGTTACTTGCACAGAAAGAACCAGTAGAGAAGCTGGGCTCTAGATGCTCAGGGTCCGCTAAGGGAAGACTAAAGTAAGGACTTTAAGTTGACTGATCAGCCTTTCGCATTAGCCAGAGAGTCTTTGAGCTTTGGGAGAAAATTTGGGAACTCGCATGTATCCGTCCACATGTGTTAGGAGCTGCAGGACTGGCTCTGATCAAGGAAAAACTTTTACTTCCAAGGGGCAAGAGAGGAGTGGGCAGAACATAGCTTCTTTCTTTGATATGCATTTCTCGGCTGATTAAAACTCTTTTGAAATGCAAGCACTTTCTTTAGTGAAGAGCTTAATCAAGGATAGGAGCAGACTTGCTAGATAGAAAGCTCAATATTTGGGCTTGAACGTTTTAGTATAATACTTACATTTTTGGTACTGATTTGAGTGTTTTAAAATTGTCTTCAATATTATACTCATATTTTTCAAACTTTTGGTACATTTGATTACTTTGAAATGCCTCTCAGAAGTCATCTATTACTCTCTTTCTATCTTATGCTTTAAATGGCGAGTCCTTTCATAAGATCCTCAGCTGCAGGTCATTTTCTGAGCGTACCCGGAACCACGTTTGCCAGATTTTCAAAACTGTAATAGTTCTTTAATCGGTGGCTGTTTTCTGAACATCAGTACTGGTCTCCCAGGGATGAATGAAGAGCACTGAGGTTGAGAAAGACATTTTGGGGCAGAGGCAGCTAAGATCCTGTTCTTAATCTCTCACCTCTTTCATGCATTTGCTTATTCACTCAAAAAGGTTATTGAGAAGCCACAGTGTATCAGGTGCTGTGCTACGCAGTGAAAACAAGCAAAGAATAAGAGCACTCTCTCCTCCAGGATGGTGCAGTGTGAGTGTTTTGATGAGTAAACAGGCGCAGTGCTGGAAATTGCAACCGAGGACAGCCCAGCGGCCGTGGGTGCTATTTTATGTCCGGCATGGTGGACTCTTGCCATCCACAGTCAGGCAACAGAGGGACCAATGTATTCTTGATAAGCCTGGAGAGAGAAACCAGTTGGTACAAAGCTGATAACCACTGACTGCCGAATTTTGGTGTAGCATCTAAGGGAAGGCTCCTCAAGTGCATTGATATTATTTCTTAGGTGTTACCTCAGTTTTCAAAAATGATGCTGTATAATTTCTGCAGTTCTACCTCAGTCCTTTGATTCCACTGATTAATTCCCTGAAATGTCATTTTCTTTTGTCTTTTGTTTAGGATATTGGACGAATCACAGGACCTCCAATATTTAATCCTACAGCTAATGAAATTTACTTGAATTTTGAAAGCAGTACTCCTTGTTTAGCAGACAAACACTTCAACTACACTTCCCTCATCGCCTTCCACTGTAAGCGAGGCGTGAGCATGGTGAGTGCACTGCCTGTGTGTCATGGTTAGTAATCAAGAGCCAAAAAAAGACTGGTTAACCCACCATAAAGAGTATTTCAGGTTTAAGGATGCCCTTATCTGGAGCATCTGCCCCGGAGAACATGGGACCTCAGGGGTGCATCTGAATGGTGTAATGCCAGTGATTTAGGAGTGAGTGGGCTCACGCTGAGTTGACAGGGCAGATTTGGCACATGCAGGCTTGCTGTCGCTTAACAGTTTATAAAACTTGATTATAGAAGTGGCGCTCGACTTTGCCTGTGATGTATGAAAGTGTCTTTTTATTTTACTGCCACATTATGACATTGTTCTCACTGGGAAGTCAGACAGGCTTTTGGCAGCTGTCACCATACAGGCCAGCGCCCCAAGTTCAGCAACACCAACAGCCTTCTGGAATCAGAAGAGCTACAACAGAGTACGTTTTACTTAACAAGGAGGTGATTAACTCCTACTTTATGTGCATTTTTAAAGTAACACCAGCTTACATTAGAATCCTGCTTCATTCTGAAGAGTTTTTGCATGTGTTTTCTCTTCCTTTAGTAGTGTTAGTAGTGGCCCATCAGTCCATGTCTGAGGCCCAGCGCCCCTTTCCCACAGAGGAGAGCTGTGTGCGGGTGCTGCTGCAGTCCTCCCTCCCCCTACAAAGGCACAGAATCTCCAAATGTGTTCCGACAGCCTGAGTCCCACAGCTGAGGCCTGGGAAGGCCCCAGGTTTCAAAAATCTCTGCTCTTCTTCAAAACAGGGGACCCCCAAGCTTTTGAGAACCAGCGAGTGCGACTTTGTGTTCGAGTGGGAGACTCCAATCGTTTGTCCCGATGAAGTGAAAACCGAAGGCTGCTCTCTGACTGATGAGCAGCTCTATTACAGCTTTAACTTATCCAGTCTCTCCAAAAGCACCTTCAAAGTAAGGCGGTTCATCCAGAACATTGTGGCTTAAGTGTGTCTGTCATGGTCATGACAAAGTTTATAACTTGGTGGAAAGCATTTTGGTATTTTTGCATTCACACATCTACTCTGGTAATAGGCTCTCTTAACCATTAGAGGACATACAAAGGTGTTGGCAGTCCATGGAGGGGGCAACGGCTCTAGTCCTGGTGTTGCATCAGGGAGCTCTCTGGGTTGTGTGGTTAACTAATCACTGCTCCTATATGCACTGTACCTTGTGCTTTTGCAGAGTGTTTGGGTACATAGGATTTTGTGAGGATTAAACAAGTTGGACAGTGGAGTCCCTTCATACCGCAGATGAAGGACAGAGAAGTGGTGGGGTGTGTAGAGATGCACGTGACAAGGTGCCTAGAAGAGAGCAGGCCAAGTCTAGTGCCCAATCCCACATCCTTTCCTTTCTCCCTAGTGGCAAGTGTTTCCCACACATCCTGGTCCACTGTTATGTGTTGGCTGAAGTGGCCCCATGAAGCAGGCTGTGCACTTGTGAAAATCATTGAGAAATGTCTTTCTTTAATGTCTCTGTTGGTTTCTACCTTTTAGTGACTATGTCTTGAGGTGTGACCCACAATGCACTTCCTTTGTTGGCCCCGAGTCTCACACGTGGAGATGAGAGGCTGTCACACATGGGCGAGGCCTCCTTCCAGCTGGGCCCACACTCTGGGCAGCGTAGGGGCTGGCAGAATTCCACATGGAATTTCCCCTCTGTCCCTAGCTTTGCTTTAAGATCAGGTAGATATTTTACCTGCCATGGAAGTGATGGATGGAGGAAGATGTAGAGCCCCACCCCCACCCCAATTGAGAAACATGGGAATGTGCATGCTGGAGACCTGGCCTGGTGGGGCCGTGGCCCTGCATTTGTGATGATGATGAGCTCTTTCATGGTTGGGAGATTTTAGACCTCAAGCCCAGTGATCTAGATATTGTCAAATTCCACCAGTGCATGAATCATGCCTGTAAGACCCCAACAACTCCGATGGACAGCAGTGGGGAGCAGTTGGTCTCAGAATTCTGTGCTCAGCTCTCTGGTATTTCTAATGGTGACCTTCATGTGGGTATAGAGTTCCCTCATGACTGGAGGGCAAGGAAGGTTTGATCCTGGCAGAGGATGGAGGGTGAAGAAGGGAAGGTCCCAGTATAATGACTGGCATTTACTCTCTATTGCTTAGCTCATTGAATCTTCAGAACACCCCATTTGACAGGTGAGGAAGCTTGGGCTTCAGTAGGGGAGGATGAGTTGCTGGAGATCTCACAGCTGGCTCCTTACAGTAGGTCCAGTGCCCTTTCTGCTGCAGCCTTGGGCCAAACTGTCCATTAGGCCAGGGTCAGTGGTAGGTGTGGCTCTTCAGTGAGGCTGAGCAAGATGCCCAGAGAGCCAGCTGGGTGGTGGTGGCAGCCCTTGGCCACCTCGGGTGGAGAGAGTCTTAGGACCCGGAGAGGATGACAGGTGTGTACTAGGGTTCTGCTACACCATGGATACGTTCCAGCCTTTCTTTCCTTCATGACCATTCCCCATCCCTTTGCTGATGGTTATTTCTCCTACCTGGCTGCAGTGCTGTTGACACCTGTGCTATGCCTATCTGTCCAGGTGACTCGGGACGCACGCACGTACAATGTGGGGGTGTGTACTGCGGCCGCAGGTGTGCAGCAGAGTGGCTGCAAGGACGGCGGGGTCTGCCTGCTCTCAGGGAGCAAGGGCATCTCTTTTGGACGGCTGGCATCCATGAGGCTGGACTACAGGCACCAGGATGAAGCAGTCATCCTAAGTTATGTCAATGGCGATAGCTGCCCTCCAGGTAAATCTTTGTAACGGATGAATTTGAAATCCCTAGCGAAGGGGGACTTGAAAATGGGAAAAAAACAAGGAAACTCCCAACACTGTGCATGCCGAGACCGTGGATTTGAACATGAGCCCTTAGGCGGTAACACTTCTGCAGGTGATGTGCTGCACACTGCGATTTACTTATAAGACTGTGGTGGGTGATCCCTGGGTGTGCTAGTATGGAATGGACGGCCTCTGTGGGTCCTGTTGGACATCCCTGGGTGGCCGCTCAGGCTTGACAAGGCGCCGCTGGTGTGATACTGTACCCGGGTTGTTGGGCTGCTCTTCTCGCTCCAGAAACGGACGAAGGAGACCCCTGTGTGTTCCCCTTCACGTACAACGGAAAGAGCTATGACGACTGCATCTTTGAGGGACGGGCAAACCTGTGGTGTGCAACCACCGCCGACTATGACAGAGACCATGAATGGGGCTTCTGCCAGCACTGTAAGTGGGGCACCCGTGTGCAGCCCTGCTGGGAAACCCCAGGGCTTGCCGCCCACCCGTGCCGTGGTCGTGACTCTCCAAACGGATGCGCATAATTCCGTTGCATGGAATCCTTTCCCAGAAAGTGTATTTAGGGTTTAGCCTATTGGCTTGCTCATCGGGGCAGTCCCCCCCTCACCATGAACGTGATTATTTAATCACCCCTTGGGATTTACCACGCATCCTGCAGGCGGAGTGCAGCAGAGCTGAGCCCACTCACTGGCCTCGGGGCCTCTTGCCCACCGGTGACGTTTTCAGCTCTGGGGATTCACATTCGGGCCTCAGCTGAACGCCTGCCCGTTGCGGGTCTGCAGGGTGGCTAGTGAGAGCACAGGAAAAGCAGTGGCTTCGTTCACTGACTTTCGGGGGCTGAGGATGTGGTGGTGAGCCTGAACTTTGCCTCCTGGTCCTGTACTGCTTCGAGCCCGGCGATGTGGGAGACTTTCCAAGGCGCGGGTCCTCAACGAGAGGAAATAAATGCCCCTGAGTTATTTAATTCTTGTAAACAACCATGGGACACGTTGTTGAATCTACAAGGAACTCCCCTAGTTTTGTTTTGGGGCCTGTAAGGGCAGAACATTTTTCCTGGTCTATATCGGAAGACACATTTTTAAACTAACAAGTATTTTGTTGTTATTAGTTTTATGTTTTTGATGTCATTAGTATATTGCTCAGAAGTCACTGAGTGCCCCTTTGTGTGCTGCAGCTGTGGGATTATTGAGAAGCACAAGTTGCCCCGGGGGAACTTGGTCTGTTTAGCATTGGCAGACAAATGAATGACACAAAGCACCGCTGGCGGGGCACCACTGGGTGGAGGAGTGGCGAGGCGACAGATGGGCCCCGTGGGTGCTGAGTGTAGCAGAGGGGAGAGGTGTGTGGAAACAAGCATCAGAACCGAGGCCGAGGTCTCACGGTGCCCATGCCACCCCTCTCCCCCCAGCAAACAGCCACCGGACCTCTACCATCATATTCAAGTGTGACGAAGAGGCCGATATCGGAAGGCCACAAGTCTTCAATGAGATTCGTGGGTGCGAGGTGACGTTTGAGTGGAAAACCAAAGTTGTCTGCCCTCCAAAGAAGATGGAGTGCAAGTTCATTCAGAACCACAGAACCTACGACCTGAGGCTTCTGTCCTCTCTCACGGGGTCCTGGCTCTTTGCCCACGAAGGCACCTCGTGAGTGCCCGTCACCATTTGCCAGGGTTGCATTCTCCTTGTGAGCTTCAGATCCACCCTTGGTGGTGGGTTCCGCGTGTGAAGGGCTGGAGCACGGCATACCCGCGGGACCCACGGCAGCTTTGGCTGCAGGGGCCGTCCTGGGAAGGGGGCCGGCTGTGTGCTGTGTGCGGCGGGGAGTCCTGGGGAGCAGAAACAAGCCCTTCCGGATCCCGAGACCCTGGGCGTCCACTGTCAGCCTGGGGGACTTGCTTGTGATGGGTCCGTGTTCCTGTCTGGGGAGCGGGGGTTGCTGCACAGGGTCTCTGGCCTGGCCCCTAGGCTGTGCCATGGCCTGAGGTTCCCGTGACTGGCTGCAGGGGAGCAGTGCACTTGGAGAGGCCCAGCAGCTGGCCTAAGTAAATGGCTTGCCAGGGTTTGAGCTCTGCCTGCCCTGCTCCGGGGCCCTGCTTTCGGCCAACCCGCTTTCCTCCCTGCGCACCTGCTTGATAAAGTCACCTGTCCCGTCGTGAAGCAGTCTCTGGTTTGTCTGTATCTGTAAACCTGTTTTGTGATAAATCACAGATGATACAGAATGCTTAATCATCAGGCTATCCTCCCCCTCCCCCCAAAAGTTAAGTATGAAAAGGTCTGTCCTCTCAGTGTGTCAGGGTGGACACTTAGTGAGGCCCTCTCCCGCCCCTCCATGTCCTCTTACAGGTACTTCATCAATCTGTGCCAGCGGGTGTACAAAGGACCCCTCGGCTGCTCCGACAGGGCCAGCGTTTGCAAAAAGGACGCGACGGGCCACGCGCAGGTCTTGGGCCTTGTTCACACCCAGAAGCTGGATGTCTCGGGTGAGGCCTGGGGGCGCCAGGCGCTCTGTGGGTGGCGGCTGGGGTGGGAAGACCAGGGGTCCGCGGGGCAGCGGAGGCTGTGGTTGGACCCCGCAGGTGGTACCCCAACAGCTGTCTTCTGGGCTCCTGGCAGCTGCAGGCGCTGAGACCCGTTCTCCTTGGCGCCACCCCATCCCCGGGGAAGGGGAGCCCCTGCGTGTGCAGGGCCTCGCCCTTGCACCTGCATGTAGGCGCCTGTTCAGGGAGCCCAGCAGGGATACAACCCTGTAATGTCGTAATTAACAATTTGGGGAAAAAATGGTTCATTTTTTAGCAGTTTTAATGGAAAATTCATCTTATAGTTGGCTGCAAGATTTTTTCTTCATTACTTGAAGGAGGCAGACAGGACTTTCTTAGTGTGAGACCAGTTGGGGTGCAGTGGGGGGCCCAGTGAAGGAAAGAATCATCTTTGCCTGTTAGACCAGGGTGGGCTTCCCTGGGCCATCCTGATGAAGCCAGAGAATAAATGTAAATTAATTTAGTCCAGGCTGTTTGCAAAGAAGTGGAGAAAGGGCCTCCTGGGAAACCACTATCGCCTGGAGTAATGCCGGTTGGCGGGCAGTGGAGGGAGGACCTCCCGGTGGGACACGGTGGCCCCACCTCCAGCCCGGAGTGTCCCGCGTGGAGAGCCTTAGCAGTCACCATGCCGTTGCCACGTTGTACCAGAGGGTGACATGGGAGGTGGTTGAGGGACGCCTTCCTCTGTTCTCTCGTGGTGTATGTATGGGCTGTTGGACGGTCTTTCCCTCAGTGTCCCATTGCCAGCTGAAGAAAGACTGAAATATTTAAGGCTTCACTAAAAGTTTGGGGTGGGAGGAACAAGAGAGGATAGTAGATCTAATGACCACCATGACACTAGATACAGATGGGGCATTAAATTGCACAGAGTTTCTGCTTGGGGAGATGGAAAGGTTTCGGCAGTGGGCACTGGTGATGGGAGCCCAGCACTGTGCAGTGATCCACAGCACTGAATCTTATATTTGAGCGTGGTCAAAGGGCAAGTTTTAGGTTGTATACATGTTACCAGGATAAAAAACAGCAACATGATACTGACAACACAAATAGTGAATCCTATTTTAAATGATGGAGTAGAGTTAACATGACAGTTATAAAAATGTTCTTTTGTGAATTTTAACAAATGTTCCGTGCCAGTGCCAGTTGTTAATAATTGGGCACTGTGTGGGAACTCTGTGTTTTTTTAATGCAGTTTTATTGAGGTATGTTCACACAGCATAGAAACTCCCCGAAGTATACAATCGCAGGCTCACAGCATGGCTCACACATGGTTGTGCATACAGCCCCATGATCACACATAGGACATTTTCATTACCCCCAAAAAGGAATAAAAATAAAAAATAAAACCCTGGTCCTCCCATAGTCTTTATCCCCCCATATTATTGACCCATAGTGTTGGTGTGATGTATTTATTACTGTTGATGCAAGAATATTAAAATATTACTGTTAATTATAGTCCATAGTTTGCAACAGGAACATTTTCCCCGTGTATATTCCTCTATTGTTAACTCCTATACCAGTGCCGTACATCTGCTGTAGTTCATGAGAGAACTTACAGCTTATAGTTAATCATGGACATCGTCCACCACGAGATTCACCGTGTTACATGTTCCCGTATCTTAACCTCCAGCTTTTTCCTGGTGACATACATGCCCCTGAACCTCCCCTTACACACCCACCTGCCACTCAGCACTGTTATTCTCACCATAGCATGCTCCCGCCACCTCTGTGCATTTCCAGGCGTTTCGGTTCACCCTAACATTCTGCTCCCCATTCTTTAACCTTTTTCTATATCATGGTAACCTATAGTGTAGATTTTGTGCCTATGGGGAATTCTGTATTTCTTCTCTTTTGAATGTTAGAAATTTCTTAGAGCTATATTTTATGCATGATTTTTCTATAAACCCACAACATCTCTAACTTTAAAAAAAAAAAAAGAGAGAACGCTGGGATTGTTTTCCAAGACAGAAATTACACACTAGACAGCCAGAAGCCCTGAGAAAGCCAGGGTGTGCTCTGTCTCTGTTTTTCTTTTCCTTTGTGATGTCTGGCACCCGC
Source organism: Tamandua tetradactyla (assembly GCF_023851605.1). Classification (NCBI taxonomy): domain Eukaryota; kingdom Metazoa; phylum Chordata; class Mammalia; order Pilosa; family Myrmecophagidae; genus Tamandua; species Tamandua tetradactyla. The sequence continues at coordinate 63,905,940 of NC_135337.1, forward strand.
CCCCTGCGATTGCGAGGGAAAGTACCAGAAGCCATAATGAAATTGCAGGGATGTGGAGTGGCGAGTAATTGAAGTCCTGCCCCAGGCACAGAGTGCCTGGCTCTTTATGGGCTGCTGGGAGCCCTCCCATTTTGGGTAGTGTCTCCATTTTACAGATGAGAACATTGAGGTCAGCAGTGCACCCCCCATAGCCCAACCCCAGGGGGAGTGGGAGGGCGTGGATCTGAACCTGGGTCTTTCTGTGAGCTGGCAACCGTGGAGCCAGCTGTGTGGCAGTCACGGAGCTTGGTGTGCTGGGGAAAAGTGGGCCAAGGGAAAGGTCTTCATCACATCTTTAGAGAGCCACACATTTGTTCTGTCCTGGTCTTTAACATGAAATTTTTTTTATTGTAATTCATTTTATTCATTATTGATGCTAGTAAAAGCTCTAGAATATAAATTTTAGAATTGGGAAATGAAAATACTTCCAAGACCTAAATTTCATTAATAGAATACTAGGAAGATATTAAGAAAGGTTACTTCTTGCTTATACTTAGTCATTAGATTTTTTTTATTAATTTTTAAATTAAAAAAAAATAATAACAAACACAAACATTCTTATACAAAAATTCATACGTACCATACCCCTTACCCCTCCCTTTCATTGATCACTAGCATTTCAATCTAAATTTATTTTAACATTTGTTCTCCCTATTATTCATTTTTATTCCATATGTTTTACTTGTCTGCTTAACATGAATTTTGACTTATGACCTCGTGGCTTTTCTTAATGAATTAGAAATGATGCTGGTTCAATAATTTGTATGTTTCAGATGACAAGGTGATTGTAAGTTACTCAAAAGGTTACCAGTGTGGTGAAAACAAGACTGCATCCACGGTGTTGGAATTGACCTGTGCCAAGACAGTGGGCAAGCCCACATTTAAGAGGTAGCAAGGCTGTTCTGTCACAGTAGGGCTAGGGAAAGAGTGCTCTGGGAAACTCGGAATCCTCCCAGGGGCTTTCACTCGGGGCTCTGGAGAGTGTGCAGTGGGGGAGGATGCTTGTCATCATAGGGAGGGGTCCTGGTTCCTGATCCTTACGGCCTGGGGGCCAGGTTACTGATTGCCCTTTAGGGTGCAGGCTGACCCCACACAAGGACAATTTCCCAGACTTCCCTCTTGTGAAACTCTTTTATTAGACAAAAGCAGCTTCTTTGGGACTGTCTTACCTTGGAAGATATGCTTTTGTACTAGGTTTGGCACTTAGAAAATATACCCTTGAACTAGGTTTGGCACTTAGAAAATATATTCTTGAACTAGGTTTGGCACTTAGAAAATATATTCTTGAACTAGATTTATCACTTAGAAAATCTACTCTTGAATTAGATTTAGCGCTTGAAAAATATGCTCTTACACTAGGGTTGGCGCTTAAAAATATATACTCTTGCACCAGGTTTAGTACTTTGTATGCTGGCTGAGCAGTATTTAACCAGCCTTTCCTCTGAATGTCATAGTACAGTCAAAGGGGTGTTGATTGGTGCCACGCAGGGCGGTTGCTCAAGGGACCTGTTGGGACCCATGTGCAGATGGGGCCCATTCTGGGCATGCTCTTGGATTATATTAGAATTCCCCAGGCAACACCGTGCATGATGCTAGATGGAGTTTGGCCTACAGAGGGAGCATTTGAGCTGATGTTTGAACAAACTGCTTCCTTCCAGAAGCTGGACTTAGAAAAGGGGAGCTCTAGAAATTGTCAGAGGATTTAATCAGTTTATGAGTCCTAGAAGCTGGTAAAACAAAAAACATTCAGAAATCTAGGAGCAGAATTTTCCGTCGTTTAAATGTTGCACGGTTTCCAAATTAAAAGCAAACAACAAATTGCATTAAACGCTTGCTGTTTTTTCATGTTACTGATATGCTGGTTAGACCATCAGCTTCCCTATAGTCTTGGCCCAGAATTGCCTCGTCCTGTGTCGGGAAGCTCTGGGTGGGTCACAGCAGGCCTGGGAGCTGGGGAGGGCTGGCTGCAAAGGGTTTGTGGGGAAGGTGGAGCTGTTGGGGGGGAGGGGTCTCCGAGCCCCAGAATCCACTGAGCTGTTGCTGTGTCTTTATTGAGGGGGCCCTGTAAGTCTTTGCTTGTTGTTGCCTTCATCCCACACTCCCATGTCTGGCTGGGGTTGGTGACCGTGTCGCGTTCACCTTTGCTTCTTCCACTCTGTGTCTGGCTGGGGTTGGTGAGCACTGGGCCACACCCTCTGCTGTGCCCGCCATGCAGGTTCGACATCGACAGCTGCACCTACTACTTCCGCTGGGACAGCCGCGCCGCCTGCGCCGTGCGGCCTCAGGAGGTGGAAATGGTCAATGGGACCATCACCAACCCTGTAAACGGCAAGAGCGTCAGCCTCGGAGATATCTATTTTAAGTAAGTTAAATGTTTCCCTTTTCAGTGCAGAAAGGTATTTGAAATCAAACCAGCAATTCGTTTCTCTCACGTGGAGCCTTGCAGGAGAAATCAGCCTGCATGTTTTAGCGACTGTTGCTAGGGCTAGTCATCATATTTTGTTTGACCTGAGGGGGATGCATTAAAAAGTTTTAACACCAAAGATGGTGAATTCACTTGAGTGTAAGAATAAAGCTTCCCCTTCCCCCTCAACTCGTAGTAGGCTCAGGGGTTGAAGCCAAAGCCTTCTGGAAATAATGTTTGCGCTGGAATCTTCTGGGCTCATTAGATTGGGAATGGTCAGTATCCCGGCAGGGCCACAGGGCTGTGGTGACCGAACCTGGCCACAGAGTGTGGCTGGCACACAGTGAGGGGCGCAGTGACCCCTGGGCCATGGGAAGGACCAGTGAGCGGCAGAGGGCTGAGTGGAAGCACCGTGGCGTTGCAGAGCTGGGCTCCCACAGGTGCTTCCTCAGATTGGGAAATTTGGAAGAAAAGCAGCATCTGGAGCCCTGCGGGGACCCTGGGACTTCGGGGTGATGTTGTAAATGACCTTGAAGGCAGCCAGGGTCGTCACTGCGGTCTCTTCTGTCTTCTCAGGCTCTTCAGTGCCTCTGGGGACATGAGAACAAATGGGGACAAGTATCTGTATGAAATCCAGCTTTCTTCCATCACGAGTTCCTCAATCCCAGCATGCTCCGGAGCCAACATATGCCAGGTTAAACCCAATGACCAGCACTTCAGTAGGAAAGTCGGGACATCTGATAAAACCAAATACTATGTTCAAGGTAACCGTTTCCCACAAACGGTCGGTGTTTGACTTCCCCGGAGGGAGTACTTTGAAATGTTTATGAACAAACTGCCTTCAGTTGAAATCTCACATCAATTTTAAAACCAAAACCCAAGTCTAATTCAGTGTACATCCATCCAAGGGGAGCAGACAGCGTGTGCAAGGCGTGAGCCTTCCACTGTGGGTGAGTGAACGAGTGATTCTCAGGCAGATGTGTAGGGGAGAGGGCGGGAGCAATCCCAGTCATGGTTACCGTTCGCTTGCCTTTAGTCACAATACAGACTTTATCTGGAAACTTCCAAATAATATGGAAGGGAAAGAGGGTTTTGTATTTATTAAAAGGATTAAAAGAAAAGGGTGGGATGCACTGGCCTTCCACTAATAAAAGTGCTGTCATTGCTCCTTGCTGACCTTAAAAGAAAAAGGCAGCCCACTGGTTTGCTCTTTTAAACAAAGACTCACCTTAACTTTTGTAAAGTTAAATGTGCTTTTGGCCCTGTTGCATCTGAATAACGTTAGGGAAGTTAATGCTCGGCTTCCTGGGCGTGGTGGTACAGGGAGGTCAGGAAAGCTAATTTGCTTTCATAATTCCCCAGCAGTATACATCTTGTGATTCTCAATTCTTTCGCTTTCCTTAACACTTTAACAAACCCTCCCGTAATACAGAATGTCAGGCTGCGTAGAGTCAGAGCCTTTCCATTCCTAAGCTGTGCATCCAAAAGACCCTCTGGAACCCCCAAGCTTCAGTGTGTGTGTGCACATGCATTTGTAATCGCTTTTCTGATTCTTTCAGTTTCTTTAAGTATGAGCAGCAGAATGTAGCTTTAGTTTTAAGACACCTCTTTTTACATTTCACGAAGAAGTAGAACCACTATTAGATCTTTCCGTGAGGTATTCCATTCCTGCTAAGAGATCAGAAGGTAGCAGGGCCCTGTATATAGTTGAGAAATCAAGCTGCCACCTCGACTCCATCATTAGCCAAGGGCTTCGACCCACACACCAGCCTCTAAACTGCCCATCCCAGTCATGCCTCAGCTGATCACAGGTGAGGACACAGAGGCCCCTTCCCAAGCTGGAGTCCACTCTAGTGGCCATACCCACCTCCTACCAAGCTCTCTTGGTTCTCCCAGAGCCCCGCCTCAGGACCAGCCGAGGGCAGGGGCTCTAGAAGTGTGCATCGAGTGGCCTTTTACAGAAGAGTGCACGTGGGACACTGGATGAAATAGTCTCACGTCTAATCTTAGCTCTGTGGAAACTTTTTATAGCCTGCCGAGAGGAACTCAGTCTGTCATTGTCAGGATAATGGTAATAGAGCTTGTGGTTGTGTATCTTTCTTTTTTGATAGATGGCGACCTAGATGTTGTGTTTGCCTCTTCCTCTAAGTGTGGAAAAGATAAAACCAAGTCCGTCTCTTCCACCATCTTCTTCCATTGCGATCCTCTGGTGAAGGATGGGATTCCCGAATTCAGCCACGAAACTGCCGACTGTCAGTACCTCTTCTCCTGGTACACCTCTGCTGTGTGCCCTTTAGGGTAAGTGCTGCGTCCTGACCGTTGTCCTCCTTGGATGGCTGTTTACCAACTATACCGCCATCTGCTCTCTCAAAACTTTGCTCAAGCATAAGTTTTGCTTTTCCCAGTGTTTTATTATGGGAATATTCAAACATGCACAAAAATAGAGGGTAAGGTAGAATTATGCCCCACAGAGGCAGCATCCAGCTTCAACAATGCCACCACCAACTCTTCATCTAGTGGACTCGGTCATCACTCCTTGGTACACCCACTGTGCCCCCAGCAGGTTCCAGTCAGAGCACTTCCAGCACCTTCCATGTAGCTCCCTAGCTGTCATTCCTTCACTGAACATCAGCTCCTGGGAGCAGAGGCCGTGTTGTCTTTGTATTCCCAGATACCTCTTCTTGGTGTTCTAGTGCATATGATTGCATGGTAGAAAATTTTTTATTTGAATGAAGTCTTTTCTGTGTTTGAATGAACAGTTATTTCTGCAGCTCTTGGAGGTCAGCCAAGCGACCAGGTTTTCGTGGGAAACAAGGGGAAGATGTTTCTGCTCTGGGGGGTTCCCTAGGAGGGAAGGAAAGGTGGCGGCTCCTGGGTGGTCCTGGACAACTTTCCTTTTTGAGGTGTCTCACCTAGTTGTTACTTTGCCCAGCTACCTTGTCATTCTGGGGCATCTCATCGAGCGAGTCAGAAGTGCTTTCCTCTCAGATTAATTTTCTTCGTTTTTCTTTCAGGCTACCACCTCATATAAGCTTTTCATTCTCTGCCTTCAGACTTTAAGATCAGGAGAAAAAGGAATTCTTGTCATGTAATAGTTTCCTTCACTTCCTGAAATAGGGATCCTGTAGTCAGCAAAGGATAGCGGTAGGGACATTTGGGGGGGGGGGGAAAGAATTCCAGATCACACTTTTTAGCTGTTAAATTAATTTCCATTCTTTCTGACATGGACACTAGCCCAGCAGGATACAGTCAGCCTCGCTGTAAATTATTGTAAGGCCAGGATGTAAATTTTCCCAGCTGCGCAGTCAGTGAAAGGAGGCTTTTGGTTCAAGTTTTCACTGAATGGCACGTTAACTTTTGCATATTTTTGGTATTCCACTGACATAATCGGAAAATAAAAGTATTACGACTGGAAGCTCTTTGAGAAAGAAGCAGGGTATGAACCAATTAAATAAAACTAAAGTGAACTCTCTTTGCATTTTTTCTGTGTGCCATTGAGAGGCTAAAAAGGTTATAAGATAAAAATCCCATCACCTGTAGTGGGTTGACTGGACTTTTCTGTCGATGTGGAGGAGACTCACACAGGCCCGAGACCATGGCAACTGGCATTTAGAAGCCAGACTTCCTGTGAGTGGGAAGGACACGGTTTAGGGCACAATTTAAGGAACTCTAGGATAGCACTTCACAGACTGATGGGGAGATTCCGTTGGAGACCCTTGGTTTTCACAGGGAATGCAGGTAGAAAATACCATGAAACAGAAATTGCTTAAATCCTGTAATTTGTCAATAAAGCAATAAAGACTTTAAAAAGTGAAAAACATTAAAAATAATAAAACCTACCTGCCTTGTGCCTGGCGTCTCCCTCCTGCTGGCTGTTCCAGATCGTAATGTATTAAAACGGGTCAGGTGGAATAGTGGCTTAAAGAATGAAAAAAAAAATTATCGGAGTTTTGTATACTTTTAGCCAAGTGATATAATTATGACAAAGAAATAGCAGTCTTCCACTATAAAAGGTAACCTTTTAAAAATCTTAATTCTGTTTTCTGGAATTTACCTCAACATTTAAAAATTAACATTTATGCTCCTCTTGCAAAGTTAGATGAGGATCTAATTCTTTTATCTCCTCCCCCTAATTTCCTGAAATGGTTATTGCACAATTTTTTAGTTATTTGGCAGTAATCAGTGTTTGTGTAATAGGATGTATATAAGATAACATAAAGGTGTTTATCCATACTTAAAATGCATGTATCTCCACACGGGTAGAGCCCACTGTCTGACCACAGTTAACAACAACAAAAAACACCCACACAATTGTGAAGTTTCAGAATAGCAGGAATAAATAAAAGTCTGTAAAAGTTTCAGGGGAAGCATATTTGTATAGTTAAAAAATAATTCAAGAAAGATCTAAATTACTGGACAACAATTGTATGTAAGCTGGACTGGGATGTAATTAGACATTCTTATGTTGTTTGGGAGAGAGTGATTAATTTCATAACTTTTGCCTTAAATATATAGGTGACCATTTCAAGGATAACCAGTAAAATATTGGAAAGATAATATAGAACTTCTGAAATAGAAAGGGGGAAATTGAAAAAACCCCACCTAACATGCCAAAGAAAACAAAAAAGGAGAGAAACAAAACAAAATCAAAGCTAAATAGAAACCACAACATAAAATGGCAAAAATAAACCTGAACTTATTGTGACAGGCACAGAACTACACAGGAAGGAAAATACAAGTCTGTGTCTAGTGGTTGTTGGGTCAGACGGATGAGGCTTTGGGGAATCTTGGAACAACACATTTAAGAAGCTGGGTTTAATAACCCTATCAGAACACTCTTCCCAGCAATTGGAGAATACTCGGTTTTCTCAAACTCACGTAGAGCATTTACAGAACTCAACCACGAAATGGAAATTTTGAGTTGTATACATGTTAATAAATCGGTAAAAAAAATGACAACCCTGCTCCCACAAAGGGAAGTCTCAGTAAATTCTGAAGTGCTGGTATCATATAGACTAATGTACCCGATGCAGGTAAGTTAGGAATCACTAACAAAAAGTTAACTGAAAAAAATATCTGTTCATTTGAAAATGGAAACACCCTTCTGAATAATTCATGGTTAAAAGAGGAAACCAAGAGTAGAAATTAAAATCTACTTAGAACTGGGTGGTAATGAAAATATCATTAATTATAACCAAAACATTGGAATACATCTGAACTGGTGCCTGTGAGTGCCTAGGCTGGCTCTGACTCACTGGGTTTCTGGCTTTGTGGATAGAGAATCTTGGAATTCTCATGAGCATCTGTTTATCGTGGCGTTGATTCCACTGGAGCAGAGGTTTAAAAATTGCCGTGGCCGTAGAACTGAAAGCTGGAGCTCTTGCCTGCTGTCCCACGTCTTTCCCTTGTTTGTCAGGATTGTTTAGCTTAAACTTAAATTTGGCACAGAGCAATTGCCTTTTTGTGGCCAAGCCATTGGTTGTCCTTCTAACCCAATTATTTGGAGTATTTCAGGAGCCAAACGTGCCATAATTCAATGATTTTCTATTTAAAAATCGGTGCTGAATTTCATGACTCTTTGTATGGCTTTTTGAGGTTTTCACTCTTTTGTCCTCAGCATCTAAATATTTCTGCTTCCTGCCCTCTGCCTTTCAGATAGGCAGTCTGGGGGTCATGAGAGATTTTTAAAAATCTGATTATATTATGTATGACTAGTTCGTTATTAGTGATTGAGGGCCACAAAGATGAGAAACATCAAGCTGATCACACAGAAGTCTCGTTCTCTGAGCTGCAAGGGAAGTCAGCCACATTGGGGCTGAGTTTAAGTTACTGTTATTTCCATGAACTCTCTTTAAATGTTTAAATGTCATGGAAATTTGTTTCTTTGGTCCATAAGTATGTGATTAACCATGGCTCCCGATTCTGCAAGCTTGGAGGAGGCGAGCCTCTGTGGGGTGTCTGTGTCTGTGTGGAGGGTTGTCCAGGGCCTGTCCCCGGAATTTCCATAAAACCTTGAGGCTGTGTCCCAAGTGGGGATGTGGAGAGGGATGAGCCGTGGCCTGGGTTTTGCCCTCTGAGCGGCCCCTGCCCTCACCCCTGTGTGTGGACGGATGGGAGAAGCCCGTGTCCACGAGCACGGGGCTTTTGTACTGTCAGTGCTGTCTCAGTGTCATCTTGTGAGGCTGGAGTTGTTTGTCTTCTAACCTGTTTTCCAGGATGCCTGCCTTAAACTCATTATTGGGGGAGTTTTCAGTGCTGTCTTCCATGTCGCTGGACCTTATTTCACTAGATGGAAGGAGGACTCTTGCTAGCAGTTTGTGATCGAAGGCGCTTCCTGTGTTGGAGACTCTCGTGTCCCCCTGAAGCCGAGGAGCGCAGAGGGCCGTCTCAGGGCCTGTGCTGGCTGGCACGGCTTCCTGCCTACGGGTGACACTTCCTGTGCTGTGACTTCCTTCCAGGGTGGACTACGACAGCGAGAACTCGGGGGAAGACGTGCAGCAGCACAAGGGGCTGTCCGAGAGGAGCCAGGCTGTCGGGGCACTCCTCAGCCTGCTGCTGGTGGCCCTGACGGGCTGCCTGCTGGCGCTGCTGCTGTATAAGAAGGAGAGGAGGTAGGAGCACAGCCGGCGGGCTGTGGCGAGCGTGTACCCTGAGTGGCTGTGTTTGTCTGGATCAGGAACCTGTCCCCGGGCCCCAGGTGCCTCCCTCGTTCCCCACTGCTGCTGCCTGTGGCGTCCTCAGCCCAGCCTCCCGGTTTCTGGGACGCGCGCCCCTCAGGGTGGCTGCAGATACATAGGAAATTAAAACACCTCTTCTTAGTGAGCAGATACTCTTGTGATCAGCTGGCTTCTCAATAGCGAGCATGTATTAGGCGCCTACTGTGTGTAAGGTATGACACCAGCCTTTTGGCTCCACTTCGCTGGGTGGAAGGACTTGGTGCTCTTCCCGCGCAGCTGTCAGGGAGGCCTGAGGCCCAAGGACACGAACATGGTGGGCACTGGCAGGAGCCAGGTGGGCTCTTCATTTGCACGTGCCTGATGGGCCATAGGCGAGAGAGAGCAGCAGAGCCAGGCTGCAGGGGAGGTGCCGGGGTGTTGTCACCGAGGCCATCCAAGACCCGAGAAATGTGGATGCTCCGGGTCCTGGGAAGGGCATTGAGCGGTGCCTGTACGGCCCGCGTCACTGGTTGCTGTCCAGCGTGTGTGTGCTCATATAGCCTTTACAGTGTGTGTGTGTGTGTGTGTGGGGGGGGGGGGGCGTTCATGGCAGGATGGCATGGTCCTGCATCCCTATTTATATATGAAAAAGTTGAGGCTCAGACGCTAAGTAACTTGCTGCAAGTCTTGCTGCTAAGTGTGACGGAGCAGGATTTGAACCCAGCTCTGGTTCCTGGGTCCAGGTACTTCCTCCTGAATCGCTAGCGGGTCTCTCTGTACAGCCCCGCTGCGTGTGCTAGTCCTTTGTTGTCGGGTGTCCGTGGACAGAGGGTGGTGCTTGGGGTAGCGGGCCTGCCTTGTTAGCCCAGCATCTTCCTGCCACCCAGACTGACACGTCAGGCGGGTCCGTGGCTCTTCACAGGCACACCAGCTGCTTGATGGCTGGGATGAGACCCCTGCCTCATGCTCTTCTACCAGGGAATAATTATGCTGTCCTTTTTCATAGGGAAACGGTGATGAACAAGCTAACCAACTGCTGTAGGAGAAGTTCAAATGTGTCATACAAATACTCGAAGGTAACTCTCTGCTAAGATTCTCTGGGGTAACGGCCCTGCCCCCCACAACTCAATATTGCATTGTTTGCATCATTATAACATGTGTAAATAAGTGTAAAAATGCCATCATGGACAGTTTGAAATGTAAAAGCAGAAACATCATTACCCCACTGCCCCAGAGTTTGCTACTAACGTATTTTTTGTATGTGTTTCTGATTTCCTTGGAGTATTTAATATTAGCTTGCTTTTTTTTTTTTTCTGAAAAAATTAAGCACAGTAGTGAATGTCTCTGTTGCATCTAGCATTTGGATTATTTCCTTCAGGGAAATTTCCTGAATAGAGGCATTAGATGGGTTGAAGTGGGTTTGCAGCTGTCCATACGTCTTACCAGTTGCCTTCTGAGAAGCTTAAGGGACTCTGTGCCATCCCTTCTCTGACTTGCCTTGCACACCGTGTCCCTCCCCTGCTGCCTGGGACACTTGCTTGCGATGCAGAACCCAGAGGACTGTCTCCTCCCACAGCACTGCTGACTTGTCACTTGGCTGTTGTTTTAGTTCCCTCCGGCAGCCCTGACAACGTACCACAAACTACGTTGTTGACTTAAAACAACAGAAATCCATTGTCCCACAGCTCTGGAGGCCAAAAGCTCCATATCAAGCTGCCTGCAGGACCCTGCTTCCTCAGAAACCCAGAAAGGAGCGTTCTTCTTGCCTCTTCTAGTTTATGGGTCTGCTCACAGTCCTTGGCTTTCCTTGCCTCGTAGCTGCAGCATATTTTCTCTCTGCAGCCGTCTTCTCTCTCTCTCTCTCTTTCTCTGTCCTCTCCCCTTTCTCTCTCTCTCTCTTCCACATAAGGTTATGTTCATAGGTACTGGGTGGGGGTTAAGAACTTCAACACAACTTTTTTGGGGGTGCAGTCCAACCCATAACACCATAAAGCACTAGCCAGCTTGCCCCAATTCTAGCCCCTCCTAATCACCTTCTCTGCTTGGCTCACCGCAGAGCAGGGCAGGTGACCGTTGCTGGTCCAAGCTTTCCCTGTTTGGGGTTCTGGGGCCAGGACCCATGGTGACAGTGGGAGGGAGGAGGAGCAGCCCCGTCTCCCCGGCTCGCGGCAGCTGATTTGGGGGCAGGCCATGAGACTGGGGTGGGCTCACGTGGTCTCTGCCATTGATCCCTGGCAGGTCAACAAGGAGGAGGAGGCGGACGAAAATGAAACCGAGTGGCTGATGGAAGAGATCCAGTTGCCAACTCCGAGACCCCCTAAGGACGGGCAAGAGAACGGGCACATCACCACCAAGTGCGTCAAGGCTGAAGCGCTCACTGCCCTGCACGGGGATGACCAGGACAGCGAGGATGAAGTGCTCAGCGTCCCAGATGTGAAGGTCCACTCGGCCAGTGGGACTGGGCCGGAGGGCAGTGCACACCAAATGAGAAACCCACCGAGGAAGACGTTCAGGGCGAGAGATGGCGACCGGGCGGGGCTGATACGAGGGGAGAAGGCAAGGAAAGGGAAGCCCAAGTCGGGGCAGCAGAGGACAGTGGGCAGTGCCAATCTGGGGTCCTTCCACGACGACAGCGACGAGGATCTGTTAAACATCTAACCCTCTGGTGCCTACAAGAGAACACGTCATGGTGGGGTGGCAGAGCTCCTCCAACCAAATCAGACTTCAAGTCGGTGATGCTTCGTGATTTTTGCCTTTAACAAAACTGTTTCAAAAGGGAAGAGTTTTTGAGCTGGGGGAGAGGATGGGAGAGGTCAGGCGCTGCTCCTACAGGACCGTTTACAGTCACTGGGCTACCTGGGGCTCGGACGGGCCACGGGGCTGGACTGGGCGGGGTCTCGGCTGAGCCTCCGTTTAAAAACCAAGCCGCCGTGTGCCCCGTGCCATGTCCCCAGGCCTGGCACTGAAGGGAAGGCTGTCTTGGAAACAAAACCCTTGCTGCTTTAGGCCCTGTAGGGTGTTTGACCAGTATATTTAGCATTTTAATTCTCTCCCCCTATTTATTGACTTTGACAATTACTCAGGTTTGCTAAAAAGGAAAAAAAAAAAAATAAAACAAAAAACAAAAAAAATAAAAACCCAGCAGCAGTTTCTTCCTGCCAGCAGGGAGATAATCTTTGGTTCACCCAATCTAAGAAGGGAAGGCTGTTGCTGCGTGAGAATGGTTTAATATGAAATTTTAGAACTGGCGAATCATTTATCCCCTATGTTAGAATATTCTATTCTATTTTTTTTTCTTTCATTTTTGCTTTCTGTTTCTTAAGCGAACACGCGTGGCGCGTGCGGGCTGCCCTGCGTGCCTAAGCCTCAGCTGGCTCGCCTGTTCTTTGCCTTTTAGCCAGTAAAGCTGCAGCTTTTCGCATGACCTCACCAGCCCCGGGGACACAGGGCCCGTTCACCACTTTTTCTCTTGCCTGCTGGCAAATCCAAACAATGCACCCAAAGATTGATTTGCGTGTCTGGTGGGCTGCGCGGAGTTGAGGTGTGCTTCCAGGTCAGAGAAAATAACTTTTTGTTTTTTTCCCTCTAGATTTGGGGTTAAAGATCTCATCTCTTTAAGTTTTCTTGATACTATCTTCACTGTGCTTGTTTTGTTTTTTTTTTTTAAGAGAAAAGTGTTTATCAACTATTCGACCTATAAGAAGCCTTAATTTGCACAGTGTGTGACTGGTGGAAATCACACAAAAGGTGATGCTCCCCCTCGCCATGTCGCCAGGACGGAGGGCAGGGTGTACCATGTTCTCTCCACCATCTGTCAGCTCCTTCCTGGAAGTGTTTCATGAATGACTTTCTGGGAATCGCTCTCTCATATAGAACTGTACATAAACTCATGGTATTTCATATACTTAAAAGCAAGCTACTCGATCGAATTCCCCGGTTTGTAACCTGGTTTGGCTGGCTTATTTGATTTCCACATGAGTGTATTTTTTAAACTTGATTTCTTTCCTCATTTTTTTTTCCATCAAATTTACTGTAATATAAAGTATTCAATAATTTCAATAAAATATAAATTATTGATTGGGTGTTAATAATTTGCCACCCCCATGATGGTGAAAAGTTGCTGAATCGTCGGCGTGCAGTCTGCTTTTTCACTCCATCTTTTTTTCTTCTCTAAATTACAGAGAAATGTTTGTATTTGGGTTGTAACTTCAGAGTCCTAGTTGGCCCATGACTCGGCAGCACCTTCGTTTTCTCTCTGGAGCCTTCCTGGTCTGCCTGGGCTGAATCTGAGTCGGACAGGCCTCTCCGCCCAGCTTTAACGAGAGCTGTTTCTTTTATGCCTCCCCGAAAGCGGACCCCAGGCTGTTTCCCGTCTCCAAGACAAGCCTGTGAGGTTGGGATCCCAGTAAGTGCTCTGAGCATCCCCGCATGGAACCTAACAGGTGTTTGCTCTCTGTCAGGTCACCGAGACTTCCACCTGGGAGGTCTGCTTAGTCATTGAGAGCAGAGTTAGTGCGATGTTACAGTAACACCAGGATTCTTAGAGCAAACAGCCTTCCTTCCTTCTCGCTTCAGAATTACCCACTTGGAGTTGTGGTTCAGAGAGGGCTTTCCAGCAGCTCTCCTGAGACGCTGGGACACGAAGGCTCCCCTTGCAGCTGGAGGGTCGCTGGCTTCAGGCCTCATGTGGATGGCTGCCGTGCCCGAGCCCTCCCCGGCTCCCCCCCGGGGCTGCAAGGAGGTTGCTCCCCTCGCTGACCGGGGCCCCAGGGACCAGCCGGCACCCTTGGTGGCAGGGCTGGCCGCCTGCACGTGGATCTCTGCTTGAGTCTGCTGCTCACTGTCTCACTCTCAGAGAGGAAGTGGTCACCTGTGTTTGGTAAAAAAATATCTCTGGAAAAAAAATAGGGTAACTGCCCTTTCAGCTGCTGTTGTGGGTGGTTTCTAGGAAAATGTGCCATGACAGCTGCTAGGAACTGGAATCTCTTCAGAGAAGTTGTGAAGAGTACAACCCTGATTTTTGGTTTCCTTCTAACCAGGTTTTCTGTGCCCCCTTTTTGGGGACAGTCCAATGAATGTCAGAGAAGTGGAGTAAGACAGGGGCCTTAGGGCACTCTGGGTAAGCCCCATGTCAGGGAAGAAGCCCGAGTCTTACCAGGGAAATTGAAAAAGTCTAAACCTCACCACACCACCACAAGTGTCATACACAAGGTGACTCCCTTAGAGCGGTTGACCACCAATGCTGGTCTCTTAAGAAGTACTGTGGGGTAGTCTGATCCTTTGCACAAATTTAAGAACTGGTCACATGTGTGGTCTCTTCTTGGGGTTCCATCCTGAAGGGCGTGGCGTGTGTGTTGGGGCGGGCAGCACGGACAAGATGAGATTCGTAGAGACTTCTTTCATCAGCATGTGAAGAACAGTCCTGACTCGGGGCCGTGGCCCCCACACAGGCCTGCTTCCTTGGCATTACCCTGCTGAGCTATGCTTGCCCAGCATGCCCTTGAGCAGGGATTGCAGAACCCCCTACGTGCTCTCTTCCGGGATGGGGCAAACAGGTCAGCGCCCGCGGTGGTGTGAGGCCTGGCCCCAGGGCACCTGTCAGAGTTTGGGTTGGTTGGAGGCGACAGTTCCAGGCCGAGGGACACAGTGGCATATTGAAAGGGGGAGGTGCTGACCCCAAAGCCTTTTACCCCAAGGTTGTCCCAAAGCAAATCTTAGGGCACTGCCTGGATGACAAGCAGACCACTCAAGTGCCCCTTCTCTGTTTTCATCCTTCCAGCAACTCAGGCTGGAGGAGAGCTTGGCACCATTGGCATCTTCCCCCTTCCTCTTGTGCCCGGCATCCAGTCTGCCAGCAGATGCTTGCATCGCTACCTTCAGCCTAGACCCAGATTTTGACTTGCCCAGCCCTTCTGCCACTGCCCCCTGGGGCCAGAGCCACCGTAGTGACCTCCAAGTTGCCCCTCTGCCTCTGCTCCTGCAGCCGTTCTCTACAGGGGGAGCTGGCAAGCCCTTCTAACCACGGGGGCCACAGGGCTGCACGTCTCCACCCTCCCCGTGGGGCCCCATTCCTCCAGAGGAGGGACCAGATCTCAGGGCCGCCGTCTGGAACCCGACCTCGTCTTGTCCTCTTTCTTCCTTCACAGCTCCCCCGAGCCACACCGGCTGCCTTGTAGTCCCACACCCTGTTGGGAGGCACCCACACTCTCTGGAGCAATCTCCCTCCAGATGTCCAAGGCTCACCTCCCACCGTCCTCTCTCAAAGCTCTAGTTTACCTCCTGACTGCTTGCCTTAAAATCGCAGCCCCCCTCTCTTTCCTCCTGTTCTGCTTGGTGTTTTCCCCTCGCACACCTACTATCCTAGAGTCCACTTACTTATCTTGTTTATGATGGATCTATACTCTCTGCTACATAACATCTGTTTTGCTCACTGCTGCATTCCCAGAGCCAATTGCAGTGCCTGGCAGATGGCAGATACTGTGCATCTTTGTGGCATGGATAGATGGATGGAGAGCTGGTCTTGTGGTCCCCTGATGGGGAGCAGGGTGGGGTGGGTGGAAAGTGGTAGTGGAGAGATGAGCTGGTTCCTACCAGGGAGGAGCTGGGCCTCTTGGGCCAGGCTTTAACCCTGATGCCTGGAGAACATCAAACATGCTTCCAGGTCCTACAGTGCTGGTCATCCAACTGAGAGTAGAACCAAGACCTGGAAATCTCAAGTGTCCGTCCCGACTTCACCTCCCACTCCTCCTTTCAGGTGTAGTGGACTAGAGGCTGCAACCAGGGTCCCTGCAGAAATGCTGGACATCTGGGAGTTGACAGCTTTTGAATGCTGGAGGTGGAGAGGGAGGCCAGGTATAGAGATAAATATGGAATTGAATTTATCTCTGGCCTCTGCTTCATATTTGCATTCAAACAAATAGGGACAAACTGATCATCATGGGCAAATAAGATCATCAGAACTACATGAAGGTCACTGGATCTGGATACTTCCAGAGCCTGGGAGAGGAAACTGTAGGTGTGACCTCATGAAACAGGAGTCCTGCTGCTTTGTCGTCTGAGCAGAACTGGGAGGGAAGTTCTGCTGGAGAAAGCACTCTTTTTTTTTCTTTATTGTAAACAATAAACACAAACATTCTTGACATGGTTACAATCAATGACTCAAAATATCATCACATAGTTGTGTATTCATCACCATGATCATTTTTTTGAACATTTGCATTGCTAGCAAAAGGAATAAAACAGAAAAAAGATAAAACTCATACGTGTCATACCCTTTCTCCCTCCCTCTAATTAACCATTAGTATTTCAATCTACTCAATTTATCTTAAACTCCGTTCCCCCCCAATTATTTATTTCTTATCCATACTTTTTACCCATCTGTCCATACCATAGATAAAAGGAGCATCAGAACAAGGTTTTCACAATCACACAGTCACATTGTGAGAGCTATATCATTATACAATCATCTTCAAGAAACATGGCTATGGGAACACAGCGCTACAGTTTCAGGCACTTCCTCCAGCCTCTCTAATACACCTTAAACTAAAAAGGGGTTATCTATAAAATGCGTAAGAATAACCTCCAGGATAATCTCTCAACTTTGTTTGAAATCTCTCAGCTACTGACATTATTTTGTCTCTCTTCCCCCTTTTGGTGGAGAAGATTTTCTCAATCCCCTGATGCTGAGTCCCAGCTCATCCCAGGATTCCTGTCCCACGTTGCCAGGGAGGTCCACACCCCTGGGAGTCATGTCCCACATAGGTGGGGGAGGTCGGTGAGTTGGAGAAGGAACTCTTGCCTGGGATGAGAAGGGAATTTCTGTCTTGTTTTTGTATCAGGGCAGAGCCTTGGGGCTGGGGAAAGCAGCATCCCCAGCTGTCCAGTCAGATGCCAGCATCAGAGACAGGGGACAGGCTGTGCCCCTGAGAAAGGCAGCCCTTGGGCTACTTTGGTTAGGAGACTCCATAGGCCCTCGAGCTGCTCCCGTGCTCTGATGATTGCCTCTCTGCACTGTTTGAACACGTATTCCTAAGACCCAAAAGAAAAGGAGCTACGTGTTGGGAGAAGGGGTGGGTGGTGGGTCGGAGGCTGGGAGGAGACATCTGCTCCACCATGGTGGTCCCATCCTCAGGCGACAAGCAACCCACGGGCCTGGTGAGGAGGCCTGCAGGCTGGGGCGGGCCCCAGGGGCCAGTGGTGATGCAGAGGCTTCTGTTCCAGGCACCTATTGCCCAGGACCCAGGACCAGGGCTCATCTGCTGGGTGGGCAACAGGCCTGGTCCCAGGTGACCAGTTTGCTGAACAACTGATGATGTTTCCCAGAGTGCCAGCTTTCCCCCAGCCTTGCTGTCACAGTTCTCCATGCAGAGGGACTCGCTGGTTTGGTGGTACTGAAGGTCAGATCAGTGCATCTACACATCCTCGGTTGATGTTTAATAGGCCGATGGAGGGCTTGCCTTTGACCAGGGGCTCCTTCCTTTATTTCTGTTTCCGTCAGTGTGCCCTGCCTCTCTCCCTCCCCCTGCATCTTCTCCTTGGCCTTGGGAGGTACCAAGGCCTGGGGTGAACTGTCCTAGAATAAATTACAGGTACTTGCCTGAAATTTTTGCAGACACGGAGTTTTGTAAAAGTGGTCAGCAGCAGCTGGACTTTCAACCAGCTGATATATTGAGAATTGGCCAGGAGCCAGCAGGAGGACATCGGGCAAATGATGAGCCCTGGACCTTGGTTCTTCATCTATGCCGTGTGGACAGCCTCGTGGGGTGTTTGCAAGGGCTGCATTGGATCACATGCCGCCTGCCCAGCCAGCGGCATCATCACAGCTCTGCCCGGTGGGCGCTCACCCCCTAACCTCACCTCTCGTCTCTGTAGCTTGTATTGACCACAATGCCCTGACCACCCTACTGGTCCAAGCAAAAAAAGGGTGCCTGGGCCCACAGAGGTTGGGAAGGGCACTGTTGCCTGGAGCCGGGGGCAAATGGCTTTTCCTGTGGACAGCGTGAGCAGTGGGTGGTCAGGTCAGCCCGCCTGGAATGGTGAGTGGGGAGGAGGGTGCTGGGAGGAAAGTGGGTTTTTCCAGGAGGTGTGGGAGCAGCGCCTTGGCACATCCTCCAGGAGCGGGCAGAGGTGCCAGGGGAGCGGCTGGGGTGTCTGGTAAAGAGGGCAAAAGGCCAGCATTTGGAGTGTGCACAAAGGGCCTTCCTTCGGGGAAGTTTTGCCTCTGGCTCCCCTCCCTTCCTCCCCCTCTCTCCTTTGCTCTCCTCCCCATTTCCCCCTCCCTACCTCCTCTCTCTCTCTCTCACCCCTTCCGCTGTCCATCTCCCTCTTTCCCTCCAACTATACCTTTCCCGCCTTCCCCACACCCCCTCCCCCCAGCCCCCACCCTCCAGGAGTATTCTCTGCCCTCTAGGCAGCTCCCCAAGACCCCAGCCCTTCCAAAGACATAAACCTGCAGGGAGAGTGGTGCTCCAAGCAGCCTGAGCTGGGCCATGCTTTCTACCAAACCGGCCGGTGGGAGCTGGCCTCGACGCACCGACGCCCAGTGCCCAGGGGCTTAGAGGCAACAGGAGAGCACTGGGCATGGAGGCCGCCGGCTGTCTGCCCCTCCTGTGTGCACAGGGATAGGTCCCACGCCTTGTGCCATGTTCCCAGTGTCCCTGGGGCTGGGACGGGGGTGTGGGTGTGGGCCGGCTCTTCAGCTCCTTGGGGCTCAATGCCCTCTGGGGTCTTGTACCTCTTCAGAGGTGGCCTTGTTGTCCTGTCCTGGGAGAGTTCAGTCTGGGTCACAGTGAAGCAGCGAGGACCTACCTGGGACAGGGGGTGACACGTGGGGGAGCTGGGGATGAGGTGGGAGGGCAGCGGGCGCATTTACGTAGGCCCGGGTCCCTGAGGAGGGGCCTCGCCATCAGGGTTCACCCCCAGCCCCTGAGGCCACAGAGGGGGACTGGTTAAAACCAAAAGCTGCTTCTAGCTTCTACCTGGGAGGCCGGGCTGGGCCTGCCAATACCAGGTCCGGGCCCTGCTGCTTCCTCTTTTGGGAGACCTTGGTGGGTCACCTCCCCTCCATCAGCTTCAGGAACCGGATGTGAGAGCCTCTCTGCCCGTCAGCTGGGATGCAAGCTGGCGGACTTGATGGCCTGGCTCCCAGCTCTGCCCTGAGCAGGGCCCAGGCTCTGTGTGTCCCTGAAGCAGGGACAGGGGCCCCGGTGAGGTCCCGGCATCCCACTCCACCCTCCTGTCTCCCAGGGGCCCCAGGACGGGCCGTGCCGCAGCCCAGTGTCCTGCCCCAGGCCGGCTGGTTCCCAGGCAACCCCCTGCCAAGTGCACCAGCCTTCCAGGCCCTTCTGACATGCCGCCCGCCCCCCTGGGGCCCCGGGCGCCACTCGTCTAGGGCTGTACAACCATGTTCCCACAAACTCAGCGGCGCACAGTGAGCCCGTTTACCCTCTCACGGCCCCTGCAGCTCAGGAGGGCAGGCGTGGCATGGCGGCAGCCGTGGGCTCATCTTCAAGGCCCAGCCGGGGTCAGACCCGCTCGCTCGCCCCTGCGGTGACTGGGGGATTCCTGTTCCTTGCAGTTGGAGGCCTGCGGGTCTCAGCCTCTTGCTGGGCCGTCAGGTGGGGGCCACCCTTGAGTCCTTGCCAGGTGCACCCCCTCCCTCCAACACGGCCGCTTGTTCCATCAAAGCCAGCAAGGGAGAGAGAGACTCCTAGCAATTTGGACAGTACCTGCCTCTCCTCTCACCTGTTTCTCCTCCCTTCACCTTTCAACTCCCACGGGGCTGGGTGAGGGTTTCCCACAGTGACCACCCCTTTCTTTACAGCTCCTTCTCCTGCTAGGCTGTAGGCTGTCCCACCTCTGTGTCCCGAAGCTGCCCGCGTGCTTGAAATGCACAAGCGCTCAGCAAATATTTGTTGAATGAACAGTTGCACAAACAGAGGAGCCGGTGAGGTCTGTCCTAGGGCAGCGGCAGAGAGCGTAATACATTAGGTGGCCTTGCGCTAGAGCAGAGAGGGGGTCGAATTTTAATAAACACTGAGATTTTCAAAGTGCTTTCCCCTCCTGTCTTAGTTTTCTAGGGCTGCTGCGACACGTTACTACAAACTCGGTGGCTTAAAGCAACACGCATTTAGTCCCTCTCCATTCCGGAGGTCAGAAGTCCCGAAATCAAGGTGTGGTCGGCAGGGCTGCTCCCTGCAGAGTCTCTAGGGGAGAATCTGTCCCTCGGCAGCCTCTGGTGGCTGCTGGCATGCCTTGATCTGTGCCTGTATCACTGCAGTCTTGGCCTCGCGGTCGCCGGCCTCCTCCTCTCCTGTCTTCTGCTCTGTGTGTCTTATAAAGACACTTGCTATTGGCTTTCGGGCCCACCCAGACAATCTAGGATAATCTCCTCTTCTGAAGATCCTTAACTTGATCACATTTGCAAAGACCCCTTTTTCCCAAATAAGGCCACTGTCACAGGCTCTGGGGATGAGGTTGTGGACGTATCTTTTGCAGGACCCCATTCCGTATATGACTCTCCACCCACCCTAAGCCATCATTTCTCAGTTGAAGCCAGGGGTAGCACTAGCATCTGCCTAGGAGGCTGTCATGAGGGTGAATTAGACGCAGCGTGTTTCAGTCCGACCATGTTCTCCCAAAACTGAAGTTGATGCCTTTATTAACAGCAGCTGCTTCTTGGGTCAACTGACTAACTGTTGGGGTCCAGAGCTTAGGCCTGAGGTCGGTCACTGCTCCCTCTTCCATTAGTTTCTTGCCTTTGAGTCCTTCAAGTACAAGTAGGCTGGGACCTGGAATACAAATGCATCCTGCCTCCGTCTTGCTCATCAAAGACATAAACAGTGGAATTTTACATAGAACCATAGCTATGTCAAATAACCAGTTTGCTATCTTTGATTTATCTGGGTTATAAAAGAAGTTCCTTAGAAGAACTTACAGAGACTGACGGGGGTTTACACGTATGCCCGCTCACTCTCCCAGACTGCTCTGCTGATGAACTTTAATTCTCTTAGGGCTTGAACCTTGCTGACTTGCTTCCCAATAAAGCAAACAATCCAGCCGTCCGCCCTCCTGCTTTCCACCCTTCCCCTGAAACGGGGTAAAAGATTATTTCTGGTTGGTTGCCTTCCAAATGCATCATGCTTGAACAGCCACTCGATTCAAGAAACCCCAATGAATCATTGAACCGGCTGCCGCGGCCTGATGCAGGCCTGCCATGAAGAGCCTGACACAGCCATGCCGACCGTGGACGATGTTTTGGAGCAGGTCGGGGAGTTCGGCTGTTTCCAGAAGCAAGCCTTCCTGACCCTATGCCTCCTCTCGGTGGCCTTCGCCCCCATCTACGTGGGCATCGTCTTCCTGGGCTTCACCCCCGACCACCGCTGCCTGAGCCCCGGGGTGGCCGAGCTGAGCCAGCGGTGCGGCTGGAGCCTGGAAGAGGAGCTGAACTACACAGTGCCCGGCCACCAGGGCGCGGGCAGAGCCTTCACCCGCCAGTGCAGAAGGTTCGAGGTGGACTGGAACCAGAGCGCCCTGGGCTGCGCTGACCCGCTGGCCCGCCTGGCCACCAACAGGAGCCACCTGCCGCTCGCCCCCTGTCAACATGGCTGGCTGTATGACTGGCCCGGCTCTTCCATTGTGACCGAGGTGAGGACACACTCTGCCATTTGGGATAACATGGGGGCTTCAGGGACTGGGCAAAAATGTCAGACACGTCCTATGTGAGAGAGAAGGAGGAGGGCGTGGGGCCTCCGTGTGGGGCACTCTACATCCCCCTGTTTTTAATCCTGCATGCAACTGGGTCTCCCAGGATGAAGCTGGGGTTCAGAGAGGACAACTCATCCAGGCTGAGTTTGACTGTGGGACAGGGGTCTATGAGCAGACAAGGAACCCCTCTTCTTCCTTACCTACTGGTTCTCCACGAGCCTACAGAACCCACGTTGGGTCCTGTTTCCCCACTGCCAGTGTGGCTGATGTCCCCTTCCCCACACTTGATATATAAAAGATGGCGGCCGTGGTGATGTGGAAATTGCCAGGCTTCGGAGTCAGACTATTTGGTTGAAACCCAGCCTTGCCCCTTATTAGCTGAGTGATACTGGGTAAGTTGCTTTGGCCTCTCTGAGCCTCAGTTTCCTCATCAGGAAATTGGGGATAATAAAATCTACCTTCTAGGGTGTAAAGTTTGGCTGAGAAATGTGAAAGGGCTGACCAAATATAGACTACAAGACCGAAGTACTCTGTGAGGGCCCCCTTCCTGGGATGGGGCCGTGCGTCAAAGGGGCCTTGCTTGGATACTTTTATTAATTACTTGAGCATTTTGCTTTGAGAATATTTTGGTAAAAAGTGCCACTAGATTTTTTTTCCTGTCATAGACCCTTTTGGAAGCATTGCACCATGACAAGTGTGGGCCCGTGGGAACTGGCATCACGTCAATTGAATAGCCCATAACTCCAAACCTATTCAGAGGCTTGGTAAGCAATAGGTTGGTTTGGTGAGAACACTGCTGCCCTGATACAGGAAGTACCTGGGCACTTTCCTCTTGTCCCTCTGCCCATGCCTATGCCTCAGGGCTCCCACAGTTTCTTGGTTCTCCTCCCTTCATTCCCTTTCTTTTCTTAGTGGTGTCAGCATCACTTATTGCTGTTCTAGAAGAAAGCCCTGTGTTGCCTCTTCCCAGTGGCTTGATAAGCACTTTATCTGGGGGGCAGGCAGAGCAGCAGGCTTCCCATTTCAAGAGAAGTAAATGCTGGTATGACTTGCTTTACCAGCCATTAAACAAGCATCTGATCTCTGAGGTGTCCTCCAATGATGGATAACAAATGAGAGGAATCACTTTTCAGGAACATTTAACTGCCAGATTTCCTACTGGAAATCTAGAAGTAGATCAAGATGGAGAAGTTGTCATATACTCTACTTTTAAAGGGTCAGAGTCAACCATTCATCCTTTCACTCATCCACTCGTTCATTCACTCAACACGTTTTCAACTTCTCCTCTGTTCTAGGCACTGGATGTGATTCTGTGAGGGACGCAGAGATGAGAGATATGAGGTTCTTCAAAGGAGATTGCAGCCTCAAAAGGAGGGACATGGAGGGAGGTTGGTGAGAATAAGGCTTTAATTTGGGTTTAATGATAAACCCAAAGCCACGTGTGGTAAATACTGTGAATGGGTATAGAAAGGTCAGTGAGTTCTAACGAGGGAGCCATCTCAGCTGCTGAGATGGCATTTGAGCTGGGTCTCAGTTGGTATTTTGACCAAAAATAAATGAGAATGAGGGGAGGAAGCAAATTTTATGCCAAGGGGACAACAGGGGCCAAGGTTCAGGGGAGAGGGAGCCTTTGCTATATTTGGGGAGCAGTGAATTATTAAATTGATTGGAATCCAGGGTCCCATAGTGAATAATGAGGGAGGATGTCGGTGATATCTCAGCTTAGGACATGAGCATGAAGTCTTAAGCATAGGGTTGCTGGGTAAACAGAACGTCCAGGATGAATACTTTCTTAGTAATAAGTATGTCCCAGACATTGTATGATACTTGATACTGATAATTAACTGGGAATACAAATACTGCATGAGCCATACACTTATGGTAAAAAAAAAAAAGCATTGTTTATCTGAAACTCAAATGCAATTTGGCATCCTGTATTTTTATTTAAATCCCTTCCAAGGGAGGGAGACACTTGAGGAGTCCAATAAGGATCCTGGTTAGAAACATCAACTCCCATGGTTGTCATAGGAACGAAAGGGAGGGAAGATTGAGAGATATGGACGTTGGGTGCGGTGGGGAGGAGAAACCAGTTTGGCTGAGGATTCTGGCTTGCAGGACTCGATGTGTGGAGCTGCTGAGAACTGAGATGGGAGGACAGAGGAAGGAGCGATTTGGGCAGGTAGAGGTTCTTGGCAAGACCCTGACCGAGGTGGGTGACAGTAAAGACGGGGAGGAAAGATCATGGTAGGAGAGCAGAAGAACTGATCGGCTGCCTGTGGCAA